>NC_090926.1:517911647-518623522 GCF_040938575.1 Ambystoma mexicanum | reverse complement strand
TGGCCCATCTAATCAATGCTGGGTCACAGCAATTGGTGAAAAGGTTGCTTTGACCCATTTATTGCAGCATTTTATTTTAGGGTTTGGGCTGAGTTTGGTGTATTTAAAATTGATGTTGTGGTTTTAGGTTGTGACTGATGAGTGAGAGGGAAGGAGAATAGGGTATGGGCGGTCTTCCATACCTAAAACAAAGCTTCCCAAATGCCTGCAAAAACACAAATGCGAGCAGATGGACTGATCCCGTCAAACGAAACTGGCCCTTGCATTTAGCAATCATGCCATTATGGACATGGCTAGTGGCCAAACTGAACAGCCCACAGCCCCACAGACCAACTTAGCACCCCATTTCCATACCCCAACTATCTGGATACCGTCAAGTCCCAAAGGAATATTTGCATCCCCTTAACAAAACTATGGCCCGCATTCACTTTTCCGCATGTGTAACAGAGATACCATTTACCACTATTCTCATCTTGCGCTCATGAGCAATCTCCAACATTCCTGTGGCTAGGTTACAGACATGCCCACTTTCTAGAATTCCTGGGACATGCTGTTTAGCCATTGTGGAAACCCCAGTAAGCATCTGAAAGCACCAATTGCCCATTGAGCAGGTCAGTCCCACTGCCAAATGTAATCCCAGAGATAGACTATATTGCACACCCAACTAATCATCTCAAAGTACACATTTGACATTGTGACATACTGGGCCCATAGACTATATTCCAAACCCACTAATCATCTCAAAGTACGTATTTTCCCTTGCAATGGGCCGGGCCCACTGCCAGCCTCAAAACCATATATCATCCCTCATGGCCACAACCTGTGTCCACATTGTATGGGGAATTGCCGCCACAGCCCAACAACCCAATACACACAGAACTCAATAGCCCAACAGACCAGATGACCACCAACCTCTCATACCCCCAAACATTCTGGCTACTGGCCAAGTCCAAAAGGGGACTTGGAACCCCCTTTACAAAACTAGAGCCAGTACCAACGTTTCCCTATCTGTAACATTTCAGTTCTATATATGTTTTGCAAACATTTGAGGAGATTTGGTGCCAAAGTTATACGCCACCTTAGCCATACATACAGGGTCGCTATCACCAACCTTGTAACATATTGTATTGCTGATTGCTTCTGGCTTTCTGTATGGATTTGGTTAAATTTAAAAAAAAAACAAACGTGTACCACAGCAGCCCTCCCACCCCCCGTCCCCGGAGTGGGACATTTCAGGAATGATTTCTTAAAAAATTCAAAATGTATTTAGACAAGAATAAAATTATGTTTTAGGCTAACTCCCTTTCATTTTCCCACAGAGAAAAACAGTGAACAGCCTTAGGACAATAAACACTGGACAGATTTTGACAATAAGAAACAACTTGGGCACAACTCATGGACAACATGTCATTGACTGGTATGATGTAAATCCGTCCAGTAGTTTTTAAAATATGCGATGGACGGGGTGTTCCCCTTTGCCAAAAACATGTGTAAATCTCCCATTTCTTTTTTCAGAAATGAAAACTCACCATTTTTTGCCAAATGGGAGAAATGACTGCGATAAATACCAGGCAAGCTGAAAAAAAGTGCTCACAAAGTCATTTGGAGGAAGGAAAAATTATGTAATCACATCAGGCTAGAGCTGTGGAGAGGGAAAGAGGACACTATCTGAAGTTTGGAAGTGGATCTGGTCTGGGGTCAAGATACAGTAAGAACATTTCTGGGAATACAGAAGGAACCTTGTAAGTTTACCATAGCAATGCTGCAAGATGGCTCCCGAAAGAAATGTGTGACACAAACTGAAGAGTGATAGGATGTAAGGTGAGACAGTGAGGTAGGAAAAATGCAATTGAGGAGAGTGGGGAGACCAAGGAAAGAAGACATGGTAATTGCCTGTGAGGACAGGGAAGAGCTTTACATGTTTTAGCGTTATCAGGGAAGTACGACAGGAGGAATCTTACGAGAATCAGAAGACTGTTACAAAACCGTGGGAATCAGCATAATTGGAATTGATTTGAGCAATATAATCATGGGAGTAGAGAGTGCAAAAGTGTACACCTGCAGTGATCACATCTACAAGGCAAGCGGACATTTTTGGTGAAACATGTGCAATGGCCACGGCCGAAGACCTTTTGTTTCAACATGTACAGCGGCCACGACCCAAGGGCCATGATTAGCTGGCCCTGTAAAAACGATAGTATGACTAAACCCTTAAAATTAAGTGTCAAATGTTTAGTTATGAGAGACTTACGGTGATCAGATGTAACACAACAAAACCCTTCAAATTCAGAAAATGTGTGAAGTGATGACCATTTTATATATAACAATAGCTGATCTTCATCTTCTTATTCACTGCCTTGATGTATATCCCTTTCTAATTTCAAATTCACCATTCTATTCGGCTCTTACTTTTGAGAGAACATTTAGTGCAACCGCCCCCCACAAACCCAAAACAGTTTAATTGCATACAAAGGCTACCTTGATATCAACATCCATGAATGGTACAACAGTGTTATCTGTCATGCATTTTTTTATTTTTTTGGTCTGTAGAGTCGAATGCACTAAAATAATTCATATTCTGTGAGGTGTGTCCTATAATTTGGACTCTCACATGTGCCATTGCTTCGAGAAAAATATTTGAGTGACAGAGACACATAGGAGAATTCAAAGCAAATGTGTATTTTCAAATTGCATATTTGGAGCTGCACCTCCTAAGAGGTATTCTTCCTTTCATCTCCTTCCCACAGAAGCTCACTGTCAACAGAGCTCTGGTTCTCTCTAGGAGGGATTACTGCAAAAGCCTCTTTCTAAATCTGCCTCCCTCTTCTATCTGCCCTCTGCAACTCATTCAAAACAGGACTGTAAGACTTGTCCTTGGCCTCAAGCCCAGGGATCGTACCTCTCCGGGACTGACATCTCCGCACTAGCTCCCAGTGGCAGCGAGGATTAAGTTCAAAACCCTTTGCATTGTCCACAAGGCCTTCTGGGCCTGTGCCTGAATACCTTAACTCTCTCTTCCTAAATATCTACCTTCTCAAGCTCTTCGCTCATCTCCTTCTGGAGCCTCCCACTGGAACAGCCTCCCTGCCACTCTGAAACTTGAGGAGAACCATCTCCAGTTCTGGAAGCACCTCAAGAACTTCCTCTTTGCTTCTGCTTTCTCTACTCCTCTGCCCTGTTGATCTCCGGGCCGAAACTGAAACTGCATTGGTTTCCTGGCTACCCTCTGATCTCTGGCCCGGGTCCCTCCCTGCCAGTTGGACACCTGCTCTGCCCCCCTGGCAACCATTGCACTTGCGGATGTCTGCACTTACCATTGCACTTGCCACCAGCTGGCCGCACTTTTTTATTTTTTTCTTTATTTATTTTACTGTTACCATATGTACTGCACTGCCGCCTCCCTCCTACCCCCACACTCCCTCCCCCCCTCCACTTGCACAATCTCAATTTCACCTGGCCTAGTAACAACATTGTCTGTGTCTTCCCTCTGTTACCGCTCACCTGCCTCGTCGCGCCTTGAAACACTTGTGTATAGGCACGTTATAAATGCCATATCATATCATAGGCAGAGTGTGAGCTCTCCTGCGTCAAGTAAAATTACCTCTGAGGGCATGAGATATTGTATAGTTCCACGTGTTGATCAAGTAGAAGTGCAGTGTGTCCTATGCAATTCGGTATCAGTTTTCACGAGTGAGTACCTCACTAGCCTATAATTTACTACAAGATATGAATGGGCAGCCATTACTTTAAAAAGTAGATTGTGCTGTGCCATCCCGTCAAACGAATAGGACCTCTCACAAAACATAATTGGAAAACATAGAGTTACACGGGAGATCTACACAGTTAATTGGTTCAGCATGACAATCATTATTAGATAGAAGGATACAAACCACATCCTGTTCATCCCATTCACTCTCGTTTCCAGCTGTCATCACTTTCCTGTCAGGCAATGGTTATCACGCTTTTGGCTTCGTGGTTTATTGTGTTTATTTAATCTATTGAATATGCATAGAAAACCAATGCGCACTAAAGCAGTCATTTAGATATAAGGTGAATACAATAAGATTTTACAGTTTCCTCAGATACCTCATTACATTCTGTGATTGCATTTTTATGCTTTAATTCTATTTTTATGAGATTTGTGATGTCTATTATAAATACAACTTTTAAACCAACAACTAATCTGAATGATTTAATTTCCCCATGTGTGCCATCTCTTGCTTTTTCAATTAGCATTTCTTTTATTTTGTGAGTATTAATAATGCCCCTTTATAGAGAAATGCAGAAAGAGCTTCGTAACAAAGGGGCGGCTGCTGCCAAGTATGAAGTTTGGCTATGTCTGTCACCCTTCAAGACCACTATATCATTCCTCGCTGCTTTTAATACATTCCCATTGAATGTCAAACTCTATAAAGCTGGTTTCCGTAATTGTATCGCCTTAATTCGGAGGTTCATGTAAATGTCAGCTTATTACTTTTTCTCAGTTTCTCCCATCTCTCCCCCATGTCTTCCCGTCCCACCCTACTGGCTCCCAGGGCACCTTAGCAACTTACTTACGCAATTTGTAACCTTACTACATCACCTCAGTCCACCACAGCCTTATGTATCTATTTGCATCATTGTGTACATGAATGTATTGCTCTCCGACCAATCTGTACTGTCTGTAACCATTTACCTTCGCTTTATGAGCGCCCAGATACCTCGGGGTCAGGTGCGCTTTAGAAATACAATAAACAAACAAACGTATGTTGGCGTTGTTGCTAACAACGTGTGTCAAATATAATGTGACCAGCAAAATAAAATCAATGCATATTGTATCCCATACTAACCCGTCATTATCCATGTACAGATACGACTGTGAATGGTATTAATTCCATACCCTCACAAACACATCGGGAAGATTCCCGATATTATTTGTCGACATCAACGGGCCACGCACACACACACAAGAGAAAACCCAAGCTTCATTCTTCATTTAGGCCCGGTTACACAAATTAATATGTCTTGCAACAAGACTTCATGAGGCTGATTTTCTACGTTTCAGCACACCTGCAAAATCGAGGTGTGAGCATGCCAGTAGAGCGTATTCCACAGACCAAACCGCATCTTGATTTTTAACAGTATGCACTTTAACCGGCTGCAGATCTTCACATCTTCAACATGTACCTTGGCTCCACTGTCGTGCAGGGCTGTTGGACGTCTTTATAAACCGACAGCCGCACTTACCAGCCTAGGAGTAAACTCTGATGCAGATCAAATTGCCTTTCCTTCATTTTGTTAGATTTACACTCTGAAATAGGGATAGAAACATTGCAACAGAAATTGCAGTGAATACCACTTTGAGATCCATCAGGACACTTGCTGTCATTGACATCAGATGGTTAGTGGACTACCCTATCGACATGTGGTCAATTGCCCACTGCATGTCTAGGTGTCAGGAAGATATCCAACTCTCGGAAATGCTTGGACATTAAAGCTGTGGTTCCTCTACAGTCAATGACAGTACATTCTGCTACACCCAATTGCCTGTCTTGACAAGGGATTTGGATAAAGGTGTGTGTAAGATGCAAAGTTATGATCACATTCTGAGCTGCAATGTTGTGCGATTTTATGCGATTTTATGCTGTCATTAAGACAGTAATGATCATCAAATCTTGAATTAGCTTACTCAAAATTCGATCAAGTTAAGTCAGTCAGTAGAATTCAGGTTGGATAGCTACCTGAAATCAGTTGTTTTAAAGTTGTGCATTGTATGTAAGGTTTAATTTCCTTCTAGAGAGACATGAGACAGATGCTTGAGGACAGAGAGGACAGTGTGATACAACCTGAAATGTTTTCCTTTTACTGTGTGATTCCAATAAATCTCACAGCTCAAGCAAAAACGCTCCAACATTCATCATACATATTGTTATGTTCTGTTGCGATGGCCTTGAAGTCTGCTCTCACTTTCCATGATTTCATAGAGAGAGGCATATCTGTAAGCAACTCTCTATTGAAAGCTCTACTGGTGAATTCCTTTCCGTGCTTTGTGAGAATAATTGTCTGTCACAATTTGATACTACTGGAGAGTAGCATGCAAAGTTCCTGTACCCCTCAATACATCATCCTGTGGACAATTTTCTCTGAGAGGTCCAAACTGGTACCACTGACAAATGGGCAGGGGATGCATGAATAATATGTATAAAGAATGGCCATGCACTCCTGCTCTTCCTTTGCCCTGTAAGGTGCTGGAAAAAAGTATGCAACACAAGAAAAGTGCCAGTTTAAAAACAAACATGTGAGCTGTAGCCAGCACCCAACATTTTAAAAAATACCATGTGCTAGGGAATGTGCAATGTTTGCGGGCCTGCTCCAATAACTGCATATCTGAAAAGTTATTGATAAAATCAAGAAAATAAGTCCTTCCAGTTAACAGAAAGTATCCAGAAACTTGTCTTAAACTGGAAAACAATCATATATGAGATGGAAAGAATAGTATCAGAGTTTGATAAGCAAATACAATGTATGATGTTGCCCTGTTTTTTGAAAATGTATAAGCAAAGGTAAAAGAAGATGTGACTTCAAGGGCTGCCACTGCGAATTAAACCAATATAAATTAAACTTTGCCTGAACTGCCAAATAGTATTCTTTCCTTCTCCCAACCCACATTAAAACAGAATGAACAGGGCTGAGGGGGCTGGCTTGCCATCCCATGATGGAAATGAAACTCAAGGCTATTTAAGCTGAACCATACAGCGTTATAGCTGTGCCTGATTTGCTTCACAGGATTCAGGCCCTGCAAAAAACAAAACAAATGCACCCCATTTACTGCTTCCATCTGTCTATGTCCTCGGTATAACTTCATTTAATGCACATTGAATTCATCCTGATCAGCAGTCCCCTTTCAACTAATCTGATATTCCAAGTAGGCAAACCTCTCCTGAAGGAAAATCTTGACACCTGGAAAGACCTAAATTCTGCTTCATGAGACAGATGCTGGAATCACTCAAGGAGGTGTGACATCGCAAATGGCCCTGCTACCCCAAATTTAAAGAACATGCATCATGACCAAAGCAATATCTAGGCTATAAATGCCCTAGCACTTTGCTCCTAGAGTCACTAATACCATGTTTCTGTACCAGCCAGGAACTGGTTTGCCATTTCAGATTGTGATTCATCCCATTATATCAAATAATAACCTTATGAAATGTACACAGGGAATCTTATTTTGAACCATTGAACAAAATATCTTATGTAGTTAATATGCTTTAAATGTTGAGCTTGGAAGGCTCTATAAGAAGAATGTAAAATGGCATTATACAAATTAGACAAATGTGGATAGTTTTCCACAGAAACTGCACACATCAGTTATGTATATATCCTCTCGTCCATGCTGGTGAGTCTGTTAGTTTCAGATGGAATCATTATTTTTGTGTAAAAGTATCAGAGCAAAAAACACAAACATCTGTTGCACATGCTTCTCATGCTGTGTCAAGATGTAAATTGTATTGAGTGACAGCAATATGACAAACCAATAAATAACATGAGCACTTGTGTGGAAAATGCTGTTTTAGAAAGTTACAACTGTTTGATGTCAAAACCGCCAAGATGACAACACATCAAATTGGAGGGAAACTGGGTTTGAATGTTACTTAATATGCCCAATTACTGTGGATGGGTTTGCTCAATTTGATGTCACTTGCATTGACGACTTACATCAGAGAAATGATACACGCTTTTAAGGGGTATGGTTTATGCTCTATAAAAGTTCACAGCAATAGATTCTGTAAGACACACTTGCTCACTCACTGACTGTTTGAGAGGAAAAAGGACAGAAAGGAGAATTGATATCAGCACACAGGAACATGGAATCAATTGCCTTCCTTTTTGGACCTATGTTGGATTAAAAACAGCATACTGTAAGAGAGGACTACCTGGATTTAAAGTCGCTGTTCTTCTTCAGTGGGAAAGATAGCAGACAGGCCCAAATGCATAATGAAGGGAACCAGACTGTGGGCAAAAGCTGACACTCCCTTGCTGACTGATGCCTACATTTTCCAGAGGAGGAGAAATAAACTAGTCTGTACAATGATGCCCACCTGTCTCTGAGAAAGCCAAAATAAATTCCTATGTTACTATAATGCTTAGTGGAAATACAATTCTGATGGAAAACGTGTTTAAAGGGGAATAGTTTAAATCCTAGCCACTTACATTTGCAATTACTGAAGGGTGGGCATATATAGATTGACTGTGCACTCTGGGATGATTGTACAGTCTGGGAAATTAGAACACATGAAAGCATATGTGCCTCTAGAATGATAGATTTGATTAAATCCGTTTTAGCAAATGTAAACTTTTACACATTAATGCAATAGAAACACCACTGAAGGGAGTTCAGAAAGCATACGCTTCCATTGTGCAAGTGATTCATATGCAGGAATGTTAAGTAGCTTTGTTTCAATTGTGTTTTGTAGAATACTGTTCAAAAGGCTGTCATGTCCATTAAGTAAACTGGGGAGGTATCTATTATCTTTTTATATAAAGCTGAATGTATGTGTGCATGTATGTTTGTCCAGATATACAAATCCACACTGTTGAACTAATTTCTACCACATTCTGCATGGATTCCTCTTTTGTCTGGGGTAAGATCATAGTCTATGTTTGGATGCAAAAATCTCATATGCAAAAAAAAAGTTGTAGGTGTGTGTGTTTGTATGTCCGGCTATTGCAAATCCACCATGTTGAATCCACTGCTACCAGATTTGGCATGGATTCCTTACTTTTCTGGGGCAGGATTGTAGTCTTTGTTTGGATGAAACAAATGTACTCGATAGACACGCTCATTTACTAATGCTCACCCCGATTCACTACAGTAGGTACTAGAAGGAGGCACAATTTGGAAAATGCCTGAAGCAAAATGTTCAATATGTTGGTTATTTCTTTAAAATGTATAATAACTACGGTATACAGTTGGAGGGTTTAAAAATAATTTTAAATGTTTTTTTATCATGCCACTCCAAATATGGGAAATGGCAAGGTTATAGTTTACTTAAGTTCATTCAGGAGAACAGAGCACAATCAATCAATCTTAAGACATTATCTTAAGACATTAAGTGACAGAACATGCCGCACAAAAAACAAGCATCACTTGGAAAAGCTCCTTATGATGCAAACAGAAAATCAATATCACAAGCTTCTGAAATGCAACAAACAGCAGCATGACTTGCCAACCAGAGGACAAGAGCAACTTTCTCCAGGGCAAATGAGATGCCAGAGCAAGCTGAAGCAAGACTTGCTGACATGAGGACAAGAGCAACATCCTCCAGGGCACATGAGACACCAGAGCCAACTGAAGCAAGACTTGCCGACAAGAGGACAAGAGCAACATCATCAAGGGTACATGAGACACCACTCGATCAGGACACAGGCAATGGGATTTAGATAGGCTGTGATTTTCTAATTTCATGTGTTTTTAGCAAACACGAGCTTCACCTCGAGTCCTCTTTCATGTTTCAATCCATAATGGTTGGACACTCGAGGTAAAAAAAAAATGTACTTACTTAAACTGGAACTTCATAGATACATCATTTGTTTGTGTTTACATTGATTTGTTTATTTTGATGCTATTAGTCCCTTAAGTACCAAGTACGAGATATCTGGTATTTAGCATTATGTTTGTTTTGCCAAGGACGAGATAGCTCGTCCTTTTTGGCAGGTCACCTTGTGAGTTCCCTGCAAAAGTGAAATTCAAGAGGAGGAGGTTCCTCCTCTTGAATTTCCTGAGGGTTGAATTTCCTTCATTTTCACGTCAGCACACGTAATGCTTGCTGATGTGAAATCGAAAGCAAATTTCACTGTGGCATTATTGGGCCGTTCAGCATGCTTTGCCTCCCCTGGGGGAGGAAGGGCACAGTAATGTGCCAATTTGCCCCTAGCCAAGGGGCAACAAATAAAAAAAAAATGAAATTCAGATTTGGGCCACTAGGCCACCCGGAATTTTATATAATGAAAGGAGAGGCGAGTGAAGGTGAGCAGTCTGCGCAGTGGGCGCCCCATGTTGTTCTACAGATTTTCTGCAGTGTTTGCTTACAAGGTGGAGCCTATTTCTTAAAAACTCCCTGGGACCACGGAGCAGAGCAGAGGTGAGTGAAGGCGAGTAGTCCGTGCAGTCCGTGCATGTTCGCAACTGAGCACCTAGGAGGTAACTTTTTTCCAATACTCTCCTTGGCATGGTTTTATGCAACACGAATTGGGGGGCCATTTAACTTCCTCTTGATCTAGTGTTTTTTGGGCAGAAGCCATAATGACATGCCCACATCCCTTGGCTCTTCACGATACCACGAGACGTTCATGACTTGAACAGCAAGTTACTTTTCTGCTTTTCAAACGCTGATATACAGTTTAGTAGAAGCGCCTCAATGAACCGAACTGGCATAGAAGGCCCTATAAACGTCTGTGGGCTGGCTTTCTATGAGCTTTCGAACTGCTAGTATTTGGTATTGCCTTCATCATTACATCTATATGAAAGTGAACAAACATCTTTGATTTGGTTCCATTTAGCCGTGGAGATGCTTTTGTCATATCTTATAAGATTGGTGGGCGACTGCAGGCTTTGTGCCTTTGAGCCCAACCCGCCTTGCACTTGAGCCATTTTTTTTCAGTGACTGTTCTGTTCATTGCATTTCACAGTTGGAGCTGATTCTTTGGCTTCATGGGCAGTGACTGTGGGCTGTGTGCCTTTGAGTCTTCCTGTTTTTGGAACTTGTGGCAATCATGCTGAAGGGTTTACTTCCGTTCATCAATGCAACACCTGGAGCAGATATATCTGTTGGCAGAAGGTGACTGTGGGCCTTGTGCCTTTGAGCCTCTCTATCTGATTCATTGTTTACAGGATGTGCCTGCGGGCTCTGTGCCTTTGAGCCTCCCTATTGTGGTTTCTAGTGTCAATTGGGGTGTTTATTTCTGTATGTAACCTTTACCTGGAACAGATATTCTTATTGGCTGGAGGCGACCGGGGGTACTGTGCCTCCGATCTTCACATCCGGTAATTTAACGTTAAATCTTTGTGATACATCCAGTGTAATCCACCTCTGAAGCTATTGTCTAAACCAGCTAGCTTTGGTTTTAGAACCTTCTCTTTGTACCAGAAAGTTCTGTGTCTTCAGTTTCTATCCACCATTCTTTATTCGACTCATTCCGTACACTTTGACAACAGGAATGACTGATCACTTGCCTGATCACTTGGTTGTATCGCATGCTTCTGTCCTTCTGAAATCCACCCCAATGAAAGCATCGCCAACCAATGCATCCAAAAGAAAGCTAACTACCTAACTGATTATCACTCCAGATAGGAAGACCACTGCGGGTAACATCTGTGACTTTTACCTTCCTCGCTCAGGACTTGATATTAATCTTTGTCTGAATGATACATCAAGATCTTGGAGTCACCCAAACAAGGCCGATCAGTCTGTAACAGAAACTGACCATGAGAAATCAGCCAACATATCTATTTCTGATACTGAGATGATGGTGGTGGTTGGAGCGTGGCCGCCTCCGCCCTTAATTGTTTTACCAATGGTTGATTTAACTACCTAAGGGGAGATGCTGATACAATTTTCTCTGGTGCTATCACCACACTCTCCTATTTCCTCTGAGTTAATAATTGCTGATTTGAATGTTGACCTGGTGAAGCCTGCAGTACCAACGGTGGCTCCCCCACTAGGGCCACCTATCATAAATACATCTAACGCTGAGCCCGTGCCTATTTTACCCATCAATAAGGATGTTCCCACATCAATAGTCTTTATCACTCACCCAGTTTGTTCGAACAGCCCTCACATGAGTGTTCTATTGCATCGCTATCTTTCCTGCTGTCGTTGTCCAGTCCTTCTAAGTCTCAAAACTCTCTGCTGGAGATTATGTTAAATGCAATGAATATGACGATCTTATCGTTGCCTAAGCTATTTGAAATGCTAGACACCAAGATCTCGCACCAATCTAAGTAAATTCATGATACTGTTACCTGGATGAATGTCTTTGGAAAGCACAAGTTGCCTATTAAGAGTGGTGTAATGCCATCATGTGAAAAGTGTGGTGTAATGTCATCGCCTGAAAATTCAACCAATGGCATTACACAGTTGGGCATTGCACATTATCTAGAGAAAGCCCGGGGGCCCGACGAAGAAGTGGCACAGACCATTTTACCTGGCTTTTCTGCTACAATTCGGCCTGCAGAACAGATCTGTGGTGTCGCTGTTCCTTCGTCTGAGGACGTCCAACACCCAGAAATGCCTTCTAAATTTATGAGAGCTCCGGCACTCAATCCTTCTGTTACATATAACATGTTTGAGCCCAAAGCTAAACTTTAAATTCAAGGCAATCTGTGCCCTGATAAAAAAAGTAAAAATCAAAAAACAGTTCTGTCCCGTTTAATAATAATAATAATAATAATAATAATAATAATAATAATAACAATAATAATTTAGCTTTTATATAGCACTGCAAACCCTCAGGTATCTGAGCACTGCTTATTATTACCCATGGGGTGTGGTGCTCATTTATTGGCCTCGGAAGGATGAAAGGCTGAGTTTGGCCTGCCGGGAGTCGAACCTGAATCAGCAGGCTCTACAACAGATGTCAAAGCGAGCGCTCTACTGTGCTATAGGACCGTTCAAGATCTAATGTTAAGCAATTTGCAAGACAACTTCATGTGACCAAAAATAATTCTATAAGTATAGGGCTTGCTCTAGGTACCAAGTATAAAACTTGGTGAGCAAGAAGAGCAAAATCTCTGGTTCGAAATCCAGTTCTCCAATTAACTATCCTCCATTGGATGAATTGCTGTTGGCCATTGTGGCCTCCTAAAAAATGGTACTCCTAAAACCTGTGAATTCTAGGGTTGCTCCACTTCCGAATAAAAAATTAATTGTGGTCTCTCAAAAAGAGCAATTAAAAAAATCTGCAAATCTCACGGTTGTGCCCGTTGCAAATAAAAAAGTAACAGATATAACCGATAACATTACACACCAATACACTTAGGTAATGACAACAAATGCTGACGTGCGCCTGATATAAGAGCTGACATTCAGAAATCTACAGAGAATTATCTCAAGTTGAATCAACTAATTTTGGTGCCGTCTACTTCAAGTCAGAAATTGCCAGAACCATGCAGTAAAACTACCATAGCCTGCGAACATGGCAATGTGAATCGAGTTCAAGTTCCTTAACCGGCTCATAAGCAAACGCCTGCTGATTCTAACGCCAAAAATGTCCCAATGACTGACAGTGTCTTATCTTACATCCAAGCCGAAATTGCAAAATCTATAGAAAATTATTTAGATCGGAAGCAGCTCAATGTGGTTCCCGCTCCACCCAGTAAACATTATTCAGAACCAGGTACTAACAGTACTAACCATGGAACGAATGTTCATCCTGGAAGTGGGATGCCGTTCTCAAACCTGCAAAGCATGTCACGCCCAATTGGGATGAGACATGCTGCCCAGAGTCAATCTTTGCCCTCATGTGGGAGCAATGCTCCTCTTCACCAACTAGTCAAACAAACACACTAACAATAAATGTAATCGACTTATATTGAAGTGTCGGCCTGCCCCGTATGCTGTGTATGATTTAAGCAGAACAAGTGTTTTGGCTATTTTTGAAGAAATTGGAAGCATTCAAGAGGTCACCCCGATGGATATCGAACAGGTGGAATTTTAGAATGATAATGACCTGTCTGTAATTAGGCTATGGTTTTCGTCCAATCTTGTAAGGAATGTAATTTGGCAAGCAAGAATGGAGTTGTTTTCCCGTGGGTTTGTATTAGCCCAAGATCCCACCATTTTCAGTGTAGATAATGTCTTGGACTGGCCAAGCCCCTCTGGTTGTGTCCCTTCCAACAAGTCATTACATATCTACAATTGCAATGACCTTTTCAGTGAGTGCGGGCTGTGAGTCAGGTGGCTTCAAGTCAGGCTCAGAAAATGAAGGCATAACTACCCTTAAGAAATGAGCTGAGTTGTGTTTCTCTTGTGAGTGTGAACACTTGTGGCTCTTCCCATCTTGTTGGCAAAAGTGCCAGCTCTTTATTGCCATTTGATATTAATGCCTTGCAGGAAACCTGGCCGATTGAACCGCCTGTCTGGGATGGACATACCATTATCCTACAGTTTGCAAGAGCTGTGCCTCGTGGTCGGCCTTCCTCGGGGCTTTTGGTTGCCGTAAGGAGTAACACCTGCTTTCAAATTCACCCTTGGGCTGCTACAAATTTAAATCTGTAAATTGTCAGGATTGAATATCAAGGGGGTCTCATTACCCTGATTAATATCTATCACAATTCGGAGGCCATTTCTGAGGCTACATTTTTTTAACAGCTTCTAAATGACTTGTTGTGCTCACTGGAAATTACGAATATTATTTTGGTCATTGACCTGAACGTTCAATGCTTGTCACATCGTGGAAAGTTGAATAATGCTACCTGTACTAGGTGGCGATCCCTTATGAAGAAGTGAGACCTAATCATTTGCAATGGTTCTCGCTCTGGGCACATCCCACCACAAAGTACATGCGGGGAGCCCAGAGCAAATCTATTATAGATTATATCTATGTAGATAAGTTCACATTCGATAAGACCATAACATCTGAGGTCATCAAACAAACCTATAGTGGTCACGATATGAAAAAACTACAATGGTCCTGTGAGTTTCCTGTTGTGCACACCTCCCTCATGGGTCTTGTCCCTTCCATGACTGTTAATAATTTAAGATCTCGGTTTGGTTGGAACAAGCATTCTTTAGCTGTGTTCAATGAAAACATCATGAGAGGTGCGTCTGTTGACCTGTGGCTGGGGGAACCGTATACATCCTTCTTAAAACTATATAAATGCCACTCTGGTACAAAGTCTCATTATTTTAAACCTAAATAAGAATAACATGTATGCTTCCCACCTCTGAATGGACCAAGGCTATCCCTAAAATGGCTCAGATCTCACCAAGCCCGTCGATATCAGTGCAATGGAGACGTGATGTTGCAGGCAATTACCTTGAAAAATACCTCACAAATTTGGTGACTGATCAATGTTGCCGATCACTCCCAACAAATGCAGGTACAAATTAACAGGGTTACTGAGAGTGAATGGATTGCACATTATTCAAAGATGTATGTTTGTCTGTCAGAAACCGTTCAACCTACCTCTCTCTGTAAATATTTCTGTAAAATTGCGACCCAATGTTATAGTCCATGTCCTATTCTAGCAACTTACTCTCTGTAAATACCTTACATGT
This sequence comes from Ambystoma mexicanum, assembly GCF_040938575.1. Taxonomy (NCBI): domain Eukaryota; kingdom Metazoa; phylum Chordata; class Amphibia; order Caudata; family Ambystomatidae; genus Ambystoma; species Ambystoma mexicanum. Next base: position 518,608,265 of record NC_090926.1, on the reverse strand, counting down.
TGATATTTTCTGGAAACACTACAGGCAAATGGGTCTGTTTAATATATGTAATGTAATATAAGTACTACTATGTACTTCCAAGACCTGTATTGTGATGCTATCTGTGATGTTATCTGCAAATTTGTAAGAACTGCGCCCAGATGCCCCAGGCCAGGCACGCAATATAAATAAACTAAATACTAAAATACTAAAATACTAAAATACTAAAATACTAAAATACCAATTTTTGGAATGGAAATGATGTAGGGCTGCAGATCTTGGAAGAGGATGTTCTGTATTACATTGTGAAATCCAGCAATTCTAGGGCCCCTGGTCCGGACGGTCTGAATAATATGATGTTTAAACAGCATCCACAGTTATGGGCACAGATTCTATATAACATCTTCTTGCAGATACTGAAGTCTAATGTCATAACTGACTCATGGTGCCAATCAGTGATTGTGCCTATTTTTAAAAAGGGCGATCGGTTCTGTCCTTCCAATTACAGGCTCATCGCCTTGCTGGATGCACCAGGAAAAATGTTCTCTCGGTTCATTCTTAGAGATTTTAACCAATGGGCCATCCACCATACCAAGATGGACCCTTATCAGATGGGTTTTATCACTGGTATGGGCACGGCTATCAACTTATTACATCTATTATTTTGCACTTTTCAGTCATGAAACATCCTTTGTATTTTGTGTTTGTCGATCTGCAGGAGGCATTTCATTCAGTTTCTAGAGAATGTTGGATACATTTTTGCTTGCGGGGTGCTTGAGTTATATTGTGGCAATCATCAAAGATTTACATACTGAAACCAGCCAATCAGGTGCACAATGCATTCAGGCCATTCTTTTCCATCCAGACACTCACAACACGGGATGTGGATTCGGACAAGCCTCTCTTTGCCCGCTTCCTGTTCCCACCTGCAAGGCTAAAAACCTCAGGGTCATCTTCAACTCCACACTCTCCTTCTTCCCCACATCTCCGACGTCTCTAAGACCCCAGTTTCTCTTGGCCCTCTTTGTGCTCCCATCTGCAAGGCTAAAAACCTTGGGGTCATCTTCGTCTCCACACTCTCCTTCTTCCCCACATCTCCAACGTCTCTAAGGTGTCACACTATCAGCTGCATCTCCTCAGAAGTATTCTTCCTTTCCTCTCCTTCCCCAGAAGCTCACTGTCTCTAGAGCTCTGGTTCTCTCTAGGCTGGATTACTGCAAGAGCCTCTTTCTAAATCTGCCTGCTTCTTCTCACCGCCCTTTGCAGCTCATCCAGAACAGAACAGCAAGACTTTTCCTTGGCCTCAGGGCCATGGATCATATTTCCCCTGGATTGAAATCTATGCACTGGCTCCCATTGGCTGCCAGGATTAAGTTCAAAATCCTATGCAATGTCCACAAGGCCTTCTGGGGCATCGGCCTCAATACCTTCAACTCTCTCTTCCTAAATATCTTCCTTCTCGAACTCTTCGCTCATCCGCCTCTAACTCTCTCAGGGTCAGCCGCTTCTCCAAGCAACGAGTTGGTGATAGATCTGATTCTTCACTGGGGCCTCGCTCTGGAACAGCCTCCCCGCCTCCCTTAAACTTGAGGAGAACCATCTCTGGTTCCGGAACCACCTTAAAACCTTTCTCTTTGCTTCTTCTTTTTCTCCTCCTCTCCCCTAATGACCTCCTGGCTGTAATCGGAATTGCACTGGAAACCTGGATACCCTCTGATCTCACGCCCAGGTCCCTCACCCACCAGTCTCACTCACCGGCACTGCCTGACTGGCAACCACCACACTTGGGGACTGTCTCTGTATCCCACAGTCCCCTACTGGCACTTGACACTTGATGCCTGCACTTACCCTGCACTTGCCACTTGCTGGCCGCTACTTTTACTTATTGTTATTATCTATTCCCATGTACTGCACTGTCCTTTCTCCCTACCCACGCACTTGCGCGATCTGAATGACACCTGGCCTAGTAGGATCGTTGTCTGTCCTCCCTTTGTTCCCCCTCCCTTGCCTTGTCAAGCCTTGAAACACTTGTGTATAGGTGTGTTATAAATACCATATCATATATCATATCATATCATATCATATCATATCATATCACATCATATCATAACATATCACATCAAGTACTCTGCCATTCAGCACTACACACCGGTTTCGGGCAGGGCAGTCTTAGTCATTGTGTCAAACACCAGATACTAGACACCCATAACACAGAATGTATATTCGTCACACACTCCATTCACCCAGGTACCACCCCACGGGGCGTACCCACAATATAAGGTCATTGGGAAGGCTCCACCCAGTCTGATCAGCACCTCCTCACACTAGAATATATGGTACTTCCACCCAACAGCCAGTCAGGGGGAAGGGGCAGAGTCAGGGCTTCCGGGACTTCGGGAAAACCAAGGTAGCAGGTGATGGACGGCAAGAGGCCATGGGGGCCATCATGTCTCCATCACAAATCCATTAATTCCAATGACAAGGCCTGGGCATCCCAAAATGGAGGACGCTCAGGACACATATCATTTCAGCACGGAGCTGCCACCAGCCTTTACCCTGCTCTGTGGGCCACACACAGGTGCCCAAAAACATACACTAGGAGTACAGGTTCATACTCCCACCCATGGGTGCCATAAGGATATACCAAGGGTCTGTTCACCAAATACAGGAAGAGCCACACTGCCAGGAGTCCCAGAGGAACTCCTTTGCGGAAAACAGATCAGAACGTACATGATAAAGCAATAAAGGACAAGGATTCAGAGGCCCTGTCCCTCTGATGCATTTCCAGCATCACAGTGCACCCACACATGTATGTGTTGTTGTCGGGACAAATGTGGGAATGCGGGAAGGTAGGACATTTGGTGTGTTCGCTTGTTTTGCATAACGTTTTCATACATTTGCTGCTGCACATTATCACAAAATCCTTTCATTTCCCAAATGTGACCTACATTTAGTCGCTGCTTTAGGAACTATACACTTTTGTAACCTGCTCAAGTCACCTACCCTTCAAAAGGACTTCCTGTGCTCTTTCATAAAATGTGTGCGTGCCCTTCCTCACCACAGTTGTTTTCCTTATTTACACATCTTAAGTATGTCTGTTTAGGCCATGCATATAAAAATCCTGTGTACCATGGCTCAGTTTTTGGCATTACATTACAAAAAATGTGTGATTTCCTAACTGGAAGAGTTGGGGATTGTAGTGGAGCATTGTTTTTCTCAAAATGCATGTCCTATGGAAAAAAAGGCCAAATTCGCCAACCTCTCACAAAGCGGCTGGTAACCATATCAAAATATGTTTTTTTGTTTTCCACTCAACCTGTTCCTGAAAGCCTGCAAAATGGCATATTCAGCACAGCAAACCATTTGGTCCTAGCTCTTACATGGAAAAAAACATATGCTTTTTTGAACATCATTTTATTGGCATTTTCTGAAAAAACAAATGTTCTCCCTTTTTGGTTATTTTCTCTCACCCCCATACTGAAAACTAAGATTCCTTGGTGTTATGACAGCCTACAAGTGGGACGAAAAGGGGCCAAATTTGGCCAAGATATTTCATGTAACAAAAAAGTTACAAGGGATTGAATGGCAACATACCGGAATCACCAAAAGGTGCCTTTGCACTGGGGGTTGGGGCACCCTTGACAGTTAAGGGGTTCATAAATAGACCTTCTGTGTGACGATCCCAGGTTCATAATAACAACTTCATTAAATAAATGAAAATTGTGTGCACCTGATTTGGGGTGGGTGAAACATTCTCCTTTGCCAGATTACAAATTTCTACAGCCCCAATCACATTCCAATTTTCCTGTCTTTGATAGCCAAGACTGATGGGTTGTTGCAGAACAGGAATGTCATATTGCTTTTATGTTGCTGGTGCTCTGCCCCTGCTTGCAGCATTCATAGTAGTGAAGGGGATCTGCGAATGGTCAGGGGAAACAACTGCCAAGAGATATAATGGAGCAGCATGATAGCACTTAGCAGCATTTAATGGTGATGTGTGGCATAGCATGTGAACATTCAATGACATCACATAATAGCCTTTAGTAATTGTAGCTCATCATTCAACATTCAATGCTGGTGTTTCATGCATAGTGTGTAATACATATTTTTAATATCTTAATAGTTATTGTTAATGTCAACATGTAAAAACTCACCCACCCCTTCCTTTTTATATCTATCTACTATAGGTTTTTTATATCACACCACTTGCCCAAAGGACTCACCAGACACACATCAAAAAGCATAAAGGAGTTGCAAACGGTTTTCCTCTATCCCTCTATCAAAAAGAAGCATTTTCGGCTGTTTTCTAAACTGGGCCTTCGATGCTTGGTGGAAGCAAGTTCCATATGGTAGTACCCAGCACCACCAATCTTTTTAGGAGGACACACAGCTGGTATAGCGTCACTCTATTGTTTGAACATAGAGTGCACCCACAGGGAGTTCTTTTCACTCTCAAAGAGTGATAGAGAGGGATTCACATGAAAGAAATTTAAACACCGGAACAGAGCAATTAAACTGTATTTGCTGTTCAACTGGGAGACAATACAATTTCCTGCGAGATTCACAAATCTGAGATCGATGACCCAGCCCACATAATGCACAAACAGCTCAATTCGGTGTCACTTGTAACTTCTTTATGTTAGCTTGGGAGGTGCCTACCAGGACATTATTACAATAGTCCAGCTTTGAATTTACAATAGCTGCAGTAATCAAAGCTTTATTAGCCTCTGACAGATAGGAGCAAATATGCCACAGAAGGTTTGTATAATAGAAACAGGAAGATTTAAGGGAGGAAACGTGTTTTCTAAAACAAAAGTGTGAGTCGAAAAAAACGACTAGTTTTTTAACTGAGTCGGAAACCATAATGGCATTACCATTGACTGTGAAACATTTGTACCGTATGTATACTTTTTTAAAATTTTGTTGGGTACTGATAACAAGCACCACAGTTTTTGAGTCATTCAGGGCCAACGACTTACCAGCCACCCATATTTGTATGGCTTTAAATATTTTTGTTAACTCTAGCCACATCTTCACTATAGACCCCAGATAGTTTAAACACTATCTGGGTGTCGTCTGTGTAATTTTGCAAACAGCACCTTCAGAGAGACATAAAGCTTTGGAGAACACATTGAAAAGTAGCCACAAAAAGCATGACCGCTGTGTAACACCTCATGTAAAAAGGGTTCTTTGTTATTGGGCATTACCCTTGACCACATTAGTCATCTTTGGTCCCAAAAAGATATGAACCATCTTGCAGCCAAGGGGGTACAATTACCCACCTTAACAAGTCTCTTCGCGAACAATGCGTGGTCGATCAAAGGCAGATGAGAGATCCAACAGTAAGTTTAAAGCTACACTTTAAATGCAGGAGAGCAGTCTCAGTTATGTGATTAACACGAAAAACAGATTGTTCATTAACCAACATTTAATTTTGCTCCACAAAATGTTGATATTGAACACAAGCTATTTTATCAATTATTTTTAGCACAAAAGGATCATTCGTAATTACTCTATATTTTCCAGAGACTGTTGCATAAAGGTTCTCCTTTTTTATTATAGGAGTGAACCATGACTTCTTGATATTTTCTGGAATATATGCCTTTTGCAAAGAGCGATTAATACATCTTGGGGCTGATTCATGGAATTTGTGTGCCGAAAAACGGGGATTTGTGTGCCATTCTGCCCGCAAATCCCTGTTTAATAAATGGGGATTTGCAGGCAGAATGGCACACAAATCACTGTTTTTTGGTGCACAAATTCCATGAATCAGCCCCTCGTGACCAAAAGAACAAGCATTCTAGCGAAATCCTTAAAGTGCATTGCTGGAAAAATATCCCCATTACATGATGTGGGCTTCATTCTTTGTATTGTCTCCATTACCTCACTTTCAAATACCTCTTTAAATGCAAAGAGAACAGTGCCTGGATTTATTGTATTATAGGAAGGTCATATTTATTTAGTCAATTATATTGCGCTCCAAACCAGAGGCATCTTGGCACTTGTTCTTAAGAGCATGGTAAGGAAAATATGGCACAACACAGAGGCAAGGTGGGTGGTCGTTAGAGCAGCAACTATGGCGATAGCTCAACAAAATAAGTGCAGATTGGGTTTGTAAAATGCGGCGAGACAGTCAGTGTGGGTTCCAATAGTTGGTGGCATCTTACCTGAGAGGGGGGTGCCATGAGAAGGTAGGGGAGGTCTCTGGCCCCCGCACGCACGTGCGACGAGCGGTATAAGTCATTGGATGGTGGGCCTCCATGGTCAGACAGGGAAAGACATGGGCCTTAAACCCGGTCATTTGACCAGGGTCTGGCTTCGCTTCACGGCTCTGCCGGTTCCTGGTATTTGCTGCATGTTGGAGCCAATAGGGAGGCTGGATGTTGGAGAATGCTACTCCAGGCAACTCGCGGAGACCAGGCCGGTGTGAATCAGAGGAGCCCATCTTGATAGCAGGTTGTTAGGCCACTGAGTCCAATGATAGAAGTGGCAAAAACAAGCGTTGTGTCGCAATGGAAGGGGGGTCACATCCTTTCAGGTCAGGGTGCATCAGGGAAAGACAGGGGACTTAAACCCGGGCCTTTGACCAGGGCCCGGTTTCACCTAACGGCTCGACCGGTTTCTGGTATTTGCTGCGTGTTGGAGACAATCAGAAGGCTGGATGTTGTAGTATACTTCTCCAGGCAACTCGGGAGGGCAGGCCATTTTGGATCAGTGACGGCCATCTCGATGGCAGTTGTTAGGCCACTGAGTCCAATGATAGAAGTGGCAAAAACAAACATTGTGCCATGATGGAAGGGGGGCACATCCTTCCATAGCAACAGCGGGCTGTTTCAACTTAAAATGATCCAGAATGCGTTGCTGATGTTGTTTTGTTTTCTGGATAAAACCCTCATAGATACGTTGACATCAATCAGTGTCTTTGACAATAGATTACTCAACCACAGTTCCTTTTATTTCCTGTAGGACTGCAAACAGTTATTTAGGTTTGATTTTACCTTTTCTACTCTTGCATTTAAATTATTTTATTTGGCTTTAAACACTCTTCCTTAAAATATCTGGCTGCAAGCTTGTAAGTCGCTGCCATCTCATTCAACAAATGTTTCCACCAGTTGTGTTCTGCCTTTTGTTTCGCCCCTCTGGCATACAGAATCTCTTTGGTAAACCATTGATTAAAGCTGACCACTTTATTCTGTTTTACTGATCTTAATGGAAAAAGTGGCCCAGATACGTGGTGTCATCAGTGATGTCAGTAATGACTTTTGTGATGTCATCTTTCATGTCCTTGGTGTTAGTTTTAGCAGTGCAAGGTGGTGGCCGAGTTATGGTTGCTTAGCTTACCATATGTGGAACATTTGTGAGGTTTTTCGGTTTTACTTGTAACCATAACATCCCTTTAGCAAAGGTTTTCATTGAATGTCATAGGTCTTTATAAGTGCAACTTAACCATAAAGTCCCTTTAACAAAGTTTTTTCATTGAATTTCATAGGTTTTTATTAGTACAACGTAACCATAACGTCCCTTTAACAAAGTTTGTGCATTGAATTTCTTTGGTTTTTACCAGTGCACGCTAATTTCCTACACCTTACTAATATCATACTTAACCCAATATAGCAAAATTGTTCTTCAATTTACAATGTCTCATCTTAAAACTCTGCCATTTCCCACCTTCTGGCATGATTTTTAACACTTCTATAGAATTTTTGCAACGTTTTCCACTGTTTTGTGTTTGTCGACGTCTGTGAATGTCTGACGTCATTGCAGACTTTTCGGACAGTGTCACGAGATCTTGCGTGCACATGTGTGTCATGATGATGTGTCCGCGAATGCATCCGCACTTTGTGAATGGGTCTGTGCTTCACGGACAGTTCAGATCTGAGAACTTTCAAGCTCCAAATTTACCCCTGCACAGCTCCTACACGTATTCTTACTCATTTTCCATTAACAATCCAACCATATCTTTTGAAAACAACAGTACTCAGGGGCTGGAACAGGGGATAACGGCCAGGCAGCCACAGTTATCGGCCCAAGTGAAGCAGATAACTTGAGGAGTCCCAAGGGTAGGATGCATCCCTTTAACAAAGATTTTCAGTCAATTTAATAGGTGTTTATAAGTCAAAATGTTTTATGCTTTTACATTACTGTATATAAATTATTATTTATTATTATTAATAATTCCACTTACATGAAAGAACTATAAACCTCCTTTACAAAACATCTTTTGCAACACATACTTATGTCTGTCATTATCAGCAGCGCATGCTGGGGATGCAAAGCATCATACAACTGCTTATGACATAAGGCCCCACCATGACCCCATCCAAACCAAACCGCCCCTATTATTCACTACATCCTAGCTCAGTGTAACAATGTTTTTTTCATTGAATTTCATAGGTTTTTATTAATGTAACTTAACCATAGCGGCCCTTTGACAACATTTTTTCACTGAATTTCATATGTTTTTACCAGTGCACACTTAATGACACAGCTCAAACTCACTGATGAGGCCAGACTAGGCCGAAACACGTGTCTGGGGTTGCTGTTGGTACTCTTATTCAGAGGAGAATTGCTTACCATTTCAGTGCTGGACTACCTATGGGTGGGACAAAGACTGATAGGTGTATGGAATTTTCTCCTCTGTGGAAAGCATAGTGAGCTAAAACATGGTTGAGACCCTCCACCCAAGAACAGGTCAATGGGCCATGTGTGTACCGGTAGACGGCTTCCCATACATCTTTATGCACATTTTGGATACTTTGGGTTCTCACCCTAAGTTACCAGGGCAATACAGACGTGGACCCCTTGCTCACTGCCCTTAGAGAGGCACAGCTCAACCTCACTGATGAGGCCCAACTATGCCGAAACACGTGTCTATAGTTGCTGTTGTTACCCTTGTTCAGAGGAGAATTGCCTATCATTTTGGTGCTGAACTACCTACGGGTGGACTGATATGTGTATGGAAATTTCCCCTCTGTGGAAAGCATGGTGAGCAAAAACATGGCAGGGATCCTCCCGGGGCCATACACCCAAGAACTGGTCAATGGGCCGTGTTCGTACCGGTAGAGGGTTTCCCAGACCTCTTCATGCATGTTATTAGAAATGTTGATTATCACTTTTCTTCTTGTACCTGTCTCCCTTTCCCCCAGCAATCACCTCCATCAAATTTCCAAAGTATACATGAAAAACACTTTGATGAACCTTCACTCCCTCCCTCATGTGATGATCATTGTATAGACATTGCACATTCTCCTATTTATGTTTCCCATTCTGATACCCCATCGTTTTCATAAATAAATTCATTTTTATCCTATAAATGTGTTGTATTTTGATGTGTAACATTTATTTTTTTCGAAACCCCCAATTAATACAATTATGGGTCAAGACGACTGTCTGGGGTATTCAGTCACAATATGGGGTGTCCACGGATATATCGACATATCCGAACATGTCTGTTTATGCATGACGCACTTTCAATTAGTCTGTGGACAGCACGTCCATTCGCGGACATCCCTGCACATGTGCCCTGTGTCTCCCACACAATGGGTGTCCTTCAGACATCCGTCAACAACGTGGATATCCAGGGATGCCATCATGTGACTTCACACGTACAGCATGACAGCCTGTTCACAGATGGCGTCTGTGCTCCACTGACAATTTAATACTGCATTCTCAGCCAATCTAGGGTGTTTCAGGTTGAAAGTGTACTCTTCCAGAGCGTCTAGACCCAATCTTAGTTGATCTGGCAACTTTTTACATCTTTCCAAGGCCTATTTTCCAGTCGGTAGTCTGTGGATAGTCGCACAGTCCGCGACAGTTCCTCTGAAAGGTCCCACCCATTCTCAATCTGGCTATCCAGGAGAAAGCACAAGGACAAAGCCTGCTTTGCAGAACTATGACAACTCACTCCAATGCCATCTGTCATGGCCATCTCTCTTCCCAGGAGCCACCACAACAACCATCTGGAGGGCCTGGACAGGGGAACAGGCAGAGAGATTCAGATGATGATGAAGAGGAAGAGGAAGATGAAGTAGATGAAGTTCCTACCTCCAGCGCCTGCAGTGAATCAAGGGTGTGGCGGTTTTTCAGCAGCGCTGGGGGTGAACTGAATGCACAGGCAGCCACAGTGAAATGCACTGATAGCAGGGTCTTTCTTAGTCATGGAAAACCTAGGTTGTACTCCTACGGGACCACCTCCATGTGCCGCCACACCAGATCGAACCACTTGGGTGCTCTAAGAAAAGGTGTTACGTTATCAGGGAGAATCAGGTTGAAGGCCTCTACTCCATCTTCCTCATCCACTCCTGCCACTGCAAAGGCTACACTTGTGGGCCAAAGGATCCCGGCAGCAGCCTCGCAGGCCATGCAGAAAGCTGTTGACCCTTACATTTTGAGGGTCACAGTACTATGTTTGTACTGCAACATACCGATCTGCAGGGGGGAGTAGTTTCATAGTGCTTTTGAGGCCATGGTCAAGGAGCACAGGAAACACTGCCACCTACCTTAAATGTAAGGCCTACCCAACATCTTCCCCTGCCCACCTTCCCCTCTATCTCTGTGGTTGGTGCCCCTTTCCTCCCTTCCCTCCCCCACCTAACCTTGCCTCTCCTGTAAAAAAACAAACAAGCCATAGAAAATCACAAAATACATAAACAAAGGTTTCCTTTAGGAAGCACCTTTCAAAGTTAAGAAATAGGACTTTAAAAATACCACAAGACCCTTTGCAGCCCTGGCAACTATATGTTATGGAATTGCACACACATTATGTGACTTGTAGTACAACTATTGTAATGGAAAAAGTGTAACTACAACTCCCAGAATGCAACGAAAAAAACAACACTTGATAAGCACGTACATATTGGAATGGATCATGTAGGCAAGTATGCATGTACTGCCAGCATATTAAACTTATACACAATAAGTGTGACTTAAAATTGTTCTACAAACATTTTCCATCTGCTATTCTTTTCTTTTCTTTTACAGAAAAGTTACACACAATGCTTCTATAAATGCACATATCATTTTTTAACTTTGATGAAAATGCTCCTAAAAGGAAACTGGCCAATTTGAAGCTGTAGATCCTGTTACTGAAGCCAACATTTTAGACCAGTATACAATTCACCCACTGCACTCCAAAGACACCCATTGAAATACGTCAAGCCAAATGATCCCCAATGGCCTCATGGGAAAAAAGTGTAGAAGTACCTTCTTTTCCTCTTCTCTTTCATACAGGAAAAGGAGGAACATATTATGAAAGATCCAAACAAATTAGTGCATCAGAATATCGCTCTTTACGGATGTATTCTGAAGACCCCAGATTCAGACAAAATATAGAATACTTTTTCCACCTTCTGTTTGAAAGTGAAATAGCAACTCTATGTTTTTTTGCACATACATTAAAAACAGGGTCTAATTTTTTAAACCTGTCCACTACCCAACAGCTTCAAAAGATAAAAGACGAAGATGAGGTTTTGTAGTCATGTATCACACATCTCTTGGCAAACATGGGTGGTACAAAAGAATACTGGTTCTGACATTATGCTGATGTATGTTGTATGCTTAGGAACATATGCCCACCCACATGGTTTGTTACTGTAAATTGTTTAGAGTACACATGGGATGACTTGCACGGCTTCTTACACACTGCAAACCAAAATTAAGAGGAAATAGATATAAACACACCAGGAGAACTCTGTTCTCTTGACCCTGTCAATGGATCAAGGTACTTTCACAATTGGTTCATTGCCATGCTGCACTTCATCTGCAATAACACTACCCCTCTGCTCGGAAAAGTGGAACACTTCTTTGGGAGAAAATAATACCAATCCAGAGGAGCAACGCACATCCACATGCGTTTGTGGATAATAGATGGTCCCAAATTGGGCCATGACAGTGATGCCACTGTTTTTCTGTTTATCGAAAAATACAATACCTTCGACATCCGTTCAGAAACCACAGATAGTGACCTATGTACACAAATCTTATGATTGCAAAAACATAAGTGTGGCAAATACTGCCAATGTAGATATAAAAACAACGGTAAACAATATACTAAATGTCGCTTTGGCTTCCCTAAACCAGTTTGCAAAAAAGTACAGGTAAGTAGCTTTATGTCTTCTGTTTGACACACTGTAAAAGGCAAATCCCCTAAAAACACATACAACATTAAAAGGGATGAAGCATCCAAGTACTTTAATCATTACAATGCAATAATTGCCCTCTTGCTGAAAGCACATATAGACACACAATATACTGCAGACAATTCCACTGCAGCTGCAAGATATGTCACAGCCTCACAAAAACTGGGAAAATAGAGCTAAATGACCTCTGGGATGACATATCATCTGACCAGACACTGTCACAAAAATTGTACAGCTTCACTATAAAAATATTCTCCCATAGAGAATGCGGGTGCTATGAAAATGCAGACCATTTAACAAGTACAGCCTTATATGGCACCTAATTACAAGTTTGCTGGTATATTTCAGGTGATTCCATTGTCCCGGTGGCACCATTTCCAGCAGTTGTAACCACAAAATCACTACACATCACAACATCGTAGGAGTGTGCATTCTGGCATGCCGGAAACGGTGCCAACAGCATTACGGAAACAGTGTTGTTGTACACTTTTGCTGCTTTTCCTGTCAGTGAAAATGCTGGTGGCACTGTTACTTGCTTGTATACAATGGAAACACCAGCAACAGAGATACTGGGCCTCATTAGGACCCTGGCGGAGAGGGTATTACGCCAGCGTAGTGCATGGCGTACCTCTCCGCCATACTACGAGTTCCCGTAGCGCCATGGAGGTTTTCTCCGCCTGGTTTTACCAGCCGGAGAAAACCATGGCGCTACGGGACCTCGTTGTTAATTACGCCACCGTATTTTACGGTGGCGTAATTAACTCCTTCCCCACTCCCATTATACCCTATGGGGCGAAAATGGGAATGGGGAAGGGCAGAATGGGGATTGGGGATTTACCGCTCCGCCGAGGTCGGAATGGGGCGGTAAATCCGCCAACCCCCATGGCGCTATCGGCGGCTTTCCGCCATGCTTCGCGGTGCATTTAGCACCGCGAAGTCCGCCTGGGTCGTAATGAGGCCCACTGTGACCAGGAAAAATATTATTGCAGGGAATGGAAGCTCACCGGTGGGCATTTTGAAAAACACAATCCATATAAAATCACCCACTTTCTTTTGCCATCCAGTCACTGTAACACCGGCATCATGTCTCCATCATTGAAGTCACATGTCCCAGATGTCCACCAGAGGAAATCACGCTTGACAGAGCAAGAACTGTCAGTGCTAACTGACACAATTGTGGCCAATGCTGTGGAACTATTTCCACAGACAAATTAGAAATACTGCAATATGGGAAGAGGTGGCACAAAAGGTGTCAGCTGTGAGCCCGTCCCTTGCACCCCAAAAGATTGCCACAAGCAGTGGATGACCTTTCCCTGAGATTCTGCTACCTGGTCTAGGCCCACATGCAGGCATGCATGGCAACTGGAGGTGGGACAGCCTCCAGAATAAAGTTGATGGCCTGGGAGGAAATATGCAGCACTGTGCTGCATCTTGAAGGTATCAAGGGAGCACATGTAGTGGGTTGTGAGTACAACGGGCAACCCCAAATTTATTGTAATACATAATTTTTCTAAAATGTGCTTAAGGTTTTAAGTACCAGCACCAAGGTTATACCTGCAGGTTCCAAGCCCTCAGAGGCAGAATACAAAATCTAATGCTCATAATTCAACTTCAGCTACGGTCTCCCCACACGTGTCCAAGCCGAACTGACAAGGTGCCAAGCTCACGAGACAGAGAACCGCCAGAGTCCCACGTCTGGGATACAATCTGCAACAACGAAACGACAAGTTGGACACCTACAGCATTGGGAAAGACATGCACACCAGCCCGTAAGCAGACCTGTCCATTGTCTACCACAAACACATAGTTGCACATTGTTGCTAATGTCAGGTACGCCGCGAGCTGGGAACAGCGATGGTCCCAGGCTTGGGGGCTCACAAGAGAACCAATCAGAACACCAGGGGCTCATCACTGACGCCATCATTCTTAGCCAATCACCAAGGGCCCCCTTGTAACAATTCCAATGTAGCAACTGTTAGGGATAGCCCAAGTGAACCACCTGACCCATCCTTACCCAATAACATTTCCTCCTATATGGTAACTATACTAACCTTACCACTCGGGGAACCAACCCGAAGTGGAGATAGGTTTTGTGATGATTTTCCTAGGTGACGCAAGTAGCGTGTCATACTGCTGTAAAAAGGGCCTGCGAGCCCCACTAACGACGAGAGCCTCTCCGGATGCATACGGTCTGAGCATATCCCTGCCGTTACTCTAATAAACAGCAGTAATTACCTTGCTTCTTGTGTGTGTCTCATATTCCTTTTGGGATGCGGGAGGAGTTGAGGCCTCCCCAGCTCCGGAGGTCCGCATACGGCTCTGCCGGATCCTGGGAAATCACCACGACAAGTTGGAGGCACTGCTTAGATCTGTTTGAGGTCTATTACCCTGAAAGCATCGTTCAAAGGCCTCTTGCAATGAGGCAACCCGGCAGCGGGTCCCCCTCTGCCGTTGCCCCCTTTGAGGACTACAGGACCATCGTGGAACTGCGAGAAGACTGGACAGTGCAATCCGGATATTGGCCCTCGGGAGCTGATTTGAGAAGTATCCCACCCGCGGTTGGTGAGTGTCCAGACGTGGTCCAGATGAAGGGGAAGTGGTGAGCTGCTTTGGAGGGGTGCACGCGGTCGAGCAGCCCTGGCTCACGAGGACTTGGTGAGTATGACACACCCAACAAGCAATGTAATGTTGTGTGGGAAGGGGAGGAATTGTGAAAAGGGTGGCAGGAGGTGCTTACAGTGTGTTGCAGAATATTTGATTAATAACTGATGATAGACGAGTGAGCGGTAGCTGGACAGGCACGAGGGCCGTCTTCCACCACGTCATGAAGTGAATTGGGTGGAGCCGAAAGGTACCACGTGTGGTTGTTAGAAGGCACTGATTTGTCCAGATCACGGGCACCTGTAGAGGAGGGGTGTGGCATTCCTATGAATTGGCGTTATAGATCAATGAGTAGATGAGGATCCCTACTAATTGAGTGTTGAAGCTCGTTAGGTAGATGAAGTTTCCCCGCAGGAGGTAGCTAGTTTTTGTTCCCGAGTGCGGAAGACGATTGGCTGGTTAAGCTCCCTGAGAGAGGGGGGCGTATCACACGTGAGGTGACGCAGCGTGTGCAATCCGATTATAGGAGTTTATTGTGGATCATCTTGCTCCAGTTAAAGGGGGAAGACAGCTGTGGGGTTTACGGGGGACAAAAGGGTTAAAACATATTGCACCTGTAGGGCTTGTATAGGATACTGTGACCATCTCGTGTTGATCAAGGGGTGGCCGGGGGACAGGAAGGAGGAAAGGGCAGGATAGAAGAGGTGAGGAGGCCGCGCACGGAGAACGCCAGCAGCTCTCGATAAGGGAGGGGCAAAAAGGGGAGAGGTGGCCGCACACGGAGAACGCCGTTCATGCTCAGCAAGGGGGTTGAAAAAGGGGAGGGAGAGGTTTGACGAAGAAGGAAAGGTGGGGCGGCTGTAAAAGCACGCCACACAGGGCACGCAGCCGCAGGCGGCTTTGTGTGCCACGGCCACAGGGGGCAATACTAGTGACATCAAGGGGGACAATAATAAAGAAAAAGGAACTGTATATTTGCAATTGTATTACTTTTCAGCGGACAGTCAGAAGTCCCCAGTTTACGGGGCCAGGTAAAGAAGGTTGATATTGGGAAAAAAAAACTGTAAAATGGCTACATACTACAAGCTGTGGTCTGGAGTGAGAGGAAACACTTTAACTATGCCCCTTCAGCACATTTGCACATCTCTATCACCACATAAGGAGAAAATTATAAAATACAGCATCGACTGGACGCAAGGGACAGATAACGAAATATTAACACCATGGCCGCCTAACAGCAGCTTTGACTCATACACCCAACACTCGCTATTGATATACATAAACAACACGTACAAAGGAAAGAAATTAGCTCACCATATAAAGATGTTTAACTTATGGAAGATGTTCCAGGGAGCCAGGCCAGGAGCAATGGTAATGTTTACTATGGAAGGGGCAACAGAGGAGAAAGGGAGCAAAGAAACAAAGGAGGGTAAAGAGGAGAAGGAGAACAGAGGGGGCGTGGACATGGCGAGCAGCAACGCACTATGCATAGGAGAGGGCAAGAAGGAGAAAGAAGGATCAGTTACACTATCAGAAGCAAATGTGAAAAAGGAAGGGACAGACGATACGCCTCTGGCGAAGGTAGTAAAGAAGGAAGAAGGAGGGTTGTACCCAGTAACATAATTAAGAGAAGCAGCAAGACAACAATTAACAGCAGCTGAGGGGTACTCAAACCCCACGTACAGCCCCCCACCATAGGCCCCTATAGACAGCTACCAGAGGGGGCGGCGGCGACGGGCACGATGGACTTAAACACCGCACAGGCAGGGACAGGGGGGAGGGAAGAAAAGTGGGGAACACATCGCAAACATAGGACCAGAGGAATGGATAGCAGCACAGGTGCTCCTAAAGCTTCGAGGGATGCTGACAGGGGAAGAAGAGGACGCAGTGAGGAAGGTGAACAAGAAAGAAATGGACAAGCGCTATATAAAAGCCTAACACACAGACAGGGACTGAAGTGAGTAAGACAAGAGAAGGCCAACTGTCACAGGTAGAGGAAGAAATGTTGGAGGAAAGGTTGGCTGAATTAAGAGAAGTACGAAGCGCTCCGATAAGACAGTTTGAGCAAGAAACACGAGGAAGGAAGAAGGAAAGAAAGGAGAATAGGGATGAACAGGCGAGGATAAAGGAGCGAGGAGAAGAAAGGAAGAAGGAGGAGGAGAGGATAAGGCAATAGCAGAAAGGGTGTCACGCGTGGAACTATGGGAAATTAAAAAGAAGGAGGAAGAAAGGACAGGGAAATGGAACTGTGGAAAAGGAAGATACTATCCGAAAGCGCCAGGAAGTATGAAGAAGGTAAAGTAATAGAAAGCATACTAAAAAGGGAAGGGGGAATCTAGGGGAGAAACGAAGAAGAAGAGAGGATATTAGCAAAGGTAAGTACAGAGGTAATGGAAGAACTACACAGAAAGAGAGCGGAAATAGGTGGTGAAATAATGGGAAAAAAGGAAGAGGAGAGAGGAGACAGGAGAGTGGAGCACGGAGTAAAAACATAAACATGCCAGGACTCAGAGGTGGCTACAACGTCATCACAAGGGGCAACTGTTAAAGGAGCTGAGTACAAGGAAGTGGACTTAATAGATTTAAGGACGGTAACAGTGGGGGGAAAAGAACAGAGTGGGGATTGTCTTTTCCTGATGGATTTTGCAGCAAGGAGGAAGAATGTTTGGGAAAAGGTGGAAGAGATGGCAATAGGGAGAGTTTAGATAAACTGTACATTACACGCACTAACTGCGAGTCACCATGTGCATGCGGAAAAAGGGAAGAAGGAAACATTGGTGAAGCACAGGTAAGAGAGGTAGCAATGAGAACACCACAACCATTAACACCGACACCAGTACAAACACCACGCCCACTAACATCACGCCCACTGATACCCACCCCTGTGCACACCCCATATGTCGGCAGACTTAGGGATCTCCCAGGATTCAGGCAGGAAGAACGGGCAAGCACGCCCACCGTGAGACAAGAGAGTAACAGCAGAGGGAGGAAGGATGAACGGGACGACAGAACAAACAACTGTAATATTGATATAACTACAGAGTTACCTGACACAGAGGAAGAGGACGAATACACTGACATAACCCCACGGGCACTGGTGGAAATGAGGCGATACAATGTAATGCCACTTCTGGAAAGGGGAGGGGCCGGACCACAATATGTCCCCTGGAAGAATGCCGATGAAGAGAACATAAAGCAGGCATTGAGGGTCCAGTACCCAGACACGTCAGACATAGGAGCAGTAACGTCACGCAAAATGTGTGAGAATGAAGATCCTGTTGATTACATCCAGGAGATTCAGGAGAAGTGGCACCTGGAAACTCGGGAGCCGTGGGACAAAACACTAGCAATTTTCTACCATATATCAATACAAGGACTCCCAGACCAAGTGCAAAGGCAGCTGAAGAAAATAGTGGGAATGGAAGTTAAGGCCTGGCCAGAAATACAACTAACTATAGTTCACCACTGCAGGATGTGGCAAGAAAAGATGAAACAAAAGGAGGAAGATAGGAAGGCAGAGGAGGCAGAATTGGCACAGAAGAAATTATCAAAATATGCCATGGAAGGTGTCAATCTGGAAAAATGAATACCCTTCATTTGGTTGACAGACGTAACTTGATGGCTGAAGGCCAACCGTCTTATGCACAGAATTATAGAAATACAGACTGCTATGCTTGACCAGCAAGCGGCCATTTTAAACATAGCAAGAATCGCCATTTTGCTTGCTTAACCATTGCTCATTGCTTTCTGTCTAAACTGCTTTGCAGCTTGCAATTCTTGCAAATTCTGCTTACTCTGCTCAACCTGTTAACATTGTTGTCTGAATATGAAAAGTGCAAGGCCGCGGGACTGAGGAGTTCGTTGAAACTCCTCATGAGCAGCTCAGAAAGGAATGCCCACGCTCCCTCTCTGTAGCCTTGAGGGAGAGCTGCAGGGCATTTAATCACTTCAGAGCTGCCAGCCAGTCTCGTACGATGGTAGAATATGTTAGAATAAAACAGGTAAAGGCTTGAATTATGCTCTTCTTACGGCCCCCCTTTGCAAAACCCTGTAGAGCATGTCGGCTCCCAGGACACGAATAGCACCTCATAGATAGCAAAGCATGGAATGTGGCTCTTCCCCCGTGTGCAGCTTGCTTCCAAGAACAGAACCACCGTGTTCTGTTGAACAACTAAAAGATGCCTCCGCACTTTCTAAATTGCATATTGTTACTAGAATAGACATTGAAAGTGTCATAATTGTCAAGCTCGTCGGAAATGTCCATCGTCATCCCAAGTTCAAAGAAACTTAAAAAAGGGGGGTGTTAAACATGACATAGCTGATTGTATGATATGCATTTTGTATATTGATGTACGTAATTCGCTCTCTTGCGTCCCTCGAGGTCTAGAAAATACACGTCGCGGGGCGTGAGACCAGAATTGGCCAATTGGGACTATTTTGTTTCCAATAAACCTTAGCATTGGGAATTTGAACCTCGTGTCTGGCGCATCTTTTCGTGTATGAGCAAGTTGCATATGACCATATCCTTCACAGAGAAGGGCATAATTTTGCTCTACACCAGGCCTTAACATGCTCACAGCACAACAAATACTGCAGGCGTACTGTGGCCAAATAGTGGCCCGGGCTGAGCCAGTAGATGGAGACCTCTTCCATTATGGGACAGACATGGCAATAGCATGATTGGCCGGCATTGAGGGCAACATTTGGAGGAGGCCAACAGCTTACCTATTCAGACCAGAGACACCAGCAAGTGAAAACAAAGGGAAAATTATTTCAGTGATCATAGAGAGCATTATGGCTACTGCAGACTACATCGCAGTTCACGCCAAAGACAGGGAGGGGAGGGCCTGGAGAGCTTTAATAGCACTGGCAGAGGGGTGCAGACTTACACAGGTATCTGATGAGGAGCTCTTCTCAGACAACAATGGAGAGGGAGAGATGGTGTTTGGAATGAGCATTAACATCTGGTTGAAAGTGACATACAAGCAAGTGGCACTAAAAATGGCTATGGCCCTACAGGCACCTGCCCCTACGCCAGTGCCATTTTACGAGGAAGAAATGGCAGCTTTACCAACATCCTGTGGACCACCAGTCCATATGACGTTGGCTGCATCAAAAGCATTGGAGGAGTAAAAATAAAACAAAAAAAAGGAGCAATGCTACCGAGGGTGAAGCAATACCCACTATCAAAAAAGGCAGATGAGGGCATATATGAAACAATAACAGCCCTAATAAACAATGGTATATTAGTACCATCAGAGTCACCATGCAACACAGCTGTGTACCCTGTGTGCAAAGCAAAAGAGGATTCTTGGCATTTTATCCAGGACCTAAGACCTTTGAACCACATTGTAGAGGCAGACTACCCCATAGCAGCTAACCCAGCCACCATACTCTGTGGAATACCAGCAGATGCATCACGGTTTACCGTGATTGACCTAAAAAATGCTTTCTTCTTCTCTGCACCCAGACTCACAGGACCTGACAAGCCTCACACACCGCAAGACAAAATGGAAACACACAAGGTTGCCCCAAGGGTACTGTGAGTCGCCATCCATCTTCAATAGAGTGATATAAATGGATTTGGGAAACATTGAGATGGAGAGCACGATGCTGCAATATGTGGGTGACATAATCATCTGCAGCACCACAGAAGAGAGCTGTAGGAAGGACTAAGTAAAGATGCTTACAGTGTTAGCTGAGAAGGGGTACAAGGTAGACAAGGAGAAGTTACAGTACTGCCAAGAACTGGTGCTCTACTTTGGTCAGCTCGTCTCACAGCATGGAAGGAACATTGCACCACAAAGGGCACAAGCCATAACAAACATACCACAACCACAGACAGTGATGGAATTACAGCAGTTTCTGGGTCTATGCAACTACTGCAGGGCGTGGGTTTTTGACTACAGCTTATACATAGCACCCCTGCTAGAGGCCCTCAAGAAGCACAGAAAGGGGATAAAAAGTTGGGATGGTTAAGGGAAATGAAGGAGGCATTTGATGAATTAAAACACGCTATCTCAACAGCACCAGTACTGGCCACCCCAAACTATGAGCATCAATTTATCATTTTCTCACATTGCAACTCAGCAGTAATGAAGGCAGTACTGACACAAAAAACAAGCATGGGACACAAACCTTAGCATTTTACAGTGGACACTTGGACCGGTAATGTTAGGTCACTTCCCTTGCGAACAGAGCCTGGCTGCTGCAGTATTTGGGGTGGAAATGTCATCATCAATAACAATGGGGTGCCCTACCACACTATTTGTGGAACACGCCCTCTTTGCCATACTGAACAAGCCCAAATCGAAATTGACCACACAGAGGGCATCAGGATATGAGATTATTGTGTCAAGACCATAATTAACGATTGTTAGATGCAGTAATGTAAACCCAGCAAGATTTATAGCAGAGGTAGTTGAAGATGGTGACTACGCTTATGATTGCACACAGGCCCATGAAATGTACTCCAGCGCAAGATAGGTTGAGGAAAATGCCCTAGGGGGGGTGAGATAATGTACATTGATGGGTCCTCGACAATTGACCAGAGTGACGGGGTAAGGAGGACAGGAGCAGCAGTGGTCAGGCTGACAGAGGACTGGATGTATGTACCAGTTAAATGTGTCCAGCTACCACAACATTACTCGGCCCATGCAGCAGAACTAGTGGCCCTACTTTTGGCACTAAAAGAGAGCAATGACAAGAAGGTAACAATATATTCAGACAGTGCATATGTCACATCGACAGTGCACTCAGGGATAATAAAATGGCCATGAAGGGGGTTCAGAAGAGCAGATGGAACACCAGTACAACATGCCCTCCTACTTGCTGAACTGATTGAAGTAATAAATCACCCTAAAGAAATGGCCTTGGTCAAATGTCAGGCGCACACTAATGGGGATGACCCTATCTCAAAAGGTAATGAAACAGCAGACGCACATGCCAAACATGCCACGTATTTTGGCGAAATATGGACCCTGCCAGAAAAACAAATGATAGGGGGAAGGCGGGGGCAAGACAAATGTTGATGAAGGAGGGGTACACACACATCCCTAAAACACAAATTATGGAATTACAGCCAGCAGCACCTATGGCAGAGAAGGAGCTATGGGTCAAATGAGGGTTCACAATGTCCCCCACAGATGCATTATGGTGTCAGAATAATACAGGCAAAGTAGTGATGCCCCTAGCTATGTTGAAAACAGCCCTGGCTCAACTACACCATCCCACACACACAGGAAAGGAAGTGATTGCAGCACGAATAAAAGAGGCCTGGTTCTGTTCCAAGCTCAATTCACACGTCACAAACTTTATCAGCAATTGCCTAACCTGTCAACAGTTCACGGCTGGTCAGACGCTGCAAGTGATAAAAGGTACTATACCCCGGCCAGGAGGAACCTTTCTGCACTTACACATTGACTACCTTGACATGATCAATGCATGTCAAGGATACAGATATATGATTGTGGTGGTGTGCCCACTTTCAAGGTGGATAGAGGCTGGACCCTGCTCTCATGCAGATGCCTTCAGAGCAGCCAAGTTCCTGGTAAGGGAGGTCTTACCTAGGTGGGGGTTTGCGAGGTGCTGCAGTCAGACAAGGGCCCGCACTTCGCAAATGAAATGTTTGAACACATAACTACACTGCTTGGCATTAAACACAAATTTGCATGCACATACCACCCACAGGCTAATGGCGTTTGTGAACACCTGAACAGCCTCCTAAAGGAAGAGATTGCAAAAATTCAGCAGACAACTAAGAAAAGCTGGTTGTACTGCCTCCCCTTGGCCCTGTTTGAATTAAGGAATAAGCTAGGGTCAGATCACCACCTAACACCCCACCAGGTGGTGACTGGACGTCAGATGCGCCTTCCACTTACTCCACCATCAAGGGCCCTGTCAGACTATCATACCTCTGCTAATGTTTTTGGTGACAAAATGTATGAATATGTGTCTTCCTTGATTACTAGTGTCGCCTTTATCTCTCAACAGACGCAGGGCGGGTTGAAAATAACCCGACAAGAAGATATAAACGAGGAACAGGAACAACCACTAAACTGGACTGTTAAGGAGGGAGACAGCGTTCTCCTCCGCAACTTTAAAAGAAGGTGGAACAGCCCCAGATTTACGGGGCCCCACCTGGTGGAAGCAGTAGCTCCTAGAGCAATTAAATTGGCAGATAAACACGTCTGCCACCTGCATGACGTCAAGCCCTACAAAGGTCAGACCGGCCCTTGGATTGACACCAGGGCCACCGCAACAGCAACAGAAGACAACACGACAGCAACAGCAACCAACAACAACTGCAATAAAGCCCCTATTCCCCACCAAATAACAGACACTACCAAAGACTCAAATGAACAAATTGCCCATAGCCCACCCCGTGGTAACGACATCCTAGAGCAAACAACACACTGCCCCACCCAGCCCCGCCCATGCTACTACCCAAATGAAGGACATTGCCTAACAAATTGTCACATTGCACAACACTTGTAGACACGTGCATGTTCTCTTTCTCTTTTTGTCTCGCACATGCAGGCACCACGCACTACTGTTTATGTATAAAGAAAAGTGAAGAAACTAATGTTGCGTTTTGCCCAGGGGTAAATGCTACCCACAGACGACAACACCCCCGAAGCACTGTCACACCAATTTGTATATGCTATAAAAAGACAAAAATATCTAAAAAAAAGAGGAGGATACGTGTGTATTACAACACATTCATTTTGGCCATAGAACAATAATTCCCACATCTCCACAAGCACTTACCAGCTCTGAGAGATAGGTCACTGAGATTAGCGTGGGACGAGCTTTTCGCCTGGGCATTAAACAACTACTTGATAGGTAGAGCTTAAATAAAAAATACTAACAACATTAATGCTTATGTTTTAAAATGTTCAGGGGGGCAACTATAACGTCAAAGACAATAAGCTGCAGGACCGCAGCAAAGGTAAGAGAAAAATGCTAGTGATATTAGCTATTGTAATATAATTAATAGGTGTGTTGGTTATCACTGGACTATTGGCTGCCTCTGTCTGGCAGACACACTATGCTTATAATGTTATGGCTGCAGCCAAAACTAATTTACCCCTTCCCACAGCCAGCTGCAACAGGTATGGTGTAAGGTGGTACATGTAACACAAGAGGTACTGGGAAAAGGCTTAAGCTTAGTAACTCTATGGATAACAATGGGGTGGACACATACCTCACAGCATCTTCACACATCTCAAATAACATGTGGTATCAGCACATGTCCCAAATTGGTAAGCAGACAACTAAGGACACAACTGCTAGGTGTGCTCGCTGATCCCATACGCCATGAGCACATCAAGGACATTTGTGGCTACTGAAGTGCCAGCAAGAACAGTAGAATGTCTGATATATCTGGTGATGTTCCAAACAAAAGGACGATTTCAAGGAAAAGTAGTAATGTTGCATTGGAAGACAAGGGACTCATACCCATATGAAAATAACTTCATCAAAACGCTTATGGTGTACAATAGTTACCACCAACATACTCAAGGGTTCCGGTATGTGACGGATGGTCCTGACAAAGGAGAAACAAAGAAAGTAACATTAAAATACTTACCGTGCAATTGGTATGCCAATGAAATTGCTGGTGAACCAGGTTGCTGGGAAAGACCACTGATAGTAATATATGGGAAGATGTATACGAATTATGGATGGACAGAGGGAGTTGTGGGGAGCAATATGGTAACATATGCAAATGAAAATGTGGCCAGAATAAATTAAACAAACCACAAATGCTGGACAGAATGGTTAAAGAGCGTACCACTATTAACATGGCTGGAGAAAGACGAAGACTCAATAACTATACTACCGCTAACTGCACCCACGCTGTGCTATCAACACACCAGTGATGTTGATGTTGGAAGTAACAACAATTGTAAAAGTACAGTACTGATACATGAGGGGGGTGCCGGCACAGCAGTTCTAATGGACCACTATTGGGCCTGCTGAGATAAGGCATACCACAGTTTACTATCATCTTGGAATGGAATATGCACTATGGTACACGTCAACATACCATCTCTGGTTGTGCCTCAGAAACATGTCAACTTGGGCAACTTTCCTAAAATGGACTAAGGGAACAAAAAGAGGAGAAGATCCGTGACGATTGAAGACAGTGCAGGAAGAAACGACACAGACATTTTGTCAAGAGTGAAAAGACAAGGAGAACCACTGACGGGAAACTACCTGTGGGGAAGATCGGAAACAGCACTAATTGACATTCCTGCAGGACACAGACTGTTCAGCAGAGCAGCAATGTTCTTCTCATCAATAATACATCCAGGACTGCAAGCATTTGCAAATGCAAAATGGCTTCAAATAACCCGATGGGAGCTAATGATGACAATAAATTCAACCGTCAATGGATTTAATGCAATAAAAAAAGAATTGAGGGCAGTGCGAATGGTAGCACTCCAGAATAGATATGTGCCGGATCTCCTCACGGTGATGGAAGGAGGAGTTTGTGCAAAAATTGGAAAATCATGTTGCACATTCATCCTTGCTAACGACGCGGACAGCAGAACACTTACTGAGGCAGTATCACAACTCGCCATGAAGCACTCAAAAATGGTAGAAGAAGCCAAAGGAGTAAAGAAAGATGGCAGCTGGTTTTCATTTTTATGGTCATGGATACCTTCATGGCTGTCAGATGGATTGAAATGAATAGTAGGATGTATAATATTGGGAATGGCTGTATTGCTTGGAATGAGGTTATGGAAAGCAAGAACAGCACGAACAACGGACGAAATGATGGAAATGATCGGCATGCACGCCTTACTACCAGCTAATGATGACAAACACAGAGACATTATTATAAAAGAAAGAGAAAGGTTGCGCAAGCAAATACTAGAAAACCACTTGGACCCTGTGAAGGTAGAGAACCCGAGGAACCCAAAGAGCTATGTTGGAAAGTGGGTACACTGCAAATCCGGTGGTGGCTGCGTCTATATTTATTGGTCATTATGAAGATCATTTCCACCAATATGGACACCTGGCTGGAATAACGAAAATATGGAGGGTACGCAGAGACAAGAAAATGGATATTTTTGTGGTCGACAAGTCGACAAGAGGGGGGACTAAAGTGGGAGAATGGGTTAACACGCTCCCCCCAGTCTCATCCAGACCATGGCCTAGGGGATCACGACCCAAGCACCCCCCACGAGAGGAGTTCGAACAATTCCCTTCCTTACTAGATGACAAAATATCCTGCTTCAAAGGCATACACATACGAGGAGCATGCCCACTAGTACGCCCTAGTCAAGCCGACGCATGCGCCATGGACCAGCTCGATTAGACACCAACCACAAAAATCATCGTTAGAGATGCCATGACGACATAGCCAACAGACAAGAGCACACGTGCCACCATGCACACTGGTCACTCACACACCAACCCACATGAAGAATATACTCAGTGCTATGATGTAGCAGACTGACATACCCACTGACATGCATTGTTGTTATTTTTCACATAGGCCTTCTACAGCACCGCAGAAACGCAAGACGCCTGAAGAGCTTGTGTATATGCTTGCTGATGCTTTCTCGCTACCTATCACTATGAAGATGCCACCATGTATATCTAATGCTGCGTATGACACTCTGTCACTCCGCAACCTCCATAGTATGGATTATGTACCAACCACTCACGAACTAGGCCCAAGTAGGCTGCAAGCAGGAGTCCCTAGGCAGGTGCCTCACAAATGAAAATCCTCCCAGAATCAAAATGCAAGTGCTGACCATGCAGAACGAGCCCCCAACGAGAACCCACAGCCAAGGCCACGATGTTGCAACCCGCATGCCGCGCGCCCAGCACCAAGGTTATACCTTCAGGTGCCAAGCCCTCAGAGGCAGAATACAAAATCTAATGCTCATAATTCTACTCCAGCTACGATCTCCCCACACATGACCAAGCCAAACTGACAAGTTGCCAAGCTCACAAGACAGAGAACCACCAGGGTCCCACGTCTGGGACACAATCTGCAACAACGAAATGACAAGTTGGACCTACAGCGATGGGAAAGACATGCACACCAGCCCATAAGCAGACCTGTCCATTGTCTACCACAAACACATAGTTGCACATTGTTGCTAATGTCAGATACACCGCGAGATGGGAACGGCGATGGTCCCAGGCTTGGGGGCTCACGGGAGAACCAATCAGAACACAAGGGGCTCATCACTGACACCATCACTCTTAGCCAATCACCAAGGGTCCCCTTGTAACACTTCCAATGTAGCAACTGTTAGGGACAGCCCAAGTGTACAACCTGACCCTTCCTTACCCACTAACATTTCCTCCTATAGGATAACTATACTAACCCTACCACTTGGGGAACAAACCCGAAGTGGCGATAGGTTTTGTGATGATTTTCCCAGGTGACGCAAGTAGCGTGTCATACTGCTGTAAAAAGGGCCTGCGAGCCCCACTAACGACGAGAGCCTCTCCGGATGCATACGGTCTGAGCGTATCCCTGCCGTTACTGTAATAAACAGCAGTAATTACCTTGCTCTTTGTGTGTGTCTCATACTCCTATTGGGATGCGGGAGGAGTTGGGGCCTCCCCAGCCCAGGAGGACCGCGGACGGCTCTGCCGGCTCCCGGGAAATCACCCCGACAGTACCCTCAGTCTGTTAAACTTAACAACATCCCCCACCCACTGTGTCTATGTTAAAAATAGGCTACAAAAAAGAATGAAAAAATGAACATTATGTCCTTGTACTCACATAGTAAACTGACACTTTTTAAAAATGTACAATGCTAATTTCCAATGATCACTTTCATTAAATACTTTAGTCAGAACAGCATTCTCACATTTGCTTACTGATCAATAACTCTTTCAATACCTAAAACAACTATATAACCCTATTTTTGATAGAACATCATCATTCCAAGCTGCACAGTCTGGTACACTCCTACTTAACTGATTTTAGAATACTGCTCAACAAAAGGGAGAGCGGCATATAGCACCAGAGAGGGCTCCAACCTGCTTTGCATAAAATCAAACTACATATTTGAGCATAAGAATGACCACAGATCTTTCATTTTTTAAACACTTACCTTCATATTAAAATGTTTATATTATCGACAACTATATACTGATTCAGAGAGCTTATGCATTTGGATGTGAGGCTAAAATGGACTCAACATCGATCACTAAATCCTAGGGTTCTATTGTATACACAGGTAGATTTTCATGCAGCTTCGAAATGTCGAAAATGTCAAACATATTTAAGATAGAAAATACATTTTTGAATGTCCACCAGGCAAGACACATACTAATATGCAGCTTTCACCATAACATAAACTATTTAAATAACATTTAAGTCATCGAATGTGCGCATGTTAATAGCAGCCAAATATTTCAGCCCGATTCAATACTGCCTGGTCACTAGTCTTCAAGTGTTTGTTTAGTTTTTTTGTTTTTGTTTTTTTTTACAGGCTCTTGGACCATAAACGAACGGTGCTGTGAGTCTTCACCCCCCACAGTGAATATTGTCAGTCTTCCAGTTATCATTGATCACCTAATTTCGAAGTGGATTCTGATTTGAAGAACAGTTCGCATCCAACTCAGTCAATAGTGAGTCAACAATTTACACAAAGCTATTCTGGATTTTTTTATGTTGTTGGTGTGTACAGTGTGACATTGTAGAAAACCTCTTTGTGGTGAATGGCGATATTAGGGAGGTTTTGGTAGAGAAAAGTGCAACAAGATTTAGTGGAAAGATGTCAACTTCTGTCAACCATTCACAAGACAGATATATATGCTATACTTACTGACGATTAAGAATTAGTATGCGCATGCCTATATGGACAATAGGAACATCTGTTGCCAAACACAAAGGACACGGAAAGACAGGAAATATGTTTTTTGTGAGTTAAACATTATAAATCAAATTATTACCTTTTCTCAATAGATGTATATTCGCAAATAATAGATAATGGGGTTAGTTTTAAAAAGGCTTTTTGAAAGGTAAAACCCCATTGGAAAAGGCTTTGTCAATCAGACCCAGTAAATGATAACATGTACATGTTTACATTAGTGTTTATTAGCATCCTAGTCTAGTGTCATAGGCTCAAGTGATGCTGTTGATTCATTGCAGGTACTGTGCATCAGGCACCATGGTTCCACTGTATCTTACATGGGTGATAGGTCAAGAAGAATAAGCATGAACAATACATTACTATAACACACCTTTTACTATTGTCTCTTTCATGAAAAAAACCCTACATTCTGAATGTGTCTTTAAAAAGAGACATGACTAATTTCCAAGGATTAGATTATCTTCGCTATATAAAACATAACTGGGGAAGAAGCAATTGGTTGTAATTTTTGGCAGTAACATTGATTTTCAATATGGTGTGGTAGTTATAAAGATGAATAGAATCAGACCACGTTATTTTGGTTAAGTTGTGATACTAGTAGACTTGAGAACACTTGCAGTTTGTCTGCTTTCCTGGGGGTCATTGCTGATGTCCTTTTGAGATTGTGCTAAGTGAATGTAGATTCTCGTTCAGATGATCCCGTTACATATTTGGGGAACTGTGCTTAATTCATTTTTATATAGTTTTACAAAGATTGAAACATGTCTCAGAAAAAGCACATTGATGCAAACTAAGTCTTTTGATTTTGCATGCACTTTAATAAAGTTTCTGTATTTGTTGCTAAAATCATTGGGTCTGTGGGAGAAAAAAAAAAATCCATGTTGGATTAAAAAAAAAACCTTTTTCTGTTATGCTACAGTTTATTTGTTTGTTTGTTTTCAGTGTTCACTTTTTGTTTCTGGCTAATGCTTTATACTTTGCTTTGTTGTATTTTTTTTGGAGCAGTAACAGATTCTTCATTTGTTTTGATATTATACAATTTTGGAGCAGTTAGATACCAATTGGCGTATTCTAACTGTCTATTTTTTTTAATATATTTTAGTGGTTTTGATTTATCTATTTGCATATTGTTAAATTTTGGGACAGTTAGATACCAATTGGCGTATTCTAACTGTGTATTTTTTGGCCTAATTTAGGGGTATTCATTTATCTGATTAGTTGTTGTAGAATCTTTGAGCTGTTAGATAGCTTTTGGAGTATTCTAACAGTTTATATTATTTTAACACAAATTTATAATTTTGGGACAGTTAGATACCAATTGGCGTATTCTAACTGTGTATTTTTTGGTCTAATTCAGTGGTATTCATTTATCTGATCAGTTGTTGTAGAATCTTTGAGCAGTTAGCTAGCTTTTGGAGTATTCTAACAGTTTATATTTTTTTAACATAAATTTACTTAAAGGTTTAAATACAGTTTATTTATCAAATTTTGGTTTTAAGAACATCAAATAAGCGTTTGTAAGATTTGCTGGTAATCTCTGCTTTAGAGTAATGGTACTATCATTACATTCAAACCATCCACATTTCTTTTTTATATATGCAGTGTAGTGCCCTGAATTGGTTGTGGCTCCTGCGTGGTAGATTATACCTATTGTTGTGAAGGTTTTCTTACCAAGTGATATTTGACCATGTGTGAATGCAGTCAGCTTGCAGTTGTTTTTGGTAGCATCTGCATTGTAACGTAGAAGCATTAGTATTACGTATTTACTATGTGTTTGTATTACTAACGTAGAGCGATTATCTGAATTGCAGGTAGAGCATAATCTACCATGGTTTGCATTTTGTACAAGTTGCTGAAATGGAATGGATTCACAATTTGGTATTGATATATATATGAAGCGTTCATTGGGGATTTCTTCTTGTGTCACATTGTTGCAGAGAGTGCATGTATGTTTCCACATGTATGAAATCTGAACGATTTCATTTATAGGTATGTTTTGTTTTCCGGTACTTGTAGTAAGTACATTAGAAATTCTTGTGGGTCTTCCTGTGAGTTTATAGTGAATTTCACCATTCCAGCACAGTAGTCCAATTGTCGTCTTATTCCAAAAACACTATATGTGTTGTCAGGATTGTTTGCTGCATTTCTGTGAAGTACTAACATTTGCAAACACAAAGGGTCTGTACTGTGTAAGTAAATGTTGTCAACAATTGGTGGTAATTGAAATAGAATATTCATTGCTACATTTGCATAGCAACTTACACCAACTATATTTGAGAATTTCAATGGTCCAGGTAGTTCTGTATCTAACTGCTTTTTTAGAAATAGACCGTCAAGTGTACGTAAGCGTGATAGTGCTACGTAGCTCATGCCTTCTTTAAAGACTGTGTTACCAATATCTATCATTGCTTTGTCTAGGGTAAGACCTTGGGATTTATGAATCGTGACTGCGTATGCAAGAGTTAGAGAAAATTGTTCTCTGCTACATACATATCTTTGAAGAGAAGGAATCTAGCTGTTGAGCGTCCTATCCGTTTTACTTCTGAAAGTTTGTCAAAGAGTATATTGACAAACTGAATTTTGTTGTCACGTGGGTATGTTTGAAAGCCAACAACTGTACCCAGTGCTCCATTAACTAGTCCTTGGTCCACGTCAAGGTTACGTTTAAGCATTACTCTGCAATTTAAGGATAATTTTAACATCTTTTCTAAGCCTGCTGTGTTTGAGATTGATTTTTCTAAATTATTTACAGGCCGATTCATGGAATAATTAGCGCGGCGCAAGTGGCCAAAAACGTGTGAATCGCAGTGGAATAGTGAAAATCGCAGTGCAAGTGCGAAAATTGCACGAAAAGCAGCGCACATCGATTCATGGAAGGCCGTGTGCGAGAAAACCATCGGATGTGCGCTAAAAAAGTGCGCGGCGCACGTTGGCACACCGGCCATCTAACGGCGTGCGCCAGGTCACAGCGAAAATCGCACAGGCCACAGCGAAAATCGCACATAGCGCAGCGCACGCAACAAAAGTAAGCGGAACACGGGGTGTAACACTCGGAATGGGGAACAACTTGCCAAAATGTGGGCGTCACGGGGGAAGTACAGGGTGCAAGTGCGCGGAACGCCCACATGCTCGCCTACAACCCGTATTCATGGAATCGAATAGGGCAAAAAAGCGCACGGTCAAACCAGCGCACAGGCACAAACACGACCGCCACAAGAAAGCAGGCGGTAGCGTCTCTGCGACTGTAATAAATGTGCGCCAAAAGGTGCGCCAACAAATAGCACCTATATACAGCCATGATGAATGTCCTATACTGTGGCCCTCCAGGACAAATGACGTGCAAAGGGGTACCCACAAACATGGACACCCGCTGACTGAAAAATAACGTGTGCGTGTATTCCGGGGTGCGCGGGAAGTCTCACACGCGATTTGGCAGGGTATGTGGATTTCAGGGGTGCGCGGGAAGTTCCACACGCGATTTGTCCAGGTACGTGCGCGGGAATTTCCACACGCGATTTGTCTGGGTACGTGGATCTCAGCGGTGCGCGGGAAGTCACACACGCAATTTGGCAGGGTACGTGGATGTCAGGGGTGCATGGGAAGTTCCACACGCGATTTGGCCGGGTACTTTCCACACACGATTTGTCTGGGTACGTGGATCTCAGGGGTGCGCGGGAAGTCTCACACGCGATTTGGCAGGGTATGTGGATTTCAGGGGTGCGCGGGAAGTTCCACACGCAATTTGGCCGGGTATGTGCGTGGGAATTTCCACACGCGATTTGTCTGGGTACGTGGATCTCAGGGGTGCGCGGGAAGTCTCACACGCGATTTGGCAGGGTACGTGGATATCAGGGGTGCGCGGGGAGTACCACACGCAATTTGGCCGGGTACGTGCGCCGGAATTTCCACACGCGACTTGGCTGGGTACGTGGATCTCAGGGTTGCGCGGGAAGTCCCACACGCGATTTGGCAGGGTACGTGCGCGTGAATTTCCACACGCGATTTGGCTGGGTACGTGTATGACAGGGGTACGCGGGAAATTCTACACGCGATTCGGCTGTGTGCTCCCAGGTATTCCCTGTACACCCTCCACGGCCCCTGCAGGCAGCTGACACCACAGGGGACTACCCTGCACACCTGCTCATGTCACCCAGCACCCCCACCCCCCAGCAGTGCAGGGGCAGCCTCCACCAGGCCCCCACTCATGTCTCCCACCACCCCCACCCCCCAGCATCCAGGGGCACCCTCCACCAGGCCCCCACTCATGTCTCCCACCACCCCCACCCCCCAGCATCCATGGGGCACCCTCCACCGTGCCCCCACTTATGTCTCCCACCACCCCCACCCCCCAGCAGTGTGGGGCACCCTCCACCAGGCTCCCGCCCATGTCTACCACCACCCCCACCCCCCAGCCACCATGGTCAGCCCCCACCAGGCCCCCACCCATGTCCCCCTGCACCCCCACCCCCCAGCATCCAGGGGCGCCCTCCACCAGGCCCCCACTCATGTCTCCCACCACCCCCACCCCCCAGCATCCAGGGGCACCCTCCACCAGGCACCCACTCATGTCCCCCTGCACCCCCACCCCCCAGCATCCAGGGGCACCCTCCACAAGGCACCCACTCATGTCTCCCACCACCCCCATCCCCCAGCATCCAGGGGCACCCTCCACCAGGCCCCCACTCATGTCCCCCTGCACCCCCACCCCCAGGCAGTGCAGGGGCACCCTCCACCAGGCCCCCACTCATGTCCCCCTGCACCCTCACCCCCCAGCAGTGCAGGGGCACCCTCCACCAGGCCCCCACTAATGTCTCCCACCACCCCCACTCCACAGCCACCAGGGGCAGCCTCCACCAGTCCCCCACTCATGTCTCCCACCACCCCCACCCCCCAGCAGTGCAGGGGCATCCTCCACCAGGCCCCCACTCATGTCTCCCACCACCCCACCCCCCAGCATCCAGGGGCACCCTCCACCAGGCCCCCACTCATGTCTCCCACCACCCCCACTACCCAGCAGTTGGGGCACCCTCCACCGGGCTCCCACTCATGTCTACCACCACCCCCACCCTCCAGCTACCATGGGCAGCCCCCACCAGGCCCCCACTCATGTCCAACTCATGTCTCCCACCACCCCCACCCCCCAGCAGTGCAGGGGCACCCTCCACCAGGCCCCCACTCATGTCTCCCACCACCCCCACCCCCCAGCATCCAGGGACACCCTCCACCAGGCCCCCACTCATGTCTCCCACCACCCCCACCCCCCAGCAGTGCAGGGGCACCCTCCACCAGGCCCCCACTCATGTCTCCCACCACCCCCACCCCCAGCATCCATGGTCAGCCCCCACCAGGCCCCCACTCATGTCCCCCTGCACCCCCACCCCCCAGCATCCAGGGGCGCCCTCCACCAGGCCCCCACTCATGTCCCCCTGCACCCCCACCCCCCAGCAGTGCAGGGGCACCCTCCACCAGGCCCCCACTCATGTCTCCCACCACCCCCACCCCCCAGCAGTGCAGGGGTAGCCTCCACCAGGCCCCCACTCATGTCTCCCACCACCCCCACCCCCCAGCATCCAGGGGGACCCTCCACCAGGCCCCCACTCATGTCCCCCTGCACCCCCACCCCCCAGCAGTGCAGGGGCAGCCTCCACCAGGCCCCCACTCATGTCTATCACCCACCCCCACCCCCCCAGCAGTGTGGGGCACCCTCCACCAGGCTCCCACCCATGTCTACCAGCACCCCCACCCCCCCAGCCACCATGGGCAGCCCCCACCAGGGCCCCACTCATGTCTCCCACCACCCCCATCCCCCAGCAGTGCAGGGGCAGCCTCCACCAGGCACCCACTCATGTCTCCCACCCACCCCCACCCCCCAGCAGTGTGGGGCACCCTCCACCAGGCTCCCACCCATGTCTACCACCACCCCCACCCCCCAGCCACCATGGGCAGCCCCCACCAGGCCCCCACTCATGTCCAACTCATGTCTCCCACCACCCCCACCCCCCAGCAGTGCAGGGGCACCCTCCACCAGGCCCCTACTCATGTCTCCCACCACCCCCACCCCGAGGCATCTAGGGGCAGCCTCCACCAGGCCCCCACTCATGTCTCCCACCGGCCCCACCCCCCAGCAGTGCAGGGGCAGCCTCCACCAGGCCCCCACTCATGTCCCCCTGCACCCAGGTCCTCACAATCCCCAATCATGTGCGGTATGGTCAGCCTCCACAGCCAAAAGGCCCTACCAAGTAACCCATTCACCCACATGGAAATGGAAATTACATGTTACACCCGCAATGTTCATAAAGCAAATGAACCCATGTCTGTCACACACAATGGTTGCAAATGAATGGGAAAACACCCAACATGACATGCATGAAACCAATGAGATGATACCACACAGTGAAGTATGAAAACAAAATTGTATTAAAAAAATTGAATGCAAATTAAATGAAACAAACTACAATGGCAATGAAAAAAAGATAAGCTGCATGTCCGTCCAAAAAAATGAAAACTGCAAATCCAAATCCAAAAAAATGTTGTTCAAAGTCACATTAAACATAAAATCAATCCGAGAGATAAAAATAAATGCAAAGACCATTGCTCCATGGAGAATAAATCAAAAATAAAAAAATAAAACAATCCAATCAAGAACTATGTACAAAACATCCAAGGGTCCATGAGCCCAACTGAACAAAGGAAACCTACAAAAAACCCTAACTAAAATGCAACTATATACAAAAAGTGGAGCAGTGTCCGTCGATTCCAAATCATAAGAAGAAACAAATGAAACCTAAAACTAAATAGCTATATACAAAGGCGGCGGGCAAGTCCAGCGGCTCACTCTGTGGTGTTCCGGGCCAGGGCATCATCAAACTCCTCGTCTATGTCCCGGAGGAGGTCCTGTTCCATGGCCCCGAGGGTCCGCAGGGACGACGCCATTTGCTCCTCCAACCCCCTGCGGATTGCCTCGAGGCACTCGGCCCGCCTCAGGGCCCTCCGCATGGAGTTCTCCGCCCTGACCATCGTGAGCCACGCCGCTTCCGCCCGCCGCCGCTCCGCACCTATCTGCTGGCCCAACCGCAGCCACGCGGAAGACACTTCCTGTTCTGGGTCCTCCTGCCCTCCGGCCGATGCCTGCCCCTCCGATGTTGATGGCCCCAAGCCATGATGCCTCCCACGTTGACTCTGCTGCTGCCTCCGACTTAACTGCCTCTGCCAGCACGACGGCATCAAGGCTGATGGAATCCACCGACGCCGTCGTGCACGTGCCCTGCCTGATGATGCCGGCACATCCTCCATCTGCTGGGGTACAGTTGCTGTGGTGTTCACCCCTGCTGGACCTCCGACTCCCGACTGTGGCAGGGATGTGATCCCCACCGAGCTGGCTGCATTGGTCAGGGCAGGTCCACAAGGGGCCCTGGTGGCATCTGGGCCGGAAGACGGCAAGGAGAACGACCGGCGTATAGCCTCCACAGAGGAGGAGAGGGCCGCCAGATTGGCAGACACATGCAGGAAACCCCCGAACATGGAAGATCCCAATTGGGCCACGTCGGCACGGTGCTCTTCGTGATGACGTGCGTGCTCCTCCCGGGAAGCACGCACGTCATCACGAATTGCACCCACGCGCATCGCGACCCCAATCAGGACCTTCTCCATACGGACACGAGTCCCCTCATCCGCAGGTGGAGGGGAGTCAGGTGACATGGACATCTCCTCTACGTGCGACGGGCCTGGGACGGGGCATCCCTGCTGGTGCATGGTGGTGCACTCACAGGGTCAGGGACAGCGACATGCACAGGCCCCTCCACGGTGACCTGTGCTGCCTCCTGCCCCTGGACTGCACCACTTGCACCAGCAGGGATGCCCCCACCAGGCCCCATGTGTGCCTCAGTGGCGGCCTCCTCCTCCTCTGTGGAAACCACCAACCTGGATGGCTCCTCACCGTCTTCCGCCTTAGCAGGCCCCTGTGGGGGCTCACCCACCCCTTCCGCTGCAGCCGTGGGGGCATCCCCGCCGCCTTGCTCCACAGCACCGTCTCCGCCCTCTTCTTCACTAGCCGCTGCGTAGAGGGAGACATAGAACACAAGTGAAGTGGGAAAAGCGACCAAAAGGCTCCCACCAATCCCCTCTCAACCATGGCCTAGAGGATCACGGCCCAGACACCCGCCACGAGAGGAGTTTGCCCATCTCTCATTCCGCAAGCCGACGCCAAGGTCGCACCTGCAAGATAAGCCAGGCACACAGTGAGAAATGTAATATTAATTGTGCAGAATTCTGCCTCAACCACGGTCCCCACCTCACGTGACCAAGCCGAACTTGATAGGGTGCCAAGCCCAGGAGGAAGAAGGCGTCTGGATCCCCCGTCTCAAGACACAGGCAGATACAATTAAGCGACTAAACAGACATCTGCGACGGTGGGAGTAGTCGGCCTTCCTGCTTATGAATAAGTCCTCACATTGTCTGCACATACCCATAGTGAAACATTGTTGCAAATGACAGGTGCACCGCGAGCTGGGAACAGCGATGGTCCCAGACTGGGGGGCTCGCGGGTGAACCAATCAGAACATGGGACCCTTATCACTGACGCCATTAACATTGACCAATCCTCAGGGGTCTTCATGTAACAATTTTTATGTATCAAACTGAAGGGACAACCCAAGTATACCACCTGACTGACCCTTAACCAATAACCAAGTCTTCTATATGTATGCTATACTAACCCTACCACTCGGGGAACCAATCCAGAGTGGCGATAGGTTTTTTTGTTAATTTTGCTAAGGTGACGCAAGTAGCGCGTCACGCTAAGGTAAAAAGGGCCTGCGAGCCCCACGCTGCGGAGAGAGTGTCAGGACGGACGCGTACGATCCTTGGCCATCCCTGCCGTTTGTTTAATAAACAGCAGAAACACCTTGCTTCTTGCGTGTGTCTCATACTCTATCTTTTTGGGATATACGGGAGGAGTTGGGGCCTCCCTGCCCGGAGGTCCGCGGACGGCCCAGCCGGCCCCGGGAGAATTTCCCCCCGACAAGTTGGAGGCACTGCTGAGATCTGTTTAAGGTCCGCTTTTATTTTTATTTTTCCAAGTACTCCCGTTGCGAGGAGGCCCGGCGGCGCGGCCCCCTCTGCCGCTGCCCCCTTTTGAGGACTACAGGACCATCGCGGAACTGCGAGAAGACCGGACAGCGCAATCCAGATAGTGGCCCTCGGGAGCCGGTTGAGAAGTATCCCGCCCGCGGTTGGCGAGTGTCTAGACGTAGTCCAGACGAGGGGAGGTGGCGAGCCGCTTGGAGGGGTGCACGCAGTCGAGCGGCCCCGCATCAAGAGAACTTGGTGATTATGCCACGCCCAACAAGCAATGTGAAATTGTGAGGGAGGGGGGAGGAATTGAATACGGGAGGAGGGAGGTGTTGCACAGGTGAACGGCGAAGGTTTGATAATTTAGTGTTGGCAATGAAATGAATGGTAGCCGGACGAGTGCGAGAGCAGTCCGCTACGTTACGGGAGAGAGGGGGGCGGAGCACGAAAACATCACGTGCGGCCGCTCATAGACACTGATTGGCCTAGGTTGCGACCACGTGTAAGGGTGTGTGTGTGCGGTTTCCTACGATTTGGCAATTATTGATCAATGAGTAGATGAGGATCCCTATTGTTCGAGCAGGAAACTCGATAGATAGATGACGTTTCCCTGTAGGCGGTAGCTAGCTAGTTGCCCAATACGGAAGATAATTGGCTGGTTAAGCCCTCCTGCCGAGGGGCGTATCACACGCGAGGCGACGCAGCGTGCGCAGTCCGATTATATTATTGATTACCTTGTTCCAGGAGTGACAGGAAGACAGCTGTGGGGTAACGGGGGTAGATTACAAGTGTATTTTGGACTTAAAGAATATATGAAGAATTTACCAGTAGTCTGAAGAGATCAGTGACGTCACCAGCAGGGCTTACATAGGACATCTCGAGAACCAGGCATCTTTCATTTTTGAGTGGCGGGGAGGAGAGCTGTGTTGAGGGCGTGGAAACGGAGGTACACGGTAATGAGTTGATCGGGGGAAGGCGAAAGGAGGTATGTGGCTGCGCACGGAGAACGCCGGCCACGGCAAGTGCAGAGGAGGGAGGAGGAGCAAGTGAAAATAGGACGGCGGTATAAGAACGTCACAAGGGACACGCAGCCGCAGGGGGCTGCATGCGCCCCGGCCGCAGGGGGCCGTAAGGGTGTTGTATAAAGGAAGAAACTAAAGAAAAGAATATATAAATGTAAATATTATATTTTACTAATTTTTCCTTAGCGGACTATCGCAAGTCCCCAAACTTACAGGGCCAGGTAAAGGTACAAGGTTGTATATTGTAAACTGCTAGTGAGGTAACCACTACCAAATAGGGGAAGGGTAACAAGTGGGGCGCTACTATGTCATACGGGACAGGATCAGGGGGGTGGGGGAACACCCTCACAACCCCGCTACAACACATATGTAAAACACTATCACCCCATAGAGAGAAATTGATCAAGTACAGCATAGAATGGACACAGGGGACGGACAACAAAATGACGACACCATGGCCGCCTAATGGTAGCTTCGATCCATATACCCAACATTCACTATTAAACTATCTGCACAATACATACAAGGGGAAGAAGTTAACGCACCACATGGAGGTGTTCAACTTGTGGAGGATGTTCCAGGGTTCCCGACCAGGACCACACGGAATGTTCATTGTAGGGGAAACAACGGGAGAGAAGGAGATTAAGGAAGAGAGAGAGCGCGGGGAAAAGGGAAGTGAAGGAACACAGAACACGGGGAGAGGACAAGAGGGAGGAGAAAAGAGTGACGACTCCACCGAAAATGAAATAAAAAAGGAACAGAGCGACGATATACCTCTAGCGAAGGTAGTGAAAACAGAGGGAGGGGGGTTGTACCCTTTAAGAGAACTAGAAGAAATAGCAAGAGAACCATTAAGGGTGGCTGAGGGGTACTCGAACCCAGCATACAGCCCGCCTCCATATACAGCTACGGGTGGCCACACGGGAGGGGAGCGGACTAGTACAACAGGGTCAGCTCATGGGAAGATGATAGCAGGGGAGGGGAGGACCGAAGAAGAGCAGGCTACGGACATAGGAAATGACGAGTGGGTAGCTGCACAGATACTATTAAAATTACGAGGTTCATTAACAGGAGAAGAGAGGGAGGTGGTGAGGAAAATGGACGAGGATAATGCCAGGGAGAGTGAAATGGAAGGGGAAGAGGGGAAAAGAAAGGGGGAAGAGCAGTTAAGGAAAAAGGAAGAGACTTTGGAGGAACGATTAGCAGAATTAAGGGATGAACAGAATGCACTGATTAAGCAGCTCGAGAGGGGGGAAGAGAGAGAGCACGGGAAAGGAAAGAAGGTAAGAATGAGTTGGGTAAAATGAGAGAACGAACTAAGGAGCAAAGGAGAGAAGCCGAAAGGCTAAAGGCAGCGGCAGAAAGGGTATCGAGAGCAGTACTGCGCGACAGGAAAAAAGAGGAAGAGGAGAAAGAAAAAGAAATGGCAATATGGAAGAAGAGATTACTGTCAGAAACGACAAGGAAATACGAAGAAGGGAGGATGATAGAGAGTATAATAGAAAGGGAGTGGGAGAGATGGGAAAGGAAGAAAGAAGATGAAAAGATATTAGAAAAAAATGAGTTGTGAAGTAATGGAAGAATTAAAAAAGAAAAGAGAGGAAATTGGTAGGGGAATAACGGAGATAGAAGAAGGAGTAAGAGAAGATAGGAGGGGGGAGAGTGAAGTAAGGAGGCAGGTATATAGAGGCACAGAAGTAGCAACAACATCGGCACAAAGAGGAGCGAGTAGTAAAGAAGAAAAGGGAGGAACGGACCTAATAGACTTAAAAACAGTAACGATTGGGGGGAAAAAGACAGTTTGGGGGTTGCCATTTATGAATGACTTTTGTAGTGAGGAAGAGGAAGAAATGGGGAAGGAAGGAAGAAACAGTGAAAGGGAAAGCCTAGATAAACTATACATCACCCGGACAAATAAAGACTCACCATGGATCTGCAGGAGAAAGGAAGAACTGCAGAGAAGTGAGGAGGAGGAGCATGGAATGCCGGAGGGGCAGACACGTGAAGCCCGCCGTCACCGTCCCGTCATGCATGCTCCACCACCCCATGCTCATTACGTGCAACATGCCCATCTAAACTAGCGCCCTTCACAAGAGAACTGACACCCTATGCAGGAAGGATTAGAGACCTCCCTGGACGCAGACAGGGAGAACGAATACACACGCCCACAATAAATAACGGAAATGATGAAAGAAGGGGAAGTGGTGGAGGAGAAAGAGTGGAGAGCAGGAGAAATATGGACGAAGCTGACGATGTAGAAGAGACGGAAGAAGAGGAGGGGTGTGAGGACTCGATTTTGTGGAACCCAGGGGGTAAAACGAGACACAACTTAATGCCTCTTCTAGAGAGGGGAGGGGTTAGACCACAATACGTTCCTTGGAAGCATGCAGACAAGGAAAATATAAAATGCAGACTCCCATCATTAAGTGGAGGTGCGGGTAAATGGATATATGAAATGGAAAAACACACCACAGGACAGAAGTTGGCAGTGGGAGATGTAAAGGGCCTTCTCATATCAATATTAGGTGATGCTGCGGATGACATCTGGAAGAGAGCAGGCTTCCCCGGGGTAACAATAACAAACACATCTCACGATAGGGCACCATTTGCAAACTGCTGACATGCATTATGGCAGGCACTGAGGGTACAGTATCCGGACACATCAGACATAGGAGCTATTACCTCACGCAAGATGCGTGAGAACGAAGATCCTGTTGATTATATCCAGGAAATTCAAGAGAAGTGGCGTATGGAAACTAGAGAACAATGGGACAAAACACCAGCAATATTCTATCATATACTAGTACAGTGGCTCCCAGAAGCAGTCCAGAAACAATTGAAGAAAGTAGTGGGGATAGAAGCAAAAGCATGGCCAGAAATACAACTGACTATAGTGCATCATTGCAGGACATGGCAAGAAAAAATGAAAAAAAGGAAGAGGATAGGAAAACGGAAGAGGCTAAACTAGTACGGAAGAAACTCACTAAATACACGATGGAAGGCGCACTAATAACTACACCTGCCACAATAACTCAAAGCCCCACACAGGTAGTGGCTGCACAAGACCCCTCCCAAATACAATCATCGCAGATTGTAACACAACAGATGCCGCCACCCCAACCATGCACGACTAACATGGGAGGAGGATACACAACGCCAGGAGCTGGGTATTATAATTACAACCGGGGAAGGGGAGGAGTAATGAGAGGGAGAGGATACGGATTTAACACACAACAACAGGTGGGGGGCCTTAGGAATTCCTACCCCAGCGGGTACCCAACATATCAGGACAACACAGGAAGCTTTCCATGGCAGAACAGGGAACCACCGGTGTGTTGGATTTGTGGATTGGTGGGCCACATTTCGCGTACGTGTAGAGTGAGACCAGGCACACTGTTGTGGAATGAACAGGGACAACAAGAGCTCCCGCAGGAACAGCAGGGCATCCAGCAACAGCAGACATTGCAACAGGCAAATGGACAGCAACAACTAGTAACACAACAACAGCCACGGACATACCTACCGCCTCAACAACAGGTAGCGATTATACAGCAACCCCTAGCATAGCAAGTACAGCCACCTACACAAGTTCAAGAGCATAACATAACCTCGACCAATACCCAACTACAGCAAAAACAACTGGGTAGGGTGACAGTGCTGGGACACAACCCTTACACGGGAAGTGGTCAATCCTTATTCCCCAAATAGGACAGCCCACAGACGACCTTGGTGTGTCCCATCCTGTCGGTAACACCTAATAGTGCGGAGGAACCACGCATAGAGGTAACAATAGGTGACAAAAAATTATCATTCCTTGTCGACACCGGGGCGACCCGGTCTTGCATAAGGGAAGGTAAATCTAAGATGTCAGGTGAAGCCATGAACACCCAAGAATTCTCTGGGGCTAGGGGGTTGGTTCCTTTACTGATAACATTCCCTTATCAATAGGAGATTATGACATGTCAGTCCCACTTTTATATTCCAGGGCCTCACCAGTAAATATAATGGGGAGGGACATAATGAGCAGGTTGAATATGACGATCTCCTTTACGGAGGACAGCATAATTTGCTCCACTCCAGGAATTAACATGCTCACGGCGCGACAGATCATGCAGGCATACTGTGGACAGACAGTGATTAGGGCTGAGCCAGTAGATGGTGAACTGTTCCAGTACGGGACAGACATGGCATTTGCATGGATGCCAGGGATAGAGGGAAAGATCTGGAGGAGGCCAGCAGCCTACTTGTTTAGACCAAAAACGCCAGCTAACGAACCAGAAGGAAAGGTGATTTCGGTGGACATAGAGAGCATCATAGCAACTGCTGATTACATTGCAGTGCATGCCCAAGACAGAGAAGGAAGAGCGTTGAGGGCAGTGATAGCACTAGTAGAGGGATGTAGACTTACCCAGGTGTCAGATGAGGAGCTCTTCTCAGGTGAAAAGGAAGAAGGTGAAATGGTATTTATGAGGAGTGTGGAAATATGGTTAAGGGTGACATACAAACAAGTGGCACAGAAAATATGGCACTTGAGGCACCCACGTCCACCGCGGTTCCCTTTTTTGAGGAAGACATGGCAAAAGTACCCACATCACTATGGACTACTAGCCCCTATGACGTGGGGTGCATAAAAAGCATAGGGGGGGGTAAGAATAAAACTGAAAAAGGGTGCAATACTCCCCAGAGTAAAACAGTACCCACTATCAAAAGAGGCAGATGAGGGCATATGTGAAACAATAACGGCCCTTATAAATAATGGCATATTGGTCCCATCAGAATCCCCATGCAACACAGCTGTGTACCCAGTGCGCAAGGCTAAAGGTGGATCTTGGCGCTTCATACAGGACCTCAGGCCCTTGAACAATATAGTGGAAGCAGAATACCCAATAGCAGCAAATCCGGCCACAATATTGTGCGGCATTCGGGCAGAGGCGTCACGGTTTACAGTAATAGACATTAAAAATGCCTTTTTCTCAATACCACTGCACCCAGACTCACAAGATCTGACAAGCTTCACTTACAGAAACGCAAAGTGGAAACACACCAGATTGCCACAAGGGTACTGCGGGTCACCCTCAATTTTTAACAGAGTAATACAGATGGACTTGGGTAACATTGAAGTGGAAAGCACAGTGTTGCAGTATGTTGATGACATAATAATTTGCAGCACAAGCGAAAAAAGATGCAGAGAGGACTCATTAAAGATGTTGACAATACTAGCTGAAAAAGGTTACAAGGTAGACAAGGAAAAGCTACAATACTGTCAGGAACAAGTACTTTACATTGGACAGCTCATATCCCAATATGGAAGACAGATTGCACCACAAAGAGCACAGGCAATCTTAAAAACACCATTGCCACAAACAGTGAGAGAACTACAGCAGTTCCTTGGCCTGTGCAACTACTGCAGAGCATGGGTGTTTGATTACAGCTCATACATAGGACCTCTACTTGAGGGGTTAAAAGAAGCTAACAAAGGGGAGAAAAAGTTGGGGTGGACAATGGAAATGAAAGAGGCTTTTGATGAACTGAAAGATGCAATATCAACCGCTCCAGTACTGGCCACCCTAGATTATGAACGACAATTTTTCATATTTTCACATTGCGACTCAACAGTGATGAAAGCAGTGTTGGCTCAAAAAACAAGCATGGGCTACAAACCAGTAGCGTTTTACAGCGGTCACTTAGATCCTGTGATGCTAGGTCATTTCTCTTGCAAACAAGGTCTCGCCGCAGCTGCCTTTGCGGTAGAGAAAGCATCAGCAATCACCATGGGGTGCCCAACCACACTGTTTGTGGAACATGCGCTATTTGCAATATTGAACAAGCCTAAGTCCACACTAACAATGCAAAGGGCGTCAGGTTATGAGATTATATTATCTAGAGCTGAATTATGAATTGTTAGATGCAGCACAGTCAACCCTGCAAGGTTTATAGCAGAGGCAATTGAGGAAGGAGACTATGCACACGATTGTACAAAGATTACTGAAATGTATTCATGCACCTGAAGGGTTGAAGAGAATGCACTAGAGGGGGGTGATCTCTTGTTCATTGATGGGCCATCAACGATTGACCAAAGTGACGGGATTAGGAGAACTGGGGCAGCAGTAGTGAAAATGACAGAGGCGCCGGTGTGTGTGGCGATGAAGTGCGTACAATTACCACAGCATTACTCTGCCCAAGCAGCGGAATTGGTCGCACTGAACTTGGCATTGAAGGAAAGTTTTGAC
The DNA here is from genome assembly GCF_040938575.1 of Ambystoma mexicanum. NCBI lineage: Eukaryota > Metazoa > Chordata > Amphibia > Caudata > Ambystomatidae > Ambystoma > Ambystoma mexicanum. Next base: position 518,563,374 of record NC_090926.1, on the reverse strand, counting down.
AAGCGAGTGACCATATATTCCGACAGTGCATATGTCACATCTACTGTCCATTCCGGGTTGTCCAAGTGGAGGAGAAGAGGGTTTAGGAGAGCTGACGGCACCCCAGTGCAACATGCCCTCTTATTAGCTGAACTAATTGAAGTAATAAATGACCCCCAAGAATTAGCCTTGGTAAAATGCACCGCACACACTAATGGAGAAGATCATATTTCAAAAGGGAATGCAGCAACAGATGCACACGCGAAGTATGCTGCATATTTTGGCGAGGTATGGAACCCCCCAGAGTCAGAGAGAGGGAGAGGGAGGGGAATAGCTAAGGAGCTATTAGTGAGAGAAGGGTACACCCATCTCCCAGCCACACAGATAATGGAGCTACAAGCGGCTGCACCCATGGCAGAAAAAGAAATATGGGTAAAAAGAGGATGTACAATGTCACCAACTGACGCACTATGGCGCCAGGGTAGCACTGGAAAAATGGTAATGCCACTGGCACTATTGAACATCGCCCTGAGCCAACTACACCACCCAGCCCACACAGGCAAGGAAGTAATCGCAGCACGAATTAGGGAAGATTGGTTCTGCCCCGAGTTAAATTCCCATGTGTCAAATTTTGTCAGCAATTGTCTCACATGTCAACAGTTCACGGACGGTCACACACTGAAGGTGATAAAAGGTACTATACCCCGGCCAGAGGGACCCTTCCGACACATCCATATTGACTATGTTGATATGATCAACGTATGTCAAGGAAATAGGTATATGATTGTGGTTGTGTGCCCATTCTCTAGGTGGATCGAGGCAGGGCCCTGCTCACACCCAGATGCATTCCGAGCAGCTAAATTCCTAGTAAGGGAGGTCTTTCCCAGGTCGGGAGTGTGCGAAATATTGCGGTCAGACAACGGGCCGCATTTCGCCAATGAAATGTTCCAGCATATCACGTCCTTACTGAACATCAAGCATAAATTTGCATGTGCATATCACCCGCAGGCCAACGGTATATGCGAACGCCTGAATGGCCTATTAAAAGAGACAATTGCAAAAATACAGCAAACAACAAAGAAGAGTTGGCTGTATTGCCTTCCGCTAGCCCTATTTGAGTTAAGGAATAGACCAGGCTCCGATCACCACCTCACTCCTCACGAGGTGGTGACCGGACGCCAAATGCGCCTTCCTCTGACGCCAACATCAAGAGCATTTACCGACCATGAGAGCACTGCAAATGTCCTTGGTGATGAAATGTACCAATATGTGTCTTCTTTGATTACTAGTGTGGTGTTTGTGTCTCAACAGCTCAAGCGCACGCGGGGCGGGTCTAAGAGTGATCAACAAGAAGACGCGGATGAAGAATTGGAAAAGAGAAAACTGTGCAAAATTGCCAAAGGCGACCACGTACTACTCCGCAATTTCAACAGAAAGTGGAACAGCCCACGCTTCACTGGCCCCCACCTGGTAGAGGAGGTATCAATGAGAGCAGTAAAGCTACAGGACAAACGTGCCTGGAATCACCTGCACGACGTAAAGATCTGCAAACTCCAGACCCGCCCTAGCATCACCGACAGGGCCATTGGAAGAGCAGCAACAGCATTGCCAACGGAGGAAGGGACTTCTACCGCAACTAACAGCCAAAGTGTCCCCATACCCTGCCACCCCCCTGATTCCCCAGAGACAACTACCGAAATAAAGAGGGGTAACTACCATACCGCCCACCCCATGGTCACACGTTCAAAGAGTAAAGAGGCCTCTACCAGTTGAACCCCAAACCCTCTGCCCATTTACCCCCTACCCACTGCAATAATAACCCAACTGAAGGACATTGTTTTGAACATACACATGTAAACACGTGAATGTTCTCTTTTTTTTTCTCTCGCACATGCAGGTACGGCGTATTAGTGTACTGTTAAGAAAGCAGATAACTAACAAAGTCCACTGCCCAGGAAGAGTAGATGATACCCTCAGACAATAACTACCCTGAAGAATTATCGCACCAATTTGTCTATTACATAAAAAGGCCAAAGCACCTGAAAAGAAGGAGGGTACGTGTCTACTGCACAGCTCTCCTCTTGGCCATAGAGCAATGAATGCCCCACATCCAGCCATACTTGCCTGTCCTAAGAGATAGATCGCTTAGATTGGTGTGGGAACAGCTCTTCGCCTGGGCACTGAACGACTACCTGATAGGGAGAGCTTGAAAACAACAACTAACACTAATAACAAGCATATTGAGAATTTTCAGGCGGGCAACTTTAACGTCGCAAGAATTAGCTGCCGGACTGCAGCAAGGTAAGAGCAAAATGCCGGTGAAACTAGCCTCTGTAATAAAAATGATAGGGATTTTGATGATCACCGGGTTTGTGGCTGCCTCTGTATGGCGGTACAACTATGCTATCAATATTTTTGCTGTTCCCAAACCTAATATACCCCCACCCCCAGCTGCAACAGGTGTTACGTCAGGTGGTACTAGCGAAATTCCACACAAGGGTAATAGAGTTAAACGCAGCACATACTCAGAGAATAAAGATATTGACAACTACATACAAAATTCAGCACACGTCTCTAACAACATGTGGTACCAACACATGACCAAAATAGGTAAACAAACAACAGAAGACGGCTGCTACGTCTGCTGATTGATCCCATACGTCATGAGTGCATCCCGAACTTTTGTTGCCACGGAAATAGATGAAAAAACAGCACAATGTATAATATACCTGGCACTGTTCCAAACAAAAGGGAGATTTCAAGGGAACACGGTACACCTGGTATGGAAATCACGAGACACATACCCGTACTAAAATAACTTCCTTAAGAGTTATTTGAGCTACCACAAGACCAGTTTACATGCCGAAGCATTCAGATACATAACAAGAGGCCCTGAAAAAGGAGAAACGAAGAAAGTTACACTACAGTACCTACCATGTGATTGGTACGCCACTGAAGCTGCTGGTAAACAAGTATGTTGGGAAAGACCACTGATAATAATAACAGGAAAGGTGTACCTGGGTGACAAATGGGATATAGGAGTGGTTGGCAGCAACATGGTAACGAGAGAAGATACTACAACTATTGCAGAGCACAACAACAGATGTTGGATGACTTGGGTCAAGTACGTACCCATGCTAACATGGATAGAGAAGGATGAGGACCCAATAACTCTACTGCCGATGACTGCGCCTAAGATATGCTACCAACACAAAGGTGAAGTAGACGTAGGATACAACACCAACTGTGCAAGTGTGACAGAGCTACCTGAGGGGGGAGCAGGAACAGCAGTAGTAATGGACCATTACTGGGCCTGTGGAGACAAGGCGTACCACACACTGCCCCCTCTGTGGAATGTTGTATGCACAATAGTACACGTTAATGTACCATCACTAGTGGTGCCTCAGAAACATGTGAATATGGCGAACTTCCCCAAAATGGATGAAGGGAACAAAAGGAAGAAGATATCTGCACAGCCTCGGAAAGGGCCAGAGAACCGACGCAACGGCAACAACAATGTCCTGAACAGAAGGAAAAGACAAGGAGAACCTCTGACAGGAAATTACCTGTGGGGAAGGTCGGAAACAGCACTCACCTCAATCCCGCCGGAACACAGACGATTCAGCAGAGCAGCTATGTTCTTCTCCTCAATTATACATCCTGGACTGCAGGCCTACGCAAACGCAAAATGGCTCCAGATAACTAGGTGGGAACTAATGATGACAATTAACTCTACAGTGAATGGATTCAACGCAATAAAAGAGGAATTGCGAGCAGTGAGAATGGTTGCACTACAGAACAGATATGTACTGGACCTCCTCACAGCAATGGAAGGAGGAGTTTGCGCAAAGATAGGACAATCATGCTGCACATTCATTCCTGCTAACGATGCTGACAATGGTACACTCACAGAAGCAGTATCACAATTGGCCCAGATGCACTCCAAAATGATGGACGAAAGTAAAGGTGTAAAAAAGGACGAGAGCTGGTTTTCGACGCTATGGTCATGGATGCCATCTTGGCTGTCAGACAGGCTGAAGATCATAGTTGGATGCATCATTTTGGCTGGAGCTGCACTTATCTTAATAAGGTTTTGGAAGGCCCGGAAGGCACGCACCACAGATGAGATGATCAAAATGGTCGGTATGCACCCCTTGATGCCAGCAGATGACGGCCAACACGCAGGCACCATAATAAAAGAGAGAGAGAGGTTGCGCAACCAGATCATCATTAATCACTTGGACCCACCATCTGTGAAGCTCGAGAACCCAAGAAACCCAAGGAGCTACATAGGGAAATGGGTATACTGCACACCTGGAGGAACCTGTGTATACATGTACTGGTCATTTGAAGACCATGTCAACCACTATGGACATTTGGGAGGAGTAACTAAAATATGGAGAGTAAGAGGAGATAAGGAAAAGGATATGTTTGTGGTCGACAAGTCAACCAGAGGGGGGACTGAAGTGGGAAAAGCGACCAAAAGGCTCCCACCAATCCCCTCTCAACCATGGCCTAGAGGATCACGGCCCAGACACCCGCCACGAGAGGAGTTTACCCATCTCCCAGATGACCAAATACCCTGGTACAAGAACATACGGATGTGCCCACTCGCATGCCCACCCGCATGCCCACCAGCCTGCCCTGCACATGCCGACACCTGCGGCATGGATGAACTCGACTAAACCATCTAGCACCAAATCAACACATCGTTAGAGATGCCATGACGACCTAGCTAACGGTCAGCACACTCGTGCAACATACACACCGGACACTCCCACATCAATTCACACGAAGAACATACTCAGTGCTATGACGTAGGCGACGGACACACCCACGGACGTGCATCTTTATTATTTTCAACATAGGCTTTTCAAATGCAGAAACGCAAGACACATAAAGAATTCATCTAAAAAGGCTTGCTCACGCTTCTTCTAAAACCGTGTACCATAATGAGGAATATAACGAAGACACGATACTGAGGATAGAGCAATATCATATCATAACCTACAGCACCCTACATTAAATGGTTCCTCCTATGCACCAGGCCCAAGTAGGCCGCAAGCAAAAGCTTTCATGAACATTGAATGAGCAAGGGTTCGGTTGCTGACCCTGCAGAATGAGCCCAGCGAAAGCAGACAGTCAAGGGCACAATGTTGCAAACTCTCATTCCGCAAGCCGACGCCAAGGTCGCACCTGCAAGATAAGCCAGGCACACAGTCAGAAATGTAATATTAATTGTGCAGAATTCTGCCTCAACCACGGTCCCCACCTCACGTGACCAAGCCGAACTTGATAGGGTGCCAAGCCCAGGAGGAAGAAGGCGTCTGGATCCCCCTGTCTCAAGACACAGGCAGATACAATTAAGCGACTCAACAGACATCTGCGACGGTGGGAGTAGTCGGCCTTCCTGCTTATGAATAAGTCCTCACATTGTCTGCACACACCCATAGTGAAACATTGTTGCAAATGACAGGTGCACCGCGAGCTGGGAACAGCGATGGTCCCAGACTGGGGGGCTCGCGGGTGAACCAATCAGAACATGGGACCCTTATCACTGACGCCATTAACATTGACCAATCCTCAGGGGTCTTCATGTAACAAGTTTTATGTATCAAACTGAAGGGACAACCCAAGTATACCACCTGACTGACCCTTAACCAATAACCAAGTCTTCTATATGTATGCTATACTAACCCTACCACTCGGGGAACCAATCCAGAGTGGCGATAGGTTTTTTTGTTAATTTTGCTAAGGTGACGCAAGTAGCGCGTCACGCTAAGGTAAAAAGGGCCTGCGAGCCCCACGCTGCGGAGAGAGTGTCAGGACGGACGCGTACGATCCTTGGCCATCCCTGCCGTTTGTTTAATAAACAGCAGAAACACCTTGCTTCTTGCGTGTGTCTCATACTCTATCTTTTTGGGATATACGGGAGGAGTTGGGGCCTCCCTGCCCGGAGGTCCGCGGACGGCCCAGCCGGCCCCGGGAGAATTTCCCCCCGACACAAGCATCAGGGTACTGTTCAATTGTCCCCTAGACAGGAAGCAATAGCAGATGAGTACCACTGTCAAAGTAGACTTCCATCATGTCCCTCCACAACACATGGGTCAGTCCAGGCAAAACACACACAGTAACAGGCATGGTGCATGCCATGGACATTTCCATACATGTCCAATGGACTCTTGAAACATACAATGATATGGAACTCACATGCATCATGGGTCATGCCTATTACATGCACACACTTCACCTCAGTCACATCCATCTGGCCTCATACACCCCAAACACAGTGGATACAAGGGTAACTAGGCTGCATCAGTGAATCTGTGCATTGTCACACACATGTGTCATGCATCCATGGCATTCACAAGTCACAGACACGCAGGTCAGGCACACAGACATGGCTACCATATATGTACCTGGAATCAGCCCCCATCCCTCACCCCCACCCATGTCCAGGAACAGAGACTGGCATGCTCTCATGTGTAAAATCTGCATAGTGCTCCCCATGTGGCATTTAAACACATGCAACAACCATGTGTTTCACACATCACTGGTCGCACATGCATTACCATGATGTCCCTGCACACATACATGCATACATGGCCTATGTCACACATACAGGCAAGTATCAGACAACCAGCACACCGCAACATGCCCTGTCTCACACAGCAATGCTTGGACACTTACCGCTCAACTCCAGACGGGTCTCCCTCTCAAGGATCTGGGCGTGGAGCGCTGGGCGTATGTGTTCCAGGACCCTCATCTGGATGGAACTCATGCGGCCCCGGCCCCCCTCCACGAGGCGCCGGGCCTTCACAAGGGTCCTGGTCCTGAAGTCCTCCCAGCGCTTCTTGATCTTCTGGACGTCGTAGGTTGCCACCCCCTCCGCGTTGATGGCAACCACACAGTCGGCCCAGATCCTCTCCCGTCCTTCCTTGCTGGCGCGGGACGATCCAAAGAGGGCATCATACTGCCCCAGGACATGCTCCACCAGGACACCAACTTCTGTGGCAGTGAAGCTGGTGCCCCTCTGCCCCTCTGGCCTGGGGTTGCCACTGGTGCCAGATGTGGAAGTGCCCGACATGGCAACCCCAGAGGCAGGAGTGGGTGGGCAACTGGGTCCTGGGGCTGGGCTGTGGAGCGATGTTATCCCAGTCAGGAGTCTTCAGTTCCAGCAGGGGTGGACACAGCAACTGGACCCCTGCAGATGGCTGATGTGCAGGCACCAAATGGCAGGGCACGGTGGCAGCAGGCAGGCAATCAGGCAGGCAGCAGCAGCAGCAGATGGCACGTGGGAGGCTGCTTGGGGCACTGGGGGGCAGTAATTCGGCCTTCTGGGCAGGAGTGTGGTCTTCCATGTGTTTTCGCGTGGCCAGCTTGATACGGAGTGATTTGGCATGTGAAAATCCTGCACGTCAGTGTGAAATTCGAGGAAAGGCCCTTAGCGCGTAAGCACGTCAGCACGCATACCCGATTCTATTGGACCAAAGGCCCTCAGCGCGTAAGCGCGTCTGTGACGTGACCCGCACGGGTGTTTCCCTCATAGCACGTGATGACGGAGCACACATGGAAAGACTGCACGTCAGAGTGTCATCGCGTGTAATTGGACGAAAGTGCGCGTACACGCGATTGGCCTATGAACGTGTATTTCTGGGGTGCGCGGGCACTTACACACGCGAGTACATCAGCGCACGTGTATACCGGGGTGTGCTGGAATTTCCACACGCTATTGGCCTGGGTACTGGATTTCAGGGGTGCGCTGGAAGTTTCACACGCGAGTACATCAGCGCACGTGTATACCAGGGTCCGCGGGAATTCACACACGCTATTGGCCTGGGTACTGGGTCCCAGGGGTGCGCGGGAAGTTTCACACGCTCGCCTACAACACGCGCAAAGAAACACATACGCCAGTAGGAAGCAGGCATACGTCGACCCGCGACGCATGAATTTGCGCGCAAACAAAATAACAAGCTCAGACGCCAGGATGAATATACCGTTCCTAGAGCAGTGGCCGTGGGCTACCAAAGGAGGAGGAGGAGGATAGTCAGGGCCAGAATATTCACACCCAGAACCAGCCTTTTTCGGGATGCCTGATGACCAGGTGTATGGGAGGTACAGGTTTCCACCACACATAATACTGGACCTGGTGAGTGAGTGGGAGGATGAACTCACATCACCCACCCTGTGCTCCCAAGCACTCAGCCCCCTGGAGAAGGTCCTCAATGTACTGCACTTCTTAGCCACTGGATCATTTCAGCGGACAAGAGCCATAGTGGGTGGGGTGTCACAGGCCACGCAGTCACGCTGCCTGCACCAGGTCTTGAACATCATCACTGCACGCCCATCAGTCTGCAGGCACATATACCTGCCCAGAACACCTGCAGAAAGGCATGATGCCGCCCTGGATTTTTACGGTGTGGCACGATTCCCCAAAGTGCTAGGTGCCATCGACTGCACCCATGTGGCTCTACGTCCCCCCAGGGCATCTGAGCACATCTATAGGAACCGCAAGCACTGGCATTCGATCAACGTGCAGGTAGTATGTAATGCCAAGGGAATCATCACCTCAGTATATGCCAACTACCCCGGGTCCACCCACGACAGCTTCATTTACCGAATGTCCACCCTAAACCGGGACCTAGAAGCTGGGCGGCATGGTGATACATGGCTGATTGGTGAGTATGAATGCCACTGCACATGCATGCATGTCAGATACTGAGCAAGGTCACAACACCACCAATGATACCAATCACCACCTCCACAGGGGACAGTGCCTACCCTCTCAGCCCCCACATGATGACGCCAATTCGGAACCCCACCATGCCACCCGAGGTAAGATATAACACAGCCCACATTGCAACCCGGGGCATAGTGGAGCGCACATTCAGAGTGCTTAAGTCACGCTTTCGCTCCCTTGACCGTTCTGGCGGGCAGCTGTTATACGCTCCCCCAGTAGTGTGCAGGATCATAGTGGCAGCATGTGTCCTGCACAACGTTGCAACACGCCGGGGCCTGGCCGTGGACATGGTGGTGGCCCCACATCCCCAACCACATGCACAGCCGCTGCGCATGGGAGGGGAAAGGGCACGGGGGGAGGCAGCCCGTACACAGCTAGTGGCTAATTACTTCACCTAGAAATCACACCCCTGTGGAGTGCACACTGCCCTGGCACATACCATCTGACAATCAATGATGACTGAACCTGACACTGATCCTGAATCTCTGGAGAATCAACCGTCAAAACCATATCAGCCTGAGATTGTTCACCTGGAAGTGTTACAATGTGTGCATCCCTACCTACACAGACACCACCAATGCAGTTTTGTGAAAAAACACATTCAAGCAGCTAAAATGAATACCCACTTGCAAAATGCAACATGAGGACAGTGCCATATCACCCAACCCATCCCCAGCACCGCCACACAACACACCGTGCCATGTCATGCTATGTGCAGGTAAACAAAGTAATCCCCACAACATGACACAAGTGTCACAATGTACAGTGTCCCTAATTGAAACTCGCGACACCTGAAATGCTCACAGTAATGCAGGCCCAACAACACACTTGAGCAGGTATTTAGCAATAACACTTATCAGCCACTGACCCTCAAAACTACCATTAACATGACATTACGAATGTAAGGAATTAGTAGTCTCACCACCTGGAAATGCCTGCACTCCCACCACTTCCAACTGTACAGTGTTGCCGCCATGTAGAGTTGTAGGTGCACTGCTGCCAACATGGACCCCATCTCCAAACTAGAGGGCCTTGTGTAGACATAAGGAAAGGACCTGCAAATTAGGAGGTAGACACGGATGATGAGTTACAAATCAATGCAACATGCAGTGTACAACACAACAGCAATATGCACTATGAGTGTATACACAGTATTGACTAGACTACCCACACATGTAGTCACGCTGACATGTAGTGGGAGTCCAATGTCACCCTGTACGTCAATGTCACTTGGGCACACCCTTTGCAAGCCCATGGAAACGGGAAGCAGGAGGGGTGTGTGTGACAAAAACCCAAGCATCTGAACCAAATACATGACAAGCCTGCATGTGCCCAGCCACAATGCAGCGTATGCCCACAGGAGCCACGGAAGGCAACACATTGTCCCAAAAAAAAAAAGAAAGAAAAAAAAGAAAAAATCAAAAATGGCCATTAATGGGCCCGGGGGGGGGGTGGGGAGGCCACCCAGGAGGTCCGAGGACAGGGTGCACACCAAAACCCACCTGTGTGGATCTTGGGGAAAAAAACACCTCCATGGGCTCATGGCCCACACGGCTACCCTATTGTGGGAGTATCACTGCTGTCGCTATTATCACCCTGTGCAGCTGCATCCGGAGGTGGTTGCACTATGGGAGGCAGCCCACGCAAGGCCCTAGTCTGCTCCTCCATGGCTGCAAGCATGCGGGTGTGGTAGGTCTCGTTCTTGAGGATGAGTGTGCGGAGGTCCCCATGCAACAACTCACGGGATGCCCAGACCTCCGCCCTAGTTGCCTGCATCTCAGCTGAGAGCGTACGGGTGAGACGCTCCAGCTGCTGTTCTGTCCTTCGGTTTGTTGAAGCCTCAAGCTCAACAAGAGTCATCCTGAGGTGAAGGAGCTCCTGCCTCAGGGCTTCCCTGTGGCCCTGGGACTCTATGGAGATGGCTTCCTGCAGAGTCGCGAGTGCCGCCCGCCTGTCCCTGTTGGACGCCAACATGTCCTCCCTGTGTGACTGGCAGATGGAGTCGGTTGCCTGCTGTAGTCGCTCCATCAGCCTTTCGGGGGGGACAATGGAAGTGGCCACCCTATCCATGGCCTGAGCCTTCATCTCTGATGATGCTGCCTGTTGGGTTGCCATACCGTAAATGGATTGCTCCCATGCGGTATTGCCAGGTGGCGTACGGCCACCATGTCGGCGGGCACCACACCTGTCTGGGGCAAGGCAAACTGCGCCTTGCTGTGCTGGCACTGCCTGAGGCTGCAGGACTGCATTCCCCCTCTGATCTGCTTGCCCAGGACCAGGGTCAGATGTCGCTGAGTGTGACCCTGCATCCGTAACCACCAAAGGCGTAGCTGCCAACACTGACATCCCCATTGAGTATTCTGAGCCTGGTGCAGGTAGGTTGGACAGAACAGAATCCCTCCCAGGAATACTCAGCTGCGACGGCACGTAGGTCTCATCCGAATCAACACCTGAGTACAGCTCGGGGGAGGTGCAGCCAGAGACACCCTTTGAGAGCACGACCTGCAGCAGTTGTGGGTTCTCACCCACCACCACACCACGTCCCTCACTGGTGGTCGGTCGCCCTCGGACTCCTCCTGGGTCTGCACCATCTCCACAACCCCAGCAGTATCAGGTGCGTCTTCCCCTGCAAAGACATAAAAGAAAACAAATGGAAACAGGCATTAGCACCATGGCACACAATGAGGGCTGAGAAGCAACAGAACCAGTACTTGATTGACACATGTCCCACATGACTAAAACCCTCCCATGCATGCACCCTCACTGCGTATGAAGGGCAGGCAAATGGCACACACTGATGACACCAAGATGGAAGATGAACACATTTTCTGCATGCTGCCTGGCAGTGGCATCACACATTGGCCTGTGATTGCCAGGTGAAATACACATGCCATCACACAGATGGCATGTACCATTGCTATTGAGTGAAGATGGAGAGGAGGGCAGCACTTATTCATTCAGTCCAGTTCCCGCATGTAATAGCTTTTCTAATTCAAACAGGTCTGATTTTTCAACTGGAGCTGCCAGTCCAAAATGGTCCGATTGCACAGGGACATGTGTGAACAAATGATATCCAGGTAACAAAGTCACTCCACTTTACCATAGCCATGTCAGACATGTGACTACAGGACTGAGAAATGCCTAGTAAAAGTGGTGGAATGCAAACAATCTGCCTGAATGAACAGAGAAAAATAAGCAACAATGTTGTGGCAAGGTGACACTTCAAGGACAACTGGCGTGCTGTTGGCCTAGATGTCTACTGTTGGCAGAAGGGATACTGCTATGGCCAAATGCTGCTGCGCAGAATGTATTGCATGAAGCACATGGGTGACCCAAACGACTCAGGTGCACACACCCTCACCTGGCACACAAACAGAAGCCCTCACACACACACCATGCACATGGATGACACACACATGCATGTGCACTCACCGGACAATGCCTCATAATCAGGCAGATCTCCCATGCCTTGGATCTGTTCCTCCGTGACGTAGGTCACAGCGACTGACTCATGTGGAGTGAGTTCCATGTCTTCTACTGGAGACCCACCTCCAGTCACTAGAGTTGCGGCATGACTTGAGGCCAGCTTATTCTTTGCCCTGCGCTTTAGGTCATTCCAGCGCTTATACAATCATTGGCTGTGCGCCTCACGATTCCAAGGGCACTTACGATGTTCGCAACGGTAAGCCAGTGTGCCTGGCGTTGTGCAGGTGTGGTCTTGGATCCTGCAACAATGACCATCTCATTATCATATCCGGACACATACTCGACAAGTGCATTCAGTTCGTCATCCGTGAAGCTGGGCTTCCTCGACGGGCCGGACTGTGTGGCCGTGTCTGGGGCATCAGCCTGTGCCGGACAAGCACTCTTCCTCTTCCGCTTGGAAGGTGGTGGTGATCCTGAGTGTCCTGCGCCACTCTGGACACTAGGGGCAGGAGCCCTGGTGGACTCTGTATCAGGAGTGTGGGATTGCACACTCAGCATGGGAGTTGGTGCAGGCATTGGCTCAAGTGTAATGGTGTCACGGGGAATGTCAGCATGATGGACTAGGACCGACACTGTCATGGATGGGTGTGTGAGAGCTAGGGTGGATGGAGCCGCAGCTGCCCCGCAGCCTCTCCACCCTGCCTACTTGGGGCAGCAGATGACCTTGCTGCCCCAGATCCACATTGCCTGATGACATCAACGTGCACCAGCGCATGTGTCATAGGCCTGCTGACCTGGAAGTCAGCCATGGAGTCAGCCAGGTCTGGTGCCACAATGAGCTGGTCCAACAAGGGCTGAGCATGGATGGTGTCAGCCACATCAGCCTCAACCAGGGGGGGGGGATTATGGGTGCCCTTGACTGGTCCTCCACACATGGGGGGACAGGGTCACCCTGCAAGTAACGACCACGTCCCCTACCGGATCCACCACGGCCACCACTTGTGGCTCGTCCACCTTTGCCACCCTTACGGAATCCTCGCCTCCCAACTATGGCACTGATGTTAATGTGCGTATGGGAGTGGCTGTAAACTATTGTCCTGGGCAATTGGGGGTCAAAGCGGTTGGGTACCAGATGGTAATTGTACCCTAGTGCTCTTGCAAGGCTGAATGTGACCCCTGGGGAAAGATGACGGGTCACGCAACGCACAGGAAGCCCAAAAAAGGGAGATGACGTGCACGCAACCCCTCCTAGACCATTTGTGCGGAAAAAAAAAACCTGCACTACGCTGTGGCACCCAGTAACACAAGAATGAACGTATGCGTGTCACACGCAGCCTAGAATGACCTCTGAAGGGGTAGGCTACACACGGGGCAAGCACAGATGTTAGATACGTGCGTGACTCACCGTCTGCCATGAAAAAGAGCGTGAAAAAGAAGCGCGTTTGGTTGGCAACACCCCCGCCAAAAGAAGATTTGTACGCTGTCTGAGGAGACAGGACAACAGTAGAAGGGAACACTGTTTGAGGGAACAGGCCCAGGAAAACCAGAAAAAGAGAAAAAAGAGAAAAAGCTGTCAGAGGTAACAGGGAGTACGAACTTGAAATGCCGTGAAGTAAATCGCGTGTGAAACGACAAGAAGTACAGAATACACCCACTCGCTCTCCACGAAAAGCAAGTACAAGGAAATGGTGTTCTACACGTACCTTTTATGCAGGCCCACGCGTCCAGCGTCACTTACGCGGCGTGTACGCGCTAGGGCCATTTCCACCAATTACACGCTTTGTCACTTCTGCGTGTAGGGCCATTTCCACCAATTACACGCTTTGTCACTTCCGCGTGTACGCGCTAAGGCCATTTCCACCAATTACACGCTTTGTCACTTCTGCGTGTAGGGCCATTTCCACCAATTACACGCTTTGTCACTTCCGCGTGTACGCGCTAAGGCCATTTCCACCAATTACACGCTTTGTCACTTCTGCGTGTAGGGCCATTTCCACCAATTACACGCTTTGTCACTTCCGCGTTTACGCGCTAAGCCCATTTCCACCAATAACACGCTTTGTCACTTCTGCGTGTAGGGCCATTTCCACCAATTACACGCTTTGTCACTTCCGCGTGTACGCGCTAAGGCCATTTCCACCAATTACAGATTTGACACTCGGACGTGTCTTTCATTTTTTTAACACGCAACATTTCCAACGTGTGCCCTATTCAACGTGCACGTGACTACATAGACGCGCATACGCTGGTGGCCTTTGGGCCAATGAATGTACAGTGTGCTGACACGTTTATGCGCTAAGGGCCTTTCCTCGAATTACACGCAGACGTGTTGGATTTTCATGTGCAAAATCACTCTGTATCAAGCTGACCACGCGTTCACACACGGAAGACCACGCTCTTGCCCAGAAGGCCGAATTACTGCCCCCCCAGAGCACTGAGCACGCTCCCACCTGCCATCTGCTGCTGCCTGACTGCCTGCTGCCCACGTGCCCTGCCATTTGCTGCCTGCACATCAGCCAGGGGTGCTGTTGCTGTGACCACCCCTGCTGGAACCGAAGACTCCCGACTGCTTTTCCATCGCCCCACAGCCCAGCCCCAGGACCCAGTTGCCCACCCACTCCTGCCTCTGGGGTTGGCATGTCGGGCACTGCAACATCTGGCACCAGTGGCAACCCCGGCCAAGGAGGCAGAGGGGCACCAGCTTCACTGCCACCGAAGTTGGTGTCCTGGTGGAGCATGTCCTGGGGCAGTATGATGCCCTCTTCGGAAGGTTGCGCGCCGACAAGGAAGGACGGACTCGGATCTGGAGGGACATCGTGACTGCCATCAACGCGGAGGAGGTGGCAGTCCGCGACTACGAACGTGTCAGGAAGCGCTGGGATGACTTCAGGTCCAGGACCCTCAACAAGGCCCGGCGCCTCCTGAAGGCAGCGGATGCTAAGGGGCGCCAGGGCCACTTGTCGGAAGATCAGATGAGGGTCCTGGAATGCATATCCCCAGCGCTCCATATCCAGGTCCTTGAGAAGCAGACCCGTCTGGAGTCGAGCGGTAAGTGTACATGCATACTGATTGTAAGCTGTGCGTGTGGTGGTGTGCCAGGAGTGTGCAGGTTGAACATGTATTTTTATGTGGCCAAGTAGGGGGGTGTACAGGGCCGTGAGGGTGATACATGCGAGGGGTCTCATGTGTGACACATGGATGGTGCTGGTGTGTGTGGACTTGCATGGCACAGGATGTGGAGGAATGATTGTCAGGTGTGACATGGATGTCGATCAAAACACTGCGACAGTTGGCGGAGGCGTACACATTCATGCAAGTTTGGTGTTGTGTGTGCATGTGTAGTGTACTCCCTATGTTGCATGTGATGTGTGGATGACCTTTGGCTGCTCATGCTGTTGTATGTGAATGGATGGTACTGGCTGTTGCAATATGGCTGTGGTATGGCTCATGTGTGCAAGTTGAAATGACATGTGTGTTGGGGATTGTGATGCCATGTCTGAGGTTTACCAATGCCACTCATGTATAACTGTCATGTGTGTATGAGTCCATTTTACAGTGCCCTGATGCCTGTGTTTTCTTTCTCCCTGTCTGCAGCGTCAACTGATGAAGAGGGCGGAGAAGGTGCTGTGGAGCACAGCGGCAGGGGTCGCACCACCAGCCGGAGACGCAAGGCCCAGATCCCCTCCCAGGTTGTGATCTCGTCGGGGAGTGAGGAGTCCGGTGCCGCGTCCCAGGCCGCAGCTGCCGAGGGGAGGTCCAAGAGGCAGAGGTTGGAGTTGGATTCCTCGGCAGCAGAAGGGGCAGCTGGGACCCCACAGGGCCCAACGGAGGAAGATGGCACGGAGTCATCCAGGTTGGTGGGGGGTTTGGTGGAGGAGGAGGCCGTGCAAGCGACAATGGCGGGGTCTGGAGTTGGGGATTCCACTGGTGCTAGTGGTGCAGTGCAGGATCAGGGACAGGAGGAAGCACAGGCCGCCGCGAAGGTGCCTGTGTGCAATCCTGTCCCTGCTCCTGTCACTGCATCATCTTGCACCAGCGGGGATGCCTACCTCCAGACCCATTCTCAGGGAGAGGATTGGCTTACAACACCTGGCCTTCCTCTCCCTGCGGATGTGGCTATCCTGCACCAGGTTGAGCCTGTCCAGGGTGGGGTGGCGTTGCGTCAACGGGCCATGCGAGCTGACCTGCAGTCTTTTCATGATGAGTCTGCACGTCTTCTCGCATGGCTCGTTGACCGCGTTGACCCACTGGGACAGCTCACCAGGGCTGGATTCCTCAGTTTCCTGGACCTTGTTCCGACCCCCTTCTCCACAGAACCCCCTATGCCCCAGTCGTCCTCCATGCCATCTTCCCACCCATGTGTCACCTGGGTGCCCTGTGGAGCTGCCTCCGACCGTGCGGCCAGGCTGGTGGACAACAGATTCCTGCCACAGTCGGGAGTCGGACATCCAGCAGGGGTGGCCACATCAACGACTGCACCCCAGCTGGAGGAGGATGTGCAGGCACCATCGGACAGGGCACATGGACAGCAGCAGCTGCAGCAGCAGGAGGCTGTAGGTGGGAGGCACGATAGCTCGGGCCCTTCAACATCGGAGGGGCAGGCATCGACCGGAGGGCAGGAGGAACCTGGACGGGAAGTGTCTTCCGTGTGGCAGAGGTTGGGCCACGCCATAGATGCGGAGCGGCGGCGGGCGGAGGAGGTGCGGCTCACGATGGTCAGGGCGGAGAACTCCATGCGGAGGGCCCTGAGGCGGGCCGAGTGCCTCGAGGCAATCCGCAGGGAGTTGGAGGTGAACATGTCGGCGTCCCTGCGGACCCTCAGGGCCATGGAACAGGACCGCCTCCGGGACATAGACGAGGAGTTCGATGATGCCCTGGCCCGGAACACCACTAAGTGAGCCGCTGGACTGGCCCGCCGCCATTGTATACAGTTATTTAGTGATAGGTTTCCTTTATAGTTTATTTTTATTTGGAGTCGACGGACACTGCTCTACCTTTTGAATATAGTTCCATTTTTAGTTTTTTGGTAGGTTTCATTTCTTCTCTTGGGATGATGGACCCTGAATACTTTGTACATAGTTGGACTTTGGATTTGGATATTTTTTTTACTATGAATATTTTTTCCCATGGAGCAATGGTTTTCTATTTCTTTTTTCCCTTCATTTCCTTTTCATGGACTTGAACTTTGGAAGATATTTTTTTGGATTATCATGTATTGATTTTAATTTGAAAAGGGACAGCCAGCTTAATTTTGTTATTATTTTACTTGTCTATTTTGGTTAATTTTGATTGCCATTGCTGTTTTTTTAATACATTATTTGGATGTTTTCATTCTTCAATGTGTGGTTTCATTTCATTGTTTTCATGCATGTCATGATATGGGTTTTCAGGTTCACTTGCAACCATTGTGTGTGTGTGAGACACATGTGTTGATTTACATTGTTTCCATTGGAGTAGTATCATGGGCACATGTAATACTTGGTTGTGTCTTTGGGCTGTGGTGGCTGGCCATGAGGCACATGCTTGAGGATTGTCAGGGCCTGTGGGCAGGGGGACATGAGTGGGGGCCTGGCGGAGGCTGCCCATGGTGGGTGGGGGGTGGGGGTGGTGGGAGACATGAGTGGGGGCCTGGTGGAGGCTGCCCCTGGTGGCTGGGGAGTGGGGGTGGTGGGATACATGAGTGGGGGCCTGGTGGAGGGTGCCCCTGCACTGCTGGGGGTGGGGGTGATAGGGGACATGAGTGGGGGCCTCGTGGAGGGTGCCCCTGCACTGCTGGGGGGTGGGGGTGCAGGGGGACATGAGTGGGGGCCTGGTGGAGGGTGCCCCTGGATGCTGGGGGGTGGGGGTGGTGGGAGACATGAGTGGGGGCCTGGTGGAGGCTGCCCCTGGATGCTGGGGGGTGGGGGTGGTGGGAGACATGAGTGGGGGCCTGGTGGAGGCTGCCCCTGGATGCTGGGGGGTGGGGGTGGTGGGAGACATGAATGGGGGCCTGGTAGAGGCTGCCCCTGCACTGCTGGGGGGTGGGGGTGATAGGGGACATGAGTGGGTGCCTGGTGGAGGCTGCTCCTGGTGGCTGGGGGGTGGGGGTGATAGGGAACATGAGTGGGGGCCTGGTGGAGGGTGCCCCATGACTGCTGGGGGCGGAGGTGCAAGGGGACATGAGTGGGGGCCTGGTGGAGGCTGCCCCCTGACTGCTGGGGGGTGGGGGTGCAACAGGACATGAGTGGGGGCCTGGTGGAGGCTGCCCATGGTGGCTGGGGGGTGGGGGTGATAGGGGACATGAGTGGGGGCCTGGTGGAGGCTGCCCCTGCACTGCTGGGGGGTAGGGGTGGTGGTAGACATGGGTGGGGGCCTGGTGGAGGGTGCCCCACAAAGCTGGGGGGTGGGGTGGGTGGGAGACATGAGTGGGGGCCTGGTGGAGGCTGCCCCTGCACTGCTGGGGGGTGGGGGTGATAGGGGACATGAGTGGGGGCCTGGTGGAGGGTGCCCCTCAGTGCTGGGGGGTGGGGGTGAGAGGGGACATGAGTGGGGGCCTGGTGGTGGCTGCCCCTGCACTGCTGGGCGGTGGGGGTGGTGGGAGACATGAGTGTGGGCCTGGTGGAGTGTGCCCCTCAGTGCTGGGGGGGGTTGGGGGGTGGGAGACACGAGTGGGGGCCTGGTGGAGGCTGCCCCTGCACTGCTGGGGGGTGGGGGTGATAGGGGACATGAGTGGGTGCCTGGTGGAGGCTGCCCCTGGTGGCTGGGGGGTGGGGGTGGTGGGAGACATGAGTGGGGGCCTGGTGGAGGCTGCCCCTGCACTGCTGGGGGGTGGGGTGATAGGGGACAGGAGTGGGTGCCTGGTGGAGGCTGCCCCTGGTGGCTGGGGGGTGGGGGTGATAGGGGACATGAGTGGGGGCCTGGTGGAGGGTGCCCCTGCACTGCTGGGGGGTGCGGGTGCAGGGGGACATGAGTGGGGGCCTGGTGGAGGGTGCCCCTGGATGCTGGGGGGTGGGGGTGGTGGGAGACATGAGTGGGGGCCTGGTGGAGGCTGCCCCTGCACTGCTGGGGGGGTGGGGGTGGTGGGAGACATGAGTGGGGGCCTGGTGGAGGCTGCCCCTGGATGCTGAGGGGTGGGGGTGCTGGGAGACATGAGTGGGGGCCTGGTGGAGTCTGCCCCTGCACTGCTGGGGGGTGGGGGTGATAGGGGACATGAGTGGGTGCCTGGTGGAGGCTGCCCCTGGTGGCTGGGGGGTGGGGGTGATAGGGGACATGAGTGGGGGCCTGGTGGAGGGTGCCCCATGAATACTGGGGAGTGGGGGTGCAAGGGGACATGAGTGGGGGCCTGGTGGAGGCTGCCCCATGACTGCTGGGGGGTGGGTGTGCAACAGGACATGAGTGGGGGCCTGGTGGAGGCTGCCCATGGTGGCTGGGGGTGGGGGTGATAGGGGACATGAGTGGGGGCCTGGTGGAGGCTGCCCCTGCACTGCTGGGGGGTGGGGGTGATAGGGGACATGAGTGGGTGCCTGGTGGAGGCTGCCCCTGCACTGCTGGGGGGTGGGGGTGATAGGGGACATGAGTGGGGGCCTGGTGGAGGGTGCCCCATGACTGCTGGGGGTGCAAGGGGACATGAGTGGGGGCCTGGTGGAGGCTGCTCCATGACTGCTGGGGGTGGGGGTGCAAGGGGACATGAGTGGGGGCCTGGTGGAGGCTGCCCATGGTGGCTGGGGGGTGGGGGTGATAGGGGACATGAGTGGGGGGCTGGTGGAGGCTGCCCCTGCACTGCTGGGGGGTGGGGGTGATAGGGGACATGAGTGGGTGCCTGGTGGAGGCTGCCCCTGGTGGCTGGGGGGTGGGGGTGATAGGGGACATGAGTGGGGGCCTGGTGGAGGGTGCCCCATGACCGCTGGGGGGTGGGGGTGCAAGGGGACATGAGTGGGGGCCTGGTGGAGGCTGCCCCTGCACTGCTGGGGGGTCGGGGTGATAGGGGACATGAGTGGGTGCCTGGTGGAGGCTGCCCCTGGTGGCTGGGGGATGGGGGGTGATAGGGGACATGAACGGGGGCCTGGCAGAGGGTGCCCCATGACTGCTGGGGGGTGGGGGTGCAAGGGGACATGAGTGGGGGCCTGGTTGAGGCTGCCCCAAAACTGCTGGGGGGTGGGGGTGCAAGGGGACATGAGTGGGGGCCTGGTGGAGGGTGGCCCACAGTGCTGAGGGGTGGAGGTGCTGGGGGACATGAGCAGGTGTGCAGGGTAGTCCCCTGTTTTGTGGGCTGCCTGCAGGGGCCGTGGAGGGTGTACAGGGAACACCTGTGAGGACCCACCCATCCTAATCGCGTGTGTAACTTCCCGCGCACCCCTGTAATACAAGTACCCAGCCAAATCGCGTGTGATAATTCGCGCGCACCCCTGTAATACACGTACCTGGCCAAATCGCGTGTGATAATTCCCGCGCACCCCTGTAATACACGTACCCAGCCAAATTGCGTGTAAAACTTCCCGCGTACCCCTGTAATGCACGTACCCAGCCAAATCGCGTGTGATAATTCCCTCGTACCCCTGTAATACACGTACCCTGGCTAATCGCGTGTAAAACTTCACGCGTACCCCTGTAATACACGTACCCTGGCCAATCGCGTGTAAAACTTCCCGCGTACCCCTGTAATACACGTACCCTGGCTAATCGCGTGTAAAACTTCCCCCGTACCCCTGATATAAACGTTACCCGCTTTGAGTTCCTTGTTTGGCAGCCCTGTAAACTGGTCCAGGGTTAGCGCAGCCCTTTGCGATGATTTAGCGAATTTGATGGCTTTTCCTTGCGCGAGGGCGTTCTTGGGGGCGTTAATGGCGCTGCTGCAGGGACGCTGCGATACCTTGCGCCACGGCTGGTTTGGGAGCCTAAAATCCATGAATACGCTGTGCGCGGAAATCGGTTTTAGCGCACGTGCCTGGCGCAGACAATCGCACGCGGACACTCTGTGCCAGCCGCTTGCGACACTTTTCTGCGAAATTCTATGAATTACCCTGTTAGTCTTGTTGTGGCTTGGTCACACATGGGTAGTGTCATACCATGTACATCTAGTTTGTCTGTGGCGCTAATTTCCATTATTGGTTGCATTTCTTTACTTAGCATGATCTCATTGAATTTGAGACAGCTTGCAAGAGTTGGCATTAGGGCCATACAATTGACATTTTTGTGGGCTAATTGTTCCATAACATCTGTAGCACATGCATTATCGCCATAAAGTGCATTAATGTGCCGGGTTTTCAATATTCCTTCTGCTTCTTTAGAAAGTATACCAACTCTGATACTTTTTAAAATGTTGGCATAAGTGAGATCTGCAGATGGCCGCATGTTTTCTGTTAATTCTCTGTATTGGAAATTTTGCCAAAGGCATGACATTTCCAATGCTGCCAACAGTTTTACGGCAGAGTTTGTGTCCTAATGTTTTAAAAATAGGCTCACCTTTTACTGGTGTTAATTGAAGCAGATCTCCAAAAACAATAATGTGTTTTCCTGCAAAGAGCTCTTAATAGTCTGTTTTGAGTACTTCTTGTAATCTGAGGTGAACCAAAGCTAACATCAGGTTGGAGACCATGCTCACTTCATCTTTTGTTTCAATACTCTGCATAATTCCATTGCAGCTTCTGCAGAAAGTTTGTAATAGTCTAATTTGTTCTGGTGTTCTACTGGTAATAGTAGTAATCGGTGTAATGTAACACCACCTATGTTGTATGCAGCTAAACCTGTGGGGGCAGTGACAACAGCTGACAGTTTGCTGTTTGTCAATTGTTGAAGGAACTTACTAATGATTTTGATTAGCAATGTTTTGCCAGAACCAGCTTCACCACTGACGTACAGTAGTATAGGTTTATAATTATGGAAGGAACATTCTTTATTTTCATGTTTTACACCATGTGCAATTTGTTTTGTTACTTCTTGAAAAATGCTACTTTGCTCATTGTTTAGTTTTGATTGTAGTATAGTTAAGTCTTCCTTATCTTCATACTGACACATGGTGTTTTCTACTTCTATCATAGCTAATTCTGCCTCATTTATTATTAGTGGTTCTCCCAGTGGTTCTTGGCTTCCTGTTACAGAAGGTTGACTACTGTCAGGAGTGTCCTTATCTGGTTGGGCTTGGAGTTCTTCTTCGTGTTGCTGTTCATTGTGCAACATTGTTTTGTACTGTGTAAAGTTTACATCAGTTATAGTACTTTCATTTGCTTTGAAAGCATCCTCATATGAGTCATAGTTATCTAGTAATTGTTCTTCTTTTCTCCATGGTTTGAAGAGTTGTAGCAGGGACATGTAATATACTTCTTTATGTTGAGGAGTCTTTAATGACAATTTGATATGATTAATTAAATTTGGTTTAGTGAGTTTAACTAGGCTGCCTTCACAGTTTGTCACTCTATATTTACCTTTTTTTTTTTTATCAGGTTTCATATTATTTTTGTATGTGTAGTTTTTGGCTATGTGGTATAGACACATGTTTTCCAAAGTATTACTTCTGTTTGGGTAGTATGTGTCCAATAAATAGTTTTTTAAAATGTCTTGGCTGTTGGGATCATGTTCGGCTATTGTTTCTATATCTTCATATGATTTTAGAACTCTTTTTCTAGATTTAGCTGGAGCAAGACTTAGCCATACTATATTTTCAGATTTACCATACAATGCAGTACCAGTTAAACGATCAGCTGATTCATATGATCCACACTTTCTATTCTATGAGTGAGCATTTTTATGCCCAAGCTGTATAATTTCTGAGATACTGTTTTATCTGATGACAGGTCATTCCAGAGGTCTTGGAGCTCTGTCTTTTCTGCTTTAGTTAAGTATGCTGTGACATATCGTGCAACTGCAGTAGAATTGTCTGCAATGTACTGCACATCTATGTTTGCATTCCATAAGTGGGCAATGATTGCATTATAATCATTGATACATTTTTCTTCTTTTCTTTTTATGTAATATGTATTTTTAGGTGACTTACCTTTAACACTATGTCTAACTGAAGACATGAGGTTGTTCACTTGACCTGCATTTGTAACTGGTCTAGGGAAACCAAATCAGCATTTGGTGTAGTATTTCCCTTTGTTTTTGTATTTGCGACGACAATATTTTCCACATTTGTGTCTATGAAATTGTAAAATTTGTGCATGAAGATCACTATTTGTGGCTTCTGATGGAATTTCACAAGTGACATATTTTTCAATAAACTGTAAAACAGTGGCATCACTGTCTTGACCAAATTTAGGAGCATCTTTAATCCATAAAAGCATGTGGATATGTGGTGCTCCTCTGGCTTGGTATTCTTTTCTCCAAAAGAAGTGTTGCACTTCTCCAAGGGGGGGGAACAGTTTTATTACAAATAAAATGTAGCATAGCAATGAAGCGATGGTGAAAATATCTTGAAACATTAACAGGATCCAAAGAACAAAGTTCTCCAGGTGTTAGTATATCTATGTTTGTTTTGTTTTTATTTGATATGCATAGAAAATCATGTACATCTTCCCATGCATGTTCTGCACAACTTAATGTAACAAACCAAGTGGGTGGGCCAAGGTTTCTGATCATACAAAGTACATCTCCATGACGTCAAAACCAGTACTCTTTAGTACCACACATATTTGCTAATAGATTTGTAATATTTGATTGTAAAACCTCATCCTTTTGTTGCACTTTTTCTAATAATTGTGTAGCTGTCATATTTTGAAAGTGTGATCCTGATTTTAATTTGTGTGCAACTCCGTAACATAAAGGTGCTAGTTCACTTTCAAAGAGTTGGTGGAATATGTATTCCACATTTTGTCTAAATCTGGGATCTTCAGAATACATCCGTAATGGGCGGTATTCTGAAGCTGATATTTGAATAGGTCTATCATCATACCTTCCTCCTTTGCCAGTAGGAAAGAGTAGAGGAAGAGCACGTGCTTCTATACTTTTTTCCCATATGCTGATTGGCGATCCTTTTGTTTGACGCATTTGGTAAGTTTCCAGTGCATCTTCTATGGTGTCATTACAGTGCAAAGGATGAATTGTATAATGGTCTAAAGTATAATAATTGTGTAGCTGTCATATTTTGAAAGTGTGATCCTGATTTTTATTTGTGTGCAACTCCGTAACATAAAGGTGCTAGTTCACTTTCAAAGAGTTGGTGGAATATGTATTCCACATTTTGTCTAAATCTGGGATCTTCAGAATACATCCGTAATGGGCGGTATTTTGAAGCTGATATTTGAATAGGTCTATCATCATACCTTCCTCCTTTGCCAGTAGGAAAGAGTAGAGGAAGAGCACGTGCTTCTATACTTTTTTCCCATATGCTGATTGGCGATCCTTTTATTTGACGTATTTGGTAAATTTCCAGTGCATCTTCTATGGTGTCATTACAGTGCAAAGGATGAATTGTATAATGGTCTAAAGTATTTGATATTGTAGCAGGATCTAGTAGCTCAAATTGACCAGCTTCTTGTGTTTCTTTAATTATTTCAGTTGTATCTTTCAAGTTTTCTTCAATATGAATTTCTTTGTAATATTCATTATTCTCTTTAAGATATTGGAAGGCTTTTCTAACTTTAAATAAATCTACCAGCTGTTGCCATATTTTTTTGTCTTTTGTAGGTACTCCATTTACTAAGATAATTAAAGATTGCTGCATTGGACGTTGCACTCCTAGAGTATGCACATTTTCTTTTAGATCTAATGGTAAATAAACTATTTTTCCACAAATGCCTTTTACCAATTCAGAAGGAGGTAATTTTGCTGTTTTTGGTTGAAGGCGTATTATTGCTTGAAATGGGTGTACTGTTTGAATTATGATGCTCTCATATAAATTAAGTTGTTGTAGGGGTTTTGGTACAATTCCAAATTATTTGTGATAGCACGTGAAGGAGTTTGGTTGTTGTCAAGTTTTGTAGTGCAGTAACTGCAAAGTATTAAGGGCTCAGTTATTTCGCATTTGTTTTCTGCTACAAGGTAGAGAGCTAATTCAAAACATTTAGAATCTTCATTGTCTTCTATTTTGTATGATAGGTCTACAGTTTTTCTACGGCAACATACACATACATGGTTTGGTACTTCAGCTGATGTACTTTTAAATTTTAGTATTTCTTTTTTGTATGTGTTTAGCAAAAAGTTGCCATGTGTAGAATTGTTGCTTAATTGGTTCAAAGCTATTTCATTCTGTAAATGGCTTTCACTTCCAAAATATTTTTTCTGGATATAGTGAATTTGTTCAAGTAGGTCTTTTGCTGTACCATGTAGAAGGATGTTATTTAACTTTGCTAGTGCTAAAGCCGGACATTTAGCATAGTACAGTTTATAGACTAGATTTCTTATAGTTGAATGATGTGTTGATATCCTTTTGATATCATGGAAAGTGGTTTTACAAGTAGGTCCTGTAATGCAGGCCAATTAATGTCCTTGTAGTCCTGTGTACTTGCGCACTGGACAGGTATTCAAATTTTGCAGTAATTTCATTTTGATTTTGTCTTTGCTTTTTACATATTTATTGAGGAATTGGCGTAAAGATTTGAAACATTGTTTGGGAATGTTACACATTGACGTGCATGGCCATTTGTACACTAGACGTTCTGATTCAGTTGAATGGAGGGGTAACTCTAAGTTTTCAGGGCATATTTTTGTAAGGAGTACTTCTTGTTCATTATGGTATTATTAACTTTTTCACAACCTCGACCACTGCTATGTATGGCAATTGTATTTGTTTGCTTTTGTTTGTACACTTCTTCATTAAAATATGGTTCTGTGCTCGTAGTGTGATTCCATTCACCTCCGCAGATACTTAAGAAGTTTTTTCTGTTGAGATTTCGCTTATTGAGAAGTCTTTTTTGTAATTTAGTTATTAGTTTTGTTAGTGGTTTCATTTTGTTTAACAGTAAAATAAATAACTTTCTTTTGAGAAGAATTGCACTGTCCATCAACACTTCTAAGATTAATTTACTATGATAGGTTTTAAGCATTGAACCTGATTTCTCTCCTGTTTTTATAAGATTTTGAAGGACTTTGTGACAGTACATTTTGGCTAAAATACTTTTCTTGTTATGCTTACTTTGCACTATATTAAAATTTGAAGAAGTAGTTTTATCTGTAGTGATAGCTGATTTTCTGTTAATTGTTTTTTGGTTTGTTTTTACATTTTGATAGAGGAGGCAAAGTTTTTGTACTTGAAACTTCTTGTGTTTCACTAAATTACTGTATTAGCTGTTTTGTTTCAACTTTTTTTTACAAAATCTGCTAGAGATGGATGCGTATGTTGGACACTTTTATTTTCATTTGCTCTACTTTTGCGTTGCTTTCTATGGACTTGACTTTTGGTAGGGATTCTTTAGGGTATGTTGAAAAAAATAAAGAAGATATGGGTTGGGGTGTTCTGGAATGTATGTGTGCTGTGTGCATGAGTGTTTGAGTAAGATAATAAAGATGTATGTAATGGTGTGTGATTGTGCATTGGGAACTACAACTAGTAGGTATAGGTATTCTTGAATTTATGTATTACTAAACTGGGGTTCAGATGACAAAAAAAAGTAAGCTAGTGGTGTGGAAAAGTACAAATAGTAAATCTAATGTATACAATTAAAACAGTTGTTTGTTCTATAATATGAAAATTGTAGCAGTTCAGTTGGGTGATTTGTGTGTCCAAAAATAGGAATTTGTGTGCCATTCTGGCTGTAAATCGCTGTTTAAGACATGGAGATTTTTGGACAAAATGGTACACAATCTCTATTTTTAGGCACCAAAATAGCTTGTATTAGTGTTCTAGTATGTTTGATTAATAATACAAATATTATGGTGATATTCTACTTACTTTTTTTCATAAATTAACAGGTAACTTCTTAGTTCTTCTTTGTTCTTCGAATTCGGCTGCTTCTTTTCAGTAGACTGGTCTTCACTTCAATTGTAAAAGCTTCAAATTAGTAACTTTGTTTGTATATAGCACTGTTTTTAATTTAGATATTGATTTTTTTAATTGAAATCCTCAGTGCCTTCTTTAAAACCATTAAACTAATTTATTTACATATGATACATTGCATCAGTTCAGTACATATGATATGTTCTTAATGAACAAATTGTATGAATGACTAACTGTAGCAAAAAAAAATATCTTTACTATGTCTTGTGAAATTTATAATGTACCAGTGAATACTACTATTTCTGTAAGTAAGCTGTTCTAGGCAATAGCGCCTCAATGTCATGTCTAAATTAAAGTAATTAATTAAATAAATAAATAAAAACAAAAACATATGAAATTGTATAAGTATTTTTTTTAAAGATTTAAATGCAATTTTGTTTGAATTATGTAGTCTATATATCATTTAAAAAATGTTATTTTAACATGATTTGAGTATGTGTGTATAAAGAAAGTAAATAGTATAAAGGTTTATAAGTGATAGTTGATTTTAGGATATTGAAAACAATACAGTAATTCATTTTACAGATTACACAAGCTAAAAGTCTGTTTGAAAATGTGTTCATCTACTGTACAGAGAATATGCATACCTGAAGTTTGTGTTCATGCATATGGATATGCATGGAGCTGCAAGTAGAAATCTTGGAGACTTGTACAGTATTTCTGGTAGATGGTGCTTGCCAATGATATGACACTTGTACTCAGAGAGATTCACAGTACATTTGCAGTGCTGGTCTATGATGATGCAGTTAGATGTAGAGGTCTTGAATGTGATTGGTGCATGATCATGTGATTTTTTTTAGCTGCATCCAATGAGGGAATGGCAGAGAGAGTGAAGTGGAAATGGTAGAAAGGCTGTTCATGTTACGATATGTCTGCGGACATGGCGGTAGTTCGCGGACATCGGGAGTTACATCCGGGGATTTTTGGGTTGAGAAGTCATGCAAATGAGAATAAGCACTGAAAGGGATTGGTCAGGAAAGGTTAGTGGGTGTGTTGTGCCAGGAGAGAGTTTCTCAGATACTCTTTTTGCTGAGAGAACAAAAGATAGCTATGGCTGTGTGTTTCAGAAAACAGATTGTTTGGATTTTGGGAGATTCGTGGATAGATTGGTTGAAGGTGCATGCAGAAAGCTGTGGAGTAGCTGTAGATCTTGGATTCCCACATGTGGAAGTACACTGGCATGGAGTATGTGGAATGAAGTGGACTTGCTACCTCTCTGTGCTACTTTGGAGACAGTGCAACATCCAGACATAATTGTAATTCTTTGTGGAGGAAACAGTTTAGGACATGTGACTGGATTTTATTTGCAATTTGCTATGAAAGAAGGACTTAGGAAGGTTATGGACATGTTTCCTAATTCTCAAGTGATATTTTCACGGATTGCTCAGAGACAAATGTGGCTTCGTTCTTATTCATTTGGTCCACAAATGGAAAAAGCAAGGCACAATGTTAATAAGGCTGTTTGTGCCTTTCTAAGCAATTTTGGCATGTCCTCTTTTCACAATGAAAATATTATGTTTCGTAATACATACATTTTTCGCAGAGATGGAGTCCATCTTACTTATGCTGGCAATCAGATTTTTCTGAGAAATGTACAAAATGCATTGCGACCTTTTTTGGAATTACAACATCCATTTTGAAGTAGGTGTTAAGCATTTATAATTTTTGACTTACAAACACCTCCCAAAGGCTCTTTTCAGAGCCACCACTTCCAGAGAAAATTGCAATGTTTGTGATGAGGTATCAACCCAATTTTTAAATGTTTGCGAACTGTCCACGGACTTCTAAAAAATACAAAGGGCCCTGCTTCATTTATTTTCACTTCTATTTTTTAACTGTGAAAGCGGCTCTGAAAAGAGCCTTATTTTTTTTTGATTTTTGATATTTTGTATTTTTTTTTTGTTTTTTTATAACCGACACACTAGGAGAGGAGGGGAAAGAAAAGGAAGGTAAAGGGGGGACACCACCAGAGGGATAAGAAAGGGCGAGCTGAGAGAGGAAGATGTAGAGTGGGTTTTATTTGTGTAGTGAGAAGATCTTCTCGTGCTCTGAGACGATAGTCTCAAAAGCACTACAAAGTCGCTCCCCCTGCAGAGTACTGTGTCATAGTACATACATACAACTGTGACCCTCAAAAGGTAAGGCCTGTGAGGCAGCTTGAGGAAGATGCTGTCCCACAGAGGTGGTCCTTGTCATGACAGGATCAGAAACAGAGGATGAAGTAGAGGAAATCAACCTGCTACGTTCTTCATAGTAGTGGTCCCAAAGCTGTACTTACCGTGCTTCCCGCGACTGAGTATCATTTTGCATTCATTGCAGGTAACATGGTTCGCACGAGCCTTAGGACCATTCCCATGAATGGTAAATAACCGCCACACCCAAGACTCACGCCTAGTGCGGGTAGTAGGGATTTCCTCTACCTCATTCTCATCATCCTCTTCTTCCTCCTCCGCATCCTCAGTCCTGTTCCCCTCTTCAGGCCCTTGGGGAGGTGGTGGTGGAGGGGGTGGTGGTGGTGCGGAAGCAGGTGCAGCACCAAGTGGCAGTTCAGCAGCCAAGGATGCCATCTTGATGAGGGTGTAGTCTGGAGGTGGCAGCAAAAATCACTGTGTTCTGAAGAATAGCCAGAAACACAATGGGAATAAGCTCTTGGGCGTGGTCTTTTATAGGGGTGCTTGTGCGCGGTCCGCGGACTTGCGCACTGTGCGCGGACAGATCGAACGCAAAAAAAGGATCGAAAAGTTTCAAAAGGTATATAGAAACTCAAGATTGCTATGTGGGACTTGTGGCATGGTGAGATTGTATTGAAAAATATTATGGATTAACTGAAAATGTACTTTGAAATTGTTCGGGGACACAAACAGTGTCCGCATTTCAGGACACACGATGAGCGTGGGCGCGGTCATATGATCTGTTTGCGAACTAGTCTGCGAAGGAAGCGCCTGTCCGCAGGACACCAAGTGCACGGAGATTGGTTAGCGCATGCGCATTGATGACCTACGGACACTGTTCGGGTTCTGAAGTAATTAAAAGTGCGTCACACGTGAAACGAACATTTCAGGACACCGCGTGTGTTCTTAGAACAGTTTAAACTTGGTAGCGAACAGTAAGGACAGATATAGTGTTCTTCAGGACACGTGTAATTTAGTTTATGTACGAACATTTCAGGACACCAATTGTGTTCTTAGAACAGTTTCAATTGGGTAGCGAACATTACGAACAGTTGTACTGTTGTTCAGGACACATCATTTTTGTTTATTTACGAACATTTCAGGACACCAATTGTGTTCTTAGGACAGTTTTAAGTTGATAGCGAACATTACAGACAGATATAGTGTTCTTTAGAACACTTTAATTTTTGTTTCTTTACGAACATTTCAGGACACCACGTGTGTTCTTAGAACAGTTTCAACTTGCTAGCGAACAGTACGAACAGGTGTGGTGTTCTTCAGGACACCTCCATTTTTGTTTATGTACGAACGTTTCAGAACACTCGCACTGTCCGCGGACACTTTTATTGTTTTTTTTTTTAAAAAACGGAAACTATTCACAATACAATATAAAAATTAAACTTTATTTAACATATATTAATAATTTATGACAGAGAAGGTGAGGCAGAAACAGAAACAAAAACAGGAGAATTTGGGGTTTCAACATGATTGGTATTAGGTGAAGAAGGGATGGAAATCTCATCAA
Organism: Ambystoma mexicanum; assembly: GCF_040938575.1. Taxonomy (NCBI): domain Eukaryota; kingdom Metazoa; phylum Chordata; class Amphibia; order Caudata; family Ambystomatidae; genus Ambystoma; species Ambystoma mexicanum. Next base: position 518,532,625 of record NC_090926.1, on the reverse strand, counting down.
AACGTTTTGGATTATGGAGAGGGTTTGGGGATAATTGATTGGGATATGGTGAGGAGGGACAAGTACATGTGGGGCAATGGTAAGACGTTTTTGTTTTAAAATGATCTTCAACAAAAGTTTTCAAATTATTAAAATTGGTCAACCGTAAATCAATTTTTTCTTTTATGTTGTCAAGTGTGTTTTCCATAACAGCTTCTTCAGAGGTAGTTTCTATTTTGTTATGCTCTGTACAAAAAAATATATATATGTTAAATGTATACAAAATAATAATATTTAAATGGTTTATATTATAAAGTGTTTACCATTAGTTTCACTATCTTGTGACATTTCTTCATGTGGGAAATTGTCCTCTAGCCATTCCAGAGTACTAGACATTTCTGTGAGAAAAAAAAAGAAAAGATAATATATTTTTTAATCTAATACAGAAAGTTTATAAATATATGAGTACAATGAAGTACACTTACTATTTCTGGTAAAATAAGTCCTATGTATTCAGTGGTTCTGGTCTTGTTCTCAGTTCTGTTGTGTCTGTGAGGTAATTATGTTGGAAGCCAATTTATGTTCTTGTGGTATATTCCATTTCAGAACATATTGTATTTAAATGAATGGTTAGTGTGTTACATATATGGGTTACATTTCTTATGTATTACTATATATAATGTGTTTGTGTGCTGCTTTTTGAATTTGTTAAATGTTCTTATATTATGATATAACAATCAAACATACCCCACCACCCCCCCCTCACAGTTTTTAGGTAGTGGTACTGTTCTCCGAACATGTCCGTGAACATTAAATAAGTTTGCGGACATCACGTTAATAAGAAGAGATCTAGTCAGTTCCATATGACATGTATATAAAGTCAAAGTCATTATTGTTAAGTTTTGCTACTAAAAAACTATGAAATTCAGTGAAAAAACTTTGTTAAAGGGATGGTTAAGTTGCGCTACTAAAAACCTATGAAATTCAGTGAAAAAAACTTTGTTGAAGGGACGTTATGTTTAAGTTGCGCTACTAAAAACCTATGAAATTCAGTGAAAAAAACGTTGTTAAACGGACGTTATGGTTAAGTTGCTCTACTAAAAACCTATGAAATTCAGTGAAAAAACTTTGTTAAACGGACGTTATGGTTCCAAGTAAAACCAAAAAACCCTTGAAATTTGCCAGTTATGGTAAGCTAAGCAACCATAACTCGAGCCACCACAGTGCACTGCTAAGACTAACACGCAGGACATCAAAAATGACCAAAATGTAAGGCAAACAAATTAGTGATATCTGTGTTCGCTTCGTGGACGGACTTCCCTGTTCGCTCCGCGGACAGCACCCCGATTGGCCCATGGGCTTGCGTCATGTCCACGGACATGCAACATGCTCACTGATTGGACGGCGTGGGGCATGGAGCGCATCAGATTTTCTGTGGAGCACGCCATCTTGTATTCGATGTCGATCGCAGACAGCACGGTGAAACTTGGATTAAAAATTGCATTTAGTGGAATGTGTTGGTGTGTAAGAATGTTTGGGGAGGGTGGGGGAGTATGAGATAGGTTCAATGTTTTGTTTTTTTATGTGCTATACGCTTTTGTTGTGTTCAATTTGTCCGTGGAGAACACGGCTGTTCTGACATTTTGTAAATAAACTAAATGGTGGGGTGTTCAGAGTACGGAGTATGTGTCCTTTTTGTTCGCAAGGAAGGTAAATTGAGCTAAAAACACTTGCGGTGTATTTAAATGTTCGCAAATACACAAACTGGGGGTGTCCTGAGGACGCTGTCCGTATTGTAATCTGTCAAGTTGAATGTGTTCTAAGAACACTTGCGGTGTCCCGAAATGGTTGCAATTACACAAAATGGGGGTGTTCTGAGAAAGTTGTTTGTATTGTTAATTGTCAGGTTGAAAGTGTTCTATGAACCCTCCTTTTGTCCGCTGATAGTACAATTTCCTATGGGCCTCACCTGACTTTTTGTCCACTAAAGAAACGATAAATCAGGCTGGTGTGCGCCGACATTATGTGATAATCCTATGACTGGCGCTATTGACCTGGCTGACTTGCTTTTGCAACACTAAATCATATCTCCCATAATGGTTGGTATGTTGCTTCTAGCCGCTAGTACTGCATAAGGGCATATTGGTCCTTGGCGATTGTCCCATAAAATGGTGAGGGTCATGAAGTTGCTTACATGGAGCTGCACCTGGCAGTTGAACAATCCATCCGCTGGAGTCTGAAAATCCTGACATTGGCAAAATTGGGCAACATACCTGTTTTAAAAAACCTAAATTAGTCTCACCAGCCGATCTTTATTAAAAATATTCATTTTATTTATTAGGACGTGAAACTATTTGCTAGCGAAGATAGTGCAACGGAGTATGTTAATAATAAAATAATATTTTCGCATTTATATAGCGCTAAGAACCGTCAGGTATCTCAGCGCTGCTTATTATTACCCACGGTGTGTGGTGCTCATTTATCGACCACGGAAGGATGAAAGGCTGAGTTTGGCCGTGCCGTGATTCGAACCTGTGTTAGCAAGCTGTGCACGGATGTCAAAGCGAGCGCTCTACTCGCTGTGCCACTTGACCGGCTACAGTGAAGTGGCACAGCGAGTAGAGCGCTTGACTGGCTACAGATCGGTTAAATTATTTCTATTAACCCATCCTGTGTCGTCTGCCTTTTTCAGAGCCCTCTAAACGACAGGGGATCAATTTGGTGGTGATAGTGCGCGGTAGAAAACAATATGCCACATTGAACGAACAAGTACAACTTGACCGGGCTTTAATGCCACGCTATTGTTATTATATTCCGGTATAAAATAATCTAAAGGGTTACTTACATTATAATTGCATTTTCCATTGTCCAAGTGTAGTGCAGTCCCAAAATACGACTCCGCGTGTGCCAACGATCTTTCTCAAAGTGATATAATATACAAAAGTGGTTTCGTTTCAGAAATTTCATCTTTATCGTGTCTTAGGTTTTTGCTACACTTCTTCAAAAGAAGTCTTTCAGCACAATCTCTGTCTGTCAAGGTAAAAAAAAAATAGAACCTTATACTGGGAGTCGTGGGCCTCTCCGGGCCGCGAGAAAAAAATGGAAGCAGCTGACCTCCACTGTGAACGAGCATACAGGCTTACTTTGCAACATTCTGTGTAAAGCCATCTGTGAGAACTTGCTGTTTACACTACATCTTTCTATGTTGTTTGCGTGCTAATAAAAAAAGTTTGTTTAAGGGACGTTATGGTTCCAAGTAAAGCCGAAAAACCCCTGAAATTCGCCAGTCATGGTAAGCTAAGCAACCATAACTCGCGCCACCACCGTTCACTGCTAAGACTAACACCCAGGACATCTAAGATGACATCGCAAATGTCATTGATGACATCACTGATGACTTCACATGTGCATTTACTTTTCATGACATTTGTGTACTAGGGATTTTTATTATAATGTTGCAAAAAAAGTGTCAAGGATCATTGCAATAAATATCATACCGTAATTAGTGCTTTGAACGATGCATTGATATAAATAGCATTGTATTATGAGGTTCTATTTAGTATACTGAGCTACTAATGGAGAAACATAGCATTGTGTGCAGCGTACAAGATGAAAGTATATTTGTAATGTTAATATGTTGAATAATGAAATGATAATTTTCCTGAAATGTTCGAAAATAAACAAAATGGGGGTGTTCTGAGGACGTTCTTCGTATTGTGTGACTGCTTAGCTGTATGGAATGAGGGAATGGCACAGAGAGTAAAGTGGAAATGGTAGAAGGAGTGTCGAAGAGTTACGCGGTCCGCGGACACCCGGCTTCCGTGGACAGGGTGTGCTACATCCGGGGTTTTCCAGCAAATCCAACATGGAAAGAAGACTGTACGGATTAGCCAATCAGATGTCGAGGTTGTGGATTTGTGTTGAAAGAGACTGTGTGTGGTGAAGATTGCAGAAGTAGAGAAAGTCAGGGGTTTTGTGCTTGGAGATATGTTTGTGCATGGTTTACAACAGTACGCTCGATGCAGGCACGTTGAAAAGAACTTTAATGTGAAAGGAGTGGAGGTGATGTGGAGCTCTGTGCCTGATTGCAATGTACAGGGAATTGTACACGTTTGTGAGGATATGGCCACGATAAACATTCTGCATGTGGTAGTATTGCACTATGGTGCTTTCCATTTGGGCAACGTCAGTGCCCCTACTTTGTTGGCTGGTTTGGAACGCTTGGTTCAAGCCGTAATGAAGATCCTTCCAAATGCGAAAGTAATTTTTTTCTGGATTACTACTTCGGGCAATATGGGACAATAGTTCAGTTTTTTGTCCTCAGCAAAACATTGCTAGGTGTGTCATCAACCGAGGCATGTGTGCCTTCATGCTTAGAGCTGGTATGTTCTTCTGTAATAATGAGAATATTGATGCCAGTAATACTGTTAATTTTAAAGAAGATGGCATCTCTTTATCTTTTACGGAAAATGCCTTTTTATTTTGGAATGTAAAGGTTGCTTTGGAGAAGGTTATGTGAAGATTTTAGGAGTAAAGTAAGAAAAAAAACAAGAAAAAAATACAAAATAACAGGTGTCTGTCAAGCATCTGTAAAAAAACCACAAAAAACGGCTCTTTTCAGAGCCAACTTCAAAGGGGAAATGAGGCACACTATTTAAATTTACATTCACCACGCTCAGATTCTCGATATGTCCGCGGACATGGCGGTAGTCCACGGACATCAAAATCACTACGTGGGGGTTCAGTATTTTCTATGTTACATGTATATGAAGTCAGGGATATTATGGTTAAGTTGTGCTACTAAAAACCTATGAAATTCAGTGAAAAAACTTTGTTAAAGGGACGTTATGGTTAAGTTGCGCTACGAAAAACGTATGGAATTCAGTGAAAAAACTTTGATAAAGGGACGTTATGGTTAAGTTGCGCTACTAAAAACCTATGAAATTCAGTGAAAAAACTTTGTTAAAGGGACGTTATGGTTCAAAGTAAAACCGAAAAACCCCTGAAATTCGGCAGTTATGGTAAAATAAGCAACCATAACTCGCACCACCGTGCACTGCTAACCCTAACACCCAGGATATCAAAGATGACATCACAAATGATATTGATGTAAAATGATACGGATGTCAAAGTGAGCGCTGTACTCGCTGTGCCACTTGACAGGCTACAGTGAAGTGGCACAGCGAGTAGAGCGGTTGACCGCCTATAGACCGGTTAAATTATTTCTATTAACCCACCCTGTGTCGTCTGCCTTTTCGAGAGCCCTCTAAACGACAGGGGATCAATTCGGCGGTGATAGTGCGCGGTAGAAAACATTATGCCATTTTCAACGAACAAGTTCAACTTGAGCGGTCTTTAATGCTACGCTATTGTAATTATATTTGGTATAAAATAGGGTTACTTACAGTACAATTGCAATTTCCATTGTCTACGAGTAGTGCAGTCCCAAAATACGACTCCGCGTGTGCCAACGAGCTTTCGCATAGTGTTATAATATATAAAAGTGGTTTCGTTTCAGAAATTTCATCTTTATCTTCTCTTACGTTTTAGCAACACTCCTTCAAGAGAAGTCTTTCATCACAATCTCTGTCTGTCAAGGTCAAAACACAATACAACCTTATAGTTCACTTCGTGAGCCTCTCCGGGGCCCGAGAAAAAAATGGAAGCAGCTGACCTTCACTGTGAACAAGCATAAATTTTTACTTTGCAACATTCTGTGTAAAGCCATCTGTAGAAGTTGTGGAAGCAGCTGACCTTCACTGTGAACGAGCATAAATTCTTACTTTGAAACATTCTGTGTAAAGCCATCTGTAGAAGTTGGTTTTTGCACGCCATGTTTGTATATTGTTTGCGTGATATTAAAAAAAGTTTGTTTAAAGGACGTTATGGTTCTAAGTACAGCCGAAAGACCCCTGAAAATCGCAAGTTATGGTAAGCTTTGAAAAATAACTGGTGCCACCACCGTGCACTGCTAAGACTAACACTCAGGACATTAAAGATGACATCAAAAATGTTGATGACATCACTGATGACATCACATGGCTGGCTCTCCCTTTTTGTCCTTTACTGACATATCAAAGCCACATAGTTTTCTTCAGTAACAGTCAGGAAGTAAAAATTGAAAAGGTACTATATTTGTAGATTAGGGTCCAGTCACATCATATGAAACATATACATAGCGGAAGATACAGGCTTGAAAGAGAGCAATCCTTTCTGTGCATGAAGATAATCATTATGGTTATCAGCACTTTCTTATAGTTTTATTTTTATTACTCTACCTTCCCTCTATATGCTCATATTTGTATACATTATACTCACTCTCCATAGAGTGAATGGGAAAAATGTTTTGCTCGCGCCTACAGTCCAAACCGCTGGACGGATTTCCACCAAATTTGGACCAGGAGCAGCGGCTTGGTCCCGAAAGCGTGCTTTTGCAAATTTGGTGAAAATCCGTCCAGTAGTTTTTTTTAAAATGACCAAAATGTAGGTAAAAAAAAATAGTGATATCTGTGTTGGGTTTGCGGACACACTTCCCTGTTTGCTCCGCGGAAAGTGTCCTGATTGGCCAATCGTCTTGCGTAATGTTCGCGGACATGCAAAGTGTTCGCTGATTGGACGGCGTGGAGCGTGAAGCGCGTCAGATTTTTCGGTAGCGCCCGCCATCTTGGATTCGCGGACGTCCCCGTACAGCGCGGTGAAACTTTGTTCAAAATGTGTATTTTGTAGAGTGTGTTGGTGTGTAGGAGTGTTTGGGGAGGGTGGGAGTGTATGAGATAGGATGAAAGTTGTGTTTTTTATGTGTTAGACGTTCTTTTTGTGTTCGATTTGTTTGCGGCCATCACGGGGGTTCTGAAATGTTCTAAATAAACTGACTAGGGGGTGTTCTAAGGAGTCAATATGTGTCCGTTTTGTTCGCAAGCAAAGTGAAACTGTTCTAAGAACACTCGCGGTGTCCGGGGAGTGTTCGTAGGGGGTGTCCTGAGGACGCTGTCCGTATTGTTCTTTGTCAAGTTGAATGTGTCTTAAGAACACTCGCGGTGTCCTGAAATGTTCGCAAATAAACAAAATGGGGGTGTTCTGAAGATGCTTCTAAGAACATTCCCGGTGTCCGGGGAGTGTTCGTAGGGGGTGTCCTGAGGACGCTGCCCGTATTGTTCTCTGTCAAGTTGAATGTGTCCTAAGAACACTCGCGGTGTCCTGAAATGTTCGCAAATAAACAAAATGGGGGTGTTCTGAAGACGCTTCTAAGAACACTTGCGGTGTACGGGGAGTGTTCGTAGGGTGTGTCCTGAGGATGCTGTCCGTATTGTTCTTTGTCAAGTTGAATGTGTCCTAAGAACACTCGCGGTGTCCTGAAATGTTCGCAAATAAACAAGATGGTGGTGTTCTGAAGACGCTTCTAAGAACACTCCCGGTGTCATGGAATGTTCGTAGGGGGTGTCCTTAGGACGCTGTCCGTATTGTTCGTTGTTAAGTTGAAAGTGTTCTAAGAACTATCGCGTTGTTCTGAAATGTTCGTAGGGGGTGTCCTGAAAACGGTGTCCGTATTGTTCGCTGGCAAGTTCAAAGTGTTCTAAGAACACTCACATTGTTCGCGGACATTAAAAGTTTCCCATAGATCATAGTTGAAATGTTTGACTCTATGGATGTGATATCCTGCTGTGGTTGTTGCCAGGGCATAGAGTCTTGGGTGCATGGCCAATTGAAAAAAGTACAGTAAATTCATTTTACAGATTTTACAAGGTAAAAGTCTGTTTGAAAATGTGTTCATCTCATAGCTCTCAACTCACACGCTTTTGGCGGGTATCACACGCCTTGTAAAGGGCAGACTCACCCGCCAAGCCTCCTGCACACCCATTCATTCCAATGGGTGTCTCACCCGCCAAAAACAAAATCGGGTGATTTCACCCGCCTGTAAAACAAAATTGGTTGAGAGCTATGTCATCTACTATACAGAAAATATGCATACCTGAAGTTTGTGTTCATGCATATGGATATGCATGGAGCTGCAAGTAGAAATCTTGAAGACTTGTACAGTATTTCTGGTAGATGCTGCTTGCCAATGATATGACACTTGTACTCAGAGAGATTCAGAGTACATTTGCAGTGCTGATCTATGATGATGCAGTTAGATGTAGAGGTCTTGATTGTGATTGGTGCATGGTCATGTGATTTTTGAGGTACATCCAATGAGGGAATGGCAGAGAGAGTGTAGTGGAAATGGCATGACGGGCTGTTAATTTTACGATATGTCCACGGAAAGTTTGGTGGGTGTGTTGTGCCAGGAGAGATTTTCACAGATACTCTTTTTGCTGAGAGAACAAACGATAGCTATGGCTGTGTGTTTCAGAAAACAGATTGTTTGGATTTTAGGAGATTTGTGGATACATTGGTTGAAGGTGCATGCAGAAAGCTGTGGAGTAGCTGTAGATCTTGGATTCCCACATGTGGAAGTACACTGGCATGGAGTACGTGGAATGAAGTGGTTGGACTTGCTACCTCTCCGTGCTACTTTGGAGACAGAGCAACATCCAGACATAATTGTAATTCATTGTGAAGGGAACAGTTTAGGACATGTGACTGGAATTTTTTTGCAATTTGCTATGAAAGAAGGACTTAGGAAGGTTATGGACATGTTTCCTAATTCTCAAGTGATATTTTCACGGATTGCGCAGAAAAAAATGTGGCTTCGTTCTTCTTCATTTGGTCCACAAATGGAAAAAGCAAGGCACAATGTTAATAAGGCTGTTTGTGGCTTTCTAAGAGATTTTGGCATGTCTTCTTTTCACAATGAAAATATTATGTTTTGTAGTACATACATTTTTCGCAGAGATGGAGTCCATCTTACTTATGCTGGCAATCAGATTTTTCTGAGAAATGTACAAAATGCATTGCGACCTTTTTTGGAATTACAACAATGATTTTGAAGTAGATGTTAAGCATTTACAATTTTTGACTTACAAACACGACCCAAAGGCTCTTTTCAGAGCCACCACTTCTTTCCAGAGAACATTACAATGTTTGTGATGGAGTAGCAATCCAATTTTTTTAATGTTCGCGAACTGTCCGCGGACTTCTAAAAAATACCAAGAGTCCTGCTTCATTTATTTTCACTTCTATTTTTTAACTGGGAAAGGCGGCTCTGAAAAGAGCCTTATTTTTTTTTGATTTTTGTAATTTTGTATTTTTTTTGGTTTTTCACACACGACACACTAGGAGAGGAGGGTAAAGGAGGGTAAAGGGGGGGACACCAACCACAGGGATAAGAAAGAGCGAGCTGAGAGAGGAAGATGTAGAGTGGGTTTTATTTGGGTAGTGAGCAGGTCTTCTCGTGCTCTGAGACGATAGTCTCAAAAAGCACTCCGAAGTCGCTCCCCCCTGCAGAGTACTGTGTCACAGTACATACATACAACTGTGACCCTCGAAAGGTAAGGGTCATCAGCATTCTGTATGGCCTGTGAGGCAGCTTGAGAAAGACTCTGTCCCACAGAGGTGGTCCTTGTGGTGACAGGATCAGAAACAGAGGATGAAGTAGAGGAAATCAACTTGCTACGTTCTTCGCAAGGTATAACCCTGCGAATAGCCCCAGAGTGAAATGACCTCAGGTGTCGCTTCATAGTAGTGGTCCCAAAGCTGTAGTTACCGTGCTTCCCGCGACTGAGTATCATTTTGCACTCATTGCAGGTAACATGGTTCGCACGAGCCTTAGGACCATTCCCATGAATGGTAAATAATCGCCACACCCAAGACTCACGCCTAGTGCGGGTAGTAGGGATTTCCTCTGCCTCATTCTCATCATCCGCTTCTTCCTCCTCCGCATCCTCAGTCCTGTTCCCCTCTTCAGGCCCTTGGGGAGGTGGTGGTGGTGGAGGGGGTGGTGGTGGTGGTGAAGCAGGTGCAGCACCAAGTGGCAGTTCAGCAGCCAAGGATGCCATCTCGATGATGGTGTAGTCTGCAGGTGGCAGCAAAAATCACTGTGTTCTGAACAATAGCCAGAAACACAATGGGAATAAGCTCTTGGGCGTAGTCTTTTATAGGGGTGCTTGTGTGCGGTCCGCGGACATGCGCACTGTGCGCGGACAGATCGAACACAAAAAAAGGATCGGAAAGTTTCAAAAGGTATATAGAAACTCAAGATTGTTATGTGGGACTTGTGGCATGGTGAGATTTTATTGAAAAATATTATGGATTAACTGAAAATGTACTTTTAAATTGTTCGGGGACACGAACAGTGTCCGCATTTCAGGCACACGATGAGCCTGGGCGCGGTCATATGATCCGTTTGCGAACTAGTCCACGAAGGAAGCGCCTGTCCGCAGGACACCAAGTGCACGGAGATTGGTTAGTGCATGCGCATTGATGACCTACGGACACTGTTTGGGTTCTGAAGTAATTAAAAGTGCGTCACACGTGAAACGAACATTTCAGGACACCGCGTGTGTTCTTAGAACAGTTTAAACTTGGTAGTGAACAGTAAGGACAGATATAGTGTTCTTCAGGACACGTGTAATTTAGTGTAACTGTAATTTAGTTTATGTACGAACATTTCAGGGCACCAATTGTGTTCTTAGAACAGTTTCAATTGGGTAGCGAACATTACGAACAGTTGTACTGTTGTTCAGGACACATCATTTTTGTTTATTTACGAACATTTCAGGACACCAATTGTGTTCTTAGGACAGTTTTAAGTTGATAGCGAACATTACAGACAGATATAGTGTTCTTTAGAACACTTTAATTTTTGTTTCTTTACGAACATTTCAGGACACCACGTGTGTTCTTAGAACAGTTTCAACTTGCTAGCGAACAGTACGAACAGGTGTGGTGTTCTTTTGTTTATGTACGAACGTTTCAGAACACTCGCACTGTCCGAGGACACTTTTATTGTTTTTTAAAAAAAAACGGAAACTATTCACAATACAATATAAAAATTAAACTTTATTTAACATATATTAATAATTTATGACAGAGAAGGTGAGGCAGAAACAGAAACAAAAACAGGAGAATTTGGGGTTTCAACATGATTGGTATTAGGTGAAGAAGGGATGGAAATCTCATCAAAACGTTTTGGATTATGGAGAGGGTTTGTGGATAATTGACTGGGATATGGTGAGGAGGGACAAGTACATGTGGGGCAATGGTATGACGTTTTTGTTTTAAAATGATCTTCAACAAAAGTTTTCAAATTATTAAAATTGGTCAACAGTAAATCAATTTTTTCTTTTATGTTGTCAAGCGTGTTTTCCATAACAGCTTCTTCAGAGGTAGTTTCTATTTTGTTATGCTCTGTACAAAAAATATATATATATATATGTTAAATGTATACAAAATAATAATATTTAAATGGTTCATATTATAAAGTGTTAACCATTAGTTTCACTATCTTGTGACATTTCTTCATGTGGGAAATTGTTCTCTAGCCATTCCAGAGTAGTAGACATTTCTGTGAGAAAAAAAAAAAATAATATATTTTTTAATATAATACAGAAAGTTTATAAATATATGAGTAAAATGAAGTACACTTACTATTTCTGCTAAGATAAGTCCTTTGTATTCAGTGGGTCTGGCCTTGTTCTCAGTTATGTTGTGTCTGTGAGGTAATTATTTTGGAAGCCAATTTATGTTCTTGTGGTATATTCCATTTCAGAACATATTGTATTAAAATGAATGGTTAGTGTGCTGCTTTTTGAATTTGTTAAATGTTCCTATATTATGATATAACAATCAAACATTAAATAAGTTCGCGGACATCACGTTCATAAGAAGAGATCTAGTCAGTTCCATATGACATGTATATAAAGTCAAAGTCATTATTGTTAAGTTGTGCTACTAAAAAACTATGAAATTCAGTGAAAAAACTTTGTTAAAGGGACGTTATGGTTAAGTTGCGTTACTAAAAACCTATGAAATTCAGTGAAAAAAACTTTGTTAAAGGGATGTTATGGTTAAGTTGCGCTACTAAAAACCTATGAAATTCAGTGAAAAAACTTTGTTAAAGGGACGTTATGGTTCCAAGTAAAACCGAAAAACCCTTGAAATTCGCCAGTTATGGTAAGCTAAGCAACCATAACTCGCGCCACCACCGTGCACTGCTAAGACTAACACCCAGGACATCAAAGATGACATCACTGATGACATCACATGTGTATGTACTTCTCATGAAATATGTGTAGAAGGGATTCTTATTATGTTTCGAAAAAAGTGTCAAGAATCATTGCAAGAAATATACCCTAATAAGTGCATTGAACGATGCATTGATATAAATAGCATCCTATTACGGGGTTCTATCTAGTATACTAAGCTACTCATACAGAAACATAACATTGTGTGCAGCGTACAAGATGAAGGTATGATATTCGTAATGTTAATATGTTGAATAATGAAATGATAATTGTTTTCTTAATAGATTTGTGTGTACTGTGAAATATGTAATAAGTAGCTAATAAAACCCATGTATTACATAATTGCATTACTATAGACAAAACACAAAGACACAAGAACACATACCAATATGGGTATATACAGGGAAAGTGAAGTTAGCAAAAAAGCACAAGTAGTAGCAGAAACAATTCATAACTTAACTGATTAGTTTCATGCAAATACATGATTGCTCTGTTTCAAAGCTGCTATTTACCCTATGTATATGTATCACTTGATGTGATTGGACCCTAAGGAAAGTAGTGTGAGTACAATGTATACAAATATGACCATATACAGGGAAAGTACAGCCATAAAAAAAAAACAATACAACTATCAGAAAGTGCTCATAAGTCTAGTGATTATCTTTATGCACAAAAAGGATTGCTGTCTTTCAAGCTTGTGTTTTCCCATATGTATATGTTTCATATGATGTGACTGAACTCTAAGGGAATTACTGTAGGAACCTACTAGAAGGATATGTCTACAAATAAAATAAAATCCTTAGTTTCTGACTGTTACTGAAGAAAACCATGTGGCCTAGATATGTCAGCAAAAGAAAAAATAGTGAGCCAGACATGTGATGTCATCAGTGATGTCATCAATGACATTTGTGATGTCATCTTTGATGTCCTGGGTGTTAGTCTTAGCAGTGCACGGTGGTGGCGCGAGTTATGGTTGCTTAGCTTACCATAACTGGCGAATTTCAAGGGTTTTTCGCTTTTACTTGGAACCATAAGGTCCCTTTAACAAAGTTTTTTCACTGAATTTCATAGGTTTTTAGTAGCGCAACTTAACCATAATGTCCGTTTAACAAAGATTGTTTCACTGTATATATATATGAGAACAAATGAGAAATAAAAAAAAAAATCTGACTTTTGGGACTTTGAATTTTTCTTTCGGTCTTTTCACACAGATCTGCAGTGGAGTGGAGTGGGATAGACAAATAGGGACAGGAGAAAGGAAATTCAAGAAGGAAACTGTCTGTAGCAGAGATTAGGATAGACATGTCTGACACCACAGTGGGTGACAGCATAGATAAGGCAACCTCAAGATGAAGATGGAGACATGGACACCGCAGGAAGTAGCATCCTAGTTTGAGAGCACAGAATGTACAGAGATGGAATAGAACCACATGTAGTGGTCCATGAAGGACATAAGAGGGTGAAGCAGAGTTCAGACTGGCAAAGAATGTGCACATGGGAAAAGTAAATCATCAGCTCTAAAACAGAAACAACATGTGCAACATGCAGCGTGGCATGCAAATCACAAAATGTCCCATGTACACCACATCCCTGCTTAGAAGGCACGCCAAACATATATCCAGACCATACAACAGCAAACATACACCCCTGTGCAGACCACTGAAAATTTACCTCCAGACAACATGCACCCATTCACTCACCCCTCAACACACCACACACCCTGATTGAAACTGTTCCCGTAAGTGTGCATTGATTCAAGGGTGCACTTGCAACTCACATGGGAAGAATAGAAGAAGACAAGCTGTGGGGAGTGGACAATCTCATACATGCATGGGTTACCAATGTGGGCACTGTTGGTGAGGTCTGGTATGCCAGAGGTCTTGGGATTACTACGAGCACATACGTTCAGCTCCCAAGGACCCTTCAACCCTTCCCCCAGAACAAACGTAGTAATCAGCCAAGAGCAAGATAGACTTTTTTATTACAAAATAATTACAGGGATCATAGAGGACGTTCAAAAATCGCACGATTCACTGCCCCAAAACCTGTGCCAACCTGTTTTGTTGCAGAGTGTCTGGGCCCTTCCTTGAAAAACCTATCCCACTTTCTGACTGGGTGATTAGAGCATTAAACAGTATGGATTGCCCCTATGGATCTGGATCTGGGTCGATTGCCCCTCTCATCTCAGGTGGCTGGCCGGCCCCATCCCCAAGAAACTATCTATTTCATTGTTGTAGGGTCACAGGATTACAATTGGCTATGTGTTCTCAAATATCTGTTAGCAATACCACTTTTGCCTGTGAGAGTGCTCTCCACGTTGCAACAGATAAAGACAAGCTCTGGGGTGTGGACAATCTCACACATGCATGGGTCCCCATTGTTGGCATGCAATGTTCACTCACTGACATTGGCAGATGACATGAAGGAGGAATCCAAACCGATGAACATGTAACACACCCTGGTGAAGATAACCAACATAATTAAACACTGTAACAAAAGTCTCATCATTGTTTAAGACAGAAGCAGTCACTGACTGGAACACATGCACATATTTGGCCAACCCAACATGCATAAATGGCCAGAATGATTCTCCATAGGCTATGTCATGAAGCGCTGCAGTGGAGGATGAAGATACATGAAAATCAATGTGTGTGGCACATGTTGAACAGTGGCATGGCTGGGCAGGTCATGTAAGTCGAGAAGGGATTAGATTGTGGAGTGGCACAGATCAAAGAGAAGTGTGCACAGGAAGTACACATGCGGTGCACTGTAGGAAACATGCGGACAGGGAGAGTTGAAGGGTGGCAGTAAGGACATACCATCACTGTTGGTTATGCAGAGTGAATGCAGAGTGAATGCATGGCATAAATCAGTTCATATATTCAGATTGAATGAAACACTGCCAATGGGTAAAGTGTGTATAGTGATTTTCAATTCAGGCACAATCATGGTGTCACTTATCTTAGTGCATCCACCCAAACAATGCACATGCATCGAAGTGTAACTTACACATGCATGTGTACAGACACACATCTGCCCAGACATTCCTCGTGACACAAGGCTAACCCACCAGTGACTCAAAATATGTACTGCATGCAAATACCATGTTGACCAATAACACTGACATATCATGCGAGACAGTGCACATGCTTACCTGCTTACTGAGCTGGCATGCTATGATTCCCTCATCACCTCCACCAATATCGTGCCTCCAAATGCATGAGAGGAGGGCCAGTGCCTTGCAGAGGGTATGTGGACTAGGATGTGAAAGTGTGCAGGATGGACTGCACATGGAGTGCAGACACTGCATTATTGTCTAGCACTGCAAAATGAATCGGACAATGCTTTATACCTGACATATTTTACAATCATGCATACAGCATACATGCGTAAAGATTCACTTAACCTAATGTTACTTCACATCCCCTCGAGTTGACCACAATGCAACCATTGCAGTTGATGTCACTGTGCTTGAGTGCTTGTACCCATCTGCATTCATCATGATCCTGAGAGTGCAACTGCACATCTCCAGGTCCAAAAGAAGAAACAAATAAACACCTTTGAAAGTGCAAAACAAAAAAACATGCCAACATCTGGGCATGGGTAATACCCCCCCAAAAAGAGTCCATTGTGAATCAAGGGGACCAAAATGAAATAAATAACAACACTGCCATGGACGGAAAAAGAAGAAAAGAAAATAATGGTGTGGGAGGATGAGTCCACCCAGGCTCAGTGAGGGGTAGCGTGCATGTCAACGACAATGGGCTTGTGGACCTCATGGCAATGGTGGAAAAGGAGGCCTGTATGTGATGGGACCCCATTCTGCATTTTATCTGCAGGTGGCTGTGGTGTTGGAGCCCTACCACACAGTGACACAGTGTGGTGCTCATTGGCCACGGCCAGGCGTGATACAGTCAAATGCACAAGCATAGTGAACATAGTGATGTCTCCATGCATTTCCTCATGGATGGCTGCAGAGTCTGTATGTGTGCACATTTGTGATGCATTTAGTTGTTCAGAGAGTGTTTGCCTGAAGGCATCCATCTCCTCATGGATCAGTGTCCTTGTGGCTGAGATCTCTTCATGGATGGCAATTCTCATAGCTTGCATCTCACACCTCAGGTTCTCTCTGTGTGCCTGAGCGTCTGCATGCAGGGACTCTTGCAGACACTTCATATTAGCCCATGGGCCCTTGATGTTTGCCTTCATGCGCAGTCTGACGGAGCAAAATGAAGACTGCATGACATGCAGCTGTTGCTCTAGCTGGGCTGCTGGTGGGGTCATGAACTTGGTCATCTTATCCATCCAATCTGATAACTTGTCCAATACATGCCCATATCGGAGGTTGGTACGTAACACCTGCTGCTCCCACTCTGTCTCTGCAGCTTGGACACGTCCCCCATGTCTGCGGGGCCCATGGCGGCCTTATGCAAGGAACCATGCCTGTTGGTATAGTGCCATTGTCATTGGCTGCAGGTCTGCAACCCTCCCATCAGCCCAGGACCTGAAGCCAAATTATGGGAGGCTGGCCTTGCAGCCATAACCACTGCAGACAGGGGGCAACCTCTGGCTTTGTGAAGCCAGCTGGCACACCACAGACCCGCGTGCCCCATCTGATCTGCCCATTGGGCCACTCACCTTTGCTCTCTTTGAGGGATGCACATCAGGTTCAGCATCAAAGCCAGCTCAGTGAGAAGGGTCTGCAGAGTATGCAGCACGACTTAGGATGGTCTGAAGCACCAGTGGGTTCTCACATCCTCCCACACCACATCCCCCACTAGTGATCTGACGCACCATGAATTCTTCCTCCCTCCTGCATCTGGTGCATCCTCACCTACACATATACAGAGAAAGACACATGGAGAAATGTTCAAAGTGACAACAATAACCATATGCTTCAAGGTGCATTCTACCAACAAATGGCAGGAAATCCGGCCATCAGACATTGTGCATTTACACACTTTGTTCAGTAAGCAACAGTTGCATGGCATTTGCTGACAAGTGGCACCCCCTACCCATCATGTCTATGCCAGCATTGGACACATTGACATTCACCAGGGGCTATTCAACTGTCAATTTGCCACACATAGCAGGGGAAAAGCAATGCACATATGGCATTTGAATGTTCAATGACATCACATGGCAACAGCCAGACATCCATATCCACAGACAACACCACGGTCAACACATGACACACTAATCAGGTCTGGGGCAGGGAACTGGATACAATGAGGTCCTGCAAGAAGGCGTGAAAAGGGAAAAAGCCTGTGAGTAGGTACAGCTGAAAGTGTTCCTTGTAGTCAAGGTCTGTGAAATTCAGAGAGATGGGGAGTGGATTGGTTGATGTAAACAAAGTCCACTAACGCCACAAAAGGGTGAGGGGAGTGACCCCATTGAGTAGTCGAAAAGTGTGGGAGTGTAAAAGGGAGAAGGTGTCACAATGAGTTGGCTCTCTGTGCCACACAAATTGAGTCACTGTGGATGTTGTCTGAGGACACTTACGCAACTTCACTCTGGGAACAACACAAGGTGCATTGACAGACAGCTGTGATATTCATTGTGACAATTAATCCCATAGGATCAGGTGACAGATGGAACATGTGACTCTGCATGACATGGTGTGAGAGTTAAACTTTGTCTGCATTCACCTATCTAGCAGTGCAGAATGAAATGCAACAAGATGTAGCACTCGGCAGTACATGTAGGTGTCCCATGATCCACATGTACCAGGGGAGTACCCTGCAGGGGATGTGTCCTGTCACACAGACATGTGCCACAAATGGCAGCCACAATGGCTGCTCCCAGTATGATGGCCATTTGACATGAGTCTGTACGTCACAGGGCATGCGTTAACCAGGGCTGTCATAAAAATGCAGCCCATTGTGCCAATGCACAAATGATGTGGGTGATGAATGACTGGCAAAAAAAAGGAGGCGCAATGACAGACACTCAACTGATACGTCCTCATAATTCTCCAGGCTTCCCACGCCTTGCTCAATGAGGATAAATTGGCTTGTGACCTCTTCATGCAGTGTCAGCTGCTCCTCCTCTGCTGGACCCCTATAGTTACCATTGCTGATGCCAGGTTGACACTAAGCTTGTGCTTGGTGTGACGGATGAGATCATGCCAGTGCTTCACAACCTGTTCCGCTGTGCGCATCTCCTCCCCAAAGGTGCTAATCTGGTATGTGACATGCTGCTAATGCACGGTACACCATTTGTTGGGGTTGAGCTTCTTCCTACTGCGCAGGGCATCTCTTCCTGCCATGAGTGTCATGGGGTGTTGGAGCTGCCCCACTCTGGCTGGAACCATGTTGGCACCCAGGTGGTGGGCCACCTGTGGACTGGGGTATGGGGCTGGCTGGGGTACTGATCTGAGGAGAGGGTGCCTGGTGGGTGGTCTCTGAACTTGAGGGGGCTGGATAGGGTAGTTTTGGAGGTTAGGGGGGCTGTTTGGTGGTGTCTGGACTTTAGGAGTGGCTGCTGTAGTGTCAGAGGTGAGGAGGGCTTGTGGGTGGTGTCTGGACTTGAGGGTGCTGGCTGGGGTAGTGCCAGAGGTGAGGGGTGCTGGTGGGTGGTGTCTGGACTTGAGGGAGCCGGATGGGGTAGTGTAGAAAGTGAGGGGGTCTGGTGGTTGGTGACTGTACTTGAATGGGTTGTTGTGCAGTAGGGGTATATGCCAGCGGATTGGGTGTCTAGGTTGTAGTGCAATAGAATCGCAGTTTCCCAGGGGTGCCACCCAGACGTACGAGGACTCTCTTGTGTTTTTGGAGGGGGTTCCGCATTGACTTACATGGAAACTGCACGTTTTCGCAGCAGGGGTGCTGCATTCAATTACGTGGACGGTTGTGCGTTTTCACATGGGTGCAGCTTTGACTTACGTGGGAGCTCTCGCGTTTCGCAGGGGTGCTGCATTGACTTACGAAGAAGGCCACGCACTTTTGCAGGGGTGCAGCCTTGACCTACGAGGGAACTCCTGTGTTTTCACAGGGGTGCTGCCTCGACTTACGTGGAAGGCTGTGCGTTTTCACAGGGGTGCAGGCTCGACTTACGAGGGAGTTCTCTCTCTTTGGCTGGGGTGCTGCATTGACATGTGGGTAAGGCAGCACACTTTTGCAGGGGTGCAGCCTCGTTTTACGAGGGAGCACTTGTGTTTTCGCAGGGGTGCCTCATTGACTTGCGAGGAAGTCCATTGTGCTTTCGCAGGGGTACATCTTTGACTTAAGAGGGAGCTCTTGAATTTTTGCAGCAGTGGCACATTCATTTGCAAGGAGTGCTGTGCGCTGTCACAGGGGTGCAGCCTCGACTTACGAGGGAGCTCTTGCATTTCCGCAGGGATGCCGCATTGACTTGCAAGGAAAACAGCACACTTTCACAGGGGTGCACCCTCGACTTATAAGGGAGCTCTCGGGTTTTCTCAGGGGTCTTGAGTGGTGGTTCGGAGGTGGATGCGGATGTTTGTACTTAGGTAGGAATATGGCTTGGTTTTTGGTTTGCGTGTCGGCATGTTGTGGACATTCATCACGCAGCGCAATTCCCTTTGCGTGTCTCCTAGTAATGCATGTTTGGATTTTGGATCCATGAATATGCGGAGTAAGCACATTTTCTTATGCATGCATGCTCTCGCAGCGTCGTTCTCTGTGCGCTGCCCTTTCAGGATTAATGCACTCTTTTCCATGTTTCAGGCCTTATGAGTGGGGATAGTTTATTTGTATATTCATGCAGGTCCATTTCCCTTTACAGAAACATTCTTTGGGATGTTGAGGGCCTTGGAGCGTCCATGTTAGGGGTACGACTCATAAGTGGGAATGAGATGATGGGGTGTCTCCAGTGTGGCCCCTTTCTGGCCTCTGGTACAACCATTCAAGGCCCATACAACCAGTTGCTACATCATGTTTCATCTTTTCAGGCTAAGCATTTTCTTTGGAAAGTGAATGATGAAATAATGCCTACCGTGATGCGAGGGATGTTGATTATTCACCCTGATGATATCAAAAATATCTAAAACAAAATAATTAATTAACACCACCTATCAGTGTGATATGCTTTCAGATGTAAAATTCCCTTCAACTTTGACTTCAGAAGGTGAAACTGTCAGAGATGGAAGTAATCATGTGAAGAGTATGGAAATGTAAATGAGACTTTAAACACAAGCATTAAACACCCTCTCTGATTTCATTTAAGGGTTTATAGCGTCATGCTTAATGGCAACTGATTTATAATGAAGTCTTTTGGACTCAGGGTGTTTTCGTTTAATCTCTGCATGAAGCATTTCTACCAATGTTTTGGTGGGTGTTACAAACCTGGTCTTGTAAACGCTGACCTGACTTATTGCTCCTCAGACTTTTAGGTCCAATGAAGTAGTTGCAAAGGCAGAGGACGTACTTATGTTTCTGCTCACTACTGCATTATCCACCTAGTCAAAAGGATAAGATCAGCTCAAACAGCAAGACAGCAGATTTGGAGTCGTTCTGTGTTTCTTGCCTTTTATTGCAATACTTCTCTTCTGACACAAAGGATAAGAAAAGAAAAAAAAAACGGTTATCTATGTTTTTACCCTTACCTTAAGTGGTTTTAAGGATACAGATACAAAACAGTGGGCCTCATTGGGAGTATGGTGGTAGCCCTGCCTGTAACCGCCAAACTCGCTTTCGGCACACGCGAATGTGCAATTACTGGTCCATTCCGGGTTCGGCAGACAGGTAATTGCCCATTCATTGGTGCCGGTGTGAACGCACTCCCCATCCCCATTCCAACCCATAGGGCTGAATGGGAATGGGGAACATGGATGCACCGGTGCATCCACGAGTTGTGCTCGTGGGTGCCTTCCATTCCGCCAGGGCAGCCTGGGGGAATGGAAGGCACCCGCGGCACAACTCGCAGTTTGGCGGTGCGGTAGCAACGGTGCCTTACCAACACCGTTGTTACTGCAATGCCAAACTCCTAATGAGGTCCAATATCATTTGGAAAGCTTTATCCATTCGAATTGTGACTGTGTTCTTCATTGTGTCTCTCTTTGCAGAAATATCCCTTACTTACAAAATTAGGAGAGTTGGAGTGTGGTAATGTATTAGTGAATGTATCCCATTACTAAATCCCTGAGAAATGGTGACAAAAATGCTTCTCCGTGACTATTGGGGCATTTTTGTTCAATCACCTTCATTCTAAACCACAGTAATCTAGATTGCACAATAGGAATTTAAAATGTGTTTTCTTTTTTGTTTGTTCTGTTTTCAGATCCTGATTTTAGAATTAGATTTTTGAAAATGTTAGACAGTATTAACACCTGGTGCTAGCTGGTCAAATCAATTAACCTTGAAGGTAGCACCCTATGTGATGGAAGTGTTCAAAAGCAAAGCTCACACTGTTTTTAATTAAATTCATGAGGGTAGGTGGGTCATTGAAAATGAAAGTTATCCTGCAGCCTATGGCTAGAGTTGTGGAGTGGCAGCAAGCAGGATACAGCAAATATCTTTAATGAAATTGTTAACATCCATTGATGCATGGAAACTGTCTACCGGAGCAGTTTAAGCAGGGTTTCACTACGCATGGATCTGTAATGAGGATCTCATCCTCATAATGAAAAGACATGGATCTGCTTCTGCAACATGCCTACTGTGACAAACCAGAGGGTGTCTCACCTGCTAGTCCCCGGGAATCTCTCTCTCAGGTGGCCAGGGCACGGCCATCGTCTTGTGCAGGAGGATCACCTGGGTGAGGGGTCTTCAGGGAGTGGGGGTGAGACAGCCAATGGTGAGATGCAGTATTCCCCCCTGGCCCGTACCCATGATCCCTCCTATTTCATCGGATTCTTTGATGTCCCAAATCCCCCTTCCTTTTCTACCTAAACACTGGGCCGAGGAAGAGGGTGCGAGAGTAACAAGGATAACCCTTAAATATATAATTGGACATGTCCCGCTAATCGGGTTAGGCTAAGTAAGGCACTTGACTTTAACTACTTACACCTGACACACATTAGCTCTCTCCACCCAGAAAGAAAGCGGACCATACAGAGACACTCTGAGCAAGGTGGAACACGAGAAGCAGCAGGACATTTGGGGCAAAGGCGAACCTACTGGAGCAGAGAGACATATAGAGGGACGAGAATCAAGGGTAAAGAAACCCAGGAGTTTCCTGCAGGAGGTTGTTGCCTCCAAAGAGCCATAAGAGATACTTGGAGAATGCTGTATCCTAGACAAGAAGGCAGCCACAACCCTCCCGGGTGAAAGACAGAGTTGGGGAGGCGAGGCCAAGCCTGTGTTATTAACCTTGACTTGTGAATTAAAATGGAAAAGACAAGAAAGGAATGCACATAGCCGGTGAGTTGGGTAGAGGGATGACAGACTGGGGTGTGTTAAGGAAATAATGAAGTGGCAACAATATAGCTAACAATTGAAGGCTTCACACATGTGGATGAAATGCGAAGAAAGGCAGACCTGTGGTGAATGGATAATTGTGAAGCCAGTGATATTGAGTAGTGCAGTGGTCCGTTGAAAGGAAGTATCCCTCTCGAAAGTCTCTGCAAATGGTGAAATGTTTTTGGTTATAAGGCAACAAAGTGAATGAACTTTAAAAGTGTGATGATCAAGATTGATCCCAGCAAGAGGGGAAGTGAAAGGTGACTGTTTAACTCTTGTTCTTAAGATTTTGAACTACATAGACCAAGAAACACTGGGGCAAATAAAACAAGAATGCGAACCGAAAGCCAAGTTAAAGTGGTCCTGCAGAGGTCTATAGTAAAAGCCTTGCACATTCCAAAGTCTTTGACATCAGGAAGAGGTCGGAGCCGGACTGAGGGAGACCAGAAGTGTGATAAGTTAGGGGAAGGGAAACCCTAATGAATGCGAATAAAGCTTGGTGAAGGGAACCCAAGTGCTGTGATTGAAAGGCATTGTATCTTTTTGTTGAACTGTGAAAAAACGTTTGGAACGCCGGAAAAGTGACTTTAACGTGGAAGGCCAGGTGTGAAATTCCCTTCAGAAAGACTGTCATACCTTTTAGCCAAGGGATCTTATAGAAATGATAAAAATACAAAAGCTCAGCTACACAATCTCTACTAAACAAATTACCATACTGCCTCCAGAACTTGATTTAGGATTTACAACTTCGTAAAATAATGTGATGCTCATATATATTTCACTGTTGGTTAATATGTAGGTGAAAGTGATACTAGCCAAAGCAGATGTTTTAGGAAATTATATTCAATAGGAGGCAAAGAGATTCTTGCTTGAATCTGCCAAATCTCGCTCCAAAACTTGGCTGTGTTATGGTCTAAGCCCTATACACCTTGAATGTAGCATTACCAAAAGAGAAGGCCCTTATTTAATGGAATGTTAAAATGGCCCATGTAGTTTGTTTCACATGGAGATGTCCCCTCATAATCTACGGGCTCTATTACTTTCTTTGCCACAAAATGAACCCCCTCATAGATGGAACCATTCCCAGTGCATTTCCCTTATCATACAGTTTTATCTTGGTCAATTCCGTTGTCTAACAATCTTAACTTGTGTTATGTCTGTCTAACAATGGTATGCTCCTCACAAATTCCTTCAAATGTACCAAAGAGTTTGGTCAGAGCTATATCTGTTGTTGCAACAATGGCAATGGTGTCTGAAAACAATAGAGACAGTGCGCTGTGTTCCTTATCTTAGTAACCACCACAGACACCCTTTCCAATATCTCATGCAGGCCACTCATAAACAGAAACAAATAGGAGCAGGGTCAGGACACAGCCCTGGCTCAACCCACTTGTTAGTGGGAAAAAAACAGTATACCACATATCCACAAAGTCACATCAGTCAACATATCTTCATCCATTAGCCAAACAGATAATCACAGTATGCCATACAATCATGCTTTTATCCATCCAAAAACAAACACTTTCAAATTTAATAAAAAGGTAGACCACTTGGCTTTGTCAATTCTTGTGGTTGCTGCCACAGGAACAATGTTGCACTACTTCTTCCCCTTAAAATGTGAGTTTTAGAACTACTGTTTCTCAGGATTGAAATCGCTGGTCAGAGGTGACATGATATTTTTTCACTAAAACGAAAGTGGTTATGGCTGCAAGGTTTGCAATTAATCCTAACCTCTGGTATTGCTCTGGGCTACCCTCCAGGTCAGCGTTCTCCACCTGCCAAGTCATTACAAAAGGGGAAAGCCCATGTGAAAATCAGGCTTGGTCCCACCCCAGCAAGGCTCAGTCCATCCTAAACTGCATGGTCACATCCATTCTGCATGAAACCACAAGCATCCCCAAACATGTTCCAGCCTTGTTGGCCTTCATTAGTGAGGATCAACGTGGGTCTCTTAGCCCAGAAGGCATGGGAACCACATCTTGGCATTCCAACTCAGGGTGACTTATTCAAAACAAAAGAGGTGATGGCCGGAAGGTTTGGAATTAATCCTAACCTCTGGCATTGCTCTGGGCAACACTTCAGACCATCGTTCTTTGCCTGCCAAACTATTTCAAAAGAGTAAATACCATGTGCAAATCAGGCTTGGTCCCACCCCAAAAAGGGCAGTCAAAACCAAACTGCTATGTCACATCCCTTCTGCACTAGACCACAAGCATCCCCAAACATGTGTCTGCCTTCTTGGGCCTCATCAGTGAGGAGTAGCATGGGTTTCTAAGCCCTGCAGGGAAAAGACCCACATCTATGCATACCCGTCACACTCAGGGTGATGGGTATGCCTAGAATGAGGCTGTTCTTTTACTCTCCTCTGTTGCAATCCTGTTAAATCCTTCTATTGAAAATCCTTAATCTCCTATCTTCACACAAACCCCCTCAAACTCACCACAATTATTTAAGCCTTGTTCAACCCACTTCAACCTCTCCTCTAAAATCTCTTGCATTTGTTATACCCTCCACACCCTCCTCTCCCAAATTTCCTCTCCCTCTTTCTTGAACTTCATCCTCCGAAACCCCATCTTCCCTCCTTTTGACTTTCTGCTTACTTCCTGATAGAAGTGGATTTGATCCTTTGGTCAGCTAATTCCGTTTGTGTTTCAATTGATCCATGTACACCTCACATTGTCAATATTGTTGTTGTCCTCATCACCTCCCACCTCTTTTAACTCTTCACCCACTCCCTCTCTTTCATGGTATTTTCAGCCTGCTACAAAGTATCTACTGTGCTTCCACTTAAATAAAAAAACATAAAAACGATGTCTAATCCTAAAAACCCTGCCAACTAACACCTTGTCCCTCTTCTTCCCAACTATTCAAAGATACTAGATGTTCTGATTTTTAACCAAATCAGCTATTATCTAGAAACCCAGTGACCCTCTCCAATATGGATTCCACAGTCAAAACTTATTGGGAACAGCTCTCACCCATGTCTCGCTATTTCTAGCAACTGCCCATCCCTCCAAATCTGTACCTATTCCGACTTTGTTCTCTCCACTCTGTGGCCTTCAGAACTATGGGCAACATATACCATCTCTCTAGTCTGTTCGTCTTGGCTTTCATGACACTGGCATTGGCATAATTTCCTCCTACCTCTCTGATCACTTTTCCTCCATATTGGAATGGCACTACATCAACATGCACTTTTCCAATCATTGGAGTTCTCCATATGAGGATCAATGTACTTGGTCATAGATCACTAGATGCCACTTCACACTATCATGTTGAACACATGGAACATTTAAATAATCTAATTTGCAGCCTTTTGTCCCTAAATCCTTCTCCCCTTACTCTATCCATTCCCCCAGACACCCTCACCTTGTCTGACAAGGCCCACACATTGGGAGTCTGCTCTAATAGTGACTTTACACCTGAGCAGTGTATGACCACCACCACTACGGCTGCCACTCGTAACATCTTCATAATCAGCAAGGGTCACCCCATCTGGCATTTTTCACAACCAATCATCTGAAATGTACATTATTCCTCAGCCACCTTGATTACAGCAAAGGTGATCAACTCACACATCCACTCACTGATTTCAGCTGGGATGGTTATCCATGTGCAACTACTACCTCTTTAAAATGATCCTACTAGTATTCCTAGCCATTCGTGGCCTGACTCAACCTACCTCTCTGCCTCTATCTCTTGTCACACACTGCTGGCTCTCTATGATCTGCAGCTTTCCTTAACCACTCAGTCACTTGTCCTACCTCAGGCTTCGGCACCTTTTGTTTACTTACTCCGCACCACTTTAACTTACTAAAAACAGCCATCAAATTCGTCTACATGGACGATTACCATAAAAAGCACCTACAATCAGGAAGGATTGGTTTGTCTTCCATTGTTCAGTACTTTCCATTGCCTACTCCCTTCTGATCACTGAATACACTCTCAGCTGCATTATATGTTTAAACGAATGCACAATTTCTCTTTAAGTCCCCTTAACCAAATCAAACCTTGTGTCTTGTCTATATTGCCTTCTGTGTGTAAGCGACCACACCACAATAAAAGTTGTTAAGTTCAGACATACTTCCCCCTTTAAAATTGTAAGACATCCCTTCGGGAGGTCCTGTACCCAATTGTGCTGTGCACAGAGTAAACACTCTATCTTGCAGCTAATAAATATAACATGTGATTCTGTTCACATCGTCTTAAACACTACTTCAGTAGCTTCCAGTTTTGAGGATGAAAGGGAAGACTTACTTAGTGAGTTCCCTAGTACCGGCCTCTTACTGCTCACAACGGACTGCCAATTCCCTTAAATGCTCCCACTGTTTCCTCAGTCCGATCCCCTGCATTTCCTCAAGTATGGATTAGACCATCAAGTGTGCCCCAAGACAAATTAGTAGAGGGGAGCAAGTATGCAAATACATTTGATTTTCCCAGTGGTGGTCTGTTGCATTCCAAGAACACACAGCCAGGAAGGAAGCTGTCAGTGAAGAGGTCCCACTGCTCTTGGACCTTAACTTTTCTTGGGTCTCATGAGTGCTTCTACTGTGCTTAGGGTCATTGATAAAGACATGTTTCTGCGCTTTCACGCAAGCTACAGCCACTACTCTTGTGTACTTGAGACCGAGGATGCTGGAATTGAACCAGCCCCCTCCATATTTTATAACGCACTCAGAAACAGAAAGACCGCTTCAAATGCACACACATACACACTTCTTCCTCCTTCCTCAAAATGCACTGTGCATGCACCGAAGTATGTTGTCCCATAGGAAACTTGAAAAAACAATGCATCTGTATGCTCTGTTTGACAACAGTTTACAGGTCGCTGAGAAGGTGGCAGCCATTCCAACTAATAGTGCGTTTGTCAAATGACCAAACTCAAACTTTCGTTTGACTATTTTTAATGTAGAGTTAAAAGTAAACATCACATGTACATATTAATTAAGTGAAATATGTTAACTTGTTAACAAATATAATATTGTATTATTTCTTAAAATGATGCTTAGATACTTGAAGTATATTGGAGCCTCACACAATGTCAATCAGAAATTACCTTAATTATACGCGATTTGGATGCTACGGTAAGAGGACATTGTGGTCCTCTTTTCATTTCTGCCTATGAGATGCTTCAATTAACACACTAAATCACTACCGCCGGGTAAAGGTGGGAGGGGTGTCAATGTGTGGCTTGAAAACATATGTGCAACCTCAACCACCTCCTCGATAAACATGGGGGAATCTGATGTTACCAGCATGCTTTATTTTAGGCATTGCAGGGAACTGAGTCGCAGACACATGCAATCGTCCAATTGTGTTCTGTTGAGGAAAGACACTGCCTGAGTCAATCACCACATCACTTTGCTTTTTTGCTTGCACAGAAGCACCTCTGCTGGAGGAGATAAAGAGGCAACAGGCTGCTGAAGGACAAAGAAAAAGATCACGTTTCCAAGAAAACGCCTGTTTCTGCAAGCAAGACACTACGGCTGTGATTTCACGTGACAAGGGGCACTTGTTAATTCAATTAGAATTGAACCCTGTACAAAAGGCTTGATTGGATCGAACCCTTTTGGAAGTTTGCCTTTAAATGGATAGAGGCCACCCCTCCACCCCCTAATTATTTGATGTATTCCTGTACTCTAAGACAAACAAGACACGTCAATGTTTGGACCACTTTAGTGAGTGCAGTCCATCACAAATTCCTCTAGTACAAAGGTGAAGAGAGAGGGCATACAAAAAAGAGGTAAACCCTGTCCCCTAACCATAAAATGGAGATGAACTGTTGCTGAACGTAGGCATTACTGCAGCTGCACTGGAACCTGGACTCTGTCACTAGAAATGAAGAACCCCTGGAGTGGGCATGAATCAGAAGGCTCACTGTGTCTTAGAGCAGCTAGGATTCTGTTTCACCGCCAAAGGCCCTTTCTGGGGCGCCTCGAGCATGCTCTCCATCCTTGGAGCCAAGAGAGGATTTATGTTGCTACTTTTGGCACTGCATGACTGCATGCATCTTACCTTCCTTCAAGCCATCTCAAAACTGTCTTGCATTGTTGAAAATCACCACTGCCTCAACTTGAGCGTTGGATGGCTGCTGTGGAAGCATCTAATTCACTCCATCCTTTGCAGTGCCTTGACTCAACTAAATATCAACTCGACCCGACTTCACCACCGACTCGACCCGAAAGAAGCCATTGTGCCCCTCACTGGCTCAAGCCAGCAGAAGCCTTGTTTCAACACAAATCGACCACCAATGCATGCCTGTTGGAAATAAATGGCACGCATCATCTCAAATGCCAACTTGATCCACACAGAACCCAGTCTTGATGCATACTTGCCGCTGGGTCAATGTAACTACCCCCATCTTCAGAAAAGCATATATAAGCCTGGCTCAATGGTGTCAAGCACCCAAGAACAGGATATAAGGCGCAGTGAACAGGCCTTACCCCCACTGGTCCACCTTTTGGCACAACGGTGACTTTAATGGCCCATTCTCTGCCTTTTTCTCAAAGGATATTTTTATGAACACTGACATTGTTCCAACTGATGGCCTGAGGAAACATGCTCATTTACCGAAAGTGCTATTGTACAACAGCTAGCTTATTCTGTCTTTCTTTCGGGAAAGGGTTTTTGATTATGCTTTTAGCAATCTTTTTTTTTTCATTGGTATTGTTTAACGTAAAGCCTATATTTTATAGAAGCAAGATAGAGATACCATTATGTTGGACTCCTGAACTATTGCTTTTGGGGTGCTACTAGTATCAAATCACAACTCTCCAGAACATATATCCTGCCCTTGGCCTGCACTACCACATACAGTGAAAGTGGTATACCTTTTGGGTTGTGCCTATTTCAACTGCTAGTTTAGTAGTAGTGTGATGATGGGGGATCCCGTTTTACTTAGTCCTCATCCCAGTATGCCCACAGAGCAGTTGTTTGCCAGTGTGTGTGTGGGTTTGGGTAGGTGTGTACGTGTGTGTGTGTCTGTGAGAGATAGAGGGACAGAGAGAGAGAGAAAGAGAGAGAGTGAGAGAGAGAGAGAGAGAGAGAGAGAGAGAGAGAGAGAGAGAGAAGAGAGAGTGAGAGAGAGATAGGGGTCAGGAGGACCGGGTCAATGGGGCAGTTCTAGGGAAAGTAAAAGGGACATGTTACTAAACTGAGAGTAAATGGTGGCATGGCACAATCATTGGGGCAATGGGGCAATTCTGATTCAAATGAGAGTGACGGGCAACACAGAGTGGGGCATTTTTGGAGCAAGTGACTTTCAATGGGCTGAACTGAGGACAATGGTGAAATCCTGGAACCTAATGAGAATGAGTGGCATTGGGCATAACTAAGGAGAATGACTGAAAAGGGGAAAACATGGGTCAAACTAGAAGTTCTAGGGCAAACGAATTACATGAATAGAACGCTGTGCACTGGACCAGTTATTAAGCAAAATAGTCTTACCTGCTGCAAAATCATACCAGGGCAGTTTTGGGAGCACGGCATGGGATTAAACTGGGGGAAATAAGTGACATGGGGAAAAATAAGGGCAATACTGGGAACAGCTGAGAGTGGCATGGGTTACAAAAGGGGCATTACTCATTAGAAATCAGGGGTATTTTTTAGTTGTGGAGGATTTAGTGACATGGGGAGAAACTGGACAATGAAATTGCATGGTACAAATTAGGGGTTGTAGGGCCTGGCAAATAGCGTTTTTGAAGATGCCACCTGCATATCCTATGCTTTATCATATTTCACACAAAGAATGGATTGCACATTGTGCCATTAGCACCCATTGTTAAAGAAATTCTTGAGAGAACCCCCACATTCCCATCAACACTGCTCACATATAACATTAGTGCCCTACCACTTTATACATTCTCCACTTTATACAATTAAACCAGAGTAACTTAATAAGGTTGTTTTTTTTCATTTTATACTAAAAGGACGTTCTACGAAGTCAGAAGCTGAAAACAATGAATAGTGTCCCCAGAGACAACTGAGGTATTGCAGATCGCCATGTACATTTTCCATACAGACTTTCAGAAGAACAAGGCGTTTGGCCTGTTTAGTTATAGAATAACGGACACAATAAAGTAATTTTGTTTTACAGTGTAAAGTCACATTTATATAACGTATGTATAAGTCATCCTACTGAAGCAATGTGCAGGCTCGCCGTCCATACATCATGGAGCCTCGTTTGTTTAAAAACGTTTTGCTAACCCAAGATATTCAGCATTGTCAAAATAACTGCTTCAAAACATGGGGCTTCTTTGAAATGTATCTAGGACGTTTCAAAAAATCACATAATTGATATCCATTAATCCCAATATGTCAATCTGTTGTCTGACTGCAGAGATACGTGGCCGAGTTCACAGATGCAGGACTGTTGATAAATGGCAGATCTTAAAGGACATGCAGATACCAAATCTAGGCTGGACTGCTCTTGTCGCCACGTCAGTGACAGCACTCACACTAAAATAACTTCAATTTGCAGCTCTTCCGACAGACAAGAAAATGTGGCACATGCGATTATTCTCCATTCTGTCTGTCGTGGCTGACACGTAAACAAATGCAGGCTTTTCCTGCTGGACGAATTTGCATCCAGTGCTCCAACCTAGAGAGGCTCATTGGTGGCAAAGACGATAGGTGCCCGAACAGATCTGAAT
Organism: Ambystoma mexicanum; assembly: GCF_040938575.1. Taxonomy (NCBI): domain Eukaryota; kingdom Metazoa; phylum Chordata; class Amphibia; order Caudata; family Ambystomatidae; genus Ambystoma; species Ambystoma mexicanum. The sequence goes on along the minus strand of NC_090926.1, from coordinate 518,501,515 downwards.
GTGGCAGTCTACATGCAATGCATGCTCTACAAACAAGGTTGCTCAATGTTAGGTATGAATGTTTGTAAATTCAATGTAACTGCTTCACGAATTTAAGGATCATGTCGGAGAACCCATAGCCGTATATTGCATTAAATGTGCAGTGGAATTGTGTAACCGGGCGAAAATTGACCGACTGCGGATGTATTTTGCAACATCGCATTCTTGAGTAAAATATTTGTGCTCCATTGCAAAGGTGCCGCAGAGACTGCCCTGCAGTTGTGCTGTACCCCTTTCGGTACATTACTGCAAACTGTCCGCTTTCAATGACATTAACCAGTTCCGGTTGGGGATAACACTAGATACATGACAACAGCTTTCCTGATGGTGTCAAAGGCTACACTCACTTGATTGCTTAGGAATTTGATCGCTCTTTCTATTAATGTAATACCCTTCACCTTTTTATAGGCAGGTATTTGTCATGCTCTAGTACCCACATAGTGCTCACAAATATCCCATGTGTATGTTAAAACAACCTTATAACATATTAGATAATTGCACGATTTTGTTGCATAATACAATTCTTTAATGTACATTTTGAAAAATGAAACGCCTTCCAAAGTTATTGGCAACTTCTAGTCGCTAGCTTTCAGGATCATCTGTTTAAGAATTCCAGGGTGACTAGAGAAATACAGTAAACTGGGAGATTTCATCAGCCGTTAATGGATTAAAAGAAATGCATTGTTAAAGTGTCAATCAATTATCTGAGTGTTGAGACTGCAGTGACAGGAAAGCTCAAGGTGACATTCAAGGCCTGCCATTGTTTGCTGCATGCTCATAGAATGGTTATGGAAAACAGCAATGAATTTAGAAAGTGGAGCTGGAAAGACGATGCTCGACAGTGAGAAGTGAATCGAATAAATGCCGTCAGCTAGAACCAAGCAAAAGGGCAGAATTGTCTTTTTTTCTTGCTTTTACTCTTCCTGGTATTTTTACAATGAACGTTAGCTGGACATTTCTAGCACTATGGCCTCCGAACAGAGTATTTTAACAACCTGATTCATTTAGTTCTTGCCAATGCCTCTTTATACATAAAGGCAGACTCTCTGCAATTGTAACTTGTTTTGATACTTTACGCAACTACAGTAGTTTTTAGCAATGTTGCTTGTTTTTAATGTATTCTTTTTTAAAACATCAAGGATTAAGTTTAAAACCAGCTTCATAGGGTGGGCATGAGAAGAAGCTCCGACTCCCTATGTATCCGTGTGCAAACAAACACTTCGACCATTGTACTCTCCTAATTGATACGTATGGGCAATGTCACATTATGGAGATGCTGGGACCCCTGACATTTTGCCAAATGTAACAGCAAAGGTCCAAGCGCCCTAAACTAGCCTGCCCACCTTTACTGGGCTAACCGTCATATGTCATGGCAGATTTGGTCAGCCTGGCCACTACCAAGTGGATTGGTGGCATTTCACATCCAATTTACCAAGTGCGTAAAACGTGTGATGATGCCTGTGTTCCAGAACTCCAGCCCAAGTATCCCTACCTGGAACAAAGAGCCCCAGAATAAGTATGTGTTTGCTCCATGGCACAAGTCTCCAAATTGTGCACGTTATATCTCTGTGACATCACGCCATTTGCCCTACATCCTATTGCAGTATATGGGGTGCCATTGAATGAATGGAAGAAACATGTGGCTGGCTGCTCTGGAAGTAAAGAAGGTGAATCTTTTCAAATGTTTCCCTAGTTCTTCCTATAACATGTCCGGTCCATTTGCTGAGACCTCAAGCTCTGCTATGCAGGGTGCACAGATTCCAGCAACACTTCGCCACCTTCCTCTGGATTACTTGATAGGGTGTGAAAGGAACCAGACATGCTTTGCCATTTAGATCACTTCCCAGGCCAGGTGTGTGGAATAATTATGGTAGTCCTACAAGCACAGTTTGCCTGCTGTTCAAAGTCTTGGACTCCGACCATCAACCCACGGTCCCCTGCATGGGCGGGGTGCAATCTAGTCTCCTCTGAGTAGCCATGTTTTGACTCATTCAATGTTTTTCCTTTGACCTTGAGCTACAGCAACTTGCTCTGAGTGGCTTTCCCTGCTCAGTTATATGTTCCATGATATGATTGAGGAGCTATTTCCTTCTTGAAAGGAGTACACTCTAATGTGTCCTAAATATATCTACAGGAGTCCCAAAAGCACACTTGTGGTGCTGTCCTAAGTTCGATGAGCCTTGCAAGGGAACCCAACGTATGCTCTATTGTGTCCCAGCACAAAGAGTTACACAAGCACACTTGTCAGGCTAGCCCAACTTTCATTTGAACCCAACCAACAACTCAGGGTGACACCCCCAACCCAGCCATGATTTAAAGTTACAACATCCATTACCCAGGTAAGCTATAACATGTCCTGATATTGCTCTGTAAGGGGTACTTAAGGTGTTGACAATGGTTGTGGGCATGAGCAAGTAATCCAGGGTACATTGTCCATTTCCCGTCACCAGTTCCACAAGCCCCTCCTCTCAATGAGAAACTCTATTGTGTTCCAATAAGAGCACCATCAGAAACACTAGCAGTGGGGTCCTGGTCTTGTGCTTCAGACACCAAGCCAAGGTAAACCTACCTTTCTAGTTCCAGAAACACAGAGAGGAATTGCAGCCTTCTCTGTATGGGGTAAACACTCATTTTCCCCAGTTAGAGATCTTTTGTGTGCACTATAGGTCCTTCCCCTGGTATTGTCATCCAATTTCTGACACATGTCAGAATCCATACCAGTCATGAGCCCCAAACATTCTTGGAAGAGTCTCACCCTTCCCCAAGAGAAGCACTATTAGAGTGGTGCTCTAGGCCTTGATCTCTGGCCACTAACCTACATTAGCTGTTTCCACACATTCACAAGATGTGTGAGCCCAAGAGGGGTCCCTTCTTCCTCTGGGTGTCCAGAATCAAACTTACCTGATATGGAGATTCTTGAGGGCTTCAGGGGTACTTCAATCACTGCCCAAGTTGTTCCCAAGTTCTGCGGCTCCATGGACCCACTTTATGCAGCTTCATGGGAGGAGACCCAAGCTGCAACATGGCTGCAAAGTCAAATCTGTGTTTACTCTTGCAAAAGTTAAATCTGAGTGTGTCCATTGGTGTGCCAAAAGTCAAATCTGGTTGCTTTCCTTTGCTCTTGCCAAAGTTAAATCTAGGCCTGTCCCAATTACTCTACCAAAGTTAAATCTATGGGCCTCATTACGAGGTTGGAGGTAGCCATTGTCATGATGCCTACCTCCAAGGAGCCAGGTCCGACCCAGCAACCCCAGAGGCAGGCATCGCTCCCCCCAGGGAAGTGCCAGCGGGCCCAAGCTGGGGCCCTTTGGACACAGTCCTGGCGCCCTAGGCGCCAGGCTCATGTTGGACCCCTGTCCTGGCGCCTTAGGCACCAGGCTCGTAAAGCTAGACATGTGTTCAAGTGTTTTAATGTGCACTTACCTGATGCAGACCATGCTGCTACATCCAGGCCCTCTTGAGGCCTGAATGGAACTACTTTACCTGTGGGACTACTTTCCACCTGGGTGTGGTCGGGGAAGGATACATACCAGATCGGTGGAAGGATACATGCCTGGAACTTCTTCCAAAGCTATTTAAACCTTGCCCGATCAGCAACTCACGCTTCGCGTTGTTCTGCTCCTCGCAGCTGGACGCTCACCGTGTCAGCTCCTGCATCTGGACTTCAGCCACGCCTGTCAGCATCTTGGGTCACCTGCAAAGGGAGATAAGAGAGAATTGGAGAAGAAAGAAGACCTTACCTGCTAAAGCTGCATCACGGAGACATCACACTGACGATCCTGAAAGGGAAGACATCATTTTAAAAGCATTTCACTCACCTTTCCTGGGCGCCTCCATCTTCAGCAGCGATCATCCGGATCCGCACCCACTTCCCAGAGCCTAGAGAGAAAATACAAGAAAACAAGGTGAGAGAAGGAAGGGAAATAGGAAAAGCTCAGTTTCCTTCTAAGACTTACCTGTTGGGTCATTCCCATTTCATTTTGGGTCCTGCCGCTTCCTGGCATTTCGGACCCCGGCCCCTATGGGGAAAAAAGACAAAGACATTGAATGAGCGAATGCAAAGACATTACGCTCATCCAGAACTTACATTCGGGTCGGCGTCATATCTCCGGCATTCCGAACCCCGGCCCCTAAGGGGAAAAAGACATAAGCATTAGCGCTTGATGCAATAAGACAATGAACATTATTATTAAGCTTGAACTTTTGAACTTGCAACAGAACTTTTACAGCGCCTCACCTGAATAGTCAAGCTTATTTTGAACTCCCATCAAACCTCAATTCAGTGAAGTAACTGGGTTTCAACGCGCCCCTGCATCAGAAGCAGGATGGAGAACTCATCCTTCCAGACCCTAAGGTGAGACTTCACGGGGAATCGTGGAAGGGAATCGTGGAGGGTTGGAAGGGAGTGGGAGGCTTGAGCATTATTCCATCAGTAGGTAATACTCCCTTTTCACGCACAGGGGAATATTCCTGCGAGCCAGAAAAGCCAGAGTAGAGGGGCCCTTCCTGTCCATCATCAGAGTCCTGCGCTTCACCATTGAAGAAGCATCAGCACTCAAAGCCAGACCGCCGCCTCCGTGGGAATCAGGTGAGCGTGACAGCCATGGTGCTATTAGCGCCATGGCTGCCTCCAAAATCGTGTCCGGGTCCGTGTCTGTGAATGAGGAATTACTGGGTCATTCCAACCTTGGAGGACCCAGTATTTCCTTATTCACAAACCATTCTCCATTCCCATTTGAGCCCCCATAGGTCTCAATGGGAATGGGGATGGAGCTAATAACGGGCCCTCCTTGGTTTTACCAGAGGTCTGTTCTGGGTCCCACGAGTGAACCTCGTAATAGGGCAGAATGGGTTTACCGGCACCATTACCGTTGCCCGTAAACCTATTCCACAAGGGTCATAATGAGGCCCTGTGTGTTCCTATTGTAGTGCCAACGTTAAATCAGAGTGTGTCCATTGTTGTGCCAAATTCAAATCTGATTGTTTTCCTTTGCTGTTGCCAAAGTTGAATCTGAGTGTATCCATTGGTGTGCCATATTCAAACCTGACTGTTTTCCTTTGCTGCTGCCAATGTTAAATCTAGGTCTTTTCCCTTCACTTTACCAAAGTAAAATCTAGGTGTTTGTATTGCTGAGCCAATGTCCTTTGCTGTTGCCAAAGTTGAATCTGAGTGTGTCCATTGGTGTGCCAAAGTCAAATCTGAGTGTTTTCCTTTTCTGTTGCCAAAGTTAGATCTGAGTGTGTCCATTGGTGTGCCAAAGTCAAATCTGGGTGTTTTCCTTGCTGTTGCCAAAGTTGAATGCAGGCCTTTTCCCTTTGCTCTACCAATGTTAAATCTTGGTGTTCTTATTGCAGTGCCAACGTTAAATCAGAATGTGTCCATTGGTGTGCCAAAGTCAAATTTGAGTGTTTTCCTTTGCTATTGCCAAAGTTAGATCTGAGTGTGTCCATTGGTGTGCCAAAGTCAAATTTGAGTGTTTTCCTTTGCTGTTGCCAACGTTACATATAGGTGTTTCTATTGCTGAGCCAAAGTCAAGTATGAGTGTTTGCCAAATTTCAATAATTGCCTAAGTTGAATTCTAGTGTTTTCTCATTGCTCTAACACAAGTTGAAGCTAGGAAGTTTTCAACTGCTTCAACCTAGATGAAACTGAATGTCTTTCCGTTGCTGCACCAAATGTAAATGGTTGTCCAAGTAGAATCCAAGTGTTTTCACATTGCTATAAGAAAAATTGAGGCTAGGTGGTTTTCAGCTGCTTCAATCTACTTGAATCTGAGTGTATTTCCATTGCTGTGCCACATTTTCATCTGGGTGTGCCCCATTGCTCTACCAACGTTTACTCTAGGTCATTTCTCCATTACTGTGCCAAAGTTGAACATCAGTGTTTTTCTATTGCAGTGCCAAAGTTGATTCTATGTGACACTCGGTTTCACTCCTCAGCCTACCATGCTGGCCCCATATGTACCACAACCATCCCCACCCACCCATAACCCCTTCCCCGCTCCAAACTTCTCCCCTCTCTCAGCAGCCCCTCCGACACAGCCGACATTTCACCATACAAAAGTCGAGTGGGGCAGTTCACTGGCGCACCACTCTCCAGAACCCTTTTAGTACTCAACAGCCCCTGCCTCACACAACTTACCCTGCCTGTCCAACACCACTCCCAACCCCTCATATCCACTTCCCACACCTGCACAGAAATAAGGCTGCTTGGGCAGCTCACTGGCACTCGACCTCCCCCCAGCTCCCATCTTTAAACCCCTGCATATATAAACCACCCACTCCCACTGAACTCACCCTCACCCCTACCCATGACAATGTTGCACCGCCCTCCGGCTATAGCCTCACAACCTTCCACCCCACCCCCTTGGACACCTAACTCATACTTCTCTTCCCTGCCACACTTTTGCCCCTCAAGCTCCCATAAATTGCACAGGCCATACTCATCGAAGATTGCCACTGAGAAATTGCTCTCACCTTATCCCCCCCAGGGCAACCCCTGCTCCTCCTCCCTACACACCTCAGACATCCCTGCTCACTCCAAACCCTGTCCTAGCCCTTTTCACCTCCCCTCCAAAACACCCTTCACAGAACAATATTCCTCTAAACCTCCCTCGTTCTTAACTTCCCACCATGCACTCAGACATCCATGCTCCCCCACCATGCCCAACCCACTACCTCTTCTGATGCCGACCATACACCAGAAATGTTTCTACCCGGTAGCCAAAAATAAACACATCTTTGACCTCATATCCACTGAAAACTCAAACATCCTATTCATCTCTAAAACCTAGTTCACTGATGACTTCTACCCCATCACACACAGTTTCTTACTCCTATATAGACCCCTAGGCTACGACTGAAATTTTGTGGATTCCCTCTGCGACTCCCTCTCAACCATGCTGATAGAGACCAGCCTGCTTACTTTGCTTGGAAACAACGACATCTGGTATGATGTTCCAGCCAACCCCATGACCCGCTCCCTCACAGACAATCTGGAAACACTCGACCTAACACAAATGATTTCCTTCCCACCCAAATTGCAGGACACATCTTTGATGCACTATTCTGCACATTAGGTCTAGCCTCCCCACTCCCACCTCTCCTCCTCATCTGGACTGATCACCATGCTATACCATTCTCACTTCAACACCACTCCCCATCCCCACCACATCCAGCAAACATCTCCTTAACCACCACGACCACTGACCCTCTCTGAAATAAAATCATCATTAACCAAGACGTGGCCAATTACCTACTTTACACAATAACGTATCTCTCTCACAAGGAAGGACACCCCTCCATTGACCTCTTCGACCAATGGCTCTTCAGAGCTATGACCCCCCCCTCACACTAACGCATTTATATGATCAAGCCCACACCAAAAGTTGTATACCCTTTCCCCCAAAGTTCTCAAATCCCTCAAGCATCACCTAGAGCGAACTTGGAGGACCAACCCTTCCCAACAAAACAAAACAGCCTTTGAAACACTGAACAGGGCATATTTATACAAAATGAAGAATGCAAAAAAATACATGCAGGGAACTCCACAAAGTCCTAGAGTAATTCAACTCCCATAGTTGCCTAACCATCCCTCATCCCTAACTCAGATATCGCCATCTACATCCGTCCCTTTCACAAAACCAAACATTTCCTTGCCCTCCCTAACAACTTGGTCTTCATTCACACCTCTCTCCCAGGTGGATTTCTGCAACCTACTAGCACTTAGCCAACCCTTAGGCTTGCCTGGAGATGCTTGCCTACCACTCTTCCTAAAAAATATCCTTATCTCCACCTGTGCTGGCAGCATAACTCCATCATAACTAAATCCCTCTTATCGGGCACCTTCCCGGAGGCTTTCAATACCCCTCATGCCAAATCACTACTAAAAAAACTCTGCCTCTGTCGAGCTACAGCCTAATCTCCAACACATGCTTCATTGTTAACCTAATTGACCACGCAGCATAGTTCAAAACCCTCTGCATTGTCCAAAAGGCCTTCTGGTGCCTGGGGCCTCAATATGTACAACTCTCCCTTCCTAAATGTCTTCCTTCTTGAGCTCTTTGCTCATCCACCTCCAAATCCCTCCAGGTCAGACGCTTCTCCAAGCAACAAGTTGATGTTAGTTCTCTTTCTTCGGCTAGGACTGTAAAGTTCCATACTGCAATTATGTGCCAGAGTAGAGAACGTATTAGAAATTTGGTCTTATGGATTCACATAATGTTGTATGTGTTACTGTCTCTGATTTATATTTTTGTAAAACTAACATGATAAATGACTGATGATGGGAGTCAGCAATAGGAAACTACTTAGACCATTACGAATTGTAAACATCACAAGCTAAAGGACAAAACACACACTCAATATGGCGGTCAGAAATATGTGTTTCAAATTGCCACAGGCAATATAAGAGACAGACTAGTGAAGCTCTGTTGCTTACCAACCCTCCGATGCAGGACCCAGAATGCAGAGTGGAAGCGACAACCAGAAGCGTTTTGAAAGGGATCGGACAGTTGACAAGGTAATGAACTAGCGCATATGAGACTGTGACTACAGTCACAAACCTTTAGTGTAATCTAGTAACACATGCACATTTTTTGTAGAAACGGCGACGCGAGTGAAATCTCGCGTATACGCTTCACTTCGAGGGAGTCTCTCTTCTAAACAAAAGCTAGCCGCAGGACACGGTGCATTCCACTGAGCAGCACGGGGATTATATACTTCACTCTATGCGTACGTAAGACAGGTAGGAACACTTTTAGCGTTTATAAAAACAAATTGGCTGTATGTATACGATATGGTGTGGGAGAGTGACGCATATGGTTAACTTTTTCCAGGGTCCTTCGGAATTATACTACACGAGAAATGGGTTACCCAATCCGATACCTGACACATAATCACACAGAGAACGGGTTTCCTAAAGCTAGATTTTACTGTAACTTTACCGCAGGGTAAGTGTAACAACAAAAACAAAGTTACCTTTTCCTATTCTCTGATCACTGAGTGGGGCCCAGTGCTGATTTTAGCGACTGGTCCCACTCGTGATCAAACTACATTTGTAAGTTATGCATATTGGTGTGAGTGTCAGTAATTAAAGGAAAGATTACTCAAATAGTATTTTGTCTTTGACAGTTCCAAACCCCAGAGGAAGTGAAAATAGACATATGAGGAAATACGTTGCTATAACACTGAAACGTGCAAGCAGTTGCTGCACTTGGGTTTACTATATTAAGGATAGTACAGTGCATTTAGTCTGAAAAATGTGTACAGCTAATTAAAGAAGGAATGAGAAACTAATGGAGTAATTTATAAATATTTACTTTGTAGAATAAAGACAGGGAAACACTGATATCCCCACCTGAATAAGGGCAGACAAATCGCCTGAAACGCGTAGTGGAAGACCTAGGTTACAACAACCGATAAAGGATATCAGGACAATTTGAACATTAAATTGCCTTTATAGAAGGATCCATGAGGAATTAAATAGTACTTTGTTTTTGTTGAAAATGTTATGTTGAACGTGTTATCATTAAGAATCAAGTATGCTACAAATTGCAGTATACATATATAAAGTTTATTTTGATGTAAAGTGAGCAAATGAAATTGGACTGTATAAACCTCTTTCATGAATACACGCATAATACTGTGTTTAAAACATTCAAATTAATATGGTTTGGTTGTAATTATATCCAGCAAAAACGTGTGCATTTGTTATGTTTTTCGTTTTTTACGGTTGACCGCCACAGTTTGTCTGTGATAGAATCACTACCATTGCAATCAGACAGATTGGGATGCACTGCAGGGAATTGACATGGGAGGAATTGTTCCTTGGTCATGTCTCATGCCAGAAGGCCAGGTGTGGGCATCTTGTGCAGTACTCCAGGAAGGCAATCAAGAACTGGCCCAGAATCACACTGGAAGAATTTAAGGGATTGCAGGCATTTCACATGCATGAACTATAGGATGGTCTGCCCATGGTAAAGGTAACAATTTAGAAGGTTCAGTAAGTGATCGACATCTGTGGTAGACTCGGCATGCTATTCACCTAGAACAACCTGAAAGTAAAACTTGTGCACCTCTCATTCCAAATAGTTGCAGCATAGTCAGTCGCAGTGGCTAACCATTTTATGAAAGCCACAAGAATCGACATAAGAAGTCAATTCCTGATCAGGTGCACAGACAACAAATCACCACTGAATCTGCTAGATACGTACAACACACCACTCGAGTGGAGAGTGCCCACAGGCATGGCTACCCACACAAATCAGAATAAATGAAGAAGTATGACCAAATTCGGTCATGATGGTCACATAATTCTGTGCCTTGTTACACGAGACTATGCCTCAACACCTCTGACATCAGAATGCAGTGAAGACCTATAACAAATTCTGGCATGCTGAACACATAGGGGGTCTCTAGCACTCGCACCATCTCCTGGCTCCTCGATGCACCCATCCACATGCCTGACCGCTTGGGCTGCACTCTTCCAGAGCTTGACCAGACCTTCTAAGCCTTATTTGGCCAAATGCACACACGCATTCTAATCTTACTGTACTCTTATTCTAATCTTACTCCATGACCTCCAACATTCTCAGGCTGTGCTGCCCCTCGAGCTGCAACCTACTTTTCCCACTATCTCAGTGTAACAGGTTGCTGTCTCTGGAAACAGTCTTCTAGCCAAGGCCCAGTATTTTTCTGGAAGCAGGAGACCTCATGAGAAGTGTAACTAAAGCACCACTCTTGGAGAAATAATTCTCCAAATGTATGTGTTTCTAAAGCATCCTACCTCGTGCCCAGAAGTCCTAAGACAAGACAGAGTGCAGTAGAACCACTGCCTGGTTCAGTGTCCTGGCATCATCTATACACAAGGTATTTGTTCATATTTGTATAATGCCATTTAGTAACTCTTGTGTTTGTCTGCTCTGCACCAAGGACAGAAACTATTATTTTGTGGATTACTCAAATGTCCCCGGAACAGCTTCATGCAATGGAGCAGTCAGGGTCTAATTGTGGAAACAATGGATAGTTTGTGTCTTGCCCTTTCACCCCAGGCTCTGGCATCATGTTTTTTCTGAGGGGAAGCAGGGATGCGGTTTGATTTTTGTAAATGAGAGAACATTCAGAAATGGGCCTAATGTGTGAATGGGAAAGCCAATTACCTTCATTTTAGTAACTACCTCTAAAGCAGCAGACAGCAGACCCTGTCATCTTAGTGTTAGACATAAGGCCTAATGTGACAGAATGGTATAATGGATGTTGCTAAGATTAGAGTAAAATACAAGAAGGGCATGGTTCTGTAAAATGGCCTAACCTTTGTCAGCTTGTCAAAGCTCCTCATGTGGATAAAACACTGGCAGTGGATACTTCCTGTTATGATTGGAGTGATGAGAGTAAAACCCAATTTCCAAAAATGTCAACTTGAGCAAGGGAAAAGAGGTGTCTGATCTCTGGATTGGCAAGCATTGACAGATATGATTGATTGATGGCCTTGTCCTCCCACAAATATATAAGCCCACTGTTCGTAGGCCAAGTAAGCCAGTTGCACGTCCCCCACCCCCTTATCTCCTGGGCTTGTTTAGGTTTTTTGCTTTAGGGGTGTACAACAGTCTATTAGATGATTATGAGGATCCAAAATATAGCTGAAACCCACTTCAATAAAGGCCTCAGACAATGTAATATTCTTAGCCGGAAAAAAGATTCTAAAAGCACATTGCTGCAAACTATTACAGTACGCTTCAAATAAAATCATATAGATGAATGCACCTTATAAAAGAAAGTTATGTATCATTTCATAATCGTTACACAGCATCACATAAAAATGTGACTTTAAAATGTGTTTCCATATAGAATAAGCAGCACCAATGTATACCAGGGGATATGCCACATAGGGTGCCCAGAAATGATCTGAGACAATCATATCTATCTTTCTCACCAGATCATTATAGCTCACTTTTGGATGTCCCGAGCAAGGGCATCATCGAACTCCCGCTCAATATCCTGGAGGGAGTCCTCTTCCAAGGCCACGAGGCTTTGCAGGGACGATGACATGTTGGCCTCCAAATCCCTGCGAATTACCTTGAGGCACTCGGCCCGCCTCAGTGACCTCCGCATGGAGTTCTCCGCCCTGACCATTGTGAGTCGTGCCTCTTCCGCCCGCTGCTGCTCCGCAACTATGGCGTGGCCCAACCGCTGCAAGACGGAAGACACTTGCAATCCTGGGACCTCCTGCCCTCTGGCTGATGCCTGCCCCTCCAATGTTTAAGGCCCTGAGCCATCATTGCTCACACCATTTTGCTGCTGCTGCTGTGCCTGTGCTTGCGCCCTGGCTCTTGCCGCCTGCACGTTCTCCTCCAGCTGGGGTGCAGTTGTCGTGGTGGCCACCCCTGCTGGACGTCCGACTCCCGACTGTGGCAGTGATGTGTCCTCAACCAGCCTGGCCGCTGGGTCAGAGGCAGCTCCACAGGGTACCCAGGTGATACTTGGGTGGGAAGATGGCATGGAGGACGACTGGCGCATAGGGGGTTCAGGTGAGGATGGGGTCGCAAGAAGGTCCAGCACACGGAGGAATCCAGCACTGGTGACCCGTCCCAGTAGGTCAACGCGGTCAAAGAGGCATCCGAGATGATGGGCAGTGTCTTCACGAAAACACTGCAGGTCACCTCGCATGCCCCATTGACGCAACGCTATCCCAGCCAGGACAGGCTCAACAAAGTCCCGGATAGCCACTTCCGCAAGGAGAGGAAGGCTAGTTGTTGTGCGCCCATCCCCTCCCTGAAAACGGGTCTGGACGTAGGCATCCCTGCTGGTGCCGGATGATGCAGTCACAGGATCAGGGACAGGATAACACACAGGCACCTCCGCGGTGGCCAGTGCTGCCTCCTGTCCCTGCCCCTGCACTGCACCACTGGCACCAGTGGAATCCCCACTTCCAGGCCCCGTGTGTGTCCCTTCCACGACCTCCTCCTCTTCTAAACCCCCACCAACCTGGATTACTCCATGCCATCTTCCTCCGTCGGACCCCGTGGGGTCTCAGCTGCCCCTTCTGCCGCATGGAGTTCTCCGCCCTGACCATTGTGAGCCGTGCCTCTTCCACCCGCTGCCACTCTGCATCTATGGCGTGGCCCAACCGCTGCCACACGGAAGACACTTGCAATCCTGGGTCCTCCTGCCCTCTGGCCGATGCCTGCCCCTCCGATGTTGAAGGCCCTGAGCCATCATTGCTCCCACCATGTTGCTGCTGCTGCTGTGCCTGTCCCTGCCCCTGCCCCTGCACCACTGGCACCAGTGGAATCCCCAACTCCAGACCCCGTGTGTGCCCCTTCCACAGCCTCCTCCTCCTCCAAATCCCCCACTAACCTGGATTACTCCATGCCATCTTCCTCCGCCGGACCCTGTGGGGTCTCAGCTGCCCCTTCTGCTGCTGAGGAGCCCATCTCCAACTTCCGCCTCTTGGACCTACCCTCGGGAGCTGCGGCCTGGGACGCGGCACCAGACTCTTCAGTCCCGAAGAGATGACAATCTGGGAGGGGAGCCGGGCCTTGCGTCTCTGGCTGGTGGTGCAATCCCTGCCGCTTTGCTCCACAGCAGCCTCTCAGCCCTCTTCATCAGTTGACGCTGCAGACAGGGAGAGATGGAACACAGGCATCAGGGCACTGTACAATGGACTGATACACACATGTCAGTTGTACATGAGTGGCAGTGTCAAACTTCAGACATGGCATCACACTCCCTAACACACATGTCATTTCTACTCACACACATGAGCAATTCCACAGCAATATTGCACCAGGCAGCACCATCCATACACATACAACAGCATCAGCATCCGAAGGTGAGCCTGACGTCACATGAAACACAGGGAGTACACAACACATGCACACACACCAACACACTTACATGCATGTGTGCATGACCACCAACTGTCAGAGTGATGAGATCGCCATCCATGTCACATCCGGCATTCAGCCTTCTACATGTCAGTGCCACATGCATCCATGTTGCATCACAGTTGCACACTTGTCAAATACACACACATGCACATGTACACAGTGCAGATATATGCAGCTGGAACCAACATCCATGTGTGACACCACAGCCATGCCAACGTACTTACACAGTAATTCAAACATGTGTGCTCCCACATCTGCATTTGGCCTGCATGCTTATCCACACATACACCATCCATGTGTCTCACACATGAGAGGACTCGCATGTGTCAGCCTCACGCCCCTGTACATACACATCCATATATGGCCCTACAGAAACACATGTGCAACCTGCACACTACTGGCACACCACGACACACACAACGTTTAAACAGTATGCATGTACACTTACCGCTCGACTCCAGACGGGTCTGCCTCTCAAGGACCTGGTCGTGGAGCACTGGGTTTATGCGTTCCACGACCCTCATTTGGTGGTCGGACAGTTGGCCTGGCGCCCCTTGGCATCTGCTGCCTTCAAGAGGCGCCGGGCCTTGTCGAGGGTCCTGGACCAGAAGTCCTCCCAGCGCTTCTTGACATGTTTGTTGTCGCGGACTGCCACCCCCTCCTCGTTGATGGCGGTCACGATGTCCATCCAGATCATGGTCCGTCCTTCATAGTCGGCGCGCGAACTTCCAAAGAGGGCATCATTCTGCCCCAGGACTTGCTCCACCAGGACACCAACTTCCCTGGCACTGAAGCTGGTGGACCTCTGCCTCTCTGGCTGGGGGTTGCCAGTGGTGCCAGATGGTGTTGTGCCCGACATGGCAACCCCAGAGGCAGGTGTGGGTAGGCAACTGGGTCCTGGGGCTGGGCTGTGGAGCGATGGTATCCCAGTCGGGAGTCTTCAGTTCCAGCAGGGGTGGTCACAGCAACTTCACCCCTGGCTGACGTGCAGGCAGCAAATAGCAGGGCACGTTAGCAGCAGGCAGGCAGGCAGCAGCAGTTGGCAGGTGGGAGCGTGCTCAGGGCTCTTGGGGGCAGTAATTCGGCCTTCTGGGTAGGAGCGTGGTCTTCCGTGTGTTGCTGTGTGGCCAGCTTGATAGGGAGTGATTTGGCATGTGAAAAAAATTGCACGTCAGCGTGTAATTCGAGGAAAGGGCCTTAGCGCATAAGCGCATCTGTGATGTTAGGTGCGCGGGCGTTTCCCTCGTGACGTGGGCACAGTTCTGCAGGGCGTGTGAAAAAACTGCACATCCGTGTGTGAATGCGTGTAATCCGAGGAAAGGGCCTACGCGGCTGTGACGTGACACGCGTGGGCGTTTCCCTGAACACGGGTGCATGTTCATCGTACACGTCCAAAAACTGCACGTCCGAGTGTCAGCTCATGTAATTGGAGGAAAGGGCCTTATTGCGTACACGCGTAAGTGAAGTTGTACGTGTGGGCCGGTTTAAAAGGTACGTGTAGGAACCCATTTCCTTGTACGTGCTTTTCGTGGAGAGTGAGTGGGTGAATTCTGTACTTCTTGTCGGTTCACACCCGATTACTTCACAGCGTTTCAAGTTCGTACTCCCTGTTACCTCTGACAGTGTTCATTTTTTTGTTGGGCCTGTTTCTTCAAACAGCGTTCACTTCTTCTTTTGTCCTGTCTCCTCAGACAGCGTACAATTCTTCTTTTGGCGGGGATTTTGCCAACACACACACGCGCGTCTTTTTCACATTCTTTTTCCAGGCAGACGGTGAGTCGCGCACGTATTTACCAACTGTGCTTGCCCCGTGTGTCGGATACCCCTTCAGAGGTCATTGTAGGCTGCGTGTAACACGTGTATGCTTATTTTTGTGTTTCTGGGTGCCACAGCGTAGTGCGGGTTCATTTTTCCACGCATGTGGTCTACGAGGGGTTGCGTGCACATTATTTTTTGTTTTCGGGGTGCCTGTGCGTTGCGTGACCTGTCATCTTCCCCCAGGGGTCACAGACAGCCTTGGTACAGCACTAGGGTACGAATTCCATCTAGTACCCTACTCCTTTCACCCCCCAATTGCCCAGGACAATCGTTTACTGCTTCTCCCATACGCACAACAACATCAGTGCCATGGTTGGGAGGCGACCAAGCGGTAAGCGAGGCAAAGGTGGCCGACCTCCAAAAGGTTGGTGTGGTGGGTGCAGTAGGGGACGTGGCCAGGATTTGCAGGATGCCCCTAGACCCCATCTGTGGAGGAGCAATCAGGGACACCCATGCCCCCCCCTTGGTTGTGGGAAACGTAGCTGACACCATCCCAGCTCAGCCCTTGTTGGACCAGCCCATTGTGGCACCTGAACCGGCACAAGATGACTCCCAGGCTGACTTCCAGGTCAGCAAGTCTATGCCACGTGTGGTGGTGCAAGTTGGTATCACCAGGCCACGTGGATCTGGGGCAGCTATGTCATCTGATGCCCCAAGTCGGCAGGGTGGGGAGGCTGCAGGAACAGCTGCAGCTCGATCCACCCCAGCTTTGAGTCTCCCAGCTGGGACAGTGTCGGTCCCGGTCCATCAAACAGACATTGCCCCTGCCAACATCACCCTGCAACCAATGCCTGCACCAAGACCTGTGGTCATTGTGCATTTGCACACTCCTAGGACCCAGTCCACTGGCGCTTCTGCCCCTACTGACCAGAGCGGCGTAAGCCACTCAGGATCCGCACCACCTTTGAAAAAGAGGAATAAGGGTGCTCTGGCACTACAGGCTGAGACCCCAGACACGGCTACACACTCCGGCACATCAAGGAAGCCTAGCTTTAATGACGCCGAACTTGATGCACTAGTGGCCTATGTGTCGGTACATAGCCGCAAAATGGTGGTGACTGCAGGGTGCAAGACCACACCTGGTCAATGTAAGGCACACTGGCAGACCATCGCGGACATCATTAGTGCCCTTGGATTTGTTAGGCGCTCAGCTGATGATTGCTACAAGCGGTGGAATGACCTGAAACGCAGAGCAAAGAACAAGCTGGCCTCAAATCATGGTTCTACTCTGGTGACTCGCAGTGGGTCTCCACAAGAGGACAACCAACTCACTGAACATGAGTCTGTTGCTGGAACCTTAGTCACAGAGGAACAGATCCAAGGCGTGGGAGATCTACCAGATTACGACGTATTGTCCGGTGAGTGCCCATGCATGTGTGTGTAATCCATGTGTATGTTGTGTTGTGTGGGTGACGGGTTCTGATTGAGTGCCAGGTGAGGGTGTTTGCACCTGAGTGGTATGGGTCACCCATGTGCTTCCTCCAAAACATTTGACGGCCTTGGATTTGGATATGACAGTATCCCTTCTGTCTACAATAGCTATTTAGCGCCACATTACTGCAGTTGCCCTTGAACTGTCATCTTGCAACAACATTTTTCAGAATTTTTCAGTGTTCATTCAGGCTTATTGTTTCAATTCCTCCACTTTTGCAACACATTTTTCAGCCCTTTTGTCACATATGTGACATGCTTCTGTCATTGATTACATACCACATTGGCCCACATTTGTTACCTTGTTATGTGAATGATTAGACCATTCAGGCTGATTGAGTATTGGCCTGGTCAGATTGATTTTTGGTGTCTGTTTGTATGTGGTACATGATAGTTGTTTCCTGTCAAGTTTAAGTGACCAACCATTGATGTGTACATCTGCCTGCAATCACTGTATTCTTGTACACTGGATGTGTTGCAGTGAGTGGCACATGCGTATTTTGTCACACTATGTAGCATTTTTCATCTCATCATGTCCATCTCACATGGATGGCTGTCAGTACTCATTCACTGACATATGGATGTACTTGTCAAATGTACCATGGCTATGCTACATGCCATCTGTGTGCTGGCATGTGTCATGTATGTGTATTGGACATGCCACTCACAGGCTAATGTGTGATGCCAGTGCTACCCAGCATGCAGCAAATGTGTTGCTTTTACATCTTGGTGTCATCAGTGTCTGCTTTTTGCCTCCCCTTCCAACTTAGTGACAGTGCATGCATGCCAGGGTTATAATCATGTGGCATGTAAATCATGTACTGGATCTCTGGCTTGTCAGGCCTATGTGTGTGCTATGGTGCTAATGCCTGTTTCCATTTTTTGTCTTTCATGATTTTGCACGTGATGACGCACTTGATGCTGTTGAGGTTGAGGAGATGGTGCAGACCCAGGAGGAATCTCAGGCACGACCGGGCACCAGTGGGAGACGTGGTGTGGTGGTGGGTGAAAACCCAATCTTACTGCAGACCATACTGTCCAGGGGTGTCTCTGGTTGCACCTCACCAGACCTCTATTCAGGTGCTGAATTGGATGATGAGACTTATGTTCTGTCGCATGTGAGTGTTTCTAGCAGGGATTCTGTTCTGTCCAACCCACCTGCACCAGGGGTAGAACCCTCTATGGGGATGTCAGTGTTGGTAAGTCCGCCTTTGGCGGTTACAGATGCAGGGTCACACTCCACAACATCTGATCCTGTTCCTGGACCAGCACATCAGAGGGGGAAAGCAGTCCTGCAGCCTCAGGCATGGCCAGCACAGCAAGGTGCAGATCGCCTTGCCCCGAACATGTGTGGTGCCCGCTGATGCGGTGGCTGTATGCCACCAGGCAATACTGTATGGGAAAACTCCATGTACGGTATGGCAACCCAACAGGCAGCATCAGTTGAAATGATGGCTCAGGCAATGGAGAGGGTGGCCACTTTCATTATCCCCCCTGAAAGGCAGATGGATCAACAACAGCAGGCAACAGACTCCATTTGCCAATCACACAGGGAAGACACGTTGGCGTACAACAGGGACCAACGGGCGGCACTGGAGACTCTGCGGGAAGCCATTTCTATAGAGGCACAGGGCCACAGGGAAGCCATGAGGGTAGAACTCTTTGAGGACACAACAGCAGCTGGAGCGGCTCACAGGTTCGCTCTCAGCTGCGCTGCAGGCAACTCGAGAGGAGATCTGGGCATCATGGGAGGCCATGCGTGCAGAAATGCAGGCAACTCGTCAGGTGCTGCACGGGTATCTCCATACTATCATCCTCCAAAATGAGACCTTCCACACCCGCATGCATTTTTTTTTCGCAACATCCACACAGGTGGGTGTTGGTGTGCACCCTTTTCTCGGACCTCCTGGGTGCCCCCGCCGCCCCCTGTCCCCCACATGGCCATTTTTGATTTAAAAAAAAAAAATGTTTACAGTGTGTTACCTTGTGTGGCTCCCGTGGGCATCCACTGTGTATTCCGGCTGGGCACATGCAGGCTTGTCCTGTGTTTGGGTTATATGCTTGGGTTCCTGACACACACACCCCTCCTGCTTCCCGTTTCCATGGGCTTGCAAAGGGTGTGACCAAGTGACAGTAACTTACACAGTGACATTGGGCTCCCATGAGCTGCGTGGGCAGTCTGTAGCCATAACTGTGTGGACATCCCTAGTGGGGTTTGTTTTTGTACTAAACACTGCATGGTGTATTGATATGTGCTTGTGCATCCATGTCTTCCTCCTTATCCACAGGTACCTTCTTCATGTCTTCACAAGGCCATCCCCTTTGCAGATGCAGTTCATGTACTGACACATTTGCCTGACAGAAACATGCTCGAGTTGGAAGGAGTGGATGTGCTGGCTTATTGAGGTTGTATGCCTTACATTACTTTGAGTTTGTACTGTCATATTTTGGCAATGTTTCATGCTGTGTTGCCGTATTGTGTTGCTGGTAAGTATTTCTTCATGTGCGCTGTTTGTTATTGATTACTGGGAGCATATTGTCTGTGGCCTGTTTCCATTCGGGACAGTGCACTTTGTGACACTTGTGTCATGTGTTGTGCATTCCTTTGTTTGCTTTCACATTGCAGGACATGCCATGGTGTGTTGGGTGGCAGAGATGGGGAGTGGTTGGGTGACATGGCACTATTTTCATGTTGTATTTTGCAAGTGGGTAGTCATTCATGCAGCATAAATGTGTGTCTTTTTGTGACACAGCATTGGTTGTCTTTGGGTAGGTAGGGATGCACACAATGTAACACTTCCACGTGACCAATCTCAGGCTGATATGGTTGTGACAGTTGACTTTCCCTTATGTCATCATCATTGATTGTCAGCTGGTATGTGCCAGGGCTGTGTGCACACCAGAGGGGTGTGAGATTAGGTAAAGTAATTAGCCACCAGCTGCATACGGGCTGCCTCACCACGTGCCCTTTCCCCTCCCATGCGCAGTGGCCGTGCATGTGGTTGGGGATAGGGGGCACCACCATGTCCACCGGCAGGCCCCGGCGTGTTGCAAGGTTGTGCAGGAGACATGCTGCCACTATGATCCTGCACATAACTGGGGGCGTGTATAGCAGCTGCCCACCAGAGCGATCAAGGGAGCAAAAGCATGACTTGAGCACTCCGAATGTGCGCTCCACTATGCCCCGGGTTGAAATATGGGCTGTGTTGTATCGTACCTCGGGTGGTGTGGTGGGGTTCCGAATCGGCATCATCATGTGGGTGCTCAGAGGGTAGGCACTGTCCCCTGGGGAGGTGATGATGGGTATCATTAGTGGGGTTGTGACATTACTTAGTATCTGACATGCATGCATGTGCAGGGGCATTTATACTCACCAAGCAGCCATGTATCGCCATGCCGCCCAGCTTCTAGGTCCCGGTTTAGGGTTGAGATTCTGTAAATGAAACTGTCATGGGTGGCCTCTGGATAGTTGGCATATACTGAGGTGATGATTCCCTTGGCATCACATACTACCTGCATGTTGATGGAATGCCAGTGCTTGTGGTTTCTGTAGATGTGCTCAGTTTCCCTGGGAGGACGTAGAGCCACATGGGTGCAATAAATGGCACCTAGCACTTTGGGGAAGTGTGCCACCCTGTAAAAATCCTGGACGACAGCCTGCCTTTCTGCAGGTGTTCTGGGCAGGTATATGTGCCTGTGGACTGATGGGCGTGCAGTCATGATGGCCAACACCTGGTGCAGGCAGCATGACTGCTTGGCCTGTGACACCCCCCCACTATAGCACTTGTCTGCTGAAATGAACCAGTGGCCAAGAAATGCAGTACAGTGAGCACCTTTTCCAAGGGGCTCAGTGCTTGGGAGCACAGGGTGGGTGATGTGAGGTCATTCTCCCACTCACTCACCAGGTTGAGAATTATGTGAGGTGGAAACCTGTACATCCAATACACCTGGTCATCAGGCATCCGAAAAAGGCTGGTTCTTGGTGTAAATATTCTGGCCCTGATTATCCTCCGCCTCCTGCGGTATCCCACGACCACTGCTGCGAGGAACGGTATATTCATCTTACCGTCTGAGTTTGTTTGTTGTTTGCGTGCACTTTTATGCTGCGTGGGTCCACGTACGCCTGCTTCCTGCTGGCGTACGTGTTTCCGGATTGGCGCATCTTTTTTGGCGCACGCATTAGCCCCGTTCGATTCCATGAATACGTGTTGTGGGCGCGCATGTGGGCGTTCCGCGCATTTGCCTCATGGACTTCCCCCGTGACGCCCACATGTTCACACGTTGTTCCCCATTCCACGTGTTACGCGCCGTGTTACGCCTACTTTTGTTGTGTGCGCTTTCGCTGTGCGTGGAGCGCTCTCTGTCTGAAGACATGTGTGCCAGCGTGCGCCATGCAGGATTTTAGCGCACATCCATGGATTTACACGTGCACGGACTTCCATGAATCGCTGTGCGCAGGTTTCACTGCGATTTTCGCACTTGCGCTGCTATTTGCACGCTTTTGCACGATTGCGCACATTAATTCCATGAATCGGCCTGTAAGTGTCTTGCTGTTTCAACCCCATGTTCACAATAGCCACATATCCTATGTTCATACTGGATAGATCTCCATCCCCAATATACTCTTTACCAGGATGAATGTTAAAACGAAGCAACATCATAAATCTTTTGAGGTCATAGTCTGCATATGTCAATAAATAATCACATGGTTTTCCGATGTTAAAAGTTTGCATATTGTAAAGTACATTTCATTTTTTAGAGCTCAAATAATCCAATGAAGTGATCATATCCCATTCAGCAGCTTTCTTTTTCATTTGGGGTGAAAACAGGGATCCACATTATTATATGAATGACGAGAAGACTGAACTGCTCATTGTTGGTGCACCGAACAACCTACAAAAACTAAGTCCTAACTACTCCAATATCATAATTTATGGCAATACTATCCCGATCGCCAAAAGCGTGAAAACACTTGGCTTCTACCTCAATGCCAATACAAACCTCACCAAACAAGTCAACTCGGTCGCCTCAGCCACTGCCTATACAGGAAAACTAATCAGAGCTTGTAGACCATTTCTTTCCCCTAACAGTTGCCACACGCTAGCCAGAGCTCTTATACAATCTAAGTTAGACTACTGCAATAGCCTCTACTTAGGTGCCAACCAAGCGATAATCAGCAAACTCCAAGTCCTTCAAAATAACGCGCTACAAGCAGCGCTAAACATTCCCAGGCGTCAGCACATCTCTGCCACCAGAACCACATGCAAATGGCTCACCATCCAACATAAAATCGATCTAAAATCCCTCTGCCTCACCTACAAAGCTCTCAACCATTTAGCCCCCCCACCTTACTAACAAATCCACCATGAGAACTTCCATCAGAACCACAAGATCGTCCAATACCCTATGTCTTACAGTACCCAGATTTACCTCCAAAAGAGCCGGTGGCTCAAGCTTCACTGTCCTCGCCTCCCAACTCTGGAATACCTTGCCACTGAATATTAAGGCGTCCAAATCCTTCCAGTCGTTCAGGAAACAGGCCATTGGGTGGCTCCTGTCAAAAAGTCAACCTTAAGTCAGGCCCAGTTATTAACTGTACATACTGCATATGTCTCTTTTGTCACTTTTGTTTGCTATTACTTCTATTGTCTGTATATTCTGTATATACTTGCTGCCCTACGATTATTGTTTTATATGCACTGTGCCTGTAACTTGTACTAAGCGCCCTCATACTCCCGGGTCCGGAGCGCTATAGAAATAAATAAACATAAACATAAAACATATATAACGGGGCGTTTAAGTTAATGTTCTGAAGAAAATAATTCACAGTACATTGCAATTTTCCTATCAATTTGTTCTTTCAACCTCGGCACGTGGCATTGGATAAAGTGCCACTCTTTCAGAAAAATATCTATCTGGACGGTCCATTACCCTTCTCTCCTGTTATTTTAAACAAGCCTCTGGATGCAAAACAGCCCATGTGAAACTATTCATTAGATACAGATGTTTCTTCCAAAAGTGACAGCCACAGATACAAACTTAACTAATGAACTTATCAAGAACCCATAGTTCTGCACCGTAAGCAAAAGTGCCTCCATACTTCCCACAGTAGACCATCTTTTTTCTGTAGAAAAGATATCCTTGCGTTTGTGCACCAGGTTGTTAATAGCTCAGCCTGCAATAGATGTGTTTTGCCAAGTCTACTGCAAAGACATGATTACACCGTTGAATGGTAGCTAAGTTACCTTTATTGGTAGGTATATCTCTGTTACAGTCTGTTGTTCCTTTGGCAAACTGGCACCACTACCCAGACTAGTAACTCCACTCTCTGCTTTGTGTTGTAACTGCTGCTGGTAGAACCTTACATCACATGAACGTCAACATTACACCTATGACCAAATGATGACCTCACTATGCCAGCTAATGCCAACTACAAGATGCTTTTCTAAAATCGGTCTCAATTTGGACATTCCAGGAGAGATTTGGAGTGAATATTACTCCCAAATATGAGAAGCTATCCACCCGTTGTATGGTTTCCTTGTCTAATGTTAAGCAGGGCTTTGATCTACCCCTATTCTGATTGCTGAGCACAATTACTTTGGATTTTGATTTGCTCAAGATGAGATAGTTAAGGAAGCAGTAGGATGATACAGCATGTAAGAGTGGTTGGTGTCCTGGAAAGAAGAACACAATGGTCCACTTATAGATGCATAGGCAGATGACTCCCATCGATGCTAGAGATTTATCCTGCTGCTTCTTCAATAAATGTTGGCATGTTGTTTATATAGGAGCACACTGAGGGCAATGATGGCCATGTCCTATTGCAGACAGCCAATTATATTTTCTCAGGCAAGATTGTGCGTCCCAGGTGCGGTTGTGTCACTGAGGAAAGCATGGGCCTCTTTTGTTGCACCATTGGAAGCAATGCTATCACCAACCTATCCAATGTCAAGAGACCAGGCAGAGTGAGAGTCTGTCCAAGTCCAGCTATTTACTACCATGCCTATTTGGGATTGAAGGGAAAGTCCAAAGCTGAGACAGGGATTCATAGGCAGTGCTTAGGTTTAGGTTATGATACTTCCACCAGCATAAGGTTCATGGGCAATCATAAAGCAATACTTTTAAGTTCAGACAATGTGTTTTCCTTTGTTTGTTCAAATATTGACTCTATGTTTATAATACCACATCTCTTTCTGACTTCTCAAACCTTTGCAACAACATGTAAGCTAATAGATGGTTTGGGGCATCTGTGCAACAGCCAATAGCTATCTCATGGAAATTCACATCAAAACATCTTCACTTAATAATCAATACGTGTAAATTACATTTTGCAAACTATAGAATCAAAACTAAAACAAAATTTGAAATCTTTAGCTGCTCACCAGTAGTGTGTTTTGTTAGGTGTTTTGTATAGAGTCCATGCAACAAGTGAGTTCTGTGCTTCACTCTGAATCAAACCAGGGAGAAAGGAAATCCTGCTATCATTATCAGCCTAACAAGGACCAATTTAATGTGTTTTCTTAAAATGGTCAGACATTACCTCTGCCACAAATAACACAAATGGAACAGCTAGTCCTGTTTCTTGTAGACTCCATTGCAACATTGCTTGCATCCAATTACTTGCACTGGAATCCAAAAATTGCTTTGATATTGTTCCCCATGTCTAGGATATTGTAAACACATATGCAAATATTGTCTTCTAGTCTAAGTATGTTTATTGCATCAAACATAAAAAATGTAAACAACAATTCCAATTGTTCTCCGGTCTTCTCTCCTAATACAAATATATGCATGTTAAACCTGTATCATAAATGAATGTCATTGAGAAATGTCTGGATGTCAATGGAAGGTGGTATTGAAAAAAATGTATGCAAAAACCCACACTAGTTAACTTAATGACCGATATTCAATCCAAAAAACAGTAAAACCTATGTTCGTTTCACACACCGTGGATAGGGCAATCTATGCTATGCTGTCTACTGCATGGGTATCTCATTCCATCATGTCAATTAAATGCTGATCTCATTCCATCATTACGTGACAAGGAGGAACTATTCCAAAATAATCAATTTTCATGTTAACCACAAGCACATTTAATGAGACATGTATGCATGTATACAACTACATTCTAGGTATCTGTTGTTACCCTTAGAATAGTCTTGTGTAGACTGTTTGCTAACTTTGATATGTTGCAGAGGAGATTTATGTCAAAGGTGCACTGGTCATAAGTTTAAAATGTTAGACATTTGGACTGTTTAGACACTACATTGTAGTGAGCAGGGTTGCAGCGTATACTGCCACAGTTTCAAAGGTTTCTGGAATTTTAAATAATCAGTTCTATGTTTTTATGTAGGGTAAGTTAAAGAACAATGTGTTATCAAAATGTACATGATACACACTCATTTAAGTCACCCATTTTTGTTCATGTGTATTTTTTGTTGAACGGGATCAAGATATATCATTGTTATTTTTTCCCTTATTGCACTTTTTAGCAAATCAGCTTCTTTTCTCCTCTTCATTCGCTCTCCCACTCCTGTGCTAATTCTCCATCTGCTGCTGTGACTGTGGCCTGGCCCTTTCAGAGTCATTCAGGGGCCAGACCACCAACTACCAGTGTGCCCAGCATCCATTCCCAGCTCTTGCCCTTAGGCCCCCTTTCATGGATTAGCCCAACTTGGGCCTCCTGGTCCACCGCACTTTTCCTCCCTTGTTCCCCTCTTCCCCTGGCACTTGCCACCTTGGCGCGGCCAGCACTTGCCTGACCCCACTCTTAGAGGTACCCCACTCCTGCACATCTCTCTTTATCCCTCCACCCCCTCTCCCTTGCACTTACCACCTCGTCAAAAGGCCATTATAACCGTTTCTGTTGTTCTTTTTGATACCCATGCCACCCCCACCCCCCATCTTATCTTTTGGTGCCTGGAAACAGATGTGTATAGGTGCCATAAAAATAACCAATACATAAATAAATAATGAATCAGACTTCTTCTACTCAGTCAATGCCTAAATGACTGTGTCTGCATTGTTAAATAGCACTTTTCTTGATCTTGCATACACGTAGTTGTATTCAACCACAAAACAAATGCTTATTTAGAAATATTTATAAGTATCAACAAACAACACAAAAAAGGGCCAAAATCTCTCTTCTAGGTGCATTTCTTTATAGGGTTCTATGGACATTCGTATAAATCGGGAATAGCGCCAGAATTGGCCTATGAAAGTTACATAGGCTCAGGCGGTGGTTGTCTTCATTATCATGATGTGAAGCTCTGTGAAAACAATGTGATCTCTAGGAATTTTGCATATTGATTCAAAGTGAAGTTAAGAGTTCCTCATAACTGTGTAATCCTTCACAAAGGAATTATAACTCATTTTTGTTTAAAATGGCATAGATTTTGGCAGCTAGACTGCCATAAATCTGCAAATCCTCTTTCATCCAAACTGCATTGAAAATAGATCTTTTAAAAGAGTCCATAATGTGTCATATTTTTCGCTAATGTTCTGCTCTTCTGCTCTCTTCAGAATAATTATAATCCTACAGACACTGCTTTGAAAGGCATACGTGTTACGGTCTCAAGTGTGGAAACTAAATCAAGAGACAGGGCCAGGGTTCCTGTGTCAAATGTTATTAGTAAGGGTACCACTGATTGGTCATGGTTGGTGGGTGTGTTAGCCTCCACACAGAAAACCACATCTGACATGAATCCTAGCTTCTAGTGTAAAAGAAAGTTTGCAAGTTGTATCATGGATTATGAGGGGTCATACCTAGATGAACACAAATCCTAAAGTTGAAATAGAGTTTCTTGGCAATGGCATCCTCCTCCTCCAGGAAATTTGGTTATTGGAGTGTCCAGATTTGGATGGGTTTGAAACGGCATGCTTGTTGCTGTTAAATCCGGCAGTGAGCTGTTCATTAATACACAGTACAGCATTTCTTTTGGATTGCTGGCAGTGGAATTGACCAGGAAGGATTAATTTCCTTTGTAATGCTTTCCATAAATATTTGCTGGCATGATGGCATAGCTCTATTGCTGGACCGTCTATAGTTCCTCATATAATTTGCATAAAATTGGCTTTCCAAACAGCCTGATGCCAATATTTATATGGTCGGGGGACATTGATTCACTTTGAAACAAAGAGGATCATTGCATGGGACCCTCTACTGTGAACGTTACTGATAAGGTTGGCTGAATAGTTGCAGTTCTTTAGGATTATGAATACTCAATGGTAATGGATTTTGCCTTACTGGACAATATGAGTGTAGAATAATTTATTTTTCTATTTTATACTTCGTTCAGGATGTCGCCAACATCATCCAGTGACAATAGTAGTTTTTGCACTTTCTACATTTGGTTCAGAGTTTAATAGGTCATTACAAGATACGATAAATTCAGGCAGAAATCACTTTACATGGAATATTCATAGCATGAATTGGTAAACAATTGCTTAAGTGATACTTTAATGAACATCACATATGAATGGAAACCTGCCACTTTAAATAGATAATCAGTAATTATAATGCTGGTAGGACAATCCCAGATATCTAAATAAACATGTATTTGACCTGGAAGTTAGAGACAGGAAGAACAATTTGTGACCTGACATTTGCTGTCTTTAGAGAGAACCATTTCATTTGGTGACTGCAGCCAAAATTATGAAAAAGACCTAAGCAGGGCTATCGTAATTGGATTAAGAATCATCAAATAGCCCTCCACAAGAATGCAGAGGCAATGCTTCACATTCTTAACTGTCAAACCAACGTGAGATTTAGGGCTGTTGTTCTCTTGGTGAACACCAGGCGGAAGTTTGAGTACTTCTTGTCTCTGAGTTGCTAGATTAAGCACAAATTCTCAAATGAAAGTTAATTCTATGGTTTGTTGCCATATTGAACCTAGGGGTTCCCTTCTGGATTAGTATACCCTTTTTATTTCAAGAGAATTATTAAAAAGGCAAGTCCCTCGCGCAAAATAGGCCTTAACCGATTGGCAAATAGTTTATTTAAATCATCTCCGGAAATCTGGGTGACCATTTTAGCTATGTATTTTAACAACATTTTAGAATCTAAAGTTATTTCCTAAAACTTGGGAAACCTCCCATATAGCACCAATTTTTTAAAAGGGATCGCAGTCTGACCCACTGGACTAGTGCCTAATTGCTGTGATGGATGCAGATAGCAAAGTTTTTGCATCCATCATTTTAACTCATTTGACGGCTTGAGCTGATTGCATGAGGCAACCTCAGATATTTCAGACTGGTTCTGTAAACATACTGGAACCTCTGTTAATGGATTTACTTTGAAATGTTTTTACGATATGATGAAAGGGAAAACATATATGTCTATTAACATAGCCTCAATCGACCTGTCAATGGTCAATGGTCAATTTAGTTATGGAAACTGGTCAATAAAATCGTATTCTCTACCCACACATTAACTCTCAGCATATCCTTAGATTTACAGTGACATAACATGAATCTAACCTCATAGTCACTCTCCATCTGTCTCCAAACTACCAGTGATTTAAGATCTCTCTTGTTAAAGCTGTAACGTTTAGGGAAATACGTTGCTTGCATGTAACTATAGACATCTGTGGCAGTGCCCTGCATTTAGGACATTCAATAAAAAAAAAAAAAAATTCCCCAAGCTTATTTAACATTGACAAGAGCGCACAA
Organism: Ambystoma mexicanum; assembly: GCF_040938575.1. Taxonomy (NCBI): domain Eukaryota; kingdom Metazoa; phylum Chordata; class Amphibia; order Caudata; family Ambystomatidae; genus Ambystoma; species Ambystoma mexicanum. The sequence continues at coordinate 518,472,668 of NC_090926.1, read as the reverse complement.
TAAATCTATCCTAGGGCATAATAAAATACCACGATTGGAAGAGACTGCTATCCAGGGTATCAGTTTTTCTGAAAAAATCCAGTTTGAAGGGTTTAGGAAGAGCAATAAGACTGACAACTTACCGGAGAAGCATTGTCACAAATATGGTGAGAGACAACAGGAGCACAATAGCTTCAACTACTGAACATCATTAGTTTTCTTGCAGTATGATCACAAAGAATGCAAGTATTTCATCAACGTCATTATAAGTTTATTCTTTTCATTTCTCTAATGATTGGGCAACCACACCACGGTACAAAGTAAGACACGTATTGCTACTAACAGTTCTGTTTACTGTGTTAATCAAGCATGCATCCTGGTACTAACACAGTAGGTGGGTCAGGATGCGAGCTGTTGGTAAACGTCATTCTGTCTAATGTTTTAGTGTTGGAAAATCTGCAAGGTGTACTTCTGATTATATGTTATACTACATGGCCCTAGTGTATTTTCCAGTCAAATATACTCAGGTTGTATAATAATAGTTACGAGAGTGATTGTGATGTACCATGATGTATTATCAAACTTTTTTTTAGTTTTTCTGGTATAGAGATTAGGATGTGCTAGCACATTCTCTTCATTTGCTCTAGAAAAATACATTTTGATGCATTCCTCCACCCATGTATACATAATTGTGCACATCAGCGAATGAAAGAGGGTACTGGTTATGTACATGTTAACACATCTCCCAAATTCAGATTCAAAACAGAAGAGATGAATGACATTCAGATTCACTGCAACTAGACATCTGCCTTGGATTAGTTTCAGGTTCACCTCCTAAAAGGCATTCTTTATTTCCACACCTTCCCCAGAAGCTCAATGACTCCCGAGCACTGGTTCTCTCAGGCTTTACTACTGCAACAGCCTCTTTCTCAATCTACCTGCCTCATCTCTTCGCCCCTTCAACTAATCCAGAATAGAGCTGAAGGACTTATCCCTGGCCTCGAAACCCAGGGACCGTATCACACCAGTCCTAAAATCTCTCCACTAGCTCCTAGTTGCTGCATGGATCAAATTAAAATCCTTCTGCATCGTCCACAAGGCTTTCTGGTGACTGGGACCATGCTACCTGCAAATTGCTCTCACTCAATACTCTCCTTCTAGATTGCTTTGATCCTTCAGCTCCAACTGTTTGCTGGTCAAACGCTTCTCCAAACATAGAGATGGTGATAGGTCCCTCGCTTTGGCTGGCTCCCACCCCTGGAACAGCCTACTCTCCTCCTGGGCCTAATCAAGTTCCAGTTGCATATGAAAGTAGGACCTATCAGATTATGTAAAATAAATTGGGGGTTATCATTTTTTAATTTGAATGAAAATGGGGACAGCATGTGACATCTAAAGAAACTATCAGAATGAAATCAACCAACATTTCAGAATGTTCATCCCAAATCGGAGAATCTAAAAATATAAGTTTTTATCAAGGAAGCACAGATAAACTAGAAATTAGAGTATAAAAACAAAGGTAGTATTTCTTCAGAAAAAATACATCATCCCTCCCATCCTTTTAGTCAGGTGTTAAAATCTCTCTACTGGTTCCCGGTTGCTGCATGGATCAAATTCACATCCTTCTGCATCGTCCACAGGGCTGTCTGGGGACTGGAGCCATGCTACCTGCAACTTACCATCCTTTTAGTCAGGTGTTTAGAAAACTCAGACAAACCAGGGTTTTGGGGGAAATTAAAAGCAATACCCATAACAATTATTAGAATAATGCAATATGGATTTGGGTAATGAAGACTAAGAATGGGAATAAACTGGAGAGTGGAAAACAAGGACTGATTTACCCAGAGGGTACATTTGTGCATTGACCCATGATGAGAGGAGAACAGACCATAAAAGAATCACCATCTAGCTCAGGGGAATTGACTTAAAAATAAGCCACCTGTATTGAGGGTTTCCTGATGAAATGACCCCTGCCTGACCAGTTCCCTTGAACATCAGAAGCTGCATTTTAAAACCTAAATTAAAAGAAATATCTACCAATTACCTAAATTGTCCAACTTGATCACGGATAAATCTGGGAAGATAAAAGGACTGGGAATGCAGGGGGATGCATTTAAACTATGATATGAATACATAATATTATTACCTTTGAGTAATATCAGGGCCATCTTCATAGCTGCGGCCACCCTCTAGAATGGTCTCCCCCCTGCAATGAGGAAAATTATCAATCTTCTTTCCTTTAGAAGAGCGCTTAAGACCATTCTCTTCTAGCATCCTACTGTATGTGTCTGTGTTAATTGGTCAGCCCTCCCTCTTCAGCGCCATGATGCCTTCGGGCGACAGAGTGCTTTCCAAGTGCAGATCACATAACATAACATAATACATCATGCATTTAATGCAGCAAGTGTAATACAATGATTTACATCCGCTGTGTGTGTGCCACTAAATGCATCCTGAAATAATTAATTAATGTTTTGAAGAAGTGTGTGAAGAATGTTCCTGAGCCCCTAGATGGATGGAGAAAACCTGAGACTGAGTGACATCATGATGACATCCCATACTATACAGCCCCTCAGAAGAAAATTAAGGCCCATAACCCAGAAGAACAATGGGAAAGAGAAATGTGGCTTACTGGTATTTTTCACAAAGTCAGCCTCCTTAACAAACGGGGGAAATATGCTGTTATGAAAGGGGATTAAAGCACTGCTTCTGATTCTGATGAGGGGATTTGGATCCAAGTAATGAGACATTTAAAATGAAAACCACAATCACAGTCCTTTAAAGACCCAATCAAATGTATTATGTTTATAAAAAGCTGTATGACCCCTTATAAAAATGCTAAATATTCTCTTTACATCTAAAAAGGTATGAACATCATTTGGGATGAACAATGATCAGAATAGCATGGAGTTTTCTAGTTTCATTTACCTGCTAGGAGATCAAAATCTTTACAAATGCTCCCCTTACAAGGTGTCCATTATGAAGTAGTTTTCAGTTTACAGAAATCCACAAGAATCTGGCAAGGCCGCCTACAATTTAATGTGCTCTGATGATCATTCTCCTTGGGAATTTGCTCAAGAACCTAAGCATGCTTTTGCACATATTTCATCACATGTTGAAACTGAAAGTCGTGAATTCAAACACACCTTTTTCCATGCCCTTCTGAAATGCGTAGTTACTTAGTTAGTGTGTGATTGTGATGACTCACACACTCTTCAGTAGATAATCCTGGAGGCTACAGGACATGAAGGACAGAACCCAACTATACCCAAAACAGGGAAAATAACTGCAAACAAACACCTGAGTCAGTTGTCATTAAGGTATCTGGGGTGAAGAGTACTCCTCAGTTGGACTTATAAGCAGCAGGGCCAACGACATATTCATCTGATGTTAAATAACCTAGCAGACGGAGAAGACCCTCTGTTCAAAGCTAGCCTACCTCCTGCTTCTGGCATGCAACATACAAACCCTACAAAATGTGAACGTTATCTAAGCCATCTGTATTCAGGCTCAAAAGTATCATTGGCTGTAAGTATGTTCCTCCTATGAAAAGAAATACTCAGAGCCCAGAGGGAAACTCACAAGGACATTTGAATCAAAATGTGTCCAAAGAAAGAAGCCAATCACTACCTTATATTTACCAAGAAAATTACCCTCATCTCCTCCTAGGTTCTAGGAAAGAAGACCGAAGTACAGGGTTAGTGGAGTTCCAAAAATACATATAAAATAGTTCCCAGAACTATCTAAACTGCTCTCTTAGAAGATACAGTTACCTTTCTCGAGCAGAAAAGAGATATGCACAAAGAAGACCACATAGTCTAGAAATTGGAGAGAGATTCTCACATCTTGAGTGACAGGTCTAACAACTGACAGAGAACATTGGTCAATTCATTAGATCCCAACAGGTAAATCCTGATTCTATTGCTCGTAGAAATGTTGGCCAGAATGAATTGACAGGCTAGTATGGACAAAGATAAGAGGAAATCATCCAAGTTCAAAAATACACAAGAGGTAAGAGGAAAGGTGGAAGGCGACAGGAAAGGCATGCCTTAGAAAAAACATATTTTACCTCCCACAAAAATGTTCCAGAGTTTGCTAAAAAATTGTCAAAGGCCAATGGTGAACACTTTTTGTTCCTTGAAATGAAATCAGAGAAAATCAAAGAGAAATTTAAAGAAGTTCAGTGAGGGAAACAATATAAGCATTCCCCTTGAAAAATAAGATAGCTCAGAGGAGATAAAACTCAGTGCTGCTTCTTTCCCAGATGTAATACCTCCTCTAAAAGAACAGTGAATCTGAGTGAAAAAAATCTAACGAAGAACCCATAATAAACAAAAGAGCTTAAGAAGGAAACCACTGGACATGAGACTCAAGATGAAAAAAACCTAATTGGTTTGACAAAATCAAATGGATATTCCTCCCACATTTCTAGGCCTTATTCCTCCCACATTTCTAGGCCTCAAGATCCAAACAGTAGCAGTGACCTGAAACCCACCGAAAAGGGGTATAGTTCCCCTTTCTTATGTAATCTCAACATGAAATGTTATTCCTGTCCTGCAGAGTCTTTGACCAACTGACTTGAACTTGACCCTAAGAAGAATGCCCCTGACAGGACTGCCCACGGTCAAGCTTATGAAATTCCAAACATAAAAAAATATGTGATCAGGATTATCCATTAACTGACACTTTCTCTCTATGTTGGAGATTAAAGATGAAATGTTTATCTGATAACATGCGTGCATCTGTCTCAAATGTCTCTTTTTTAGTACTTCAGCCTCAAAAAAGGTCCGGAAGGCAAATGATCTCGTAAGTGTTTAATATGATGGCTGGTATAATGTAAAAGTCATTTTGTTATGGGAGGGTTTTATTAAGAGTCTGCCATCCTCGTGTGACATAGTAATATTGAGAACATTTGTTTTCATGTTGCTCATGGAGTAAGTGAATTTAAGAGATAAGTTCTGAGTGTTCAGCCATTCACAAAATGAATAGCTAACTCTTTTGGTCCCTCCCATATCATTAGGACATCATCAATGTAGCGGGACCAAGCTTTTATGTGAGTTTTTAGTAAATATGTTTTTTTCTCCAAAACTCTCAATGTAAATATTAGCCATACTAAAGGCCATGGTTGCTCACATTGTGGTCTCTTCTTTTGGGTATAGAATTTTCCAAGGAATTGAAAGTAATTCTCTGTGAGTGCCAATTCAGCATATCACATTAGGAAATAATTGGGAACAGGATCCTCATCCGTTTGGCTCAACATTATTTGTTCTATCACCTCCAGAGTAGCTATTTGGCTTGTGTTCTATGTATTGATATTGATATTATATTTCTATCCTGCTCGTACACAAGGGTTTCAGAGCATGACAAGGCAAGCAAGGGGAACAGGGGAGAACAAAACAATGATCTTACTAGGCCCAGTGACTTTGAGAATGTGCAAGTGCATGGGAGAGGGGGAGGGGAAATGTGCATGGAAGGGGGGAAAAGTGGAAAGTTCGGAGCAAAGGAGAAACAGATACATAATAATAAATACATACATAATAAAGGCAACAAACTGTGGTAGTGCGGCCAGAAAGTGGCAAGTGCTGGGTTTAAGGCAGCAGACAGGATAGGTCTGATAAGTGCAGGAAGAAAAAACAGGGGGGACTGTATGGGTACAGATACAGGTCCCAGTGCAAGGGGTGGCCTGGATGCAGTGTAGGAGGGTGACAGGGTGAGCAGGTACCTGGGCTGGAGGAAAGAGGGGGGCCAGGTGTACGGTGCCAAGAGAGAACAGATCAGCAGGAGAGAGGGGGAGCGAAGGCAGAAGCAAAGAGGAAGGTCTTGAGGTGCTTCTGGAACCAAAGATGGTTCTCCTCAACCTTTGAAGTGGCAGGGAGGCTGTTCCAGAGGGAGGCCCCAGCCGAAGACAGAGATCTACCCCCAGCTTGTTTCTTTGAACAATGACTGACCCTGAGGGAATTAGAGGTAGAGAGTGAAGAGCTTGAGAGGCTAGGTATTTGTGGCAGGATAGCTGAAAGTATTTTGGACCCAGGCCCCAGAACGCCTTGTGGACAATGCAGAGGGTTTTGAATGTAATCCTTGCATCCACTGGGAGCCAATGGAGAGATTTCAGTGCTGGAGAGATATGATCCCAGGGCTTGAGGCCAAGGACAAGTCTTGCAGTCCTGTTCTGCATTAGTTGAAGAGGATGGAGAGCAGAGGCAGGTATATTTAGAAAGAGGCTGTTACAATATTCCAACCTAGAGAGAACCAGAGCTTGGGAGACCATGAGCTTCTGGGGGAACTTCTAGGGGACCTCCTGTACCCATAAATCAAATGAGTAATCATTATGTTGAAAGTTTTGACTGAAATCTCTTCACTGGCTCCCAGTGGCTGCGAGGATTAAGTTCAAAACCCTCTGCATTGTCCACAAGGCCTTCTGGGGCCTGGGGCCACAATACCTTCAACTCTCTCTTCCTAAATATCTGCCTTCACGAGCCCTTCGCTCATCCGTCTCCAACTCCCTCATGGTCAGCCGCTTCTCGAAGCAACGAGCTGGGGGTAGATCTCTCTCCGCAGCAGGGGCCTCCCTCTGGAACAGCCTTCCTGCCTCCCTGAAACTTGAGGAGAACCATCTCCGGTTCCGGAAGCACCTCAAAACCTTCCTCTTCGCTTCTGCCTTCTCTCTCCCTCTCCCCTGCTAAACCTGCTAAACTCCCCACTGAAGTTTGCACTAAACCTGCATCTGGGCCACTCTGTGACCTCGGTCCAGGGCCCAGCCACTCTCCACTTGCACTGCCTCCCTGGCTCCCCCTGCACTGTGGGACTGTCACTGCATCCCTACAGCCCCCTTCCCAGCACTTGCTCTGCACTTACCTCGCACTTGCCACCAGCTGGCCCTTTTATTATTATTTATTATTTTATTACGCTACTTACCTTGTACTACACTTTCCCCCCCACCTCCTCCCCCTGCACTTTCTCCTTTTCCCCTTACCTCTGCACTTGCGCAATCTGAATGACACCTGGCCTAGTAGGATCGTTTGTCTGTCTTCCCCTTGTTTCCCCCCCTCCCTGCCTCGTCGCGCCTTGAAACACTTGTGTATAGGTGCGTTACAAATACCATATCATATCATATCAAGCATATTGGTAAGAGTGCCATAATGCCCTTCACATCTGTTCACATCAGCTAGGTCCAGTTTGCAATGACAAAGTTAAATTTGCTGTTGTGAAAACAACATAATTCTACATAATGGAGTGATAAATATCACACTTTTTATTTTCTCTGATTGGGTGTTTTTGAATATCCCTTTATATGTATCTCACATAACCCACCACCTCAGGACTCAGAAGTACATGATGTAACTTCCCAGGGACTTGCCCCTGGCCAAAGATGACTCCAACAACCACAAAAAAAAAAAAAAAAAAAAAAAACACCTATTTGGAAGAAAGCCCCTCAAGCCAAAAGCAGCAGCTAGGCAAACCTTTGCCACAATTGATTTCGCTAAAGGATCAGCCTGACCTCTGACTTAGTCTATGTCAAATGGGTCTGCCTTTTGGAGTCAATACTGGAAATGTGGCTAGCAGTCTGTTCAATTTATGAAAAGTCCAACATGTGACTGACTCTGATTCCTATCCCTAGAAGACATATAGTAAGGCTTGGTGGGCAACAGGTTCAGTTGAGGTGGACACAGAACAAGCTCTGCATCCAATTGTCCTAAAATATATTTGCACCTGCGAGGACTGACACTTCCTTATCCCTTCATGCTTTCCTGATAGCATGCTAGCAGAACTCCATTCTCTATCTTGTCTGCATATCGTTTTGAGCCCCCATTGAAAGTTTCAGGCTGCATTGCTTGGGGTATCCTTTCACGTACTTGGCTCTTTGTGAGGTACCACAAATCAGAAACCCAGACAGATATAAGAAATGACAGAGATCTATGCCCAAACTGTCCTGTTTTTCCAAAGCTTAATTTTGTTCTGAAATATTCAGCACTCTAGATGTTTTAAACTGTGACTGCCATAATCCCTCACCATTGCCTATGTTGGTTAAGACTGATGGGAGGTGTATTTCAAAACACCTGGTGGGCTAAAAGTTGCGAGACACTGTTCTAAACTCTGCCTGATAAAGCAATTTCAAGATCACAAATGTTGGCAATTAAATTACTTTGTTTAACTAATTTAGGGATCAAGCTGTTTTCTTGTTTTATTTTTCATTTAATGTAATTATTTTGCCCAAGAAAGCTAATGATTGTGTGATTGACAACCATACTACCATTACCTGAATGGCACATATGTGGGATTCAAGCTTCATCTCCCTTATAGACCTTTGGCCATTGAAAGATAATGTGCATGCACAATGTCCCCATTACTTGCTGGCAATCTTTATAACTCTGAGTCCAGGTCTTCCTCATCAAAGTCCTTATCCCCTCCCACTCTAGAAGTACAATTGGGAGAGCTTTGGGAATACAATGCTGAGGGTTGGGTTGCAGGGACCATAACATGCCTAAGGGCTGCGGGGCACTTTAAAAATTTGAATAAATAGATTTACATCTAAAGGAAAGCACCAAACACACATTAAAATGGAGGTAGAACTAAAGAAGTCCTAGGAGTCCTACATGTTGATGTGGGAAAGTGTGGTTTTTAGAGTTTGGGCCTCATCACGTGTTTGGCGGTAACCCTTAAATCTGGTGGTAGCGCTGTTACCGCCGGATTTAAGGGTCCGCCAAATCATGGCCTTGGTGGATTTCTCCCCAGCTCTGAGCTGGGGGGAAATCCGCCGGCGGTATGAGCGTGAAATTTCCCCATTGAGCCCAATGGGGAATGGGGCATTCCCGAATGGGCTCAATGGGGAATGGGGATTTCCAATCCGCCAAACCTGTGATCCGGCGCTAATATTGCTGGTGGGTTTGGCGGTAGGGCAGATAGTGCCAGCGCTATTAGCGCCGGCATTACCGCCCAACTCGTGATGAGGCCCTATGTCTGGAGAGGCAACACTGTAATGAAGTAAGGACTGTCATGTGGAAGCCGGCCAATGGGGTGATGCCAAGGGGGGGTGCAGCATCACAAACTTTTGTTTTCCTTCCCCTTTTTTCAAGTACAATTAATTCAAAACGCATGGATCTGGCGGTATTAAAATTGAAGGTGGTCAGTACCCACATCACCAAGTTGGTTGCCTTGCAACCCATATTGATGAAACAGTTGCAGATGCCATTTCAGTATAGATGGCCTCATTCTAACTTTGCTGGTATCCTGGCGGTAGAGTCACCATGATACCCACAAATGTAAATACCGCTTCTGCCACTCTGACTGCCGGAGTGACAGTGTAAATCCCCATTCATGGAGTCCCAATGCTGATGCCGTTAATGAGGGCATTTTTTTGCCAGTGGAGGTAAGGTAGGAGCCCCACTGTCAAACCCATAGTCGTCCGGTCCAGTAAAGTGCCGCCATCCAGGAATACCAGCACTTTTTTACCAGACCGGCCAACTTAGAGTGAGTGTGATAGTTCATTGCTCTCGAAATATGTGTCACCTCAAGTATCTCAAATGATTCCCTGAAATAATAATTATAGCTCTTCATCAAAGTTAAATGCATATGTGTCCAAAAGCACAAAAAAACAAATTCATTTCTTTGAGAATCCCTTCCCAAAGACTACTGATGCTGCCGTGCATACAGACCAACTATGCGTGCCGCTTTAGCCAAATAGCTAATAATGGCTATGACTTTTCATTGACACCTTTTTGCTATGCTTCAACATGACCTTGTCAAAGTTAAAAGCTCATAAACTTCCTGCTCACCTCTTGTGGTATTATGATTCTGCATAACAGTGCTTAAAACGAAAACACAGTATAATTATACTGTCCATCACGGCACTGGGAAAGGCAATTCACAGCTTTGCACCTCGTAAACCGTGAATTATTTATGCAACCTGAAGCCGTGTCTACGTGAATGTGTTTGGGTGCTATTATAACTCCTGTCATTGTCCTGTGGTTTAAACCAAGTCATCAGCTTGTGTGTGCAGGAGAATTTTAAAACATAAACGGAAGTCTGAGGCATGCAATATTGGTAGGTGATTTGATCCTTTCATTTTACTGTTGACTGGAGAAAAAAAAAAGTTTGCTTGTTCCAACCATTAACCCCTTTCTTTGCTACAGTACCGAATTGCTCACCTCCCATAGACTCAACACAGGGTCAGTCACCTAAATGTATTCCTTTTGCAATTGACTGTCCTTTTCATGACATGTTGAGTAAAATGGTATATGTTCTATCGTTTGTGTTCTGTTACTTTGCTGTTTCAGTCTGGCTACTGCGCATTAATTATTGAACAGAGACGACCAGATGTGCATATTTTCTTTTTTAATGAGAAAACGAATACACATGTTAACCATAATACATTAAAGTTAATTTATCAACATTTTGGAAATATGTAGCTGTTTATATAAGGGTTAATAATAATAGCTTGATCGGAGCCAAATACAAATGTCTTGACCGTAGCCACCAAATTATTGTTCCAAAATGACTTCGTGAAACATCATACTGGGGGCTTTCCCTCAAGAATACCACTCGGCTCACTTTTATGTGAGAAGATGACTCCATCTGTTGTCATTGCAATGCATGTAATAACGTCAGGCAGCAACTGAGGATACGATTTAATTACTAATTATAAGCATATTGTTAGCCATGTCTGAAATACTTAAGTGCAAATTAAGTGCAGCCTGTGACAGTCCGTACTGTGTTGACAAGTCACCATCCTAGAAACCAGGAAGTAATGTTCTAACAGAGTCACACAGACAAAGCTATGTTATGAACCAGTAAACACTACTGCTGTGCAACACTACTGCTGTGTTTACAAATATGCCATTGCATTACCATTACAAATATATTTTTTGTTTGCGAGCCACCAAAGAATGTGCACAGTCCTAATACACCCTAACATACCTCTTGCAGTATAGCATAGAAACATAGACCCTAGAGAATGCACAATTACCTTAAACCTAAGGGCGATGGCTGATAGCTAGCTGGTAGAGATGCCATCCGTTGGTCAACTGAATATGTGCTGTTGCTGAAGGCTCTCCTCTTTTGGACACCAACACAATTTACCCTCAGCTGTCAAAACCGTTTAGGTCTGCGCACCTACATGGGAGCCTCCACTATAAGGGGTTGTTTTATACCAGTGGGAAAATAACAGGTAAATATCATATCACTAAGAGAAAGAAATGCCCCCCACCCCTATGTTAAAACTGCTACGAATGAATAACAGTAACAAGACAGAGGCTATGGTACTACCATATTGAAAACTGCAAGAGATAATTCCAACCTTTGGATGGGAACTCGAGAGGTACCTAAAATAACAATCAAATGAGATATCTGTTCATATGCAACATCAACTTTTGTAACCGGACAATATCAGAATCAAAGTCAAGAGAACTCAAAGTGGGAACCCTGTTGGTAGCTGAAAGTTCCAAGCAAAAAGAAGAAGCATCGTCATAGTTTCATAAAGAAGCGGCATGTAACAAAAAAGTGGTAATCTCAGTTGTGAAAAGTAAAGAATTCAAAACTTGATGACCTCTTCCTCTACCCCCTTCAAGATTGCTCCTGGAAGGTACTAGGGCCTGAGCTGACTGACTTCCCAGGCACCGTGTGAATTAGGTAGGCACAGCCATAAGCATGTACAGGTAATTGGCAGAAGATGCCGGAAAAGGACTGTAGACAGGCGTGTAGGTATTGTTTTTCATCATCATAATTGCTGTATTCAGATTTCACCATTAACAAAGTAAATACACGAAATCACAATACATTACATAATTTAAATAACACTGAGTAAGAACATCAATAACATATAACTTCCACCTGATATAACTGCATCCTTTACAGTTTTTAATATCCTCATAAGCCGTCACTAAAATTTATTTTGCAATAAATCCCTTCCTTAAACACTGTCCTAAATAATTAATCAGGTTGTAGATAAATTGGGACCTAGTACAGTTGAAAATGAAAAACATTGCCTCCTTACAAGACCTTATATTTAGTGCTAAAAATAAGGTCTCAGCCATCTTTATCCTCTCCCTTTTATAATATGGACATAACAGAATGAAGAGCGCCAGATCTTCATCCATGCCCATATCACAATTACTTCATTTGAAGCCTTTAACCAGATAGTTATTTTTGACAATGGGAAGTAAGAATCTTCGTCCCTCTGGGGAATCTAAATCTAATATTTGCAAAGGTCTCTCATTCGTAGAATGCATTGGATACAAAACACAACATCAAAGTTCCTTTCTCTTCAGGAGTCTCACGCTTACAAAGTCTCTGGTGCACTTTTGACCATGGGTCTCCTTCAGCTGGGCTCTGCCCTTTTTATACACCAATTCACAATAGGTCTCCATTGATCGGGCTCGGACCTTGCACTCTCGTTTTCTCCTTATTTCACAGTTCTATAAATTCACAATAGATCTCCCTCAGCCGGGCTCAGACCTTGATGCATTTATTCATAGTCAAAGGCATTTGACTGTGCAATGGATTTGACATATACCCTTGCAGGACCACTTCGATTCATTCTTAGTTCATTTCTATTCTTTGTTTTCACATTCGCATATTACAGTTCCTTTTGCCACTTCTTTGAGGGATACATCAGTCAGAGACCTTTGATTCTGCTCATGTTAAATGTTCAAACAAACCATCAGCAGTCTGCTCTTTACCTGCGTCTTTCTTTAATTGCTTGTTAAGTATTTCAATCAGGCGATACACCCTGGTCTCAACCTAGTATGCAGCGCGCAGCTGAAATGCTTATTTTATTATGTCTATAGGTTCAATATTCTGAGTGATATACCACTCATATCACACCCCTTCTCAAAATACCCGAGGTCACAATGGACCAGGAATCAGGCTAGTTGGTAAAGGTAATATTTATTTATTTAATTAATTAATTAAAATTCAAATTAAACATATACTTATGAATAGGGAGCAGCAATCACCAATGTAGTGACAAATAAGAAATAAAAAGGTATGTAAGGCACTAAAATTCACTCTTAGCAACACAAAAGATAAAACATCAGAGAAAATAACACTTTTGGCTTGTTTGGAAGGATAGCAGTGAAGTTAGGATTTTCCCCTGCAATAGTCCTCAACCCACAAATAAACTATTCTGAATAGGTATAAGGAAGCAGCAGTTATTCAGGAATAAAGGACAGTAAACATAATTTGAATGCAACCTTCCCTCCCCAAACAAGAGAGAAAAACGGATTTGAAATCTTACACTTTTTAAAATGACATTCGAAAATGGCTGTGTAAAACAATGAATGTGTGCAAAAATCCTCCACTTAGTACACATTTCTATGGAAGCAACATTAAAAAAATGCTTACAATCATGAGCTACAGTTTGAGCAAAAGGAAACACTTTAAATCCGAATGGAAGGTTGAAAATAATTTAGAATGAAATTCACACATGTAAAACTTTGCAGAAATGCAGATTCCCGCCTAAAATTAACCAAACATTTTTTAAGAGAAACGGGTGAAATACACTAATCTGGGGTTTTAGGTTGGGGTGTAGCTATGGGTCTTAGGTATAATCCAGAACTGGAATGAAGTCTCTGGCGATTTTGGAAAATAATGGCGTAAAAAAGAAAACAGAGTCGATCCACGGAACCAACCCTAGCACCTCTGCGCCCGCCCCGGTGGACCCAATCCAATTACCCGAGGGAGGGTTAAGGTTTTAGGATTTCACAAGACAAAATTATTTAAAGACGTTAGCACTAGCGTAAAGAATCAATGGCAGGGTTTCAAGAATGGTTGTGACAATACTACAGTGATTAGGATAAAGATTTGATGACTTAGAGATAGGATGGAACAAAACAAGGCATGGTATGCTATGATTTTTTATGCTTCCTATTAATACTTACAGTCCACTTTAATTTAGGCTATTGGACCATCAAGGGTTCTGGTCATTACACGGATCAGGTCTAACCAAGGACAGCAGGGCACATCTGGCAGGATAGGATCAGCTGGGCGGTTCTGGTCACCTGGACGGCACTGGACTGGTCCTTCTGGTTTACTGGAGACTGGAGATCAGTGGGATGGCGAGTTTGCAGCAGGCCTACATTTAGTAGTAGCAGGCCAGACTGGATCAAAATGCTTCTCTTGGGTTTTTGGGATTTTTTTATGAATTGAGACCTAGCTGAAAAGGAGTTTCAGCAATCCCTAAGGCTTTGCTTTGCAATGAAATCAGGAATCAAAACAAGTCAAGGTATGCTATGATTTTCTATGCTTCCTATTAATACTTACAGTCCACTTTAATGTAGGATTTTGGACCCTCAAGGGTTCTGGTCATCACATGGATCAGGTCTAACCAAGGACAGCAGGGCACATCTGGTGGGACAGGATCAGCTGGGCGGTTCTGGTCACCTGGACGGCACTGGACTGGTCCTTCTGGTTTACTGGAGACTGGAGATCAGTGGGATGGAAAGTTTGCAGCAGGACTACGTTTAGTAGTAGCAGGTCAGACTGGATCAAAATGCTTCCCTTGGGTTTTTGGGATTTTTTTATGAATTGAGACCTAGCTGAAAAGGAGTTTCAGCAATCCCTAAGGCTTGGCTTTGCAATGAAATCAGGAATCAAAACAAGTCAAGGTATGCTATGATTTTCTATGCTTCCTATTAATACTTACAGTCCACTTTAATGTAGGATTTTGGACCCTCAAGGGTTCTGGTCATCACATGGATCAGGTCTAACCAAGGACAGCAGGGCACATCTGGTGGGACAGGATCAGCTGGGCGGTTCTGGTCACCTGGACGGCACTGGACTGGTCCTTCTGGTTTACTGGAGACTGGAGATCAGTGGGATGGAAAGTTTGCAGCAGGACTACGTTTAGTAGTAGCAGGCCAGACTGGATCAAAATGCTTCCCTTGGGTTTTTGGGATTTTTTTAAATTGAGACCTAGCTGAAAAGGAGTTTCAGCAATGCATAAGCCTTGACTTTGCAATGAAATCAGGAATCAGGATCAAGGTTGAAGAAATCAGGAACAGAACGCCAAGCAGAAAATCAGGAAGAAGTAAGGAAACAGTCTATGTGTGCTGTCAGGTTCCCTTATTTATCATGCCAAATGACAACACTCAAGTATATGGCAGGGGCAGGCTTACTGTCCACAACCCTAATGCTAGGATTGGACAAGAGCACAGTTTCTGCCTTGCTTTTCGCTGATTGGATCACAGAAAAGGATGTCATGTTTATGGTGTTACTTTTGCAATGTCTAGAAACCTCCCCTAGCTATTGGAACCAAAATCAAATTTTCCCACAAAAACATATTTATGTAAATATGACCTCTAAAAAAAAAATCAGATGCACAGGTTACATATTGTGTTGGTCACAATTCAATCCAAACCCCAAGTCTGTGGGACCTGGTTTTGCCTTTCTGCTACATTTTGGCAATTTTAACCATGAAAGATTTGGCCTAAAATTACCCAACTTTGTACATAGGTGTGCATTTTCCCCTGTGATGTGTGTACAAAATGCTATGTGCGCAATATCAAAACTTTCCCCACAATTTGGGATTCTTCACAACTTCTGTTCCTTATGCAGTACTGAGTTCTACCAAGTCTTCACAGAAAGAGCATACCATTAGATTTAAAACTATAATTTTTCATAGTTTTCCTCATTGTCATTAAAGTTCAGTTACAAATAGACTTTTTAAACACCAAGGGCCTCATTACACGGTATGCGGTAACCATGGCGCTATTAGCGCAATGGTTGCTGCCGGTATTTTACCGTGTCCGCCTTGGTGGATGGCGGAATCACCACCCTACTCCAAGGTGAGCAGGGGCGGTAAATCCCATTCACCAAGGCACTTCCCTGTTCCCATTTTTGCCCCCATAGGGCTCAATGGGAATGGGGAAGGAGCTAATTATGGTACCACAAATTGCGGTACAATAATTGGCACCAAGGTCCCTTTGTGGGCCCGTTCCTTAACGGCTGGTAAAACCAGCCTTTGAGGTCAGGTCCCGCAAAGAGACCTCGTAGTAAGGCGGTACGGGTTTACCGGTACCGGTGCCCTTACCGGTACCGGTAAACCCTTTACTGCATTCCGTGTAATGAGACCCCAAATATCACTTGATCAGTTTTTTATTCTTTTTCAAGTGTAAGCAAATGTCAATTCCTTTGAAGCAGAATGAGGGGCATCTCCCTTGACTGAAGATTCCTGCCCCTCCCACTTGAAAGGTGAGAGCCTTAGCCTGCTATTGTCTCAGCCTGGGGCAGAGATGAATGTCTGATGCAACTAGGAAAACCCATTGTCCTGGGTATTCAAAGCCTCCAAGCTAGCAATTAGCCTTTCCTGAGCCAGCAGTTTCAGGTGTCACCCTTTCTCAGGGCTAGCAACTTGCAGAGCACACTTTTTTTTTAATATAGTTTGCCAACTCAGTCTGGGTTTTAGCTTTGATTTCCTTTTAAATCTCTACTTTAAACCTGTGGAATTAAAACAGTTTATAGGTGGATTTTCAACAATAGCAAATCCTTTTACATTTCTTAAATAATCAAGCCTTTACACAGTAATATACTTTAAAAATAGGCGATTTTGCTCTTCATTCAGGCAAAAGCACATTTAACTTATTTTTTTAATTCAGTTTTCCTCTGCAGCAAATGCACACTTTGGGCAGCTCTATTTCTTTCCTTGAGTGCTGGAGTTGTTTGCAGCATGGATACATGTATCATGCATCTGTTTAGAGTCTTTCTCTGGACAGCTGATTCTTGATACTTGTTGAAAAGAAATAGCCACGTTTCCTGTGGAAAATGAAAACAAAGTCCCTGGTTTTCGTTCCCAAACATGCTTTTGATAGGGGCTGTCATTCAAAAGAGGCCCGGTTCCTCTGGGACTCAAGAATGATCCTGGGCACTGCAGGGCCTTTTTGATCATAGTGGTTCAGGAGGAATTGATGAATTTAGCGCCAAACATCACTTTGAAGGTTGAAAAGATGACATTTTAAAGAGGCATTTTGGGTTTACAGCAAAGTAATGCTGCTTCTTTCCTTTGCTCCATGTAAAATGTTGCAGAGCACACTCGCATATTCCTACAGTGAGTACTCTGTTTTACGCCACCTGAAATGGGGTCGGTATGTTAGTGCAGCCATTTTCTGGTTGTGACCAAACGCAGTTTTGAGATCTTGGTGCGCACAGGGGTCAGCGCTACCATTTTGTGCTGTTTCTTGCACCAATGCAGCAAAGTGATGTAGTGAATCATAGCTGAGTGGGTCAAAATATCCCACATGCTTCAACGTTCGTTCATTCGAGAAACAATGTTGCCACTTATAACCTCTGCTTCAAAACAGACAGGCCTTGTACAGCTATCTTCAATTCACCGGCTATGTTGATTTCTCTGTTTGC
Source organism: Ambystoma mexicanum (assembly GCF_040938575.1). Classification (NCBI taxonomy): domain Eukaryota; kingdom Metazoa; phylum Chordata; class Amphibia; order Caudata; family Ambystomatidae; genus Ambystoma; species Ambystoma mexicanum. Next base: position 518,455,343 of record NC_090926.1, on the reverse strand, counting down.
GGCTTTGAACTCAGAATCAAGGACAATACCACGGCAGCTGCTGCTCCTCCTCAACTCAGTCAGTCATGCATGAGTGTTCGGTTATCCTCCTTGACTTGCACATGCTGCTTTCAAGTTCCTAGGAGTATAATGATCCCTTGTCAAAAAGGTCAAGGTTATCTCCTTCCTTATTGTTCTTTCTTGGTGTGCTGTCTCTCTCCATCGTCTCAGATGCTGCCTGGACCGTTCCTTTGTGTGCTTTGCCTCGCTCAAAGTGTGCTCTTGTGCTCCGCCTTTTATACATGTGGGGAAGTTCAATTGAAGTCAGGTGTGTGTTGTCAAAGACTCTGTGTTGTCAGTTGCCTGACCATGGCAGTGGGGCAGGTCAGGTACATAGCTTGGATACTAGTCTGTTTTCTCCTACAGCGGGCTGTCTGTGTTTCAGTGTTTGTGTAGGGATGTGGGGGGAAGTTAAAGTTCCCCGGTATCCTTACTTGCTGGAAGGGTTAAAGGTGTTAGAAGGAAAGAGATACTGCATCTCGCCATCAGGTGTCCCACTCCTACTCCCCAATGAACACCCCACCCAGGTTTTCCTCCGGCACTGGTCCACCCACAGGGTCTGAATCCAAAGGCCATGGCCATGCCCTGGCCACATGAGAGGGAGATCCCCGGGATCTAGCGGGTGAGACAGCTTTTAGTTTCTCACACCACCCACAGCACATTTTCTCTAGACCAGGTTTTCAAATCTATTTTAACATGGTCATAATTGACTCTTTCACTTATACCCAGGAACATTTCCCAGAGCCTGCTTCCAGTGTTGATTGATAAGTAGTTTTGGCTTTGTCGGTCTGGTCTGTCAAGGCGACACATATAAATTATAGTCACAGTTCTTTTTAATCCAATTAATTATTGTTGTATGTTGCGTTTTACTGAGTTGTGGTTAAAAAAGCCAAATAAACCACTTCAAAAAAGAGTTATCCGCAAAACACTCAGGTATAAAACAGCACCGAATCCAGTTGTTCAAACACAAAGGTATCATTATTTTGAAGTTGCCTTTGCTGATGACACATGTTTCGGCTATCTTGACCAGCCTTTTCCAAATCAGGGCCTAATGACTCCTTATATATACAAGCTTGAATGCATGTTTGTCAATATTCTTATGTTCACGTATAAATGGGTTCAATCCCTGCAGCATTGCTGTGGCAGCGCTTTCACGCGTCAGTCCGTGTTTCACAGCAGTGAACCCATTTATATTTGAACATCAAAATAATGACACCAAGAAAACATGCATTGAAGATTGTATATATAAGGAGTGATTAGGCCCTGATTTGAAAAAGGCTAGTCAAGATAGCCGAAACATGTGTCATCAGCAAGGGCAACTTCAAAATAATGATAATAAACCTTTGATTTTGAACAACTGGATTTGACGCTGCTTCCAGTGTTGTACCATACCGGCTTTCATACCTGCAGACGGCTTTCCAAAACTAAAAATCAGTGCCAAAATTGCAACTGTATGACCTCAAGGGGTTCACAAGAGTTGTAACAACAAGTCTCACTGCCATAGAGCATTTGAGCTAGGACTTTACATGTAAAAAACGTGATTCCTTTGTCCAATTTTAGGGCACCATTTTTAAAATAAAACCTTTGTACGTACTGAAGGCCAACTCTGGTCCTCTCTTTTAATATGTGGCAACTATTTAAAAACTCTCAAATATGTTATACGTAGGTAAATGTATGAGTTTACTACCTCCTTTAGGGCCCCATTCAATTCCCACTAGGTCTTGTTTTTGATTTTCTGTAATATCTGTGGGGATTAATTCCTCTATAGTTCGGCTAGATTAATGATACAGGCTACTATGGAGGGTTTGTTAGGATATTGATTTGCAAAAAACCTCTGAAATTCACCAGTTATGGTAAGCTAAGACACCATAACTCACGCCACCAGCTTGCACTGCTAAGACTTACACCCAGGACATCAAAGATGACATCACAAATGTCATTGATGACATCACATATCTGGCTCCCTCTTTTTACCTATACTGACATATCTAGGCCATTAACAGTCAGGAACTAAAAATTCAAAAAGTGCTATATTTGTAGACGTATACTTCAAATATGTTCTTACAGTAATTCACTTGGGTTCACTCACAGTATGTGAAACATATGCATAGGGGAAAACACAGACTTGGAAAACAGCAATGCTTTGTATGTGTATGAAGATGATCAGTAAGGTTATCAACACATTTTATTCTGCTGTTTTTTTATTACTGTACTTTCGCTGCATATGCTCATATTTGTATACATTGTATTCACACTACTTTCCTTAGGGTCACATTATGTGATACTTGTACATAGGGAAGTAGTAGATTTGAAGCAGGGCAATCATTTCTGTGCATGAAGATAATCAGTTAGGTTATGAGGATTGTCTGGTAATACTGCTCTTTTTTTTACTTCATTGTCCCTGTATATGCTCATATTTCAATGTGTTGTTGTCTGTTTCTGTTTTGTTTGCAATAATGCAATTATATAGGAACTGGGTTTTATTAGCTACTTATTCAATATTTCAGAGAACACAAAACTCTAATAAGAAAGCATTTATCATTTCACTATTCAACATGGCAAGATTATTAATATTGCACCTCCATCATGTATGCTCCACACAATTCCTATGTTTTTAATGCTATTTGTATCACTGCATTTCTTAATGCGCTAAGTACCTCATGATATTTATTCCAATGACCCTTGACACTTTATCAACATTACAATGAGAACCCCTTGTACAGACTTTTCATGAAAAATAAATGCACATGTGATGTCATCAGTGATGTCTTATTTGATGTCCTGGGTGTTAGTTATGGTAGCTTAGTTTACCACAACTGGCAAATTTCAGGGGTTTCCAGTTTTACTTGGAACCATAATGTCCCTGTAACAAAGTTTTTTTTTCACTGAATATCATAGGTTTTTAGTAGCGCAGCTTGACCATAATGTCCCTTCACAATGTTTTTTACTGAACTCCATAGTTTTTTAATAGCGCAACTTAACCATAACCTCGCTTTGCCAAAGTTTTTTTTTTTACTGAATATAGATATACATAGTGTGAATTTGATAGGTATTTACTAGGATTCCCTTACTTCATATACATGTAACATAGAACATACTGAACCCTCAGCTAGTGATATTGATGTCCGCAGACTGTGCGTAGGTCCGAGGATGGCCGTGGTCAACATCAACACTATCCAAAAACTCAGGGTGTATCTTACATTGTTGTATCATGCAATATAAACACTGAACAAGTTCAAAAAGCAACACATCATCACATTATATGTAATAATAAATACGAAGTGTAACCTATATATATATAAGACATCAACCGTCCATTTAAATAGCATATGTACTAGAATGGAATATGCTAAAACAAAAAATATATGCCTTCAACATAATTACCTCACAGAAATTACACAGCAGAAAGCACAACAGTCACAACAAAACTTACCAGAAACTAGTAAGTAAACTTCATTTTTCTTATATATTTCTAAACTTTCTGTATTAGGTACACTAAAAGTAATAAATATTTTTTTTTACACAGAAATGTCCAGTACTTTGGAATGGCTTGAAGAAATATTCCCACGTGATGAAATGAGTGAAGACAGTGATACTAATGGTTGACACTACTCTAAATAAGCCAATTAATAACCATTACTTTATGTGTACTTAACACATGTTTTAACAGACCATACAAACAGTGAAAATAATATACCAAAAGAGATATTAGAAAATGCTCTGCAGCAAATCAAACAAAAAATGGATATGCTAATGATAATGTCAATCTTTTAAAACATTTTGTGGAGGACCACATAAAAGAAAACATTAAATATCATTGTCCCACATCTACCTGTTCCCCCTCTCTATGTCCCAGTAAACTATCCCCAAACCCTCCCACCAAGAAAAACGTTATGATGAGACTTCCATCCCTTCATCCCCTCCCATGCATCATCTCCAAAGCCCTAATTCCCCTGTATTTGTGTCAGTTTCTGCTTCGCCCTCTCTTTCATAAATGTCATATTTATATATAATAATAACATATTATGTGCGTTGTTAAATTATTCCTCTTTGTCTTATTTTTTTTAAAAAAGGCAGTTAAGGTGTCTGCGGACAACGCAGGTGTCCGGAATGTCCATAATCGGCCAAAATGGAGGTTTCCTAAGAACACTATGCCTGTCCGTACTGTCCGCAATCAAAATGGAACTGTTCTTAGAACACACTCGATGTCCCGGATGTCCGCAATTAACCAAAATGGAGGTGTCCTAAGAACACTATACCTGTCCGTACTGTCTGCAATCAAAATTGAACTGTTCTTAGAACACACTTGATGTCCAGGATGTTCGCTCTTAACCAAAATGGAAGTGTGCTAAGAACACTATACATGTTCGTACTGTCCGCAATCAAGATGAAACTGTTCTTAGAACACATTCAATGTCTGTACTCTCTGCAATCAAAATGGAACTGTTCTGAGTAACACACTCGATGTCTGGGATGTTTGCAATTAATCAAAATGGAGCTGTCCTAAGAACACTATACCTGTCCGTACTGCCCGCAATCAAGATGGAACTGTCCTTAGAACACACCCGGTGTCCGGGATGTTCATAAATAACCAAAATGGAGTGTCCTAAGGACAAAATACATGTTTGTACTGTTTATAATTAAAATGGGAGTGTCCACACTGTCCGTAGAACATCTACGCACATGCGCACCACACCCATATGTCCTACGAGCATCACACCTGTCTGTAACTGTCTGTCGCACATGTGTTGGGGACTAAAACACTGTCTGTAGAACACCCACACGCGAATGTTCCCATTCGCGAACGTGTCCGCAACGTCATCATGTGACTGCACCCACGATGAGCGTGTGTCCTTATTTGTAGACACTGGTCCGGTTCCCCGAACATTTTAAAAGTACTTTTTTGGACAATCCAAGGTATTTTACAGTAAAAGTTCACCATTGCACATGTCCCAGACAATGTCCCTGGCGATCTACATACTTTTTGAACTTTTTGAGCCTTTTTTTGGTGTTTGAACTGTACGTGGACAGCACGGCTGTCCACGAAGCGTGCACCAGCATCCCTATAAAAGGTCACACCCTATAATTGCTTCTCATTGTGCTTCTGGCTACCTGACAGAACATTGCTTCTGACTTGCATTCACTGCATTGCTGCTGACTTTTGCCTGCTGTCTTCCAGATGGGGGCCATGGCTGCTTCAGCTTCATAACCACCCCCTCCACCACCTTCACCTCCCCAAGGGCTTGCAGAGGGGAGCAGGCGTGAGGATGCAGAGGAGATGGATGAAGAGGATGAAGAGGATGAGGTAGTGGAAGTCCCTACTACCAGCACTCGCCGTGAGTCTTGGGTGTGGCGGTTATTTACCACTTGTGATGGAGTGCCAAAAGCTTGTGTGAATAAGGTCATCTGCAATCAGTGCCACATGGTGCTGAGTCGTGTAAGGCCTGTTTCGTATAACTTTGGTACTACATCAATGAATCAACACCTTAGGTCGTTCCACAGTGGGGTTATTAGCAAAGGTTGTACCTTGCGATAAACGTAGTAGGTTGAGTTCCTCTACAGCATCCTCCGTTTCTACTCCTGTCACCATAAGAGACACTCCTGTGGGACAGCGCATCCCTCCAGCTGCCTCTCAGGCCATTCATGATGCTGTTGACCCTTACCTTTTGAGGGACACAATATTGTGTATGTACTTCGATACAGTACTCGGCAGGGGGGAGAACCTTCGGATTGCTTTTGAGACTGAGGTCAAGGAGCATGAGAAGGTCTGTTACCTACCTAAATAAGGTCCACCCTACATCTTCCTCTCTCCACCTGCCCTTTCTTATGCCCGTGGTTGGTGTCCCTTCCTTACCCTCCTTTCCCCTCCTTTCCTTGTGTGATGTGTTTAAAAAACCCAAAAATATATAAAACAACAAAAACAAAAAAAAAGGCTCTTTTCAGAGCCGCCTTTCATAGTTTAAAAATAGAAGTGACAAATAAATAGTGCAGGGCCCTTTTAATTTTTTAGAAGTTCGCGGACAGTCCACTGACATTTATTTTTTTGGGGGTGCTGCCCTATCAGAACCATTGCACTTTTCTATGGGAAGATGTGGTGGCTTTGAAAAGAGCCTTTTGGTGGTGTTTTTTTGTGTTTCAAAAACTTCAAATATTTGACACCTACTGCAAAATGTATTAATGTAATTACAAAAATGGTTGCAATGCATTTTGTATATTTTGCAGTAAAATCTGATTGCCAGCATAAGTAAAATGTACTCCATCGCTGCGAAAAATGTAGGTGCTACGAAACATAATATTTTCATTGTGAAAAGAGGACATGCCAAAATCTCTTAAAAAGGCATAAACAGCTTTATTGACATTGTGCCTCGCTTTCTCCATTTGTGGACCAAATGAAGAAGAACACAGCCACATTTGTCTCTGTGCAATACGATAAAAAATTACTTGGGAATTTGGAAACATGTCCATGACCTTCCCAAGTCCTTTTTTCATTGCAAATTGCAAAGAAATTCGAGACACATGTCCTAAACTGTTCCCTCCACAATGAATAATAATTATGTCTGGATGATGCTGTGTCACCAAAGTAGCACAGAGAGGTATCAAATCCAGCCACTTCATTCCACACACTCCATGCCAGTGCACTTCCACATGAGGGAATCCAAGATGTGCAGCCACTCCACAGCGTTCTGCATGCACCTCCAACCATATTATCCATGAGTCTCCCAAAATCCAGATAATCTGTTTTCTGAAACACACAGCCATAGCTATCTGTTCTTCTCTCAGGAAAAAGACTTTCTGACAAACTCTCTCCTTGCAAAACACACCCAGTAAACGTTATTGACCAATCCCTTGCTCTGCTCATTCTCATTTGCAGGCCTCTCAACCCCAAAATCCCTGTATGTAATACGTGTTGTCTGCGGATAACCGCGGTGTCCGCTGACAAATCGAAAAATCTGAGCGTGATGAATGTAAATTTAATAGTGTGCCCCATTTCCCCTTTGAGGTTGGCTCTGTAAAGAGCTGTTGTTTTTTGTTTTTTTTGCAGATGCTTGAGAAACACCTTTTATTTTGTATTTTTTGTGTTTTCTTTTCTTATTTTACTCCTAAAATCTCCACATAAGCTTCTCCAAAGAAACCCTTATGTTCCAAAACAGTATGGCATTTCCCATAAAAGATAAAGAAATGCCATCTTCTTTAAAATAAACAGCATTACCAGAATCAATGTTCTCATTATTATAAAAGAACAGTCCAGCACTAAGCATGGAAGCAAAGATGCCTCGGTTGATTGCAAACCTATCAATGTTTTGCTGAGGACAAAAAACAGAACTATTGTCCTATATTGCCCCAGGTGCGAAATCAAAAAAAAATAACTTTGGCATTTGGAAGGACTTTCATTACTGCTTGAACCAATGAACCATGTGTTGCAAATCTGCCAACAAATTAGGGGCACTGACATAGCCCAAATACAAAGCACCGCAGTGCAAAACTACCACATGGGGACTGTTCATCCTGCCCATATCTTCACAAACTTGTACAATTCCCTGTACATTGAAATCAGGCACAGTGCTCCACACCACCTCCCCTCCTTTAAACTCAACATTGTTTGCCACATTCCTGCATTTAGCATACTGCTCCAAACCATGTACAAACATATTTCCAACAACCAACACCCTGACTTTCTCCACCTCTGACATCTTCACTACACACAGCCTCTTTCAACACAAATCCACAACCTCAACACCTGATTGGCTAATCCCTACAGTCCCCTTTTCATGCTGGATTTGCTTAAAAACCCTGGATGTGGCACGCCCTGTCCGCAGACAGCCGCGGTATCCGTGCAGCGCGGAACTCTTAGGCAGCCCTTCTACCCTTTCCACTTCACTCTCTGTACCATTCCCTCATTGGATACAGCTAAGTAGTCACACAACCATCCACCAATCACATCCAAGAACTCTACATCTAACTCCATCATCATAGTTCAGCACTTCAGATGTACTGTTGATCACTCTCATGTCTCATGTCATTGGAAAGCACCTTCTACAAAAACTACTCTACAAGTCTCCAAGATGTCTACTTGCAGGTTCATGCATATCCATATGCATGAATACAAACTACAAGTATGCATATTTTCTGCACAGTACATGTAAAACTCTTGTATAAATGCATATACACAGGGTAAATGCCACTTAACCTGTATAACCAACAAATTAAACTCACTGTCATTTTTCCCATATGCTATAATCAACTGTCACTTGCAAACCTGTCTACTCTCCAATTTTTTTTTACACACAAAAAGCTATTTAAAAAGTGTAATTTCATTTTAAAAGATGGGAGGAACACTAGAATTGTAGAAACACATTTTCTAGTGTGTTTTAAAATTACACGCAGCCAGGATAAATTCATGTATCTTTATACACTCACACAGATAGACACTATCATAAGAAAAGCTCCCAGTTGAAACAACACCACTGCCTCTACATCACATCCTTCTGCTTTTTTACTCACACCTTAACAAATGCACACATGCCATGCTTTTCTATACAGTTTCTGCCATTTAACCTATAAAAATAGCAAAATAAGAATGTGATTATTTCTTCTATCTCCTAACATCCAGCCTTAAGAAGCCAAGTGAGTTGCATACGCTTAGTATTCTACTCATTTGCAAAGAATGTTCAACTAACAGATTCTAAGTAAAATATACATGCTGCACATAGACAAAGAAAACTGCATGTACACACTATGTTCAGTTATCAAAAAACACTAACACTACAAAAGCATAAAAATCACCATCTAAATTAACACCAGTGCTATAAACACACAAAATTACTAACTTCTTTCTTATACAATTGCAAAGAAGACCACCCTCCTGTAAAGCAGCAGCATCTGAAGTACGAACAACAACTCAGAAGAAACCTGCTCTTCCCATACAAAAAAGTAAGTACAATACATCTTCTAACTGTTACTCAAACACACTGTGAGGCTGATTCATGGAATTTGTGAACCGAAAAACGAGGATTTGTGTGCCATTCTGCAACAGGGATTTGCGGGCATAACGGCGCAGAAACCCCAGTTTTTTGCCACACAAATTCCATGAATCAACTCCTAGAATGTTAGTATTGCAGAACAAAGAACTGTTTTCATTCTATACCATTAGATTTAGTATTAGTGCTTCCCCTCACCACTAGCTTACTTTGTATTGTCATCTGAACCACATACCTCCACATACATCCTTACCATCATACTCAGACATTCATGCACACAGCACACATACATTGCACAACAGCCCAACCCATACTTTCTTTTTTTTCCAACAGACCCCAAAGAATGCCTACCAAAAAGCAACTCCGTAGAAGTAACGCAGAAGTAGAGCAAATCAAAATAAAAGTGTCCAAAATAAGCATCCATCTGTAGAAGAATGTGTTCAAAAGTTCAAACAAAACAGCTGATACAATCATTAAGCAAAACAAAACAAGCTTCCAGTACAGAAACTTTGCCTCCTCTTTTAAAATGTAAAACAAAACAGAAAGTGATTAACTAAAATTCAGCTACCACTACTGCTAACACTGCTCCTATAAATCATGATGTAGTAGCAAGTAACCATACCAAAAAAAGTATTTTACAAAAAATTTTCTGCCACAGAGTCCTTCAGAATCTTATAAAAACAGGAAAGAAATCATGCACAACCCTTAAAACCTACCGTAGAAAATTAATATTCTAAGCTTTCATAGTGCAATCCTTCTCAAAAGGAAGTTATTTATTTTAGTTTTAAACAGAATGAAACCACTAACAAAACTAACTACTGAACTACAAAAAAGACTTCTCAATAAACAAAATGTCAACAAAAATAACGTCTTAAATATCTGTGGAGGTGAATGGAGTCACAGCATGAGCTCAGAACCATATTTTAATGAATAAGCATACAAACAAAAGCAAACAAACACAATTGCCATACATAGCAGTGGGGCAGGGTATGAAAAATGTAATAATACCATAATGCAACAAGAAATGCTGCTTACAAAAATATTCCCAGAATATTTGACTGAACCAAAACGTCCAGTGTACATATGGCTGTGCATGTCAATGTGTAACAATGCCAAAAAATCTTTCAAATCTTTACGCCAGTTCCTCAATTAGTATGTGAAAGGCAACAACATATTCAAAATGAAACTACTACAAAATATGGATACATGTCCAGTGCGCAAATACACAGCCTGCATGTCAGACCTTTAGCAAAAGCACCTTCCATCATATCAAAATGATATCAACACATCACTCAACTATAAGAAATCTGGTCCATAAACTGTACTATGTTAAAGACCAGCTTTAGCACTAGCCAATTTAAATAATCTTCTGCCAAAGAACTACTCGAAGCAATAGAGCATATCCAGAAAAAATATTTCGGAAGTGAAAGCCACTTACAAAATGCAATAGCTTTACAACAGACTATCACCAATTGTACAGATGGCAACCTTCTGCTACACACATACAAAAAAGATATACTAAAATGTAAAAGTACATCCACTGAAGTACCAAACCATGTGTGTGTGTGTTGCCGCAGAACTTTTTATAAAAGTAGCACAAAAACTGTAGACATAACATACAAAATAGAAGACAATGAAGATTCCAAATGGTTTGAATTAGCTCTCTACCTTATAGCAGAAAACAAATACAAAATAACTGACCCCTTAATACTTTGCAGTTACTGCACTGCAAAACTTGACAAAACCAAACTCCTTCACGTTCTATCACAAATAACTTGGAATTATTCCCACTACCAAAACCCTTGCAACAACTCAATTTATATGAGAGCATCATAATTCAAACAGTGCACCCATTTCAAGCAATGATACACCTTCAACCAAAAGCAGCAAAATTACCACCCTCTGATTTAGTGAAAGGCATTTGTGGCAAAGTAGTTTATTTACCATTAGATCTTAAAGAAAATGTACACACTCTGGGAGTTCAACATCCAATAGATCAATCATTTGTTGTCTTAGTAAATGGTGTACCTACAAATGACAAAAAAATATTTTGGCAACAACTTGTGGATTTACATAAAGTCACTATAATGAATACTACAAAGAAATTAATATTGAAGAAATCCTGAGGGAAACGACTAAAATAATTCAAGAGTCACCAGAAACTTGTCAATTTCAACTTCTAGATCCTGCTACAGTATCCAATGTTTTAGACCATTATACAATTCATTCATTACGCTCTAACAACACCATAGATGATGCACTGGAAACGTACCAAATGTGATAAACCAAAGGATCACCAATCAGCATATGGGAAAAAAGTATAGAAGAACATGCCTTTCCTCTACTCATTCCTACTGGGAAAGGAGGAAGGTACGATGACAGATTCACTCAGATAACAGCATCAGAATATCGCTCTTTACAAATGTATTCTGAAGATCCCAGATTTAGACAAAATGTGGAATACATATTCCACCTACTCTTTGAAAGTGAACTAGCAACTCTATGCATTGGAGTTGCACACACATTGAAATCAAGTACCCATTTTCAAAATATGTCATCTATGCAATTACTACAAAAAGTGCAAGAAAAAGATCAGGTTCTACAATCAAACATTACAAATCTGTTAGCAAACATGCGTGGTAAAAAGAATACTGGTTCTGATGTCATGGAGATGTACGTTGTATGATAAGAAACCTTGGCCCACCCACTTGGTTTGTTACATTAAGTTGTGCAGAATATGCATGGAAAAATGTACATGATTTTCTACGCATATCAAACAAAAAGAAAACAAACATAGATACACTAACACCTGGAGAACTCTGCTCTCTAGATCCTGTTAATGTTTCAAGATATTTCCATCATCGCTTCATTGCTATGCTATACTTTATTTATAATAAAACTGTTCCTCCCAACAGAGAAGTGCAACACTTCTTTTTGAAAAATGAATACCAAGCCAGAGCATAAACACATATCCACAAGCTTTTATGGATTAAAGATGCTCCTACATTTGGTCAAGACAGAGATGCCACTGTTTTACAGTGTATCGAAACATATGTCACTTGTGAAATTCCTTCACAAAGAACAAATAGTGACCTTCATGCACAAATTGTCACCGCAAATATAAAAACAAAGGGAAATTGTACACCAAATGCTGCTTTGGTTTCCCTAGACCAGTTACAACAACAGGTGAAGTGAACAACCTCATGTCTTCAGTTAGACATATTACAAAGGTAAATCACCTAAGAACACATATTACATATAAGGAACAGAAGAAGCAAAATATATCAATGATTACAATGCAATCATTGCCCTCTTATGGAATACAAACATAGATGTGCAGTACTTTGCATCAATTCCACTGCAGTTGCATGATATGTCACAGCCTACTTAACCAAAGCAGAAAAAACAGAGCTTCAAGACCTCTGGGATGACCTATGATCTGACAAAACACTGTCACAGAAATTGTGCAGCTTAGGCATAAAAATGCTCTCTCATAGAGAATGTGGCTGCTATGAAGCTGCAGACTGTTTAACCGGTACTGCTTTGTATGGAAAATCTGAAAATATTGTATGGCTAAGTCTTGTCCTGCTAAATCTAGAAAAAGAGTTCTCAAATCATATGACGACATAGAAACAATAGCCAAAAATGATCCCAACAGCCAAGACATTTTGAAAAACAATTTACTGAACACATACTACCCAAACAGGAGTACCACTTTGGAAACCATGTGTCTATACTACATAGCCCAAAACATTACATACAAAAATAATATAAAATCAGATGAAAACAAAGGTAGATACAGAGTGACACATTGTGAAGGCAGCTTAGTCAAACTTACCAAACAAAGCTTAATTAATCATATCAAATTGTCATTAAAAACTCCTCAACATAAAGAACCATATTACTTATCCCTGCTCCAACTTTTTAAACCATGGAGAAAAGAAGAAGAGTTACTAGATATCTGTGACTCCTATGAAGACACTTTAAAAGCAAATGAAAGCACTATAACAGATGCAAACTTTACACAGCACAAAACAATGTAGCGCATTGAACAGCAACAAAAAGAAGAACTCCAGGCCCAACTAGATGAGGTCACTCCCAACAGTAGTCAACCTTCTGTAACTGTAAGCCAAGAACCACTGGGACAACCACTAATAACAAATGAGGCATAATTAGCTATGACAGAAGTAGAAAACACCATGTGTCACTATGAACAAGATACAGAAGACTTAACTGCATTGAAATGAAAACTGAACAATAAGCAGTGTTGCATTTTCCAAGAAGTAACAAAACAAATTGAACATGGTGTACAACATGAAAATAATATACGTCAGTGGTCAAGCTGGTTCAGGAAAAACATTCTTAATCAAAATCATCAGCAAGTTCCTTCAACAATTGACAAACAACAAACTGTCAGCTGTTGTAACTGACCCCACAGGTTTAGCTGTCTACAACATAGATGGTGTCACTATACACCGATTACTACTCCTTCCAGTAGAAAACCAAAACAAATTAGATTATTACAAACTTTCTACAGAAGCTGCAATGGAACTACGCAGAGTATTAAAACAAATGAAAATGCTACTAATAGATGAAGTGAACATGGTCTCCAACCTAATTTTGGCTTTGATTCACCTCAGATTACAAGAGGTACTCAAAACAAACTATGAAGAGCTCTTTGGAGGAAAACACATTATTGTTTTCTGAGATCTTCTTCAATTAACACCAGTGAAACGTGAACCTATTTTTAAAAACTTAGGGCATAAACTCTGCCGTAAAACTGTTGCCAGCATAGGAAATGTAGATCTTTGGCAACATTTCCACTACAGAGAATTAACAGACAAAATGTGCCAGTCTGCAGACGTCACATATGCCAACATTTTAAAAAGTAGCACAATCAAGAAGCACAATCAATTTTAAAAACCTGGCACATCCATGCACTCTATGGCCATAACTCATGTGCTACTGATGTCATGGAAAAATGAGTACAAAAACATGTCAATTGTATGTCCTTGATGCCAACTCTTGCAAGCTGTTCCAAATTCAATGAAACAATGTTCAAAAAAGAAATGCAACCAATAATTGAAGCTTGCTTCATACTGAAACTGGACGTACATGGTATGACACTACCCATGTGTCAACAATCCACAACAAGACTAAATACCTTAGAAAACTCAATCTCCAACACAGCTGGTTTGGAAAAAAATATTAAAATTATCTTTAAACTGTAGAGTAATGCTTAAACGTAACCTTGATGTGGAGCAAGGACTAATTAATGGAGCACTTCGTACAATTGTTGGCTTTCAAACATACCCATGTGACAACAACATTCAGCTTGTCGATATTCTCTTTGACAAACTATCAGAATTTAAAAGGATAGGATGCTCAACAGCCTGATTCCTTCTTTTCAAAGACATGTATGTACGCAGAGAACAATTTTCTCTAACTCTAGCATATCCAGTCACCATTCATAAATCACAAGGTCTTACCCTAGATAAAGCATTGATAGATATTGGGAGCACAGTCTTTAAAGAAGTCATGAGTTATGTAGCACTATTACGCTTACGTACACGTGACAGACTATTTCTAATCAACTTTGATGCAAGTAAAGTAAATGCTGATATTCCTTGCATTCTATAATACAATAGACTACGTTCACTGTGCACCCCCATCTAAAGACCTATCCTATTCCACAAAAAGCAAAACGTTGTAAAAGAAAACTACTTCAAACAGAAACAATACAGGATCTCACTGCAATTCCACCAAAGAAAGTAAAAGAAGCTAATACTTCATCAATTACCACAACCAAAGAAGAATCTGCTGCTCAAAGTAACTCAAGTACTTCTTCAAAGAAGCAACACACACTAAGAACATATAACTTGGCCACAGAACTATCATTCAAATTTTCAAATATAACTGGTGTAAATTGCTATGCAAATTTAGCAATACATATTCTATTCCAATTGCCACCAATTATTGACAACATTTACTTACACAATACAGACCAATTGTGTTTGCAAATGTTAGTCCTTCATAGAAATGCAACCAACAATCCTGACAACACCTACAGTGTTCACGGAATAAGACAAGAATTGGACTACTGTGCTGGAATGGTCAAATTCACTGTAAACTCACAAGAAGATCCACAAGAATATCAAATGTACTTACTACAAGTACTGGAAAACAAAAAAAACATACATTCAGATTTCAAACATGTGGAAACATATATCCACTCTCTGCAACCATGTGGCACAGGAACAAATCCCTAATGAACGCTTCGTGTATGTATCCATACCTAACTGTGAATCCATTCCATTTCATCAACTTGTACAAAATGCAAGCCATGGCAGATTATGTACTACCTGCAATTCAGATAATCACTCCACCTTACAAATACAAATACATAGTAAATACATAATAGTAATGATTTTACATTACAATGCATGTGGTACCAAAACCAACTGCAAGCTGACTGGATTCACGCATGGTCAAGTATCACTTGGTAAGAAAACCTTCACAACAATAGGTATAATCTACCACGCAGGAGCCACAATCAATGCAGGTCACTACACTGCATATATAAAAAAGAATTGGGGATGGTTTGCATGGAATGATAGTACCATTACTCCAAAGCAGAGATTAACAGCAAATCTTATAAATGCTTATTAATATTCTTAAAACCAAAATTTAGTAACTAATCTGTGCATAAATATTAACAAAACTTCAATTAGAAAACTATAAACAGTTAGAATATGCGAACAGGTATCTAACTGCCCCATGATTCTGCAACAACCAAACAGATAAATCAATACCACTAAAATATAACAAGAAATAAACAGAATACGCCAACAGGTATCTAACTGCCCCAAAAATCTGCAACAACCCAACAGATAGATGAATAACTTGCAAGTATAAATAAAAAAACTATAACCAGTTAGAATACACCAAAATGTATCTACCTGCCCCAGAAAATCTGCAACAAGCCAACAGATAGAAGATTATCATAAAATTATAAGTAAACAATTAGAATACACCAACAAGTATCAAACTGCCCCAAAAATCTGCAGCAAGCCAAAAGATAGAATATTAGACAGAAACAACAAATAAACACTGAAAACAAAGAAAGAAATATATTGTACCATAACAAAAAAGTTTTTTTTTTAATCCAGCATGGATTTTTTTTCCCCACAAACCCAATGATTTAATAAAAAAACACAGGAACTGAGCAAATTGCACAGTACACTGCTTTGAAATATAGTACTTCTAAAGTAATGCAGAAATGTCTATTGTGCAAAGCAATAACTCATTATAAACTATCCACACTAACATATGATCTTTTCTTTTATCACAGAAATTGAAAAAAGAATATCTGCTCCAGTTACCCAAGTAATGAAAAAAATATATCCAATCACAAAAAGTCAAACGATAAGTATATACTAATTCAACTCACAAATACTGCTGCATAACACAACCATTCAAGCAAACATCTAACCATACACCACAATCCAAAATGTTTACTTGCATGGATATGTCATACTGCAGTGCTTGTTACCAAACTCTACAATCTTAATTGCATGACTTAGCCAAAACTTCACATACAAACTCAGTACACAAACTTTTGATTTGCGGAAATTTCATGGATGTTTGATTCTATGGGTGTGTTATGCTATGGTGGTTGTGGCCAGGGCCTAGAGTCTTGGGTGCATGCCCGAAGGCCTTACTTCTGCCATGCACCGAAGACTCTAGGCCCTGGCCACAACCACTGCAGCATAACACACCCATAGAATAAAACATTTTAACTATAGCATATGGGCTACATCTACAGGATATTAATTACATTCAATGCTCTATTAACAACCCAAAACCAATATCATACTAAAGTAAAATAGCCATTAGTGCATTTTTTATGTCCGTGGACAGCTGTGAAGACCGCAAACATGACAAACACATCTGGGGCACCTGCAACCTAACCAAATACAGCTTTTGAACCATCTCTTACTCCCCCACCCTCCCCAAGCACTCTTACACACGAACGCACTCCACAAAATAGTATTTTCCCCCCGTTCGATGATGCGCTGTCCGCGGATATCCACGGATTCAAGGTGGCGGGTGGATCAAAATGATGTGCTGCACCTCACGCTTCACCCCAGCCAATCAGCAAATACATTGCATGTCCGCAGACATGACACAAGCCAATTAGCCAATCGGTGTCCTGTCTGCGGAGCGAACAAGGAATTGTGTCAGCGGAGTGGAAATAGATATGACTCATTTTTTGAGACCTACTTTTTGGTCGTTTTAAGAAAAACTACTAGACGGATTTCCACCAAATTTACAGAAGCACGCTTTTGGGACCAAGCCGCTGTTCATGGTGCAAATCCGTCCAGCGGTTTGAGCTGTAGGCATGAGCAACGTTTTTTCCCCATTAACTCTATGGGGAAAAAATGCATTTTGGGACCCCCCTTATAACTTTGCCCCCCATGCACCAAACCTCACAAAACTTTGCAAAATAATTCAGAGTGGGCCATATACTTTTTTTTCGCAAATTCTGGTGAGAATTCATCCAGGGAGAGCGATGTTATAAGCCACCCAAAAAAGTACTACTTAATAATAACTACACTGCCACTACCGTGGGTCGTGTAATATATATATATATATCTCCAAATGCAACTTGTGCCAAAAAATACTGCCCTGAAACTCTATCAATAGCTGCTGCTATCAGGCCAGAGCTGGCTAGGTGTTAGGCAGAATCATATGCAGTACACTTTGGGAACACCACACACAATTAAGACTACAAGTGTAAGTACAATTTCACCTTTGGTACAAGCTTGAACTACACAGTAAAGTGGTAGCAATGGTTGAGCAGCCAGACTTATCTCAAGAGTAAAGTGAGCAGTTCAAGAGGTTACACAAAGGACAACAATTACTATGGTTAGAACAAAACACTGATTCAAGGTTTCTAAGTAAAAGAATATACATTTATTTACACCATCAGTTATAAAACAGTTCACTATTATAAAGCAGCAGAAAATCACAATCTAAATATTCTACAATAACACCCAATCATTTCTGGACAAGTTAGGCTCAAAATGAAGTGTAAGCAAAATGGCACTCCAGCAATTTAAAAGGGAGAAAAGGCAAGGTTATCGAAAAATCAATCAGCACCAACAAGTTATAGGCAAGGCAATCTATAAAAAGGGATACTACAATGAGGATTCAAGTCAATAGGCCTGGACCAATTTCAATGGTTCAGAGATTTTGCAGAGGATCACACAGTTTAGAGTAGTACGCAGTTACGTCTTTGCCAAGAGTTCAAAACGAAGTTCATCGGACGAAAAGTTATTCAAATGAGAAGAGAAGGACAAACCTTCGGATAAGAAAGATTTCAAGCACTTTCACTGCGGTTGGACGGAGAGAATGACCGGATTTGCACAGTACCTTAAATGGAGAAGAATGCTGTAGCTGAGGCAGTTGTTCGGGGCAGATCCTGCAGAATCACGGTTCCTGAAGCTTCAGTCATGGTGACGAGAAGGAGGACGTCTGGAGGGTCCTGCACTGCCCAGGGAAGAAGCCAGCAGCAAGGCAAAACGTCAAATAAAACTGCGCTCCTTAAAACCCAAACAGGTTCCGTTCCTCCTGGCTATCTGGTTCACTGCAGCGATGGACAGCAAATTTGACCAGGAGAGGGAAGCCGGCGTTTGGTGTTTGGCGAGCTGGTTGGTCCCACCAAGCTCAAGGGAAAAAGATTCCTTGCAGATCTCCTCTGTCGTCGAGTTTCAGTGATTCGGACCTGCAACAGGGGTTTACCGGGATGTCCAGTAGTTGCAGCAGTCCTCTTCCTTCAGCTCCTCATTGGTTCTCTTGTTCGAGTAGCGACTATGTCTTCCAAGTCCCAGAGACCTACTTTTAAGCAGTTTTCCCCCATTCACAGAGCCTTGCTGTCAATCACATAGCAGGGTGGCTGTCCTGTTTGTTTTTTTTTTTTAACAGACCATACAAACAGTGAAAATAATATAGCAAAAGAGACATTAGATAATGCTCTGCAATGAATGGAACAAAAATTTGATATGCTAATGGAAAATGTCAATCTTTTAAAACATTTTCTTGAGGCCCTTATAAAAGAAAAAAAGATAAATATCATTGTCCCACATGTACCTGTTCCCCCTCTCCATGTCCAAGTCAACTATCCCCAAACCCTCGCCGCCAAGAAAAATGTTATAATGAGACTTCCATCCCTTCATCCCCTCCCATCCATCCTCTCCAAACCTCTAATTCCCCTGTATTTGTGTGAGTTTCTGCTTCCCCCTCTCTTTCATACATTTTATATTTGTATATAGTAAAAAAATATATTATGTGTGTTTTAATTCAGTCCCCTGTGTATTTTTTTTTTTTAAAAAGGCAGTTAATGTGTCCGTTATTAACCAAAATGGAGGTGTCCTAAGAACACTATGCCTGTCTGTACTGCCTGTCAGTACTGTATGCAATCATCCTGGAACTGTTCTTAGAACACACTCGATGTCCGGGATGTCCGTAATTAACCAAAATGGAGTTGTTCTAAGAACATTATGCCTGTGTGTACTGTCCGCAATCAAAATGGAACTGTTCTTAGAACACAAACGATGTCCGGAATGTCCGCAATTAACCAAAGTGGAGGTGTCCTAAGAACACTATGCATGTCCGTACTGTCCACAATGAAAATGGAACTGCTCTTAGAACACACTCGATGTCCGAGATGTCTGTAATTAACCAAAATGGAGGTGTCCTAAGAACACTATACCTGCCCGTAATGTCTGCAATCAAAATTGACCTGTTCTTAGAACACAAACAATGTCCGGAATGTCCGCAATTAACCAGAATGGGGGTCTCCTAAGGACACAATACCTGTTTGTACTGTTCGTAATTAAAATGGGAGTGTCCACACTGTCCGTAGAACATGTACATCGCGCCTGTCCGTAACTGTTGGTCGCACGTGTGTCGTACTTTTAATTAGTTTGAAGACCCAAAAACTGTCCGTAGAACATCCGCGCGCATGCGCACAGTCGTCCCTGCACATTTGGTGTCCTGCGGACTGCCATCCCATTCGTGAACGTGTCCGCGACGTCATCATGTGACCGCACCCACGCTGAATGCATGTCCTAATTTGCAATCACTGTCCTGGTCCACAAACATTTTAAAAGTACTTTTTTTGGACAATCCAAAGTATGTTACAGTAAAAGTTCACCATTGCACATGTCCCCGACAATGTCCCTGGTGATCTACATACTTTTTGGAACTTTTTGAGCCTTTTTTGTGATCGAAGTGTCTAGGGACGGCACGGATGTTCGCCGAGCGCACACCAGCAACCCCTATAAAAGGCCACACTCTAGAATTGCTCCTCATTGTGCTTCTGGCAACCTGAGAGAGCATTGCTTCAGACCTGCATTGACTGCATTGTTGGTGACTTTTGCTTGCTGTCTTCCAGATGGCGACCATGATTGCTTCAGCTGCATCAGTACCACCACCCCCTCCACCACCACCACCTCCCCAAGGGCTGGCAGAGGGGAACCGGCATGAGGTTATAGAAGAGATGGATTAAGAGGATGAAGAGGATGACGTAGTGGAAGTCCCTACTACCAGCACTCGTTGTGAGTCTTGGGTGTCTTGTGACCCTTACATTTCAAGGGTCACAATAATGTGTATGTACTGCGACACAGTACTCTGCAGAGGGGAGAATCTTCTGAGTGTTTTTGAGACTGGGACAAGGAGCATGAGAAGGTCTGCTACCAAGCTGAATAAGGACCACCCTACTTCTTCCTCTCTCCACCTGCCCATTCTTATCCCTGTGGTTGGTGACCCTTCCTTACCCTTCTTTCCCCTCCTTTCCTTGTGTGTCGTGTTTAAAAAACCCCAAAAAATATAAAACAACAACAAAAAAAGGCTCTTTTCAGAGCCGCCCTTCACAGTTTAAAAATACAAGTGAAAAATAAATAGTGCAAGGCCCTGTCCATTTTTCATGGGTCCGCGGACAGCCCGCAGACATTTATTTTTTGGGGGAGCTGCCCTCTCAGAACCAGTGTACTTTTCTATGGGAAGAAGTGGTGGTTCTGAAAAGAACCTTTTGGTGGTGTTTTTTTGTGTTTCAAAAACTTCACATGATGAAGACCTACTGATAAATGTATTCATGTAATTACAAAAAAGGTTGCAATGCATTTTGTATATTTCTCAGAAAAATCTGATTGCCAGCATAAGTAAGATGCACTCTATCTCTACAAAACATAATATTTTCAATGTGAAAAGAGGACATGACAACATCTCTTAGAAAGGCACAAACAGCCTTATTGACATTGCGCCTCGCTTTCTCCATTTGTGGACCAAATGAAGAAGAACACAGCCACATTTGTCTCTGCGCAATACGAGAAAAAATTACTTGGGAATTTGGAAACATGTCCATGACCTTCCCAAGTCCTTCTTTCATTGCAAATTGCAAAGAAATTCCAGACACATGTCCTAAACTGTTCCCTCCACAATGAATAATAATTATGTCTGGATGACGCTGTATCTCCAAAGTAGCACAGAGAGGTAGCAAATCCAGCCACTTGATTCCACACACTCCATGCCAGTGCACTTCCACATGAAGGAATCCAAGATGTGCAGCCACTCCACAGCGTTCTGCATGCACCTCCAACCAATGTATCCATGAGTCTCCCAAAATCCAGATAATCTGTTTCCTGAAAAACACAGCCATAGCTATCTGTTCTTCTCTCAGGAAAAATACTTTCTGACAAACTCTCTCCTTACACAACACACCCAGTAAACCTCATTGACCAATCTCTTGCTCTGCTCATTCTCATTTGCATGCCTTTCAACCCCAAAATCCTTGTATGCAATACGTGGTGTCCACGGACAACCGCCATGTCAGCAGATATATCGAAAAATCCTTCATGATCAATTTAAATTTAAATAATGTACCCCATTTCCCCTTTGAGGTTGGCTCTGAAAAGAGCCGTTTTTTATTTTTTTTTGCAGATACTCGAGAGACACCTGTTATTTTGTATTTATTTTTCTTATTTTACTCCTAAAATCTTCACATAAGCTTCTCCAAAGCAACCCTTATGTTCCAAAACAGCATGGCATTTCCCATAAAAGATAAAGAATTGCCATCTTCTTTAAAATAAACAGCATTACTAGAATCAATGTTCTCATGATTACAAAAGAACATACCAGCTCTAAGCATGAAAGCAAACATGCCTCGCTTGATTGCACACCTAGCAATGTTTTGCTGAGGATAAAAAAACAGAACTATTATCCCATATTGCCCTAGGTACTAAACCAGAAAAAATAACTTAGGCTTTTGGAAGGACGTTCATTACTGCTTGAACCAAGTGTTCCAATTCTGCCAAAAAAGTACGGGCACTGACATGGCCCAAATGCAAAGCACCACAGTCCAAAACTACCACATGGAGACTGTTCATCCTACCTATATTTTCACAAACTTGTACAATTCCCTGTATATTGCAATCAGGCACAGTGCTCCACACCACCTCCACTCCTTTAACATCAAAATTGTTTGCCACATTCCTGCATTTTGCATACTGCTCTAAACCATGCACAAACATATCTCCAACCACCAACACCCTGACTTTCTCCACCTCTGCCATCTTCACTGCACACAGCCTCTTTCAAGACAAATCCACAATCTCAACACCTGATTGGCTAATCCCTACAGTCCACTTTCCATGTTGGTTTTTCTGGAAAGCCCCAGATGTGGCACACCCTGTCTACGGACAGCCAAGGTGTCCGCGGAGCGCGTAACTCTTAGACAGCCCTCTACCCTGTCCACTTGACTCTCTGTGCCATTTCCTCATTGGATACAGCCAAGCAGTCACACAACCATACACCAATCACATCCAAGACCTCTACACTCCATCATCATAGTTCACCACTTCAAATGTACTGTTGATCACTCTGAGTACCATTCTCATGTCATAGGAAAGCACCTACTACAAAAACTACTGTACAAGTCTCCAAGATTTCTACTTGCACCTGTATGCATATCCACAAGCATGAATATAAACTACAGGATGCATATTTTCTGCACAGTACATGTACAACTCTTATAAATACATATGAACAGGGTAACTGCCACTTAACCTGTATAACCTATAAAATGAACTTACTGTGATTTTTCCCATCTGCTATAATCAACTGTCAAACTCGTCTGCTATCTAAATATTTTTTTTACACAAACAGATATTTAAAAAAGTGTAATTTAATATTAAAAGATGGGATAAATAACAGTATAATTGTAGAAAAACACTTAGTAGTGTATTATAAAATTACAGACAGCTAGGATGAGTTCATGCAACTTTAAACACTCACACATGTAGACACTATCATTAGAAAAGCTCCCCGCTGAAATAACAGCACTGCCTCTACATCACATCCTTCTGCTTTATTGCCCACACCTTCACAAATGCATACATTCCATGCTTTTCTTTACAGTTTCTGTCATTTACCCTATAAATATAGCAAAATAAGTATATGATTATTTCTTCTATCTCCTAACATCCAATAACACAGCCTTAAGAAACCAAGTGAGTTTCAAACACTTAGTATTATACTCATTTGCAAAGCATGTTCAACTAACAGATTGTAAGTAAAATATAAAGGCTGCACATAGTCAAAGGACACTGCATGCATACACTATGTTCAGTTATCAAACAACAATACTACTACAACAACATAAAAATCAATGTCTAAATTAACAACAGTGCTATAAACACACACAATTAATAACTTCTTTCTTTTACAATTGCAGTGAAGACCACTCTCATGAAAAGCAGCAGCATCTGAAGTGCAAACAACAACTCAGAAGAAACCTGCTCATTCCATACAAAAAAGTAAGTACAATGCTACCATAATGTTCTAACTGTTGTTTGGGTTGTTTGTATTATACCAATAGGAAATAGGCCATTAGTAGTGTGACATAGGAATCAGAGTGTGAGTTGTACACACAATGTAAGATCCTTATAGAACATCTGAAAACTTGCCGTACTTATGGTATTTCTACTTGTGTGGTTTTAAGCATAATGTATATGTTGTATGTACGTTGATCATTTTTATGATTGTTTTATGAAATTTAGAATCTTAATAAAATTTTGTGATAATCGATACCACTTTTTGTTGTGGGAAGAGTGTTTAGTGACACCTAAGTAAATATCGGACTGTCTTTTTGTTTATACAAAACTAACTGTTACTCAAACACACAGTGGGGATGATTCATGGAATTTGTGCACTGAAAAACTGTGATTTGTGTGCCATTCTGCCCACAAATCCCTATTTGATAAACAGGGATTTGCGGGCAGAATCCCTGTTTTTCGGCAAACAAATTCCATGAATTAGCCCCTAGAATGTTAGTATTTCTCAGGATTCGTCCCAGAATCCACATTCTAAAAAGTCTGGAATCTAGGCTAAGTTCTTGTGTACTTGTTTGTTATGTGTTTTCCTTGATCTTTCACAACCTTGCCCCATCCCGACCCCTTTCTGAAGTCCTCCTACTATCGACTACGGCCTGTGTTGCGACCTGTCTTTGCCTGTTATCTTCTAGTTGTTATCACCAGCACACTGCCCGACCTGGAAAGTTTGGGATCTTCCTTCTGCTTTATGAACTAAATCCCACGCTGACTGCACCTTACCAACTTGGAACGTATTTTGACCACGCTGTGCTCTTTGATTTCACACTACACCGCCAGCAAGTTACCGAACCCAGAACATCTTGACCATTCTCTCGAACTACCTATGGACCATGGTCATGACACCATTTGGGTAGTGGTTGACTATTTCTCTAAGTTGACTTTGTTTATACCATGTAAAGGACTTCCTATGGCTCCTTCTTTGGCTAAGCTGTTCTTGCGTCATGTGTTCAGGTCTTTTGGTCTCTCTCACGTTGTTGTTTCAGATCGTGGATCCCAGTTCACGTCTCGCATTTGGCTGGGCCTTGACTACCTCTCTGGGTATTGAGGATCGCTATTCAAGCGCCTATCACCCAAAGACAGATGGACAAGCAGTGCATCTAAATGCAACTTTGGAACAATACTTACAAAGCCTTACCTTGCAATATCATGGTTGTTCATGCTAGTCAAGGCCGAGTTTGCATATAATAACTTGATTCATACCTCCACTGAAACGTCGCCTTTCTTTGCCATATATGGGCGTCATCCACGTACTCTTCCCATCCAAACTATCCCATCATCGTCCAGCCCTGCTGCGGGTGCATGATTGCGTGACTTGGCCAAGGTGAGCGATAATGTTTCAGCCCAACTACAGAAAGCCAAGTTCAACCAAAAGGCACTTTCTGATGCCCATAGATCACCAGCACTTGTGTATGAGGTGGGTTCTAAGGTTTGGTTGTTGACAAAAAATCTGCACATTCCGGACAATGTTTCCTTCTTCCATGTTTTGTGGGTCCTTATAGTATAACTGCTAGCATCAATCCTGTAGCAGTTTGGTTGTACCTCACGGCTTCCTGGCATATTCAACCGGTCTTTCATGTGTCTTTGTTGAAACCTTGTCTTCAGTCCACCAGATTACCATTGCAACCTTCTCCTATTGACGTTGAAGGATCCGATGAATATGAAGTGAACAGCATTTTGGACACAAAGGTCCGTAGGGGGCTTCGCCTATACTTGGTTGACTGGAAAGGTTACGGTCCAGAAGACAGGAAGTGGTAGCCTGCCACTAACATTCACGTTCCACGTTTGCTCTTTGAGTTCTGGTCCAGGAGGGGGAGGCCTCCTTTGGGGTGGGGAACTGTCAGGATTCGTCCCAGAATCCATATTATAAAAAGTCATAACAAACATTCTTTCTCATCACACAAACCTGAAGCTTCTACCCACAAAAATATATAATCTTCTGGTCATGACGCAATTCAAGCAAGCATTTCGTGTCATGGTTTTCCTTGGACGCGCTCTCGCGTTTCTAAAACACACTCTCCGAGGTTGCCATGGCGACTATGGCATCCGCTCCATGCTCGTCACATGACCCGCACTCGGAGAGGCGGAGTTCGGCAAACTCACGGTCACCAGATATAACACTTCTGGGTTGCCGCACTCGCCGCTTCTGATTTTGCTTCTGGAATCTAGGCCAGGTTCTTGTGTACTTGTTTGTTGCATTTTGTCCTTGACCTTTCCCAACCTTGCCCCATCCCGACCCCTTTCTGAAGTCCTCCTACTGTCGACTATGGCCCGTGTTACGACCTATCTTTGCCTGCCATCCTCTAGTTGTTATCGCCAGCACGCTGCCCAACTTGGAACGTTTATGATCTTCCTTCTGCTTTATGAACTAAACCCCACGCTGCTCACACCTTACCAACTTGGAAAATGTTTTGACCACGCTCTGCTCTTTGAGTCCACACTACGCCGCCAGCAAGTTTCCAAACCCGGAACGTCATTTGTCAATGCCATCTCGTCCCTACACCTTTGAATCTAGTACCTGCAGGAAGGGTCTTCATTGCATTGACTTCACACCACCACTCCTTGGATAATTCAACTGGGAGATTCACCTTCTTGCACCAGAAATAAACTGCATAACCCAAAATTTAGCACATGAACTAGAGACTATTACTACTGGCGCTAGAGTCGACATGTGCCCTCGTTCCGTCGGGACAGGCACTGGACTAGAGACACTTACACTTGTCTAGTGCCGTTGTGTTTCCAGGGATGGATTGGGTTGTGCAGCATTTCTCTTTGGCAGAATTACTTTTCCTCTCCCAGTTTGCTAAGTTATTTTCTGATCCTTGTATTGAAATACATTATTGCCATACAGTTTTCTCTCTCTGATGTTACTCTTAGTCGCTTGAAGATTGTTAATTCCTCGAGTTTAGTGGTGATCATAGATTTTTCCCTCTCTGCAGTCAACGGTATTCCTGCCTCCTCAGAAGTCCGGTTTGGTGATTCCCATCTTTTGACTGATTGGTTCCTTTGTATTTATTTTGGAAGTACAAAGGGGCTCATTGGTAGGGAGAACTCTAAAACTACACTACAAATTCAACTATTGTGTTATTGATCAGAAATTGGATTCTTTGACAGTATTGCAGAACAAAGAACTGTTTTAATTCTACACCATTAGATTTATTATTAGTGCTTCTCCTCACCACTAGCTTACTTTGTATTGTCATCTGAGCCCCAGTATAGTAACACACAAATACAAGAATAGCCTTCCCTACTAGTTGCAGCTGTTCATTGCACAATCACACACCTCCACATACATCCTTACCATCATACTCAGACACTCATGCAGACACAACACACATACAATGCAGAACAGCCCAACCCATACCTTCTTTTTTCCCAACAGACTCCAAAGAATGCCTACCTAAAAGCAAGTCCGTAGAAAGCAACGCAGAAGTAGAGCAAATCAAAATAAAAGTGTACAAAATAAGCATCCATCTCTAGCAGAATTTGTACAAAATGTTCAAACAAAACATATAATACAGCGAAACAAAGCAAGCTTCCAGTACAGAAATGTTGCCTCCTCTTTCAAAATGTAAAATGAAACATGAAACAGAAAGTGATTAACAAGAATTCAGCTACCACTACTGCTAACACTGCTCCTATAAATCTTGATGTACACACCAAAAAAAGTATTTTACACAAAATGTTTCGCCGCAGAGTCCTTTCAGAATGTTATTAAAACAGGAGAGAAATCATGCACAACCCTTAAAACCTACAGTAGAAAATTAATCTTAGAAGCTCTCATAGACATTGCAATCCTTCTCAAAAGGAAGTTATTTATTTTAGTGTTAAACAGAATGAAACCACTAACAAAACTAACTACAAATCTACAAAAAAGACTCAATAAAGGGAATGTCAACAAAAATAACTTCTTAAATATCTGTGGAGGTGAATGGAGTCACACCACGAGCAAAGAACCATATTTTAATGAAGAAGCATACTAACAAAAACAAATAAACACAATTGCCATACATAGCAGTGGACGAGGGTATGAAAAACATAATAATACCATAATGGAACAAGAAATGCTGCTTACAAAAATATCCCCAGAAAACTCAGTGTCACCTGTCCATCCGACTGAACCAAAACGTCCAGTGTACAAATGGCCATGCACATTAACAAAAAAACATTCAAATCTTTATGCCAGTTCCTCAATCAGTATGTAAAAGGCAACTACTACAAAATATGGATACCTGTCCAGTGCGCAAATACACAGTACTACAAGGACATTCATTAGCCTGCATTTCAGGACCCATTTGCAAAAGCACCTTCCATCATATCAGAATGATATCAACCCATCATTTTACTATAAGAAATCTAGTCCATAAACTGTACTTTGCTAAAAGTCCTGCTTTAGCATTAGGCAATTTGAATAACAATCTTCTACAGCCAAAGACCTACTTGAAGAAATATAGCATATCCAGAGAAAATATTTTGGAAGTGTGAAAGCCACTTACGAAATGCAATAGCTTTTCAACAGTCTAGGAACAATAGTACAAATGGCAACCTTCTACTACACACATACAAAAAAGAAATACTAAAATTTAAAAGTAAATCCGCTGAAGTACCAAACCATGTGTGTGTGTGTTGCAGGCAGAACGTTTTATAAAAGTTGCACAAAAACTGTAGACATACCATTCAAAATAGAAGACAATGAAGATTCCAAATGGTTTGAATTAGCTTTCTACCTTATAGCAGAAAACAAATACAAAATAACAACAACCAAACTTCTTCACGTGCTATCAACTCAATTTATATGAGAGCATTATAATTCAAACAGTGCACCCGTTTCAAGCAATAATACGCCTTTAACCAAAAACAGCAAAATTACCTCCCTCTGAATTAGTGAAAGGCATTCATGGCAAAGTAGTTCATTTAAAATTAGATCTGAATGAAAATGTAAACACTCTGGGAGTGCAACTTCCAATAGATCAATCTTGATGTGTCTTAGTAAATCGTGTACCTACAAAAGACAAGAAAATGTTCAAACAACTTGTGGACTTACATAAAGTTACAACAACCCTTGCAATATCTAAAAGACAATAATGAATATTACAAAGAAATTAATATTGAAGAAAACCTGAGGGAAACCACTGAAAGAGTCAAGAGTCACCAGAAACTGGTCAATTTCAACTTCTAGATCCTGCTACAGTATCCAATATTTTAGACCATTATATAATTCATCCATTACACTCTAAAGACACCATAGATGATGCACTAGAAACATACCAAATGTGACAAACCAAAGGATCACCAATCAGCATATGGGAAAAAAGTATAGAAGCACGTGCCTTTCCTCTACTCTGTCCTACTGGGAAAGGAGGAAGGTACGATGACAGACCCACTCAGATAACAGCATCAGAATACCACTCGTTACGAATGTATTGTGAAGATCCCAGATTTAGACAAAATGTGGAATACATATTCCACCTACTCTTTGAAAGTGAACTAGCAACTCTATGCTACGGAGTTGCACACACATTGAAATCAGGTTCCCATTTTCAAAATAGGTCAGCTACGCAATTACTACAAAAAGTGGGAAGAAAAAGATGAGGTTCTGCAATCAAGCATTACAAAATCTGTTAGCAAACATGTGTGGTACAAAAGAATACTGGTTCCGACGTCACAGAGATGTATGTTGTATGATAAGAAACCTCGACCCACCCACTTGGTTTGTTACATTAAGTTGAGCAGAATATTCATGGGAAGATTTACATGATTTCCCACGCATATCTAACAAAAACAAAACAAACATAAATATAATAACACCTGGAGAACTCTGCTCTATAGATCCTGTTAATGTTTCAAGATATTTCCATCATCACTTCATTGCTATGCTACACTTTATTTGTAATAAAACTGTTCCTCCCCTCGGAGAAGTGTAACACTTCTTTCGGAGAAAAGAATACCAAGCCAGAGGATACCCATATATCCACATGCTTTTATGGATTAAAGATGCTCCTAAATTTGGTCAACACAGTGATGACACCATTTTACAGTTTATCGAAAAATATGTCACATGTGAAATACCTTCACAAACAAATAGTGACCTTCATGCACAAATTTTACAATTTCAAAGACACAAATGTGGGAAATATTGTCAGTCGCAAATACAACAACAAAGGGAAATCCTACATTAAATGCCACCTTGGTTTCCCTAGACCAGTTACAGCAACAGGTCAAGTAAACAACTTCATGTCTTCAGTTAGACATAGGCCCTCATTACGACCCTTGCGGAAAGCGACTGACCGGAGCGCCACAGCGTAAATAGCGTTTCCGCCATTGTACGAAGGAGCAAAGTGCGGCCCATTCCGACCCATCGGGCACGAGCACCACGCCACGGCGGAAGTGCAAAGTCCGCGATGGCGGAAATGACCCCAAAACGGCCCACACCGCCGCCGTACGGCGCCCTAGGTGCAATACCGCCACCCCACTTAGCGGTCACCGCAGTGTGCGCCTACCGGAAAGTACGGTGGCCGGAAATATACGGAAACGGAAGTCAAAACATGGGCCCGGAACGGGAAACATCCCGGCGTACACCTATAAAAACACCAAAACCACACAACCACTAAAATCACTACCCTGAAACACACCCCAACCCGTCAACCACCCTAGCGAAACCACGAAAAATGGGAAAAGTAGCGAAGAAAGCGTGCGACCGCAAGCGGCAGGTCCACTTCTCCCGTGAGGAACTCACCGTGCTAACAGAGACCCTCCAGGAGAATGCAGCCGTCGTCTTCTCCACGCAAATGACCAGGACGGCACTTGCAAACAAGAAGGCCATATGGGCTCTGGTGGCACAGCGGGTAAGTGCGGTGGGGACCGCACCCCGCACCCCACAGCAATGCCGCAAGCGATGGGACGACCTGCGGATACGCGTCCGCAGCATACTCTCTGCCAACCGCAACATTGCCACAGCCACCGGGGGAGGTCCTGAATCACCCATCAAGTTGACCCCCTGGGAAGAAATCTGTGCCTCCACCATCGGAATGGAGAGCATAGAGGGAGTCGGAGGGATGGAGAAAGGAGTGCAGACATCCGAAGATTCAGGTAGGTGGGCCAGATAAAACAATGCCAAATCCACAAAGTCCAACCATGTGAAGTACCATGCGTCCACATAGTGCAACAGAAACACATGTCCAGGAGAACGTCCACACACATCGGCCTGAAAGCGCACGTCAAAACCCACAATAAATACATAAATAATTAAAAACCCCTAATACACGCACTACACGTGCAGCAGGCACACCCTAACTGCAGGCTGCCAAACAACTGCACCCTCACTCCACACACAAATCAAAGCACCTCCAAGACCCCGACCCAAATCACCCTCAGGTACCACCCCAATGCATGTGATACAATGCCATTCCAATTCCCACTGACCCATCAATAACCCTCGCCCTCCTTTACTCCACCACAGGGTCCGATCCAAACGACGAGCTACAGGACACCCCTACCAGCACACCAGCAAAGAGGGCCAAGACCAACGGCCAGAGACCCTCCACCTCAGCTGCACGCATCAAGACACGGCAGCAGCACAAATCAGGTGGCAGCACAGAGGAGGGAACATCAACAGGCACCCCAGCAGCCAGCATGGCCACAACACCACCACCACAGGTCCCCCCAATGGATGCCACAGAAGGCACTGCCTCTGGTGGCAGCAGCACCATAGGTGACACCCCATTGATGGCAGCATGCTCGGACACAGAAGACGGGGATGTCGAGGTCAGATCCATCCATGACCTGTCCCAATCCCCCTGTCTGTCCCCTCCCGTACAACATGAGGATACCACGCAGGTGCAGCCACAAGACGACGACTGGCCATCCCCCACAAGCCCTGTGGCAAGGCAACATGAGGACAACAGCCCCTCTGTGACACCACCGCAAATGGCCATGGCCCAGCAGAGGCAACAGTCCCTCGACAAGTTAATCGTCCAACAGCAGCAAATGGCCACACTCCTCAAGGGCCATGCCGATGAATGTGGGGGCACCAAGGCAGACATAGAAACATCAACAGAGACACTTAGGGCAGAAATGGAGAGAGGTACAGAGACGCTAAGGGCACAAATTGAGAGTAGCACCGAGAGCCTGAGAGTCCAAATGGAGAGTAGCACCGATAGCCTGAGGGGGGAACTGCATGCGACGTCCAAAGACGTATGTGCCGAACTTGCCGCAGTGCGCCGTGTGCTCACTGAGCTCTCGCAAACCCTTAGGGACATGCATGGACGTGAGCAGGCAGACACATCATCCGTTGCAAGTTCCGTCCAGGGCAGCCCCCAACGTAGATCTGGAAGGAACCTGCGCTCCACAGGCAGGGGTGCCCCTGATACCCGCAGAGGGGGCATGCAATAGCGACAGCCCACTGACAATGAGCATCTTTGGACACTGGTGTTCGGGTGGGAGGTAGGAGGGTGGAGGGGGTGTGTTGGGCTCACTTGGGTGGCAGGTCGATAGGGTGTTCAACATGATATCACATATGCCATAAAAAGTGCACGATCAACCAATGAGAAGTGTGGACATTGATCTTTGTGTACTAGGCCATCATAGGCGTACAGTCCATATTGTGCATGTCCCAGACACACGCAGTGCCACGAGTCCCGTGTCCATGCATCAGCCACCAGGCGTGAGTGCTAGAAGCATACATCAATGAGATGCTGACGAATGTCACGGCCCTCCGGTGCCTCGCAGACTCCATGAGGTGCTGCCACATCCCCACCCTCATCATGACCATCATCAGGTGCTTGTAGTTCTGCGTCAGGGGGCATGGGCACATTTCTACGTACGCACATGTTGTGGAGCATGACACATGCCATGACCATCTTTGCAACCTTCTCATGGCGGTACAGGAGTGCCCCGCCAGACCTGCTGAGGCAGCGGAAACGGGTCTTCAGTAGGCCGAATGCCTGTTCTATGACTACACGGGTACGTGAGTGGGCATGGTTGTAGTCCTCCTCATGCTGGTCCCGTGGGTTCCGGACTGGTGTGAGGAGCCATCTCTTCAGTGGATATCCAGCATCACCTGTATGTGGACGAGAAACGTATGATGTGGAATGCCATTGATACGTACGCACACCCCCCCCCCCTTCCTGGCAGGTCATTGACAATTCACATACCCCACATCATCATGCATGTAATGAGACTCACCGAGTAGCCAGGATCTGTTCCCTGCGTGTCGTTCCATGTAGCGTGGTATTGTAGAGTTCCTCAAGACCATAGAATCATGGGTTGATCCAGGGAATCGGGCACAACAATGTGTAATGATCCTGTTGGAGTCACACACCATCTGTACATTCAGGGAATGAAATTGTTTTCGGTTGCGGTACTGGGCCTCCATGGCATGTGGGACGACCAATTCAACATGGGTGCAGTCGATGGCAACAATGCAACCCGGTATGCCGGCAAGTGCATGGAATCCCACTTTTGTGTTGGTAATTTCCTGCTCCGAGCGTGGTAGAGAGATGTAGTCGTCTGCGTGCTTCAGGAGGGCATCGAGCACTTGCAATAGTGTCCGTGAGAACAGTGGCTGAGAAATGCCATGCAACTGTCCGACTGTGTGCTGGTAGGTGCCTGTGGCCAGGAAGTGGAGTACAGACACCACCTTCAGTAGGGGTGGGATGGCGGTTGGGCTATCAATCATGCTGACAAGGTCAGCCTGTGTCATGTCCACAATGGCGGCTATGGTGTCCCGGTCCAGACGGTAGAGGGTGTGGATCTGCTCATCAGTGAGGTTGAACGGATGTGCTCGGAGGCGTTGAATTGCGGGCTGCCTGCGTGGTGGTAGTGGCTGTGCTGGTGGGCCTTGCTGGCCCTGCCTTGGCCTCCTCCTCCTCCTGCGTCTCCTCCGTGCGGCTGGTTGTAGTTGGTGTTCGTCTACTTCTTGGAGTCGGAGCACTTGCAGTGCTATCAGGTCCCCCAGGGCCAACATCGCGAGTCCTGCCGGTAGCATTTCGGTGTGGTTGTGGGAGGAGACTGGCTGTGCAATTTATGTGTTTTCAGGCTGTATGGCCTCCACCTGTGGTGATTGATTCCACCTGTGCAAACTGCTCTCCCCTTTGGCCGAGCACGTCCCGCGCACAACGCTGCAATTCGGGGAATTGTATCTTGCTATTGCAATCATGTATTAGTACCCGATGGCCGTGTAAGATTGGTTGATATGTTCATTCTGCTGTGGTCCCATTGTTTCACATACTATCTGTGCAGTCGCGAACAGATTTGTGAGGGGTCAGTGGGACGTAGTACTCGAGTAACGGTGGGCCCTCATGCATCACTGTACCGAGTTGCAACGACGGGCGGGGCGTCCCATTCGTGGGTGAAGGCAGTTGCCATTTTCACACACAGCCGCACTCGATGGGATGATTATTGATTTCAAACGGCCACTGATGCCTTTTCGACGTGATGTTGCAAATGAGGAATTCGAAGGGCGGCGCTTTCGGTTTCCAGCTAGCGGCGAGGAGATGCCCACAGGTCTGACTGCAAATGTAACGTTCTATTGTTCTATGTCCTTGAGACAGGGCCCATGGCGAGGGAGCAATGATTGATATGAATAGTTTTGGATGCGCAATTGCTACGTGGGCGATGAGGCCGTCCGTTCCCAAATACATGTTACTTCACAACACTGGAATTACGGGCTGGGGCACTGTGGATTTAGCAGGCTGCATAACGCACAGACTCAATGGATGTTTCTAATGTCATGTGAGTAATTATTCAGGCATTTTGATCCCGGGATGAGGGAATGATGGATGGATGCATGGGCAGGTGATTTGATACAGAGTTTGCCATGTACAGGGCTTCTTGGGATCTATCCGCCTCCCCTACGCTATGTGATGCAGGGCTGCCATAGTGGGACCATCGTCCATCTGGCCTTGTTGAGCCCTCCCTGTCTCGAGGCGCCCTCAGACACTCGTTTGCGATGGTGTTTGCACCTCGATATAGATGGTTATGAGTCGCAAGTGGTTTTGGGGTGGTGATGTTCCTTTGGAGTGGGCTAGCATGCATATGGCTGTGGATTTCGTGTGATCATTGAAGTGAGTTGTTGGTATGTAGTTCTGATGGCCATTCTGTTCTTTTTCTTTTCTTTTGGTTGACAGGTATCTCCTCCCCTTTTGCCACTGCCATCTGTATGCCACTCCTGCAGATGGATTTTACTCCCGACACCTGCTGCTTCGTGTTAATCAGTGGAGCAGCATTACGATCTTATGGGACGATCGCCAATGGCCCACATGCCCTTACGCAGTACTGGTGGCTCGGAGCAACATTTCGGCCTTTCAGCTGGACTAGTGCCTCCCCATTGGGACGGCCCTGCGGTTCTGTGCGCTTCCATGTTGCCTTTTCGGACGTGAATGTGGCTCTGTGTACCATGGGGGAACAGGGCGACACACAGGTAGTGGCTTGTCATTTCTTGCGGAAGCAGCCCACAATGGTGATTGGTGTTTTGGATTTCATGGCCTGATGGCTGTATGTGCTTGGTGATTTTGATGTGCATAAATATCTATTCTGATTTGGCCCGTGTAGCGTTTTTCTTTGCAAGTGATGTGGCATATGCCTATTTGGGGGGCGATGTATTGTGAGGAGATCTGCATTGGGTTCCAGCTTCGGGGTTTCGTTGCGTGGTACTGTGCTGTGCGCGTTTGCCTACGAAGCCCAGTGAGGTCAGGGATGGGGGCTGCCAATATGCCAGTTTGAATGTTGTCATGCTCAGAGGCGGGGGATTGGGTTTTGTGTAACAGATGCCGGTCAGCCAGGTGGACTGGTTGAATGATGTGGTTTTCGGTATATTGCTGGTCACAGGTGCCTGTGTTTGCGTGCGTTTCTTGGTGGGGGACTGTGGTCATGTCCATTGGGATGGCTTCTGTATTCGTGCCATCTGTGCCCTGCAGCTCCCATTGGCCCCTGTTGTGTTTCTTTTGTTCGTTGGCATGCATGGGTGACTTGTACATTTCAATGGTTGCATTGTGGCTTCATTGCACCTACGGGGAGTTGTACTTTGTGGGCAGGGAGCGGTGTACAGGCACTCAGTGGGGCCGTTTACGGTTGATTCGCGATGCCGTACTTCTCGCCATGGCGGAATGGTACATTCCGCCATGCCTGATGGCGTTAGGTACATGTCCGCTAGGGTCGGAATTGGCGTACCGTTGCACCATGGTGGTGTTTGCGGTTTGGCATGCCGCGCGCGCGCGTGCTTGGTGCAGTTAGCGTTGGCGTTCACTACGGTGTCGCTAATGGCTTCGTACTTTGCGGTGACGGGTCATAGTCGCACCGAGCGCAATTCGATGGCGGTATTGCATTTCCGCCATCGTTTTTCGATTTCCGCCAGGGTCGTAATGAGGGCCATAGTGTTAAAGGTAAATCACCTAAGAACACATATTACATAAAAAGAACAGAAGAAGCAAAATATATCAATGATTACAATGCAATCATTGCCCTCTTATGGAATGCAAATATAGATGTGCAGTACATTGTAGATAATTCCACTGCATTTGCACGGTAAATTACAGCCTACTTAACCAAAGCAGAAAAAAACAGAGCTTCAAGATGACCTATCATCTAACAAAACACTGTCTCAGAAATTGTACAGCTTAGGCATAAACATGCTCTCTCATAGAGAATGTGGCTGCTATGAAGCTGCAGAACGTTTAACCGGTACTGCTTTGTTTGGAAAATCTGAACATATAGTATGGCTAAGTCTTGGTCCTGCTAAATCTAGAAAAAAAGTTTGCAAATCATACGAGGACATAGAAAAAATTTACTAGTCACATAATAACCAAACAGGCGTACCACTTTGGAAACCATGTGTCTATACCACATAGCCCAAAACTTCACATAAAAAAAAAATATAAAACCAGATGAAACCAAAGGTAGATACAGAGTGACAAATTGTGAAGGCAGCTAAGTGAAACTTACCAAAGAAAGCTTACTTAATCATTTCAAATTGTCATTAAAAACTCCTCAACATAAAGAACTATATTACATGTCCCTGCTACAACTTTTTAAACCATGAGTTAATAGATAATTATGACTCCTATGAAGATGCTTTCAAAGCAAATGAAAGCACTATAACAGATGTAAACTTTACACAGTACAAAACAATGTTGCGCAATGAACAGCAACACGAAGAACTCCAGGCCCAACTAGATAAGGTCACTCCTGACAGTAGTCAACCCTCTGTAACAGGAAGCCAAGATCCACTGGGACAGCCACTAATAGCAAATGAGGCAGATTAGCTGTGACAGAAGTAGAAAACAGCATGTTATGGTTTGTATTATTACTTTGCATTTATATCGCGCCTTATGTATCATTGGTATGGTCTCAAGGCGCTGGTAGGTTGAACGCCCTCGGGAACCGTAGTTCAAGTCAGTAGAGAGAGAGAGAGAGAGAGAGAGAGAGAAAGAGGGACAGAGTCATAAGGTGTGTGGGAGCACCGGATATGTTTGCAGCTGGTGTGGCACTTGTATGATAGCTGCTTCTTAGCCATAGGTGTGGTGGTTGGGAGATCTGGAGTATGTGTTCATTCTGGTGGGGTGATACCCAGACTAATTTCTGGCTGCGTTAGGCCTGAGGAGACGCATAGGCTAGCGTGTGTGCTGAGCCAGCTGTGTTTAATTAGGATGATGAGGAGTATGTGTCGGGTGTTAGTATGAGAACAGCTAGTAGTTGAGTGGTGGTGTATAGGAGAGAGTAAGCATGGAGATGTGATATGGTGGTTTTCAATGAGGTGCTTGAGATCGAGCGCACATCTGAACCATTTATTCTATCCGTTTTATTAACTCTGTCCGTTTTCATACATTTCACCTGGTTCTTCATTTGGTTCACTAGTCATTCCATTCATTCCATCATTCAATCGTCAGCTACATAAACGGTTCCACTATCTCCATCCGATTCTGCCCACTCTATCCATTCCATGCATTCCACCCATTCCATGCACTCCACCCGTTCCATGCACTCCACCCGTTCCATGCACTCCACCCGTTCCATGCACTCCAGCCTGTCCATCCGTTCCATGCACTCTACCCGTTCCATGCACTCCACCAATTCCATGCACTCCACCCGTTCCATGCACTCCAGACTTTCCATCCACTCCAGCCTTTCCATCCACTCCAGCCTTTCCATCCACACCATCCGTTATAGCTGTTCCAAGCACTACATCAGATACATTCACTTCATCCATTCCATCCATTCCGACCGTTCCATCGACACCCTCCCTTCCATCCACTCTATCCGTTCATCCACTCTATCCGTTCCCAAGTGGGCTTGATAAAAGTGCTGCAGGGCTGGGCCCCTGCCATACAATACCGCACTGGGAGGACAATCAGGGGTGGAGGGGAGTGGGACGAGGGATGGAAACATGCCTGACCCCAAAACAGTGTTAAAAGCCCTGAAACCAAGGCACAGGAGAGCCTGTTGATTTCTAAAAATGGCAAATCACATTTTTAAAGCAACTAGAGGCCTGGAAAAGCACTATACTCACCTTCGAGGCACAGATGTAAAATGGGCACCACAAAGGTGCTGCAGAGCTGGGCCCCTGCCATACAATACCGCACTGGAAGGCCAATCAGGTGCAGAGGGGGACAGGAGGAGAGAGGGAAGTAGTTACAGAGCACAAAACAGGGTTCAAATGCCTAAAACCAAGGCACAGTCTCACTATGAAGAAGATACAGAAGACTTCACTGTACTGAAATCAAAACTGAACAATGAGCAGTGTAGCATTTTGTTTTTATATTTGCACTGACAATACCTGCCACACTTGTGTCTTTGAAATTACAAAATGTGTGCATGTAGGTTGCTATGTGTAGTTTGTGAAGGGATTTTGCAAGTGACATATTTGTGAATGGACTGCAAAACAGTGGCATCACTGTCCTGACCAAATTTAGGAGCACCTTTAATCCACAAAAGCATGTGGATGTGTGGTGATCCTCTCGCTTGATATTCTTTTCTCTAAAAGAAGTGTTGCACTTCACAGAGGGGAGGAACTGTTTTATTACAAATGAAGTGCAGCATGGCAATGAAGCAATGATGGAAGTACATTGATACATTTACAGGATCAAGAGAGCAAAGTTCTCCTGATGTTTCTTTGTCTATATTTGCTTTGTTCACATTTGCTATGCGTAGGAAATTATGCATGTCTTCCCATGCGTACTCTGCAAGACAAACCATGTGGGAAGGCCAAGGTTGAGTATCATACAGCGTACATCTGTGTAACATCAGAACTAGTATTTTTTCGTACCACCCATGTTTGCTAAAAGATTTGTAATACTTGACTGTAACACTTCATCCTTTTCTTCCCACATTTTGAAGTAGCTGCGTAGCAGACATATTTTCAAAATTGGTACCTGCAGGGTTTGTGGCAGGTACCCTGTTTAGATGCATTTATAAAAGAGTTGCACATGTACTGTACACAAACTATTCATACCTGTAGTTTGTGTTGATGCATGTAGATGTGGATGAATCTGGAAGCAGAAATCTTGGAGAGCTATAAAATAGTTTTTGATGTAAGTGCTTTGCAATCACAGGAGACTTGTACTCAGAGTGATGAACAGTACATCTAAAGTGCTGAACTGTGGTAACAGAGTTAGATGTAGAGTTCTTGGATTTGATTGGTGGATGGTTCTGTGACTTCTTAACAGTAGCCAATGAGGGAGTGCTGAAGAGAGTGAAGTGGAAAGGGAAGAAGGCCTGCCCCTATGTTATGGGGTCCGCGGACACCGCAGTAGACCACAGACAGGGCATGCCACATCCGGGGCTTCTCAGCATGCCTGGCATGGAACTGGAACTGGGGGGATTATCCAATCAAGTGGTGAGGTGTGATTAATAGGGAGAGAGGGTAATCCTTTTTTTCATTGGTGTGTGTAGTGAAGATAGCTGTGGTTGGAGAGATGGAGTGAGTGAGTGTGTGAATGTTGGGAAATTGTTTTATGAGAAATCTGCAGATGTATGCAGAGATATGTGCCATTTCTGCTAATCTTGGATTGGAGGAAGTGGAGGCTATGTGGTGTGATCTGCCAGGGAGAAATGTGCAAGGTACACTTACACTTTGTAAACATATCGCTGTTTTCAACAATCCAGATGTCCTGGTGATTAAATGTGGAGGAATGTATTTGGACTATGGAAGTGCAATAACTTTGCAGGGTGACCCGAAGCAGAGCCACCACCAAAGAGGAAATGTGCTAACCTGGAAGTGTCCCCACCCTCACAAGTTGCAAAAAATGTCCATGGACACTGCGGCAGTCTACAAAGTGCACGTGCCACATCTGGGGATTTTGAGGCTGGCAGGCATGGAATTGGGACTCTGGATGCCAGGGGATTGGTCAATAAGGTTTACTGGGTGTCATGTATAAGGAGAGACTTTGGCAGAAGATCTGTTTGCTGTGAGGGGAGCAGATGGGTATGACTGTGTCTTTCAGGAGGCAGAGTGTTTGGATTTTGGTATGGAGTGCGTGGAATGAAGTGGCTGGATTTGGTTCCTCTTTGTGCAGCTTTGGTGACACATTATCATCCAAACATTATTATTCATTGTGGAGGGACCAGTTTAGGACATGTTACTGGAATCTCGTTGCAGTTTGCAATAAATAAATTAGGGACTTGGGAAAGTCATGGACATGTTTCCAAACTCCTGAGTAATTTGTTTCTTGTATTGGCCAGAGACAAATGTGGCTGTGCTCTTCTTCATTTGGTCCGCAAATGGAGAAAGAAAGGCGAAATGTCAACAAGGATGTTTGCGCCTTTTTGAGAGATGTTGGCATGTCCTCTTTCCACAATGAAAATGTTATTTTTTGTAGCACAAACATTTTTCACAGAGATGGAGTTTCCACGTTGGCAATGAGATTTTTCTGTGAAATATCCACAATGCATTGCATCCCTTTTTGCAAGTATAGCAACCATTTTTCCAGTAGGTGTTGGCCACTTGAACTTTTTCAAAAACAAACAAAACACCACAAAAAGCGCACTACCCACATTTTTATTAAAAGTCTGCAGACTGTCTGCGGACTTCACAGGTTGCACAGGGACCTTCACCAATTTATTGGCACTTCTATTTTTAAACTGTGAAAGTGGCTCTGAAAAGAACCTTTTATTTGGTTTTTGTTGTTTTGTATTTTTTGTACAAATAAGGAAAGGAAGGGTAGGGAGGGTAGGGGAGAGGCACCAACCACAGGGATGTGAAAGGGCAAGTGGAGAGAGGAAGATGTTGGGTGGGCGTCACTTGGGTAGGTGGCACTCTTTCTCATGCTCATGGACCAAAGCCTTGAAAGTGCTCCAAAATTGTTCTCCCCTGCA
This sequence comes from Ambystoma mexicanum, assembly GCF_040938575.1. Classification (NCBI taxonomy): domain Eukaryota; kingdom Metazoa; phylum Chordata; class Amphibia; order Caudata; family Ambystomatidae; genus Ambystoma; species Ambystoma mexicanum. The sequence goes on along the minus strand of NC_090926.1, from coordinate 518,414,071 downwards.
GAGTACCACATTGCAGTACATGCACAATATAGTGACCCTCGAAAAGGAAGGGCCTACTACATCGTGTATGGCCTGGTTCAGGGATGCGCTGCCCCACAGGAGTGGCTCTTGTGGTAGCAGGAGCAGATACAGAGGATGTTGTAGAGGAAATCAACCTACTACTTTGTTCAAAGGGGACGACCCTCCGAACTGCTGCCTTGTGGTACGACCTCAAGGAGTCGCTGTATGGAAGTGGTCCCGTAGCGGTACAGACCCAGTTTGCCACAACTGAACACCATGTCACACTCAGTGCAGCGCAACTTGTCTGCACGTGCCTTGGGAACCCTTCCAACAGTGGTAAAGAGCCTCCACACCCAAGACTCACGCTGGCTGGCAGTAGTAAGGACTTCCACTACCTCATCCTCATCTTCATCTTCATCTCTCTCTACATCTGCATGCCTGTTCCCCTCTCCAGGCTCTTGGGAGGATGGTGCTGGGCCAGAGGCAGCTACAGTGGAAGAAGCCATGGTACCCATCTAAAGTAGCACAGCACAGCAGGCACAGCTCAGCAGCAAATCCAATGTATGACACCAGCAATGTGGAGCAATGCTCACTCTGGTAGCCAACAACATTATGAGGAGCAGCTCTAAGGTCTGGCCTTTTATAGGGGTGCTGGGTAGTGCTCCATGGACAGCCGCAACCTCCATGAAAACTTCAAACACCAAAAAGGGCTCAAAAGGTTCCAAAAAAGTATCCAGATTGCCTGGGGCATAGTCTGGGACCTCTGCAAGGTTGAAGCTTCATAGAAAAAACATCTTGGATTGCTCAAAAAAGTACTTGTTTGGTGTCCGGGGGCCTGGACACTGCACGCGGACAAGGGCCTATGCTCAGCGTGGAAGCGTTCACATGCTGACTGTGCAGACAAGTTTGCGAATGGGACGCTGTCTGTATGACACTTATTGCGCATGATGGGTTGTCACATAGGTATTCTACTGACAGGGCTTTGGTCCCCGGACTAATTAAAAGTGTGACACACATGCGCTGGACAGTTGCGGACAGGCATGATGTTCGTAGGACCCCGAGGGTTGGATGCACATGCACACAGGCGTCTGCCAGACAGGGCAAGAATCCCCAAACTAATTAAATGTGTGTCACAACTTTGCGGACATGTGGACAGGGTCAGTGTTCTACGGACACCTGCATTTTGATTGCGAACAGCCCGGTCAGGTTAAGTGTCCGCAGGACATCCCCATTTTGATTAATTACAGACATTCCTGACAGTTGCGCTGTCTGCGGACTCCAAACAGGACCTTTTAAAAGTAAAATGCAGACACATACAGCAACAGTATACATATAACTTTATTTACACACAAAAATGTACAAATTATAAAATAGAGGGGGAGGCATAAATGGAGACACATACAAGGGAATTGGGATTTTCTAGAGGTGTGGTGTTAGGGGAGGAAGGGATTGAGGTCTCATTGTAATGCTTTTGGTGATGGGGAATTTTTGGGGATGGTTGGCTTGGTCAGGGAGAAGGGGTACAGGTGCAGGTGGGGCAGTGATATTTAATATTCTCGATTATAAATCTTTGAACAAAGTCTTTCAAATCAATGTTTTCATCCAAAATGATTTTCCACAATGTCACTTTGTTGTTCCATATGCTTTTTGGAGTTCTACAGGTTGTACTGTTTTTGGGGCATTGCTGTTATTTTGGCTATGCATCTATCTAATCATACTTATGTCACCTGGGTTGGTTCCTCCTCTGAAACATTTCTCCTTCTTCTTGTCATCCCTGAAGGATCTGTTATTGGCCCCTTTCTCTTCTCCCTTTATAAGTCTCATCTTGCTGCAATTATCTTGTCCTTTGAAATTTCACACCACTTTTATACTGATGACACCTGACGTTGTCTCTCTTTCTCTTCCTTTGCAAAGCCTTTCCACAATAACTTATCTTCCTGTTTGCTTGGTATCAAATCTTTGATGTCAGACCAATTTCTTGTTCTAAACTTGTCAAAAACTGATGTTTTCTTCTGCTCTGCCACCACTATCCCCCTTCCCCTTCCTCCACTGTCTCTTTACCTCCTTCCTCTCTATCTCTTTCCAGCACTGCTCATAATCCTGGTCCATACCTTGTTTTAGGCAAGATTGTGTGCAGTATCCTTTGGAAGACTACAGCAACCTTGACCTCCTGGTAATAGGAACCCAACCTTTGGTATAAGTTTGTACTACACAAGTTGGTAGCGTGGCGGAGCAGCCCGGCTTATCTCAAGAGGGGTCAATGTGAGTAGGGTTGTAACACAGAGTTTCACATTGACAGTTGTTCAAATAAACACTTACATTCAAGGCTTCTTGATTAAACAATATTAATGTATTTAACAGTCAGTTATATAAGCCTTGCTCAGAAGGGAGCAAAATATGTAACAATGCTAATGTACTTCAAAACACACTCTGTTTCTCTAAATAAGATGATACCCATTGGGGGTGGCACACAGACACTTCCTACACCCTCATGTGACTTAAATAGCTAGGACACTGTGGACATTGATTTATCACTGGTACAATTAGAGCAACACTGAGTTTGGTGCACAGATTAGATTTGGGAAAAAAAACAAAGGTTAACAAATAATTCAAAAACAGTAATTTTAAAACCTTCAATGCACAGTAATATTAACCCTTTCCTGGGGGAAAGGTAAAGGCACGGAGTCAGAGCTAAGAGGAGTCTCTCTGAGAGCCAGGACAGCCACTGTTAGTTGAGCAAAGTCTAGGGGAGCTGGAGATCTTCTTTGCAGGTAAGTAAAAAATCTTGCACAATATTTTTAGAAAGGTTTGTAGATATAAGATTCTCTTGAGGGGCCACAAGCTGGGATGCTTGTGAGGTGCAAAGCTGTATGCAACTCGGCAAGGGCAACCAAGACAAGTCTCAACTGAGAACAAGTAAGGCTACACAACAAGAGGTAAGTCCTCTTAACTTTACAGTTCCTTTGGTTAGAAGAAATGGTTCCAGCTGACTTCTGTTCCTGTACAGCTCTGCAGATACTGGTGTTCCTGTGCCTCAGTCATGGGGACAACAGGGAGGACATCTGGGGCCTCCTGCACTGCAATGGGAAGGTCAGCGGCAGCAATGGGAAAACTTAAATTCAGCGGGATTTTGCGTTTTCAGCTCCTCGCGTCTGACAGCAAATAGCAACACTGTGGTTCTCAGATACCACTTCAGACTTTACTCGTATCTGGAGTCCAGCACTCTGTTGAGGGTGCTTAGTCTTGGTCATTCCTGCTTCAGGGAAGTCCGGTGGATCTTCCTGGAGCTCGGGTCTGACTTAAAAGCGATCCACTCGGTTTGGTGTTCCTCTCACTTGCACTTCGGTTCCAGCAGTGCAGCATTGGAAGTACATCCAGCTCTGAGAGGATGTCCAAACTAGTTCACTTTTGGGTTGATTGGTCCCACCAACCTAAAGGGAGCACTCATCCTTGCAGGGCTTCTCTAGTTGACACAAATTGGGAGTTCAACACAGTGGCAGGGCTTCACTGGGCAAATCAATGATCCAGTAATTGCAGCAGGCGCCTCTTCCAAGTTCTTATTCAGATTCCTTCATCCAGTGGTTGACTCTGCCTTCCAAGTCAACAAGCCTTGCCTTTTATGCAAGATTCTACCATTCATTCCAGCCTAGCTGTCAATCACACAGCAGGGTGGCTGTCCTTGCCGGACAGCCAGCTCGCCAGTCACCTTTGGGTGGATTCCTGTAACCGAGGAGGTTGAACACAGGGAGTTTCACACACCTCCCTCACTTCCTGCCCCTACCAGACATACTGGAGCCAGAGGCGGGCTTTACTTGTGAATCCCGCCAAAGGCAAAATGAACAGGTTTGGCACACAGAGTAAATGTCAAGAAGGACCTTTCTGACAAGTCATTTTGACAAAATGGGCCCCCCAGGGGTGCCTTATTGCAGTTGCAAATGCAGCGCGCGGTAAAAACACACAATGGGAGTAAAAAGGGTAACATAAAAATGCTACATGAGAAACTCGACAAAGGGGGTACTAAGTAACCCCTCAAGTGCCCTATGGTAAGATAGCGATGCTGGGTTTAGAAAGTTACAAAATGTAAGTCAAGTCAATTTCACTTCACTGCTCTTGGAAACAGTAGTTTCCAAGAGCAGTGAAGTGAAATTGTGGTGAATGTCCTCAGCTGGGTCCACATAGGCACCTCAAGTTTGAAAATGCGCAACTTGCACCACACATGTGATGTCGATGTCATTTGAAGTCTTGGGGCCTGATTTACAAACACATTTCTATTGGACTTTCCCATGTTGAAACATGTGTGCAAATCAGGCCCTTGGTTTGGCTAGTCCCCTAGACTAATGCCTTTTCGCACTTAGCATAACTACAAGAAATCGCCCATTGGATTGGCTACATTATTAAGAGCATTGATAGATTTCTACATTACTTTTTCTTTGGATCATGCAAATTAATACATTTTAAAATGATCCCAATTTCCAGAATAAAATGCATACTTCTGCTATGATCTTCTTGTTTGCATTATTGCGATGCATTCACATTACGGAAGTGCAATTCAAAACAGTTACCAATAACAAAGAAGCACCTCTCTGGCTTATTTCCCCATATCCGTGCCTTAGTGATTCCACAAACAAAGGAGCGTTTTGCAAATCTGAATTATATTTCGTGGATACCAGAAATCGAAAAAGGAAATCACATTTGTGCCAAACGAACATTCAGACAATTGCCTAATGAACATCCAACACTCTGGGCCTCATTACACGGAATGCGGTACGTGTTTACCGGTACCGGTAAGGGCACCGGTACCGGTAAATCCATACTGCCTTCCTACGAGGTCCCTTTGCGGGACCCGACCTCAACGGCTGGTTTTACCAGCCATTAAGGAACGGGCCCGCAAAGGGACCTTGGTGCTAATTACGGTACCGCACTTTGCGGTACCGTAATTAGCTCCTTCCCCATTCCCATTGAGCCCTATGGGGGCAAAAATGGGAATGGGGAAGTGCCTTGGTGAATGGGAAATTAACGCCCCCGCTCACCTTGGAGTAGGGCGGTAATTCCGCCATCCACCAAGGCGGACACGGTAAAATACCGGCGGCAACCATGGCGCTAATAGCACCATGGTTACCGCATACCGTGTAATGAGGCCCTCTGTTTATACACAATTGTCACCCACGTTTTTTTTTTTTTGTGGCTGGAAATTACACAGTTTTTGAATGTGTCTAAAATGTTGAATTATGGAAACTGAGTATTAGCGTATTTGGAACAGCTGCCAGTAAATTAACATGCATTCATCGAAAACTATTACACACACGCAAGTATGTGTTGACGATCATTCTGCAATGCTCTTGTGAAAGAATGATTTGTATACATTTTTCTTAAGATTCGATTTGAAACAATGGACATTAGTGCTTGGAAACATGCTGCATACGTTAGAAGGGTTTCCATGGAGATGGCCATTGTGATGTGCACTGTAGTTGTTTAGAGCAGTGGTTCTCGAAGGGCAAAGGATCGTCTATATATTTTCCCAGCAGACTTATAAGATTCGTTCTTTATGCAACCAAACTATGCGAAATATAAAGTTAAACTACTTGCAGGTTGAACATGCATACACATATGCCAACATACTGATTTATTTTTGGATAAGGTAGCTCACTCTTGGATTTTACTTTTTAATTCTGAGACTGGTAGTCATTACTCCCTTTCAACCACTCCCCAAACCCGACACACATTATATATAGTGCAGAATGGAAAGAAAGCATGTGGATCAGGTTAGAATCTACCAAATAGAACGAGGTAATACAATGCAAGGTTACCACATTCCCAGCTGTAAATGCAGCCACGTGTGCTTGTGGTGTAAAGTGCTCGTGAGAGTTTAAGATGGCATTACACTTCATTGCATATGTTTGGTTCTAAAATGGAGAGAATCAGCTTTTCTGGCTACTGATTGGTAACAATCCCTTCATAACACATGACATCATAACCATCCTTCCACCACAGAACACATGGAGAATGGCATAACCTTACAATCCGACCATGGAAAGGAGAAGGTTAATAATTACTCTATGGGCTAGCCTACGGTCTAAGCCCAGACATGCAAATTCCATCAATGTTTCACACTCAATGTTGCAGGAGTTCTTGGAGAAACATTACATGAACGGCACTGCATTTTACTTTGAAACAAATCTGCTAATTATCTATCTATCTATCTATCTATCTATCTATCTATCTATCTATCTATCTATCTATCTATCTATCTATCTATCTGTGCTCTTGTATTGCGCCACTAACCCTAAGGCCTCAGGACGCACACAGGAGAGAAAGAAACAGACAACGAAGAACATAGAATATAAAAAGGGACAACAAGGATGGTAGGAACAAGACGGACTCTACCAGAAACAGGAGACATAGGATGTTATAAAGCAGACACGACAAAAGTAGTGTCAGTTGCAAGAGGGTGAGGAAGCCTTACCCATGGCATAGATCAAGCAAGAAGGTTTTCAATTGTTTCTTGAAGACAATTACTGAACTGATATTGGCCAGATGTTTTGGCATAGAGTTCCACAGTGTAGGAGCTCAGGAATTGAAACTGGCTCCTCCAAACCTCTTCAGCGTAAACGTAGGTTGGAACAAAGAAATGTTGCTGCTGGATCGTAATAAACGACCATCAGGTTTCTATTTTAACCTGGTCTTGATGTATGATGGGGCCTTGCCATGCAAGCATTTGTACACGATTGACAGCCCCTTGTGGTGCAGTCGTTGTTGAATGCAGGCTGCGTCTTGCTTCAGAAACATGAATTTTACGCCCAAGGCCAAGCACAGCTCGCACTGCGCTGTTCTGGATCACCTGCAATGTTCTAAGATTTGTCTGAGATGTACCAATCAGAACACTGTTACAGTAGTCCAGCTTGCAGTTCACAATTGCAGCCGCTATCAATGCAAGATTTTCTCTGGACAAGTAAGGACGGATCTGCCATAGAAGTTGGATGTAAAAGTGGCAAAAAGACTTGAGGAAATTGGTCTGCCGAGTAAAAGACAGCTGAGGGTCAAAGTATACCCCAAGAGTTTTTACATTTTTTGATACGTGAATAACGTGATGACCAATCAAAAAATTCTCGTATTTCACATCCAGTTTATTTAGCCGCTGCTGAGTGCCCACAATGAGCAACTGAGTTTTAGCGTTTTTGAGAGCCAAAGAATTCAAGGCCATCCAGTTCTGAATTTCCCTAAAGATGAGATTAATACACTCAAGATCTTTTTGATATTCGCCTGTAAGTTTGATGACTATCTGTGTGTCGTCGGCATAATTGGCAAAATATATGCCCATGGCCGACAGAAGAACACAGAGAAGACGTGAGTATATATTAAAAAGAAGGGGCGATAAGCATGACCCCTGTGGGACACCACATAGAAGGATAGAGGCAATAGAGAAGGCATTGCCTTTGGTTACTTTCATATTTCGTGGGCCTAGGAAAGATTTAAACCAAGTTGTTGCTTCTTTGGTGCATTTGCCAACTGATATTAACCTGTCCGCCAAAAGTTGGTGATCAACGAGAGCAAATGCGGCGGACAGGTCCAGAAGCAGCAGCAAGGCTGTATTGCCCTCATCAACAATGGCAGCAATATGGGATTTTAAATCGAGCAGTGCCATCTCGGTCCCATGATTGGGCCGGAATCCAGACTGTCGTGTTGCTAAAATATCATGTTCCTCAACAAACATCTGATATTGATTAAAAGCAATTTTATCCAGAATCTTCAGGATAAACGGAACATGTGTAATCGGCCGATAATTACCAACCTCTGCTGGATCCAAATGTTCCTTTTTAAGTAGGGGTGTAACCTATGCTTCCTTTATATTTTCAGGTATGAATGACTCATAAAAAGACCGATTGATAAAGGTAGTCACCCAAGGGGCGAGAGTAGAGATGTATTCTTTAAACAGTGTAGCAGGAAATACATCCCCTTTACATGAGGTAGGTTTGAGCCGAGAGACTGTCTCAATAACAGTTTCTACCAAGACTGAGCTGAAAGAAAAGAGCGGGTGATCCTTAGGAGGTTCTGTGATACCTGTGTGCTTAGAAATAAGTTTGACTTGGGCATTGGTATTATTTTGATGAGTAAGGGTTGTGTTAGTAAAGATGTTATGAATATCTTGACACCAGAGACTATCAGCATGAGGCACGGTAGTCATAGAACCACCCTTCAATTCCTGAAGGATGGAAATAATCTCCTACTTTTCTTCTTGCATTTTAGGTCCAGCCACAGCTTTCCTTTCTCTCAGAATGGCTGCAGCATTTTGTTGAAAGACTCTGGCGTTGATCATCATCTCTGTGATGCAGAACGAGTACTTTGTGGAATTTTCTTGTGGAATTTTGGTTTTATGAACATATTGTTTTCCTTTTTTTATTTTTTGTTTACACTTTTGTAGTGAGCCACTATCGTCTTCAAAAAGTAAAACAATGCTCCTAGTCCATAACACATTATTTTTCATGATGTGCACCATTCCTTTCATCGTACCAATGCAAATAAACCCAAGTACTGTTTCATGGGTTTCGTCTTGGAATGGCCTGACGCGTGCCTGTGCTGTGACAATGTTCACTTTGCATTGTGTTATGTGCTAAAGCTTGGGCCTGCCGTAGTTGTGGCATGACTGGTAGTAATACTGCTTGCAACTGTATTCCCAGAACTCTGACCAACAACACAACAAACACATTTCAATGTTTTTTTAAAAAAAAATGTATTAAACTTTTGGTCCACTGGATAAATACTTATGTCAGGATGATGATAACACTTAACAAATACAGTGTTCGCACGGTTGCCGTGATCATAACAATAAAGGGTCAGGATAATAGCTCCAAGAGTCCCAGTCTAATGTGAGGAAGGGTGCAGTGGTTTTCACAATCAAGAGTCTAAAAGAAGAGCCACTAAAAAGCTTCTTCTTTGGAGTCTCTCCTGGTAGTGAGGCAGGGACGTCCCGTCATGCCAGGCACACTTTAGACATATATGCTCTGCTCATGCATCTTGCCGTGGCTTATAATGATATATTTTAGTGAATTGAGTGCTACAGTATATTGCTATGACACATATTTGCTATACGGTTTAAGGTTGCCACAGATAGAGCGAGCATCTAATTTCAGTACGTTTTATGAGGCTGAGGGGGACTGTGGCATGCAGAGATGTTGATAAAGCAGCTTTGGATATGTTGTGCCACTGTACAATATGTTCCAACATTCAAAACAGTTCATATTCAGCACTGTTTCTGAAAATGCCCAGTGTTTGGGTGATCGTGTTTAGTTACACACCGTTATCCATCCACTCAACTCTCTCCACACATTTCTCTAAAAATACAATAATCCTGAGGATTGCCTGAGCCATGTCTAATCCGACCAAGAAGGCTTCGCGAGTGTGTCTATTAAACCTGGCCGATTTCTGGAGCATGCATGTTAGGTGTTGCTAAAATAAAAAGGCTTTAGAGAAAACAATATACATAGCCATCTGGCATACAGTAGAAAGCATTTGAAAAAAACATTAGTTTTGACATTTAAAATATGGAGACTAAGCTCATGTTATCCTGTGCCGAGGCTCACACAAGCACACATTGAACTCTGCATAGTTTGTTCTGCTTGCTTAACTTTCTGCACCTATGTGATTTCCCCCTAAAATGAACCCTTCTAAAAAAAAAATAAACACCTGCTACCTGCAGACACCTAGAGTGCCTGCCGTATGTTTCACTCTCACTACAACGTAATGACTTGTTTAATTTTTCAATGCATTATTGTAAGGATGGAAAAGTCTTTTTAGACCCTCCCTAATATTCCTACGTGAAATGTATCTCGCGTTTACCCAATTGGAGGGAGACATCCCCACATTTGTCTATCGATTCTAATAATTTAGCCTTAGTATAATCACTAAAAAGACAATGGACAAAGCCAATTGGTGAGACCTACAGACTCCATTTTGCGTCACCCATGAACGCCATCTTTTTCTAGGCCCTGTTATGATTTTGCAAAAGCCATCTCTCCCTAAATCCAGCACTGCTCACAGCAAGACCCGTCAACCCTCCTTCTCCACCTCCTCCTGGCAGCTCCGCTCAGACTCATTTCTCACGGAAGCGCCTGGCCATGTATTGCTGCAAATACTCAATATCCTTCTCTCTTCCTCTGAGCTCATTGCACTGTGTGTGACAGAGCAAGCTCTGATCTGCACGTCCATCCGTCTCCACAAACCTGCCTGTGCCACCTCTACCCCCAATCTTGTAAATTATAGCTTGACAGACCACTCCCCCACTTTGAAGTAACTGCTGGATGACCCTTCCTCTCCAGACCTCCCTCAACTGCCCAACATATACCTAATACTGGGTGACCATATATCATTCTGCAAAACTAACACCCATCCATCCACTCGCTCGAGTCATGGGGCACATGGGGGAGCAGATCATGAATACGGGTCTCAAAGATAAGACATCTGAAATGAGTGCACCAGGTACCCCTGTCACCATAAAGGCATGGGTCAGAATGCATATATATTGATTCACATTTTATGGCCTCCTCCATCAGAATAGCAACTTTGTGTCTAAAATTACTCTTTGCATGCCAATAGCAATTGTGTAGTTTAGATTATCTAGGAGAATGACATCTTGCGAACAGTTCGACCTTCACCCCATGGAGATGAGCCCAGCCGACCCACGTGCTACGGGAAGTGACATCCCAACAACAGCTTATAAAGTCTTGCTAATCAAATACATTGTATAATGCAGCCATGTGTGAACCAATAACGATGTAGTGTTCCTCACCTATACAATTTGTCAATGATGATGATTTCTGTCTTTATAACATGATGTTTTTGTAATATATGGCAGAGCGCTCTCACCATGCCCAAACTGGCTTTATATAAACATTGTTCAACTTGCAATCTTTCTCCTGGTCTCATTCCCTTCTGGGGTGTGTCAATTTATTGGCTCTTTTGGTATTGTGTCGAGACCAGGCCCATTCATTATGCCCCCAAAACAATTTTGATGATTTAACATAGCAACTGCCCTTAGATACAAACATTCTAACAGATAGTGGGGCTAATTCAAAATGGTGTGCTCGCTTTCAACCATTTGCATGGTGGAGAGGACGGAAGATTGTAAATTATGATTCCACCTCACCCTTGCTATCTGCCATCCAAAAACTCTAGCATCTGCGCCACCATGCATTTTCTTGCTGGCACAAATATGGATTCTTATGGAATCTGCTTGCTTCTTACATCAACAAAAAGCTGGCAAAGTCCACAGGAATCCATTGCAAATGCTGGCTGCCATGCTTTTACATAGCAGGCAGTGTTTACTTAATTTGCATGTCACAGTGGAATAAGGTAGAGAACACACATGAATGTCACCATTTCACACTCCCCTTCTGGCATCAGGAACCTGTTTTCTCAAAAGAATAAAAGGAATAGGTTCATGCCACATAATTATAGGGATCTAAATATGAGTCCCATAATGTATCCCAGGAAAAGCAATATAGAGAATAAGGTGACTCATGCTTCTGAGTTTTAAACACGAAACTGATTGACAAAGGATGTTGAAGATGTATTCATGGTATTTCTGATTGTGTAATGTGTATGGAAGGCGCTTTTTAAAAAAAAACAGAAAGCCCATTCCATGGTGGGTTACAGTTTTAAGATATGCATGGAAATGTCTCTTTTATTGGTTTATCTTTATAGAATGATTTTGGTTGAAAGGTTCAATTTTCTATAATAAAAACCAAGTAAAAATGTGTTATTAAACTGCATTACTATCACCGATCAAGGAAACACCTTTGTTGTGCTCTTTAGTTTACCTCTATCTCGTTATCTATTTATCTAGTTTCCTTTGGCACATCAGCAGACACATTGATACCACCCAAAAGCAGCAGCCCTCGATGTTTTGTTCTTAAATGCCATATACAAAAAAACAATGTCCCTTTCTAACAGGGAGACACTTTGTCCAATCATCCCGTTAAACTTCAGCAAGACGTATTATACTGCCTAAGAACAGATGTTTTAGGTGTCGCATAGCTCCATGAAGTAACATCTCCATATGGTGGCTTTAGCACACACACAGACATGTGAACCAGTTGAGCAGAAGAGTAAAAGAGACTGAGCTAGGAACCCAGAGGCAATAGAAGAAGGGAATCGATGTTGAATAGGATGATAATAAAATTAGCACACTTCACAGAATTCCATTTGGTCTGAGTATAGATGCCCTTCATGTTTTAAATGTTATTAATATGTAATGATGTGGGTAAATACGTTTTGGAAATGGAAATCCGCGAATCGGAACCCCCTTCAAAATTATCCATTCCAAGATTATAGTGCACATAGGTCCCTTCGTGTAACCAGTTTACTGACTTGACAATGCCAATTGTGCAGTGTTAGAGCACAGGTTAAATTGTTACATGTGCATCCCTGACAGCTGCTGGGACACAAAGTCACTGAAGACAGAGGAAGACAGAGGAAGCAATTTAAATGCTGCACCTCTATTCTAAATTATAATAATTGTCTGCCTAAATCAGTCTAATGGCAGGCAAATCTCTAATCCAGGTCTGGTTTTGACATGGCGACTGATAAGTACACAGAATTATGAAACCATTTGAATTTGATATCACACCAGGGTTAGCACTGCAAGCAGGACATAATCATAATAGGGCTGGTGTATAGGCTATCTGTCTGGAACGCTGCCCTGTGGAATAATAGCCAGGATGCTTTCCTTTATTATTTCAGCTGGAAGATTCACCCCTACCCCCAGGAGGTGCTCTTGGGAAGGGTGTGTCAGAGGCAGCATTGAGATAAAATGTTCATTGTAACACCAGAATGCTTATCACTGGAATTACTTTGAAGCTGACAGGCATGGATAGTGGGCATATTTAGAGTAACCAGAGAGGTCCTGCGTAAAAGTAACTCTGGCTTTGACATCATAAGGTAAAGGACACCTGTTACAACATGTGGTTAGATCCCTTACAGCATGCTGGCTTTTGACAAATTCCCAGAGGCATTGTGCGTGCAGTACATTCCAAAGTCTTCTGACATGAATGCAAAGACAGAAGATATCCAAGGCAGAGTCAAGATCTGCTCCATTGCCATTTCTAGGAAACAGTGGGGGTGATTTCTTTTGGACCAATACCTTGCTGTAGATGCACTAGAACTAAAACCCTATCACTGGAGCTGGAGAAGCATCTCTGGGTGGCAGCCTAGGTACCAGAGTCAGATTATAGCAGAACAACTCAGCTTGTCCTGCAACCATAGCAGCCTAGAAGTCCATGAGAAACACTTCAAGCTGTCTTTAAACCACTTCAACCAAGTTTGATGCCCTTCGAGGCAACACAGGACAAGCAGGCCAGTTTTTGGCACTCCACAAACCTCAAGCTGCATATCATCATCTTATAACCATTTCAACACTGTCTCAAACCAGGGGACAATAGAACTCAAGCACTGGCTCATCACTGTGTAAGAATTCAGCTTGACATAGCCTAAGCAGTGCACTGACCCAAAAGGACCACATCTTGGCCTGACTTGACCTGAGGGAAGCCATTGTGTTTCAATTGCTGACTTGAAAAAGCAGATGCATCATTTTAACCCGACTCAACTACTGACTGAAATGTGTTAGGACCCATTGACTCACACTCGAGTGCTGACTGAAGCCACATAGAGCCCTCTGAAAACGATGATTCGACACTGATTCACCTCTGGATTAGCAGGATTTGCTGCACCTTGACACAGGTTTGTCCACATAAAATCCCAAGTCAATGCTGTCAAGCACCGAATGCAAAGAAATAAGGTAATGAGAGGAGAGACCCTGGCAATCTGGTCCTTTTTTGAGACCATGATGAATTATAAGCCGGGGGCGTGGCTTGGCGCCGATGGCGAGCGGTAGCTGATCCGCCGAGCTCCGGCCGAGACGCCGTTTCCTGATCCTTTTTCTCCGGCTCGCGTGCGACCCCGACTTCTGAAAAGGAACGAGCGGTTGGGCGAAGCAGCCCTGCACCTGAATAGTTGTTGGGCCCACCAAATTGGACCCCCCTGAGACTCCGGTGGCCCTGAATCGGTTCTCCCCCCCTCCCGTTCTTACTGGATCCAAGATGGCGCCCCGCACAGCATAGCGGTGCCTGCGAGGGGTACCCCCTCCCCCAACGGATTCCAGGGCCCGGCGGGGAGAGGCAGCAGCAAAAGAGAGGCTCCGCTCTTCTAGAGACCACCTCTACGGACCACACCATCACACACGGGGGCAGACCACAGCTCACGGCCCGATATTTGGCCAGGTGAAGGGCCCCACCAGTGATCTCACAAGTGAACTAACTTTTGAGGCCTAAAACACCCGCAACCCTCGCCCCAAGATGGCCGCCAAGAACAAGACCAGAGCCGCCACCATGGACTCCTTTGTTTCCACCAGGGCGAAGACCCCCACTCAATCCAAGGCCAGCTCCTCTGAAGTTGCCCAGTCGAGCGAAGAGGTGGCGGCCGATAACCACTCTCAGATACTTGATGCTATAGCCTCGCTAAAGACGCATATAGACTCCAAGATCGACGAATTCAAAGTCGATATTCAACTGATCCGCCAGGACGCTCGCAACTTAACGGAGAGGGTCGCGACCGTTGAACAGTCGGCAGAGGAAGCCTCCACGGCCATCACAGCCATAAAGTCCGAAGTTGTCCTCCTGAAGAGGAAAGTCACCTTTTTGGAGGAAAAGGCGGAGGAGGCCGAAGGTCGGGCCAGACGGAGCAACATCAGGATCCTGGGGGTCCCGGAGGGGAACGAGGGAGTAAATACCACATCCTTCGTCGAAACCCTTCTGCTACAAGAAATAGGGGCCGGCAAATTGACCCAGGGATTCTCTGTCGAAAGGGCCCACAGATCCCTTCAGAGGCGCCCTCCCCCCGGATCGCACCCCAGACCCATAATCGCTAAGATACTGAACTTTCAGGACAGAGAAACTATCTTACGGCGATCCAGGGAGGGGGGCCCCATCGAGCGAGGAGACTCCAAAATCTCCATTTATCCGGACTACACGCAGAAGGTACAAAGAGAGCGGAACTCATTTGTCCCGATAAAAGCCCGGCTCCGACAACTGAACCTAAAATATAGACTACTTTATCCATCGCGCCTAAGGGTTGTCTACAAGGAGAGAGTGGTATTTCTCGAGAACCCAGATGCGGCCAACATGTGGCTTGAGGATAATAACCTGGCGGATGACAAGGACAACTCACAGACTGAGACCTAACCCCCCAGCGACCCCCATGTAAGAAACATCGCACGTGAGACCGGAATACAGAAGATAATCCAACTACAGTTTTTTCACTTGGAAACGGCCTCGTTCGGCTCTGCCGCCAGGCCCTTGCCCCACCCCCAGCGTAGTATTTACCCGGTCTGGGCACCCGCCTGACCCAGCTCGCGCCCGACTCCCGGATGGGCTCCGACGGCTCGAGAGCGCCTGAGCACCGCGACAATGTTGTAGTTGCTGGGCGCACCAGTTTAAGTTTTGTTGTTAGTTTTATTAGTTGTACAGTCTTCATGCCTCTTTTGCCAACGCAGACCGAGATGGGTCTGGGACATGACACCGATGAACGAAATGCAGTGGTATCCCCCCTGCAGCCCACCCGAACAAGACTAAAGTGGAGTCGGACCCCAGAGTCCCACACCAAATCTGAAACTCGAACCGGATGGCGGCACAGCTTACTGTAATGACCTGGAATGTGCGGGGCATGGGCTCATACCTCAGGCGCAATCGTATACAGTCCTACCTCAGGAGGAAGAAAATCTCCATTGCACTCCTTCAAGAGACTCACCTCACGACGGAGGCCATGTCTAAAATTGCAGACCGATGGGCTGGGACTGTTAGAGGGTCCCCCTACTCTAAATACGCCAGAGGGGTGCTAATATGGATAAGCCCGGACGTCCCCTTCCAGATGGAGGGAAGTGAACAAGATAAAGAAGGGAGATTCACAGCGATTTGGGGCACATTGGAACAAACCCCAGTCTGCTTCATCAACTCTTACTTCCCTCATCACGGGATATCGGCGTACCTCGCCACATTGATAACGAAGCTGACTCGGTACCGGGACCGCACCTTCATATGGGGAGGGGACTTCAACTGTGTTGCTGACACGAGTGCAGACAGATCGCTGCCCCCCCCACGCCCGAGCAGCCTCACATCCGGTGCCTTGAGGGAAACTCTGGAGCAACTCAACTTAGTGGACATCTGGAGGGAACACCATCCGACCGACAGGTCCTACTCCCACTACTCAGCTCCACACGGAGTTCACACAAGAATTGACTATCTGTTCATCAATAAGGAACTTACCCCACACATAGCAACCACAGAATACCTGGGGCGGACGATCTCCGACCACTCCCCACTGACCATGTTATGGCAAATGAGAGGCCCCAGACCCCCGATCCCCATGTGGAGGATGCCGACCGCGGCACTTGCGGACCTCGAGTTCAGGGAAACCCTTGCCGAAAAATTGGAAGAATACTTGGAGAACAACATCGGTTCGGTCCCCTCCTGGGGCACATTATGGGAAGCAATGAAGGTGGTGACCAGAGGCGAAATCATATCGAGAGCCGGCGGAACTCGCAGGCAGTTGCGGAGAACCCTGGAAGCACAGGAAGCTGAGATCTCCCGACTGGAGTCCACATGCGACAACTCTATGGAGACAGAGACCAAGCTGAAGGAAGCCCGCACAGAATGTCAGCAGGCATGGGAAAGACTGGAAAAATTTGATTTCGCCACGCACACCGCCAGATCTCATAAAGAATCGGACAAACCGGGAAGACTACTAGCATGGCTCTGCAAACGGGAACACCCCAAACATCTCCCAGTGGAGATACGGGACGCTAATGGGTCATCCCACTCGACTCAGCTAGGGATCAATGAAGCCTTTGCTAAATTCTACACAGAACTGTATACCCACAAGACCCAGATTCCTGCTGCAGACATCATAGACACACTCGAGGAGATAGAACTTCCCCACATTTCGCTCGAGCAGAGAGAGGAGCTGGAAACCGAGATCACTCTTGAGGACGTTCAAGGGGCAATCAGGTCCCTCTCCAACAACAAAGCCCCTGGCAGTGACGGCCTCCCACCTGAGTTCTATAAAGCGTATGAGTCCATCCTTGCCCCAGTTCTCCACGAGGTCTACCAGGAGGCACACACGGATGGGATTCTCCCCAACACCATGAAGGAAACCATAATAGTCCCCATGCTCAAGCCACACAAATCGCCCACCGACTGTGAGTCCTATCGCCCTCTGGCTATGCTAAACTACGATGCCAAGATCCTCACATCCATATTGGCCCGCAAGCTAGCCAGGGTGGTGGGTTCCATCGTTCACGAAGATCAGAACGGATTCGTTCCTGGGCGCAACACCACTGCTAACCTCCGGAGGTTGCAGCATGTAATGGCCGAAACATATGACAGGGACGAGGACCTGGCGGTGTTGTCGCTCGACGCCATCAAGGCCTTCGACTCCATATACTGGGAGTGGATCAGGGAGGTCCTGAGAAGATTTGGCTTTGGAGGGGGCTTCATCAGGTGGGTTGAGGTCCTCTACAATTCCCCGACGGCGAGAGTAAGAACGGGAAGAGTGGTTTCAGCGGCTTGGGATATACAAAGGGGAACAAGGCAGGGCTGCCCGTTATCACCCATGCTGTACATACTGGGCCTGGAACCGATTGCATTATACTTCAGGCAGCAGCTTTTCGATGCTGGCATTAAGGTGGGCAATGCACACCACATAATATCCTTGTATGCAGACGACGTCCTTCTTTACCTAAGCTCCCCCGAAGTTAACGCGCCAACCGCGTTGGAGATACTGGACAACTATGCGAAGTACTCAGGGATCCGCTTTAGTAGGAATAAGTCCTCTGCCTTCCCCTTGGCGGGCTTACGCAACATTCCGGAAAACAATCTCCCAGAGATAGGAATAAGCTGGCAACTGGTCCAGTTCCGTTATTTGGGGATCAACATAAGCCACACCCCGCTACTCATGCATGAACACAACACCGAGGCCGCCATCACGAGTCTCCGAAGTTCTATAAAGTTTTGGTCCAAGCTCCCATTGGCCATGGTGGGCAGGGCAGCGATTGTCAAGATGATCGTACTCCCCCGATTCCTGTATTTCTTCGTAAACATTTGCCATTACATTAGACCGTCCTTCTTCAAGAAGCTGGAGGCCATCATCAGGGACTTCCTTTGGGGCCCACACAGGCATAAACTGTCGCTGTCCGTCCTCTCTCTCCCACACAAAGAAGGCGGAATAAAGTTACCGGATCTCCAGTTGTACTACCTGGCTGCCCAGCTGAGTCACATAACGAGATGGCTCTCGGATGAGCCTTCAGCAGAGACCGAACTGCTGAGGCAACCCTCGGACAATGTGATCCCCAAGGAGATCCTATGGCACCCTACATGGCAACCCCCGGTCCCCTCCATGGTGATTGACCTGGGAAGAAAGATATGGGCCAGGTCCTGCTGCATCAGGCGAATACGACACCCATACTCTCCGGACAATCCCATCCTAGCAGACACCTGTCGAACGGCTGCAGACATCTCTACGGCAAGGAGGTGGGAAGAGGCCGGCATTTACACATGGAGCGACATGTATGAGGAGGGAGAATTCAGGGATTTCGAATCTCTTAAGGCTGCCGATGGAATTCCCCCGGGCCAGTTCCTCTGGTACCATCGCCTCAAACAAACTGCTAAGAAACAATGGACCGGATGGCCGGAGGAGCCCTCCCCTGACCCTCTGCTACAAGAGATGCATGACCTCTCGGACGGCTGGAGACCTGTCTCCAGGCTTTACAGCAGACTATGTGATAAAACCAACCCTAAATGCGAAGATCTGAGGACAAAATGGGAGGCGGACCTTGAGACCCCGATTTCAGATAAAGAATGGGAAAGAGCGCTGATATTTCCCAAAAAAGTATCCAGGAACACCAGGTTTGGCCAGATCCAATTGAACGTTCTTTACAGGACATACATGACCCCACATAGGGTTGCCTCCTTCAATAAGACATCCTCCCCTGCATGCCCCTGGTGCGGGAATGATAAAGCAGATGTGATTCACATGTTCTGGACCTGCACCAAGGCGATGGCACTGTGGTCCAAGGCCAAACAGACCTGCATGGACGCCGGAATGACAAGATACGAATGGACTCCTGGCGAGTGCCTCCTGGGGACCTACCCCAGACCTAGCAAATCCAAGCACGCTGTTAAATTAATGGACATCTCATGTATCCTGGCTAAAAGAACAATAGCGATGGCCTGGAAGACGCCGTCGGGCCCCAGGCAAGAGAGATGGCTCAAAGAACTCGAGAGATGGACAACAGCTGAAACCAGGGCCTGGCAGGAAGGAATCACGAACAGTGGCGAAACCGAAGGTGGCACTTTGGAATCATGGAAGGCCCTCCTCAGAGACATACGCTTCAGCGCTGACTACAAACCCCCCTGAAGTCCCACACCACTGCATTGACACTGCTCGGATGCCGGCATTGGTGGAACCACCCCTGTGTTTGACCCCTCTTGCTTCCTGAAACTTTGGGTCATTGCCCCTAACCCACCCGTCCACTGTAAGTTTGCTACAACATGAAGACTGTTGTTGATTTGTTTGTTCCCCCCCCCTTGTTTCCCCCTCACCGTCTCCTCCCCAGTTCAAACCAATGTTGATTTCTTGTTGTATTGCACGTTTTCTTTTTCTTTTTTCTATCAAAACCAATAAAATACGTTTTAAAAAAAAAAAAAATGATGAATTATAAGCCCATATTCTCACCTTTTTCTTATGAAACTCCTTCTTGATCATTAACATTGTGCCAATTGAAGGACTGCACACTCCTGCTCATCCACCCAGATGTTATTCTACAACTGCTTGCATTTTCTGTTTTTACTTTACTGGGGTGGGGTGTTGCTTGTGTTTTTTATGTTGTTGCTTGCATTCATACTGTTCAATTAAAAGTCAACATATGTACAACACTTGTATTGGGCATTCTTTTATTTTGTAGTAGTTGTACTATTGCCTGGTTGGGATGCTACATTGTCACCTCAAACATCTGCTAATTATATAGCCTGCCATCAGACTGCACTACCATTCAAGGCACAGGAGGACTACTTTTTGGCTGAGCCTGTTTCATCTTTATGATGGTAATAATAGTGTGGGGCTGAATAGGTAGTTTAGTCACTGTACATCATTGTGCTAATGCTGAAGCGTAGTCCTTTTGTCACAGCAAGATTTCTGGACGATGCTATCATCATCTGTAACAGGAGATGGAAACAATGGACAGATGTACTGAGAAGCTGATGCAGAGATCCTTTGACTCCAATGCCTCGCTATAAGATGTATGTAAGATCATGAAAGGGGTACTAAGAACTCTGAAATATGCTTAGAAAGTCAGAGGGGTTCTGTGACTCCTTAAAAGGGCCTAGACAATGAGAGGGGCATTTACAGCGTGGATAGAATGGTGAGTTCCAGAGAGTTGCTGAGATCCCTTAAAAGCTGCCTGATTGGGCCACAGAATAGTCTGAACATCACTTAGAGACTACGATGGGCAATGAGAACCATGAAATATGCCTAGCTACTGAGAAGGGCACTTAACGCCTTGGAATGATCCTGTAGACCTAATGGGGTCCTGAGGAGGAGTCCTGTAAAGCATTTTGAGCTTGGCGGAATAACTGAAATAATTGAAAAGCACCTACAACATGAAAGGGATTCTGACGCCCCAGAAAAATGGGAACCCTGGAATGGTAAAGATAACTCTGAGAAGCATCTCGAACTTTACAGGTGTTAGAACTCCAAGGGCCGGATTCACAGAGCGTTTCCCTGTGGGACTGCACCATTATAAAATGCGTCTGTGAATCAGGCCCCAAGAATAATACAGTGAAATGCAAAGAAAACGTTTCAGAGAAAACAGTAACTAAGAATCTAAGCATTCAGTATGGATGAAGAAACAGATTCCATACCAGTGATTCATTTGTGTCTGTTCTGACACAATAGAACATCTCTTTTCTTTGCAAATGTATCTACAAAACCACCCAACACACACTTTCACAATTGATATTCTTTAGCATGTGCTGAAATTTATTTTTGGGAGAGGTGATTACAATTTTGCTCAGGTACTATAACCAAGAGCACACACACACATATTGTGGTTTCACCAAGTACAGAAATTAAACTCACTATTCTAATAGTTGACATTTTCTAAAAATCCAGAAAATAAGTGATATATATATATGCCCTTCCATTAATCACATTTATTTTATTTTATTTACCCTCATATTTATTCTTAGTGGCATACCTTTTAAATCTTCATAGCAATGTATGCATTGCTGCTTTCAATTATTTTAATCATTATCCCTCTGTGTTCAACAACAAATTTTTGGAAAGATCTCTATTTATAATTATGGCCCAGGACAAAAACACGGATTGCTTTTACTTCCAAACTTATCGTGTCTTGGAAGCAGTATATTTAAGACCAAGACTCACTACTATAAAACATGTCTGCCAATATATTTTTTTGAATGGGAATCTTTTCTGATATAGTACTGCATGTTATTATTTGTAATCTCAGAAGAGTGGTCAGAGTAAAAATGAGCTGCCTATCGTTATGTTTATTTATTTATTTATTTATTTGCATTTATAAAGCGCACAAAATGGCCCTGAGGCATCGTGGCGCTGTTACAGCGGGCTTGAGCTTAACATAGGTAAGATGTAACAGTCGGTTGCAGTATAACAAGATTAAATGTATAACAGGATTAAATGCTTTGAGTGCAGCGATGACAATGACAGGAAGTAAGAGACCGAGCGGATGAAATGTTATGCTTTGTGATGGTTACAGTGCAAGCATAACTATGCATGCTGGTTTTAAACATTAGTGGAACAGAAATGTTTTTAGGTTTTTGCGGAAGGTGGTGTATGATTTTTCATTCCTTAATGAGGTTGGCAGGGCATTCCAGTTTATGGGTGCGAGGTGTTGGAAGCTAGACCCTTCGGCTCTGGATCTTTTGAATGTAGGAACATAGATCTGGTTGGCATTTTGGGCTCTAGTGGGTCTGTTAGAGGAGTTGAGGATGATTCTTTCTGAGAGGTAGGATGAGGCATCTGATGTAAGGCATCTGTGTGTGATGGCCATGGCTTTAAAGAGTATACGTTCCTTTACCGGTAGCCAATGGGCTTCTTTCCTTGCTTGAGAGATGTGTTCCCTTTTAGGAATGGTTAGCGCTGCCCGGAGAGCGTTGTTTTGAGTGAATTGTAGTTTTTTTAGATTGTTGACAGAGGTGCCTAGGAATAGGGCATTACAGTAGTCCAGTTTGGTACCTATTGTGGCTCTGGCGATGGATAGGCAGTTTTTGGTGCGTTGATCACCTTGGTGGTGAGCGCTGAGGAAGAGGCTATGGCATTGACCTGGCGATACATGGATAGTGAGGCATCTAGGTGAAAGAGTGTGATGATGGAGTTATCGATGTTGAAGGATTTATGTTGCGGGTGGAGTTTGTTGAGAGTTTCGCTTGTCCCTACTATGAGGATCTCAGTTTTGTCCCCGTTTAGGCAGAGGCCATTGGCAGCCATCCAGGTTTGGATAGCTGTGTAAATTTTGATTGGGGCTGTCACATCTTCTTCATAGGTCCCAGTTAGTGGGAGTAGTACCTGTGTGTCTTCCCCGTAGTTGGTGTACGCTATTTTGCGACAGTCAAGGTCATTGAAGAGTGGAAGGGTAAATATGTTGTAGAGTGTAGTGGCGGTGCAGGAACCCTGAGGAACGCCACAGTGGATGATAGTAGGGGATGCCGAGGCTGTGTCTGAGAAGACCTTCATGAGTCTTCAATTTAGAAAGGAGGCCACCCAGGCGATAGTTTCTGGGGAGAAGTGTGCTTCATTTTTTAGGTGCATGCCTAGGATATCATGGTTGACAAGGTCAAAGGCGGTGGACAGATCCAGTAGGAGAAGGAGTGCCGGTTTGCCTTTGTCCATGATGTCCCCAAGTTATATTTTTAAGTCGAGTATGGCTGACTCTGTCCCAAGACCTGGTCGAAGCCTGACTGTCTTTTACCTGAGATATGGTTGGTTTCAAGATATTCCTGGATTTGCTTGTAGGTAACTTTATCCAGGATCTTGAGCAGGAAAGGCACGATGGTGATGGGCCTATAGTTATTAGCAATTTCTGGGTCAAGAGTAGGTTTTTTTTAGAAGGGGGCGTACCCAGGCTTCTTTTAGACTGTCTGGAACTGTGTTGGTGTTGAAGGAGGCTTTAATGAAGGATTTAAGAAAGGGGGCAAGTGTTTCAGTGCAGTCTTTTATCAGACTGGCTGGACAAGGGTCTCCTTTGCAGTTGAATGGTTTAATCTTGTTCATTATCTCAATGACTTCCTGTTCTGTTACTTCCCTGAATTTGAAAGGGTTATGGGGGCTTTGGCGAAGGGGGACACTGGGCTGGAGATGGGCAGGAGGTCCCTGCTGGTGGTTGATTTGATGTGCTGTGATAGGTTCTTGTGGTGCTCTTTATTTTTTTCTTGTAGGAGTTTATTTTTATTCAATAGGGCAGATTGTATGGCGTTACACCAGGTTTGGTCTTTAACAATATCTTGTGATTTGGAGCTGGTGTGGTGAGTTCTTTGAAAATGGCGAAGAGTTCTTTGGATTCAGAGCTTGAATTCGCAATTGTTTCATTGTTGGAAGCTGACTTGGCTGTGATTATAGCTTTTTTTGTATTGAGAGGTGATTTTTTGTAGGAGGATAGGGTGGCTGGGGAGAGTAATTTCTGCCAGGTGTTCAGTGCTTTTCTTTTCTGAGAGCGGAGCTCTTTTAGTTCTGAAGAGAGCCAGGTGTTTGAATGTTTCACTGTTTTAGCTTTTTTATTCTGTAGAGGGGCAATGGTGCCTATAGCAGTGCTTATGGTGTGCTTATAAATATCTGCTAGCACTGATGGGTCGGAGGACTTGAGATCTGCTGTGAGGGTGCTGAGGTGTGGTATGATCTTGTCTTTTGTAAGATTTTTGGTGCATCTTGCCAAGGCTGGGGGAATAGGGTTAGGCGTTTTGGTCTTAGACGCGGCGGGGATGAGGAAGTGAATGATGTGGTGGTCTGACCAAGGAGTCGGGGTGATGGAGCTAATGTCGATGTGACAGTTGTGGTCGGCTATCCAGTCAAGGATGCAGCCTTTGTTATGTGTGGGTGAGCTTTTTGTTTGGTGAAAGCCTAGTTCTTTTAGGACTAGTGAGAGAGATTTGGCTGGCTTATCCTTTTTTGTCATTGTATCCTAGGTTGAGGTCACCTAAAACGATGGATTTGGAGATGATTTTTAGGTTTTCTATTATGCGATGTAGGAGGTTCTCATGGAACTCTGATAGTGGGCCAGGTGGGCATTAGACGAGGTTGATGGTGATGGTGGAGTTGGGGGAGAGGGCGATTTTTATAGCAAGGGAGTCTGTGGTATCACCCAGGTTAGAACTGATTTTTCTGGCCTCTAGGTGATCTTTCAGGACGAGTGCTACCCCACCACCTACTGAGGAAAGGCGGCCTTGCCTGATGATGGAGTAGCCCTGTGGGATGGCAAGGTTGAGGGCTGGCACTGCGGCTCTATGAAGCCAGATCTCAGTGATGGCTTGGATGTCGAGGTCCAGGTTAATTAGGAGTTGTGAATTTCAGTGGCATGAGCAGGGATGGATCTAGCGTTGATAAGGGCACACTGCAGGTTGTGTGGGGGCTGGGATGAGGAGAGGGTGGTGTTGTGCGGTACAGGTGAGGCAGGGTTGGGGTGCACCAGGACTGGTGCGTGTAAGGATGGTTTGGCAGTGAAGGTAGGCGTTTCTGTGGTTTTGGATGAGTTAGGTGGGGCTTGGTGGGTGATGCTTGGGTATCTTGAGCGGAGTCCCAAGAGTTGGTTCCTGATGTTGGTGGGTCTAGTGCGTGATGTTATGGTGGGTGGAGGATAGGTAGCAGTGATGTTGCTTTTAGTGAAGAAGGAGGGTAGAAAATATGTAGGGGAATGTTAGAGGGGAAGGTGTGGGGGCAGCTGGTGTTCTGGTTGATTGAGGGTGAAGCATGGTGTATATAGGTAAAGGGGCTGCAATTAGATGGCAATGCAGCTAGGTGCTAGGAGCAGCAGTCAGGGAGGCCGTGCAGCTAGGTGCAAAATGCAACAATCAGTGGCAGTACAGGTAGGTGCAAAATACTACAGTCAAATGGCGGAGCAGCTAAGTGCAAAATGCAACAATCAATGGCAGCATAGGTAGGTGCAAAATGCTACAGTCAAATGGCAGAGCAGCTAGGTGCAAAATGCAACAATCAATGGCATTACAGGTAGGTGCAAAATGCAACAATCAATGGCAGTACATGTAGGTGCAAAATAAAATGCAACAATCAGTGGCAGTGCAGGTAGGTGCAAAAGCTACAGTCAAATGACAGTTTGAGTAAATATTGCATGCTACAGTCAAGTGGAAGGGCATGTGTGGCAGTGGATGGTGAGTGCCGCATACGTGTTAGAAGTTACATAAAATACAAGCAGTAGTCAGTTTTACAAGAGGCCAGTTGTGATTTGACTAGAGTGCAATAGATTGCTATTGCCGAGGGGCTGGTTACAGCATAGCTGGCAGCATGTTATATCAAAGTAGCTACTGTGTGAGATATCTTACTTAGAGGTATACCAGCACAGCTGATCATGAGTGGCTTAAAGTAGTTTAAAAAGTATAGGAGGCATAGATGGAAGCATGGTCAAATATAGGTAGTGTCAATTGCAGGTTGTGGGCAGGCAACACACATGACGGTTGGGCAGTGTTGGTGAGGCACAATCTGATGAAGGTGATGATCATGTGGTTGGGCAGAGAGTATGAAGAGTGGTCCGTCTGTGGTTCCAGTTGGTGCAGGGGAGCAATGCGTGAAGGCACATGAATCAGAATGTTAGAGCAGCAGGCCCATACAATAGAGGCAGTGCATATGGGGAGTAGGAAATAGTTTAGGTCCGTGGTTTGGGAGCTTGTGTGTGCGCAGAGCGCAATGCCGGTACACTCGTGGGCCAGTGACAGTATGAGATATGGGGCAGCGCACAAGAGGGAGGGTATGGCGTGTGGTACACAGAACAGGGTAGCCAGTTTATAGAGCGGGGTGTGTGCACAGTATGCTAATAGGTGGATTACCCATTGACTCTTGGAGCTGGATGCCGATGTCAGGGGATCCACAGACAATGGCTCTCCTGGCTCCAGACAGTCTCACGACAGGGTAGTAGCCCCAGAGGTGTGCCTTTGGAGTGGGGCCGGCGCTCGCCTGCCGGCAAAGTGATAGGCTAGAAATGCAGGGTGGGGGCCAATCATGTTGTTCTCCAGGCAGAACGAGGAAGTTAGGCTTCTTGAAGGAAGGCAGAATCAGGGAGGCCATTTTGGAGTGGCTAAGCCTCGTGGTCATCAATGGAGAAATACCTAGTCCAGTTCCTGAAGTTGCGTTAGGGACGCCAGATGCTCGCAGGGATGCCTTCTCATGGCGAGATGAGCATATGCCTTAATTTCGGCTGCGATTTGATGAATTTTGGATATTATGTATTTTATAAATAGAAAATGCTCAGGATGCAGCTTGTGAGCCCAGTGGCATACCTTGGAGGAATGGTTGCCCCATGTGTTATTCACAGGGTGTTGGCCACTGCTCCAGCAGTGGGGGTGGGCTCCTGATCCCCTGAGGATTGAGAGGGTCTGGGAGGGACGGGCTCACGACAAGGGTAGTAGCCCCAGAGGTCTGCCTTTTGAGGTGGGCCGGCGCTCGCCTGCCAGCGAAGTAATAGGCTAGAAATGCACGGTGGAGGCCAATCATGTCATTCTCCAGGCAGAATGAGGAAGTTAGGCTTCTTGAAGGAAGGCAGAATCACGGGCGGCCATTTTGGAGTGGCTAAGCCTTTTGGTCGACAATGGAGAAATGCCTAGTCCGGTTCCTGAAGTTGCGTTAGGGACGCCAGATGCTTGCAGGGATGCCTTCTCAGGGCGAGATGAGCATATGCCTTAATTTCATCAGCGATTTGGCGAATTTCCGATACGATACATTTTATAAATAGAAAATGCTCAGGATGCAGCTCGTGAGCCCAGTGGCATACCTTGGAGGAATGGTTTCCCCAGGTGTTCCTCACGGGGTGTTGTCCACTGCTCCAGCAGTGGGGGGGGGGGATCCTGCTCCCCTGAGGATTGAGAGGCTCTGTTATGTTATTTGCTCAACTTCTAGTTCTACTGAAATCTGGTAGAGCCTTACTTCAAAAGCATTCCTTTAATGTCCTGTGATTTTTTGTTTGTTATACGTAAAAGAACATTTCTTTCAATACATCACTACAATTAGGACACATTTAAATAATATGTAATTCCTACAGGAAATAAGCAGAGACTTGAAGTCCGCAGAAGTTACATTTACAAAATTGCTTTGGAGCACCCATACACGCAATGAATTACTGCAGGCACATGGGTCAATGATAGATGCAGAGCTCAAGCATAAAAGACTACAGGTCCTGGTAGACCATATACGCAAGGAGCAGGCATGTATCTTCTGTACCACGAGTCCACAAACTAAAAGAGCACTTTAACGTAAATGCATTCAAATGGTATTTCTGTAGTCACTGTCACACAGCGATTACGATTACAAAAATGTTGTAATGAGATTAGATGTGTGTGACGGCTTTATCTTCTTATCTGACGAAAGGTACTGTTGAAGACAAAGGTGCCGTGATCCCCGATTAAGGCTTCATCTAGCCGAGAAGATGTGCAGTCCAAATGGGAAATGGGAGGTTTGGAGGTTTTGATGGAAGCTATAGCTAGAAACAAGACTGTACACACCATAGATGACTAAGCATGGATAAATAGCAGTAGCTGGAACGGGGGATTAAAGCCATATTAAAACAAAGCTAGCTGCAATGTTTCAGAAGCCTAAATATGTTGTCATCTTCCCTCACCATTATTATGATGTTCCTGCAGAATGTACAGTTGTGGGACATTCCACATTTCCCCAAGTGGATAATTTGCAAATCCCGTCCCACTCTTTTTCTCCCCATTATTTACTCATAATTTTATTTTCTCTGTGCACTCAACAGCAATACTCAGGAACGTGTTGTTTCGTTTTCTTCCTGTACCGACCACATGGCCCTCTTTTTTTGTTTTGTTTTAACCTTTGCTTATTTACTTTTAATGGTGTGCATTATTTAGTTAAGGTGTGTAGTTTTAACTCGTTGTGTTCACTTGATTCGTTTGGAATAAATACTTCCAAATATTGTTAATTTCCTCTAAATGGTACCCTAAATGTCCCTTCAGCACGTACGTTACAAGCTTTGTGGCGCACGCGCACGTGCAGAGTTCACCTGCAGAGCCAGTTTTCCCTCGTCAATGCCTTGATGACTTCAATCATGTTCATGGCCTATTGAGATTCCCACCAATGCACACTGCCAATTAGGGAACTCCATCTGTTGAACACACGGCCCAACATTAGCATGTACAAACTCAGTGCAAAAGTTGTGGCCTTGCAGGTATGTCACTATTACTAATGTGCGACCCCTGCAGTGCAAACGCCGCAACGTGCACTTTCCGCAAACAGTTTAATGAGCCTCTTGGTGGACGACATATTAGCTATTCTTGGTGGATTCTGACGAGTTGGTGGCAAAATGCCATTTTGATTGAACATTAATTAATTCTAACCATTGGAAATTAATTAGGATCCAGGGGGAATGCCTGCATGGAAGCCCCTCTACCCTTTTGCTGAATCCTGTCAATGGCTCACGAACAAATGAAGACCATAAAAAAATACGATATTAGCGGAATGAAGATCAACTAATTTATTCAGTAAATGACATTTTGTTAAGTAGGCCATGCGGTATGAGCTATTCTGCTCATCAAAACGCGCAGTTAAGCAGTTCGTGATGTTGGGGTGCAGAAACACCTGACTTGCCTTATAGACTGGTTGTTTTACAGTGGACAAGTGCCAAGAGAAGCAGGCGCGCGATCAAGCCCAGCTTTAATCAACCCCTTCCTCTTCTGCAAAGAGCAGCTGTCTGACACTTATGGAGGGCAGATGCCATTCCATGGTGGGTGTGTGCCTCTGCATGCCGGGGAGAAATGGAAAAGGCGAGCTAACGAAGGTCTCGTGCCCTGCTTCAAGCCACTGCAGACATGTCATCCCACGCTGTCATCTCTTGCAGGCAAACTATAAAGGACACGGAGGCATTTTATGACCTGTCACATGAACTTTGGGCGGTATTACAGACATGTTGCATCCCTGCAAGTGCAATTATCATGGCAGCAAAAATTGCCATTATGCGAACCAATATTCTTTTAATTCATTTTTTGCACCAGGGCAGTGGAAACATGTATTTTGTAATAGGTACATGTCGTGCTCTTTTCACTTAGACCAGTGCAAAATTTCTATAAAACGGCTGCAGGTTTTTTAGAGCATGGATAATCTCGTTATTAGGAATGAGTGAGACATTCAATTTTAACTGTAGGCTAGAGACGTATATACCCGACAGTGTTGAATGGTAGTGGTTGGTGTCTGTAAATTCAGGAAACCTTTCCTTCTTTATCTTGAGTGCCAGCCACTCAGGAAAACCATGACCTAGCTACAGTCGACTATGTCCAGTTTGCCGCCCAAAAGACATCGATCCTCTTGCACAGTTAATGGGGTGATAGTAAAGAAGATATAGTAAGTGTTCCCAGAGGAGCTCTGATTTCATACTATTTACATTAGCCCGTCTCTAATCCGATAAGCTCATTAAAGCTTACTTGCTAACATTACAAACTACTTGCACATTTCAGATCAATAGTAATAACATGCGTTTATTTTGCAATATCAATTTTCGCATTTTCACGGAAGCTACTATATCTCAATTTTTCCGGGCACATAATCTGCAATGATTAAGTAGAAGAGCCCTCCGAAGAATTGTTTTTCCTACACTAATTATTAATGATGCAACGATGATATTAATTGAGCTTGAGCAACCCATAGACCTGATTTCCACTTTGAGCAGCATGAATTCGTGGTAGGCATGTTGCAAAGGGTGATTGCAGCAATATAAAGGGGGTGCACAGTTTAAACTCATCTTGAATTATCTTTGCATAAGCATTTTTGTCCATTTGATGCACAGAAATTGCACAAAGTATCTGTGCAAACCCTAAGACTATATCACACAATCATAATGTGTGTGAAATTGATTCACAAAGAATATTTAGTGCAAAACCCAATGGCGCAAAAAGAGTGAAAGTTGCACTCAACATGCCCAGAACACTTGTCCTAGCTCGGCACACACTGGGCCTCATTACAACCCTAGTGGTAAAACAGGCACGTCTGCTGCCAGAGTTGCATTTTTTCTGGCACCTGGAATGGGCAATTGCCGGGTCATTACGGCCTTGCCGGACCCAGTAATTGCCCATTTGCAGGTGCCGGAAAAAAGATGCTTCCCATTCCCCCCGCATAGGGCCGAATGGGAATGGGGAGGTCGGATGCACCGGCACTGTTTATAACGGTGTCGGTGCATCCGACATGCTGTGTTCACGGGTGCCATTATGCCCGCCAGGTCTGACCTGGCGGCCAGAAAGGCACATGCGAGCACAACTCATAGTTTGCCGATCCGGGAAATACAGTACTGGCAAGCTTACCGGTACCGTAGTTCCTGGACCGGCAAACTTGTAATGAAGCCCACTGTAACAATGCACTGACTGAATAGTGCCTAACTATGCAATCCCGACCACCACAGTGCACTGCGAGCGAGTGGCTCAAAAGTACATAACGCCTTCCACATTTTAACACCCACATTAAGCATATCAGTTTGGTTGGGTGTGAAAATTGGCTGGGCACACAAACAACTGCACCATGACCAATATGCAAGGGGATTGCAAAGAGCACCCAAACACCAAAATTCAACAGAAAACACAAATGCCACATATGGACATAGACCCAGCTGGTGCACACAAAACACACATATGCCAGGTGGCATGTACGCCTGACATCACCCCCTGGAACTGTCGTTGTACTAACCCACACAACCCCTGTGCCCCTACCCACATCACCCCCACAGACAACCACATTTACACTAATATTCCATCCATCAACCACCATCGTGTACATCAAGCAGAATACAACAAGGGTTGTCAGCTCACCACATGTTATGATGGCAAGTCACATAAAAGTGCAGTTGGCACTATGCAGAATCATGGCTACATTGATTTGTATGGTGGAGAGGATGGATGGTATGCAACTTGTGTTTCTGCCTCCTCCCTTTCTCTCAGCCATACAAATGCCCCAGGCTGGATTTTCATAGCAGTGCAAATGCTTGGGATCCCTATGGAGCCTTCCGGTTTTATGTGCAGGCAGACTCCATCAGGATCCATTATAAATGCTGCCTTCCATGCTCGCATGGCAGGCAGCGTTTACAATTAAATGCTGCCTTACATGCGAGAATGTTTACAATAGCAGGCATATTATTGTAAATGGCATCTATCTCTGACTCATCCCTCAATGTCACATTTTTTTAATTCTTTTAATTAGTTCTTGTGAAGTTGCCTTATTCTGATCATCATGGGCTTGTGCCTGCGTCAATTGTATGTTGAGCTGATGTTCTTTTTTTAATGTGTACTAAGTATTTATATTGTGTGAGATTGTTTGTTGTTTGCACACTGTTTATGGGATTAAGGAAGTATTGTGATGATTAAGAAAGGCTGGGGGTAAGACTTGTAGATTTCTGTTTGAAGTAAAGAAACAGAAATGTCCTCTTTTTTAATGGGTTATGTGTGTCGGGTGTTTCGGTTTGATTTGTGATCATTCATTTAGATCTCAAACAGTGGAAGTCGATGTTCTGCTCCTGTTATCACTTGCAATCAACATTTCAAATATTTCACTGAAGGTAACTGTTTTGATGTTTTAAAAGTTAAGCATTGTAATGCTATGAAGTAAAGTTTGCATGACTGTCGAATGAAGGGTGTAGAATTATTCAAATGTTTTATGTGTTAATGTTATTTCATTTGTAAGGGGATAAGAAGTGTTACTGCGGTCCATAGTTCTCATTAAAGGATCACAGTTCACAGTTGGTGCAATTGGAAATGAATATATGCTGTTGACATAGTATTTGCTTGTTATGTACTGTTTATTGCAATGTAATAAAAATGCAAGTTCTGCACTGTGAAAAGGTGTGCACATATCAATTGTGAGAGTAGCACTGTAAAAGTGAAACCCAAAATAAAAGTAATGTAGATATAACAGAAATGTAGGGGCACCAGTAAGTATAACCAAATATAACCAAACCAAACCAAACCACAGGGTAGTCTAAAATGCCTTTGCAGCCAATGTATATTACTTATGTTAATCTGCAACGAAGCCGCAGTGGCTGGTAACACATCGGAGGTCCTAACATCCCACGCTGGCACAGTAAGAAGCTAAACAAAAGCTGCTATTTTTTGAGATCAATGATTAGAACCCATGGGTCTCGCCGACAGGCATGGAGAGCATAACCATTTAATAAGTAAAAATAAATGTGAAAAACATAGTTTTTAGTTGAAATTAAGAGAATCACAGTGGTTTCAAATTGGCCCTTGGTACATTTTGCCTGGGAAGAAGGCCAAAGAGTCCATCATATGCAACATGTGTATAACAGTAGGTGCATGATTCAAGGCTCTGGCAGTGCCATGGAGAGTAGCTATTCCCATGAGAACTTAGATGAGATGACTGGGGCAGTTGAATCAAGTTCTGCTGGTCATCACAAATGTTTCACTGAATTGTCATTATGATTTGGGAAGTGGGGGTTGGATTGTGATGTCAAATTGTTGATAGTGTAGGAAGGTTTTTGGACCCAATCACAGAATATAATCTATGCTTTTCTATATGGGTCTGATGTGCAAGCACCAATCAGCTCGGTGAGTGGGGAGATTTTTTCATGTTGCAAAAGTACTAACATTAATCAGGTTGATTATTATAAAAGTCATAGATGCAGGGGAATTTCTTTGACAGCACCTTTTGATGCAGTCTGTTCCGCAATTTGTTTGAATATAGCTGTCCCAGCTGTATCTGGGCCTGAATAAACCTGTGTACTTCTTGCCTACGTACACTACTTCTTTGAATACTTTTTTTCATTTTTATTAGTGAGTTCTGGGTCGACCCCTGACACAGCAATATGGATTATTTTGTGTGGGACATATGCAGATCAGTTCACCATGCTCAGTCATGGCTACAGGCCATTTACCTGGTTGCAGAGCATTCATTCCATAGATGCCGGTGTAAATAAGATGGCACTGGAGGCAGAGTCGCTGTGGCAGACGATGGATGAAGAGCAATGTCTCATATCCTTAGGTCATTCTGTGCAGATCTTGTATAAAGCTTTAGGGCCTTATTCATGGAATGCTTAGCATGGGGAAAAAGTGACTTTGCGATGCCAACAAACACCCTGATTCACAGAGCATTGTAAAGTGTATTTCTTGAATCAGGGTGTTTTTTGGCAGTGCAAGGTCATTTTGCACCATGCTAAATGTTCAATGTTTTCGGCCCTTAATATATTTCAGGTATAAAGAACATCGTTACTTTCAAAAATATGTATGTAACACGGTAGCAGGTGAGACTATGAAGTGTCAAGGGTTTTGACCCATGTTGAATCAATAGACTGGGTAGATGTGGGGATGAGCTGTCGCCGCCCACATTCACGCCAGAATCCAGGAGAACTGCGCAGTTTGCGCACACCAAAATGGTCACCTAATCTGCCACCCACCAGTGCAAAGAAAGGTGGTTTTGTTCAAAATCCTATTTTTTAATGTCAAAAATTTGCTAAAATCATGGGCACAAGACCACACTAAAGATACAACCTTCTTGTGGGGGGTCCCACATCACCACTCTACTGTAAGGATGCCATCAAAACAATGTTAAGCAAGGGTCCTATATTATCAAGCAAAAGACCACTCTATTGAAATGCATTAATTCAAGACAAATCCCAAAAATGGGTGCAGTGCCAGCTTTGTCCACAAACCGGCGCTAGCGGTCTAAACTCTGACAGTAGGACTGTATCTCAGGAGTGCAAGAGGATCCAGCCTAACTGGGACTTCAAAGCCTGTTGGTTAATTAAAAATCTTAGCCACCTGCTGTTCCCAGAGGCCAAGAGGCTGAGAACTCTTAACACCCCAGAGACTCACAACAGGAGGCAGGATATCACATGGCCCTTCTGAGTGAGAGGGAGGGGGTTTCCCCTTCAGCCTGGAGGAGAGAGACAATAGCCCCTTTCAGTTGAATGGGGTATGTTAATTTTGAATGTTGACTCTAAACAGAGCTCTGACTGGGAGCAGAGACATGTGATCCCTGACCCACCCAGCTTCAAGGGGCGGGCCAGACTTGAGTGTGGATTCCTATTGCAGCAAATACATATTTTATAGAAACATTGATAACTTATTGTAACCAAATGACAGGAATGTACAACTTTGAGATTCTTAGTATGAAAAATGCCCTCACGATTTGAGTCCAAACTCCAATTTCGATGGTGTTCTAGGACCAAACCCCGCTATTTATTGATATTACAGACTCCGGGTTTATGCTAGAAACCTAGTAAATAGCTGGAATGTGTGTAGAAAGAGGGTGTAAATTTCTGTAATTTTTGATGAAAATCCAATATTGCAAAACCAGTCAAAAAGTGAAAAATGTTGTCATTTTTTAATGCAAGCCCCCAGGAAGATCAGAGTCAGACAAGCATGGACCATAAGGAATCTGTAATATGTACATGTAATTTCAACAAATTGTGTATCTAGGAAATATCTATTTGGATCAGAAATAGATTTGTGTGCACATTGACAAGGGGAGTGTCTTTCTGTAAGCCATAATGATGACACACAACCCAGCTCCCCAATCAAGGGAGAGGGCAGAACTGGGCCAGTGACAAGTGAGAGGGGCAGGCTTAGCTAGGCCCAGGAACACACCCATTTTCAAAACACATAAAAAGAGCCACTGGAACCCAGACATAGACATTCACTTTCCATTTTCTTGCGCGACGCTTTGCCGGGAGACTTCAGACTTCACATCCAGAGATCCAGATTTCAAATCCATCAATCTCCAGAGTCCAGAAATTAACTCCAGAATTTGTAGCAGAGAGGCCTGAATCCACAAGCTGAATCCTCTTCAGCAGGCCTCAAAACCAACCAAACTATTCAACAGCTGGGGCAAGCTGTTTGAATTCTTTGCCAAGAACTTTTAGGACTAGTGAGAGAGATTTGGCTGGCTTATCCTTTTTTGTCATTGTATCCTAGGTTGAGGTCACCTAAAACGATGGATTTGGAGATGATTTTTAGGTTTTCTATTATGCGATGTAGGAGGTTCTCATGGAACTCTGATAGTGGGCCAGGTGGGCATTAGACGAGGTTGATGGTGATGGTGGAGTTGGGGGAGAGGGCGATTTTTATAGCAAGGGAGTCTGTGGTATCACCCAGGTTAGAACTGATTTTTCTGGCCTCTAGGTGATCTTTCAGGACGAGTGCTACCCCACCACCTACTGAGGAAAGGCGGCCTTGCCTGATGATGGAGTAGCCCTGTGGGATGGCAAGGTTGAGGGCTGGCACTGCGGCTCTATGAAGCCAGATCTCAGTGATGGCTTGGATGTCGAGGTCCAGGTTAATTAGGAGTTGTGAATTTCAGTGGCATGAGCAGGGATGGATCTAGCGTTGATAAGGGCACACTGCAGGTTGTGTGGGGGCTGGGATGAGGAGAGGGTGGTGTTGTGCGGTACAGGTGAGGCAGGGTTGGGGTGCACCAGGACTGGTGCGTGTAAGGATGGTTTGGCAGTGAAGGTAGGCGTTTCTGTGGTTTTGGATGAGTTAGGTGGGGCTTGGTGGGTGATGCTTGGGTATCTTGAGCGGAGTCCCAAGAGTTGGTTCCTGATGTTGGTGGGTCTAGTGCGTGATGTTATGGTGGGTGGAGGATAGGTAGCAGTGATGTTGCTTTTAGTGAAGAAGGAGGGTAGAAAATATGTAGGGGAATGTTAGAGGGGAAGGTGTGGGGGCAGCTGGTGTTCTGGTTGATTGAGGGTGAAGCATGGTGTATATAGGTAAAGGGGCTGCAATTAGATGGCAATGCAGCTAGGTGCTAGGAGCAGCAGTCAGGGAGGCCGTGCAGCTAGGTGCAAAATGCAACAATCAGTGGCAGTACAGGTAGGTGCAAAATACTACAGTCAAATGGCGGAGCAGCTAAGTGCAAAATGCAACAATCAATGGCAGCATAGGTAGGTGCAAAATGCTACAGTCAAATGGCAGAGCAGCTAGGTGCAAAATGCAACAATCAATGGCATTACAGGTAGGTGCAAAATGCAACAATCAATGGCAGTACATGTAGGTGCAAAATAAAATGCAACAATCAGTGGCAGTGCAGGTAGGTGCAAAAGCTACAGTCAAATGACAGTTTGAGTAAATATTGCATGCTACAGTCAAGTGGAAGGGCATGTGTGGCAGTGGATGGTGAGTGCCGCATACGTGTTAGAAGTTACATAAAATACAAGCAGTAGTCAGTTTTACAAGAGGCCAGTTGTGATTTGACTAGAGTGCAATAGATTGCTATTGCCGAGGGGCTGGTTACAGCATAGCTGGCAGCATGTTATATCAAAGTAGCTACTGTGTGAGATATCTTACTTAGAGGTATACCAGCACAGCTGATCATGAGTGGCTTAAAGTAGTTTAAAAAGTATAGGAGGCATAGATGGAAGCATGGTCAAATATAGGTAGTGTCAATTGCAGGTTGTGGGCAGGCAACACACATGACGGTTGGGCAGTGTTGGTGAGGCACAATCTGATGAAGGTGATGATCATGTGGTTGGGCAGAGAGTATGAAGAGTGGTCCGTCTGTGGTTCCAGTTGGTGCAGGGGAGCAATGCGTGAAGGCACATGAATCAGAATGTTAGAGCAGCAGGCCCATACAATAGAGGCAGTGCATATGGGGAGTAGGAAATAGTTTAGGTCCGTGGTTTGGGAGCTTGTGTGTGCGCAGAGCGCAATGCCGGTACACTCGTGGGCCAGTGACAGTATGAGATATGGGGCAGCGCACAAGAGGGAGGGTATGGCGTGTGGTACACAGAACAGGGTAGCCAGTTTATAGAGCGGGGTGTGTGCACAGTATGCTAATAGGTGGATTACCCATTGACTCTTGGAGCTGGATGCCGATGTCAGGGGATCCACAGACAATGGCTCTCCTGGCTCCAGACAGTCTCACGACAGGGTAGTAGCCCCAGAGGTGTGCCTTTGGAGTGGGGCCGGCGCTCGCCTGCCGGCAAAGTGATAGGCTAGAAATGCAGGGTGGGGGCCAATCATGTTGTTCTCCAGGCAGAACGAGGAAGTTAGGCTTCTTGAAGGAAGGCAGAATCAGGGAGGCCATTTTGGAGTGGCTAAGCCTCGTGGTCATCAATGGAGAAATACCTAGTCCAGTTCCTGAAGTTGCGTTAGGGACGCCAGATGCTCGCAGGGATGCCTTCTCATGGCGAGATGAGCATATGCCTTAATTTCGGCTGCGATTTGATGAATTTTGGATATTATGTATTTTATAAATAGAAAATGCTCAGGATGCAGCTTGTGAGCCCAGTGGCATACCTTGGAGGAATGGTTGCCCCATGTGTTATTCACAGGGTGTTGGCCACTGCTCCAGCAGTGGGGGTGGGCTCCTGATCCCCTGAGGATTGAGAGGGTCTGGGAGGGACGGGCTCACGACAAGGGTAGTAGCCCCAGAGGTCTGCCTTTTGAGGTGGGCCGGCGCTCGCCTGCCAGCGAAGTAATAGGCTAGAAATGCACGGTGGAGGCCAATCATGTCATTCTCCAGGCAGAATGAGGAAGTTAGGCTTCTTGAAGGAAGGCAGAATCACGGGCGGCCATTTTGGAGTGGCTAAGCCTTTTGGTCGACAATGGAGAAATGCCTAGTCCGGTTCCTGAAGTTGCGTTAGGGACGCCAGATGCTTGCAGGGATGCCTTCTCAGGGCGAGATGAGCATATGCCTTAATTTCATCAGCGATTTGGCGAATTTCCGATACGATACATTTTATAAATAGAAAATGCTCAGGATGCAGCTCGTGAGCCCAGTGGCATACCTTGGAGGAATGGTTTCCCCAGGTGTTCCTCACGGGGTGTTGTCCACTGCTCCAGCAGTGGGGGGGGGGGATCCTGCTCCCCTGAGGATTGAGAGGCTCTGTTATGTTATTTGCTCAACTTCTAGTTCTACTGAAATCTGGTAGAGCCTTACTTCAAAAGCATTCCTTTAATGTCCTGTGATTTTTTGTTTGTTATACGTAAAAGAACATTTCTTTCAATACATCACTACAATTAGGACACATTTAAATAATATGTAATTCCTACAGGAAATAAGCAGAGACTTGAAGTCCGCAGAAGTTACATTTACAAAATTGCTTTGGAGCACCCATACACGCAATGAATTACTGCAGGCACATGGGTCAATGATAGATGCAGAGCTCAAGCATAAAAGACTACAGGTCCTGGTAGACCATATACGCAAGGAGCAGGCATGTATCTTCTGTACCACGAGTCCACAAACTAAAAGAGCACTTTAACGTAAATGCATTCAAATGGTATTTCTGTAGTCACTGTCACACAGCGATTACGATTACAAAAATGTTGTAATGAGATTAGATGTGTGTGACGGCTTTATCTTCTTATCTGACGAAAGGTACTGTTGAAGACAAAGGTGCCGTGATCCCCGATTAAGGCTTCATCTAGCCGAGAAGATGTGCAGTCCAAATGGGAAATGGGAGGTTTGGAGGTTTTGATGGAAGCTATAGCTAGAAACAAGACTGTACACACCATAGATGACTAAGCATGGATAAATAGCAGTAGCTGGAACGGGGGATTAAAGCCATATTAAAACAAAGCTAGCTGCAATGTTTCAGAAGCCTAAATATGTTGTCATCTTCCCTCACCATTATTATGATGTTCCTGCAGAATGTACAGTTGTGGGACATTCCACATTTCCCCAAGTGGATAATTTGCAAATCCCGTCCCACTCTTTTTCTCCCCATTATTTACTCATAATTTTATTTTCTCTGTGCACTCAACAGCAATACTCAGGAACGTGTTGTTTCGTTTTCTTCCTGTACCGACCACATGGCCCTCTTTTTTTGTTTTGTTTTAACCTTTGCTTATTTACTTTTAATGGTGTGCATTATTTAGTTAAGGTGTGTAGTTTTAACTCGTTGTGTTCACTTGATTCGTTTGGAATAAATACTTCCAAATATTGTTAATTTCCTCTAAATGGTACCCTAAATGTCCCTTCAGCACGTACGTTACAAGCTTTGTGGCGCACGCGCACGTGCAGAGTTCACCTGCAGAGCCAGTTTTCCCTCGTCAATGCCTTGATGACTTCAATCATGTTCATGGCCTATTGAGATTCCCACCAATGCACACTGCCAATTAGGGAACTCCATCTGTTGAACACACGGCCCAACATTAGCATGTACAAACTCAGTGCAAAAGTTGTGGCCTTGCAGGTATGTCACTATTACTAATGTGCGACCCCTGCAGTGCAAACGCCGCAACGTGCACTTTCCGCAAACAGTTTAATGAGCCTCTTGGTGGACGACATATTAGCTATTCTTGGTGGATTCTGACGAGTTGGTGGCAAAATGCCATTTTGATTGAACATTAATTAATTCTAACCATTGGAAATTAATTAGGATCCAGGGGGAATGCCTGCATGGAAGCCCCTCTACCCTTTTGCTGAATCCTGTCAATGGCTCACGAACAAATGAAGACCATAAAAAAATACGATATTAGCGGAATGAAGATCAACTAATTTATTCAGTAAATGACATTTTGTTAAGTAGGCCATGCGGTATGAGCTATTCTGCTCATCAAAACGCGCAGTTAAGCAGTTCGTGATGTTGGGGTGCAGAAACACCTGACTTGCCTTATAGACTGGTTGTTTTACAGTGGACAAGTGCCAAGAGAAGCAGGCGCGCGATCAAGCCCAGCTTTAATCAACCCCTTCCTCTTCTGCAAAGAGCAGCTGTCTGACACTTATGGAGGGCAGATGCCATTCCATGGTGGGTGTGTGCCTCTGCATGCCGGGGAGAAATGGAAAAGGCGAGCTAACGAAGGTCTCGTGCCCTGCTTCAAGCCACTGCAGACATGTCATCCCACGCTGTCATCTCTTGCAGGCAAACTATAAAGGACACGGAGGCATTTTATGACCTGTCACATGAACTTTGGGCGGTATTACAGACATGTTGCATCCCTGCAAGTGCAATTATCATGGCAGCAAAAATTGCCATTATGCGAACCAATATTCTTTTAATTCATTTTTTGCACCAGGGCAGTGGAAACATGTATTTTGTAATAGGTACATGTCGTGCTCTTTTCACTTAGACCAGTGCAAAATTTCTATAAAACGGCTGCAGGTTTTTTAGAGCATGGATAATCTCGTTATTAGGAATGAGTGAGACATTCAATTTTAACTGTAGGCTAGAGACGTATATACCCGACAGTGTTGAATGGTAGTGGTTGGTGTCTGTAAATTCAGGAAACCTTTCCTTCTTTATCTTGAGTGCCAGCCACTCAGGAAAACCATGACCTAGCTACAGTCGACTATGTCCAGTTTGCCGCCCAAAAGACATCGATCCTCTTGCACAGTTAATGGGGTGATAGTAAAGAAGATATAGTAAGTGTTCCCAGAGGAGCTCTGATTTCATACTATTTACATTAGCCCGTCTCTAATCCGATAAGCTCATTAAAGCTTACTTGCTAACATTACAAACTACTTGCACATTTCAGATCAATAGTAATAACATGCGTTTATTTTGCAATATCAATTTTCGCATTTTCACGGAAGCTACTATATCTCAATTTTTCCGGGCACATAATCTGCAATGATTAAGTAGAAGAGCCCTCCGAAGAATTGTTTTTCCTACACTAATTATTAATGATGCAACGATGATATTAATTGAGCTTGAGCAACCCATAGACCTGATTTCCACTTTGAGCAGCATGAATTCGTGGTAGGCATGTTGCAAAGGGTGATTGCAGCAATATAAAGGGGGTGCACAGTTTAAACTCATCTTGAATTATCTTTGCATAAGCATTTTTGTCCATTTGATGCACAGAAATTGCACAAAGTATCTGTGCAAACCCTAAGACTATATCACACAATCATAATGTGTGTGAAATTGATTCACAAAGAATATTTAGTGCAAAACCCAATGGCGCAAAAAGAGTGAAAGTTGCAGTCAACATGCCCAGAACACTTGTCCTAGCTCGGCACACACTGGGCCTCATTACAACCCTAGTGGTAAAACAGGCACGTCTGCTGCCAGAGTTGCATTTTTTCTGGCACCTGGAATGGGCAATTGCCGGGTCATTACGGCCTTGCCGGACCCAGTAATTGCCCATTTGCAGGTGCCGGAAAAAAGATGCTTCCCATTCCCCCCGCATAGGGCCGAATGGGAATGGGGAGGTCGGATGCACCGGCACTGTTTATAACGGTGTCGGTGCATCCGACATGCTGTGTTCACGGGTGCCATTATGCCCGCCAGGTCTGACCTGGCGGCCAGAAAGGCACATGCGAGCACAACTCATAGTTTGCCGATCCGGGAAATACAGTACTGGCAAGCTTACCGGTACCGTAGTTCCTGGACCGGCAAACTTGTAATGAAGCCCACTGTAACAATGCACTGACTGAATAGTGCCTAACTATGCAATCCCGACCACCACAGTGCACTGCGAGCGAGTGGCTCAAAAGTACATAACGCCTTCCACATTTTAACACCCACATTAAGCATATCAGTTTGGTTGGGTGTGAAAATTGGCTGGGCACACAAACAACTGCACCATGACCAATATGCAAGGGGATTGCAAAGAGCACCCAAACACCAAAATTCAACAGAAAACACAAATGCCACATATGGACATAGACCCAGCTGGTGCACACAAAACACACATATGCCAGGTGGCATGTACGCCTGACATCACCCCCTGGAACTGTCGTTGTACTAACCCACACAACCCCTGTGCCCCTACCCACATCACCCCCACAGACAACCACATTTACACTAATATTCCATCCATCAACCACCATCGTGTACATCAAGCAGAATACAACAAGGGTTGTCAGCTCACCACATGTTATGATGGCAAGTCACATAAAAGTGCAGTTGGCACTATGCAGAATCATGGCTACATTGATTTGTATGGTGGAGAGGATGGATGGTATGCAACTTGTGTTTCTGCCTCCTCCCTTTCTCTCAGCCATACAAATGCCCCAGGCTGGATTTTCATAGCAGTGCAAATGCTTGGGATCCCTATGGAGCCTTCCGGTTTTATGTGCAGGCAGACTCCATCAGGATCCATTATAAATGCTGCCTTCCATGCTCGCATGGCAGGCAGCGTTTACAATTAAATGCTGCCTTACATGCGAGAATGTTTACAATAGCAGGCATATTATTGTAAATGGCATCTATCTCTGACTCATCCCTCAATGTCACATTTTTTTAATTCTTTTAATTAGTTCTTGTGAAGTTGCCTTATTCTGATCATCATGGGCTTGTGCCTGCGTCAATTGTATGTTGAGCTGATGTTCTTTTTTTAATGTGTACTAAGTATTTATATTGTGTGAGATTGTTTGTTGTTTGCACACTGTTTATGGGATTAAGGAAGTATTGTGATGATTAAGAAAGGCTGGGGGTAAGACTTGTAGATTTCTGTTTGAAGTAAAGAAACAGAAATGTCCTCTTTTTTAATGGGTTATGTGTGTCGGGTGTTTCGGTTTGATTTGTGATCATTCATTTAGATCTCAAACAGTGGAAGTCGATGTTCTGCTCCTGTTATCACTTGCAATCAACATTTCAAATATTTCACTGAAGGTAACTGTTTTGATGTTTTAAAAGTTAAGCATTGTAATGCTATGAAGTAAAGTTTGCATGACTGTCGAATGAAGGGTGTAGAATTATTCAAATGTTTTATGTGTTAATGTTATTTCATTTGTAAGGGGATAAGAAGTGTTACTGCGGTCCATAGTTCTCATTAAAGGATCACAGTTCACAGTTGGTGCAATTGGAAATGAATATATGCTGTTGACATAGTATTTGCTTGTTATGTACTGTTTATTGCAATGTAATAAAAATGCAAGTTCTGCACTGTGAAAAGGTGTGCACATATCAATTGTGAGAGTAGCACTGTAAAAGTGAAACCCAAAATAAAAGTAATGTAGATATAACAGAAATGTAGGGGCACCAGTAAGTATAACCAAATATAACCAAACCAAACCAAACCACAGGGTAGTCTAAAATGCCTTTGCAGCCAATGTATATTACTTATGTTAATCTGCAACGAAGCCGCAGTGGCTGGTAACACATCGGAGGTCCTAACATCCCACGCTGGCACAGTAAGAAGCTAAACAAAAGCTGCTATTTTTTGAGATCAATGATTAGAACCCATGGGTCTCGCCGACAGGCATGGAGAGCATAACCATTTAATAAGTAAAAATAAATGTGAAAAACATAGTTTTTAGTTGAAATTAAGAGAATCACAGTGGTTTCAAATTGGCCCTTGGTACATTTTGCCTGGGAAGAAGGCCAAAGAGTCCATCATATGCAACATGTGTATAACAGTAGGTGCATGATTCAAGGCTCTGGCAGTGCCATGGAGAGTAGCTATTCCCATGAGAACTTAGATGAGATGACTGGGGCAGTTGAATCAAGTTCTGCTGGTCATCACAAATGTTTCACTGAATTGTCATTATGATTTGGGAAGTGGG
Source organism: Ambystoma mexicanum (assembly GCF_040938575.1). Classification (NCBI taxonomy): domain Eukaryota; kingdom Metazoa; phylum Chordata; class Amphibia; order Caudata; family Ambystomatidae; genus Ambystoma; species Ambystoma mexicanum. The sequence goes on along the minus strand of NC_090926.1, from coordinate 518,370,373 downwards.
GGTTGGATTGTGATGTCAAATTGTTGATAGTGTAGGAAGGTTTTTGGACCCAATCACAGAATATAATCTATGCTTTTCTATATGGGTCTGATGTGCAAGCACCAATCAGCTCGGTGAGTGGGGAGATTTTTTCATGTTGCAAAAGTACTAACATTAATCAGGTTGATTATTATAAAAGTCATAGATGCAGGGGAATTTCTTTGACAGCACCTTTTGATGCAGTCTGTTCCGCAATTTGTTTGAATATAGCTGTCCCAGCTGTATCTGGGCCTGAATAAACCTGTGTACTTCTTGCCTACGTACACTACTTCTTTGAATACTTTTTTTCATTTTTATTAGTGAGTTCTGGGTCGACCCCTGACACAGCAATATGGATTATTTTGTGTGGGACATATGCAGATCAGTTCACCATGCTCAGTCATGGCTACAGGCCATTTACCTGGTTGCAGAGCATTCATTCCATAGATGCCGGTGTAAATAAGATGGCACTGGAGGCAGAGTCGCTGTGGCAGACGATGGATGAAGAGCAATGTCTCATATCCTTAGGTCATTCTGTGCAGATCTTGTATAAAGCTTTAGGGCCTTATTCATGGAATGCTTAGCATGGGGAAAAAGTGACTTTGCGATGCCAACAAACACCCTGATTCACAGAGCATTGTAAAGTGTATTTCTTGAATCAGGGTGTTTTTTGGCAGTGCAAGGTCATTTTGCACCATGCTAAATGTTCAATGTTTTCGGCCCTTAATATATTTCAGGTATAAAGAACATCGTTACTTTCAAAAATATGTATGTAACACGGTAGCAGGTGAGACTATGAAGTGTCAAGGGTTTTGACCCATGTTGAATCAATAGACTGGGTAGATGTGGGGATGAGCTGTCGCCGCCCACATTCACGCCAGAATCCAGGAGAACTGCGCAGTTTGCGCACACCAAAATGGTCACCTAATCTGCCACCCACCAGTGCAAAGAAAGGTGGTTTTGTTCAAAATCCTATTTTTTAATGTCAAAAATTTGCTAAAATCATGGGCACAAGACCACACTAAAGATACAACCTTCTTGTGGGGGGTCCCACATCACCACTCTACTGTAAGGATGCCATCAAAACAATGTTAAGCAAGGGTCCTATATTATCAAGCAAAAGACCACTCTATTGAAATGCATTAATTCAAGACAAATCCCAAAAATGGGTGCAGTGCCAGCTTTGTCCACAAACCGGCGCTAGCGGTCTAAACTCTGACAGTAGGACTGTATCTCAGGAGTGCAAGAGGATCCAGCCTAACTGGGACTTCAAAGCCTGTTGGTTAATTAAAAATCTTAGCCACCTGCTGTTCCCAGAGGCCAAGAGGCTGAGAACTCTTAACACCCCAGAGACTCACAACAGGAGGCAGGATATCACATGGCCCTTCTGAGTGAGAGGGAGGGGGTTTCCCCTTCAGCCTGGAGGAGAGAGACAATAGCCCCTTTCAGTTGAATGGGGTATGTTAATTTTGAATGTTGACTCTAAACAGAGCTCTGACTGGGAGCAGAGACATGTGATCCCTGACCCACCCAGCTTCAAGGGGCGGGCCAGACTTGAGTGTGGATTCCTATTGCAGCAAATACATATTTTATAGAAACATTGATAACTTATTGTAACCAAATGACAGGAATGTACAACTTTGAGATTCTTAGTATGAAAAATGCCCTCACGATTTGAGTCCAAACTCCAATTTCGATGGTGTTCTAGGACCAAACCCCGCTATTTATTGATATTACAGACTCCGGGTTTATGCTAGAAACCTAGTAAATAGCTGGAATGTGTGTAGAAAGAGGGTGTAAATTTCTGTAATTTTTGATGAAAATCCAATATTGCAAAACCAGTCAAAAAGTGAAAAATGTTGTCATTTTTTAATGCAAGCCCCCAGGAAGATCAGAGTCAGACAAGCATGGACCATAAGGAATCTGTAATATGTACATGTAATTTCAACAAATTGTGTATCTAGGAAATATCTATTTGGATCAGAAATAGATTTGTGTGCACATTGACAAGGGGAGTGTCTTTCTGTAAGCCATAATGATGACACACAACCCAGCTCCCCAATCAAGGGAGAGGGCAGAACTGGGCCAGTGACAAGTGAGAGGGGCAGGCTTAGCTAGGCCCAGGAACACACCCATTTTCAAAACACATAAAAAGAGCCACTGGAACCCAGACATAGACATTCACTTTCCATTTTCTTGCGCGACGCTTTGCCGGGAGACTTCAGACTTCACATCCAGAGATCCAGATTTCAAATCCATCAATCTCCAGAGTCCAGAAATTAACTCCAGAATTTGTAGCAGAGAGGCCTGAATCCACAAGCTGAATCCTCTTCAGCAGGCCTCAAAACCAACCAAACTATTCAACAGCTGGGGCAAGCTGTTTGAATTCTTTGCCAAGAACTTTTGCAAGAACCTGTAGCAGTATCCAGAAAGCAGTGCTGTATCCGGAACCAGAGAGAACCAGAGACCAGACGCTGTGAGCAGAACCGCCAGAAGTCCCGTTCAACCTGTTGACCAGATCAGTGACGAGGCCCATTCCTGTCCAAAATCTAGTGTGAGTACCTAGCTAGCACTGTGCCAAAACCAATCTCTTAGTGTAAAATAATCTAATTCAAACTATTTTAACCTATTTAGAACTACCTCATAGGAATCGTGTGTGTCATTCTGTCCTTTTTAAAGCTGAAAACTGTCATCTGCCATTTTGAACTTTTAAATATCAAATCCGAAAAACTACCTTCACAAAATCGTCTGTATCTCTGGAACCATTTGTCATTTTAAAGCGTAGAATCTAAGCTTTCCAACAAACCTAGAACCGACTTCCTACTCCTTATAGTGCCTCCGTAATTACACTCAACGTGCGTGACTAATTTGCCACGATTTGACAATTGCAATCATTCCAGCCACGTGTGAAAATATTTGCCTTTGCTTCCATCCTTGAAATTCGTTTTTAACCTGCTAATTACTCATAGAGCATTGCTAAAGTGAGCCTGAACTAATACCAACTAGCTATCACTCACCCTGAACCTCTACAGGGAATTAAAATCAATTTTAGCATCATTTCACTTAATTGCCACCACATTCAAATCATTTTGGGCCTGTGTTTTAAAATCATACCTGTTTTTTCTCTAAGCTTGCTAGGGGGGACTGAATTTCAGATTGTATTTGATCGCTTTCCTGAGAACTGTGTGCTCTTCTTTCCATCTCCTTATATTGCATAAAGGGGGGGAGTGAATTGTCAAGGAAAAGTGATTACATTGTCTTTTGTTGAAGCCATATCCAGTTATTTTCTGTACTGCATTTCATTCATCATTGCATTGTCCTTGAAGCCATAAAGGCATTCTCTACCACCTTATTTTTCTTTTCCTATTCATAAGTAACCAAGAACTGTGCTACTGTAGGATTACGTATTGCTGATTACTGCTCATATTCACAAGTGTGCTATCCATTATCAATTTATTTATAGAATTGTGATATATATGTTTAATTTTTCAAATAAACCTTTTAAATTTGCAAAACAAGCCTACTTCTTGGCTCAGTGGGGTCAAGGGGGATTCTAAGAGAGGGGTGTTATACAAGGGTTCATCATCCAGATTATAACTTGCCATAAAAATATATAAATAAGGGCTTCCCTTGGGCATCCCAGACAAGGCACTGACTTACCACTTGTGCAGCTTAATACAGTGTGCTAACTGACGGGATACATACATCCGGTCGGATCACCACGCTGTGGTACGCTGTAAAGCACTCCTCAAAGGAACGCTCTAAGGAAAAGGTCTGTTTTGCAAAATAAAATACAAACTTCGGTAAGTCAGGAAGGAATTCAAATCTCCAGAATGACGACACGGGTAGACATCAAAATAGCCAGAGAGCACTTCTTACATAAACTATTTGTGAGAGGTGAGTGGACTCATCAGGACCAAACGGTCTGGTTGCAGGCAATCACGCAACAGTTCACTGAAACAGGGTCAGATATATGGAGAGATCAGGGTGCATTACATGTGGCCCTGAGTGAATTATATATGGCCCCTAAAGCCAAAGATGAACACAATAAGATTGTTAGGATAGCGGCATATTTGTATCTATATATGGGAGCCATGCAGGATAAATGTGCTGAAGGCCAAGATCTGGCAAATAGGCTACAGATTGCCTTAGAGAAGGCCCAATCTGATCTGGACTCTTCTGAGCAGAGGCTGCTCAGGAGCCAGGAGTCCGAAAATGACAGCAGACAGTACATCACTAAAATAAAGGAGGATATGGATATGCTGCAACAGGAAAAGACTGACCAGGATACCAGATTTCTGGCCTTGCAGAAGGAGTACTAAGAAGGTTTGGACTCCCTACTGCAGAGCCAGAAAAAGCTGGAGCAACAACTGGACTTCAACAGGGCATGCACAGAGAAGGTAGCCACCCTGCAAATTCGATTAGACAGAGAGAAAGAGGAAAGCAATAAATTGATTCTGAAAGACCTGGATACCCAGGCAGAGTTTGATCAGGAGTGCCAGAAAGCTGGTGCCTTTCAAAGGCAGAGGGACGACCTGGCGTCACAAATGCAGGCTCTTGGTCAGGAAAGGGATACCTTAGGCCATAAAGTCTGCCATTTAAAAAGAAAAATTGAAGAAAAGCACTTGGCCCTCCAGGGGCTGGGTGATCTCCAAAAAGAGCATCAGGGCTTGCTAGATCACACCAGGAGGGTGGAGGAGGCTCTGGCAAGAAAGGAGCAGGCCAGTAGGGATGGGACTCAGGAGGTAACCCTCCTGCAGCAGAGATTGGCCCAGTACTCCAGGACCAATCAGGAGGCACAGAGAGAAAATGAGGCTCTCTGTCAGCACAATGATAGGCTCCAGCAACAGGTAGCCATGCAGGAGAAGCTGATAGAGTCTAGTAAGGCCTTAACTGAGGAACTGAAAGCGCAGGCTCTTGCATTGCAACAGGGAGCAGGGGCTGACAGAGATGAAGTTTGCTGGGAAAGGGAAACACCTGAGCATAACCTCAGAAGCCCTAGTACCAGAGGCCTTCATCTCTCTCAGTCCCTGGACTCTGCCACCCCCATGTCCCCTGGCGCGCATGAGCACAGGGCCACAGGAATGGCAGATTACTATCCAGCCAAAAGTATGGGGCTCATAGGCCAGTACCACCCAGGAATGGATGGGCGGGCACCGGGGTATGGGCACCTAAGTAGAGTGCAATTTAGTGGGGAACCCCAGGAAATTAGGCCCCCTAAGGGCATCCTAAAAACCTCTGCCCAGTTAGGTCACTGGGCGGGGTACCCATCAAATCCTGGTAGCAAGGAGGGATCTGAAGACTCCTCTGAGCGTCACAGGGCACATGAGACCAGGTCCCCACATTCTGCCAGCTATTCCCAGGCTCGCAGAATCCGGAAAAACCTGGAAGATCAGACGGGCACCTCTGGGAGCAGTGCTTCTGACTCAGAGGTTGAATGGACCAGCTTACCCAAACCAAAAAGGCCAATAAGGTGAAAAGGGCCTTGCTTAAGGACCACTTAAAACAGGTTAAGGCAATCAGGAGTGTCATCATGCCTTATCATAAGAACGCCAAGTATTCTGTTTGGGAACACTTGGAGCTCTATGAGCAAATGATGGAGACTTTCCATTTGAAGGACAGCAATACCTGCATCCAATACGTCAAATGGACATTCTCCCCTGAATACTCCAGTTTCTTTGCGGGGCTGGAGGACCAAAACCATTCAAGATGGTCCACATATAGGGCAGCCATCTTGAAACACTTTTCTGTTCATAGAAATCCTCAAGAGGCTCGCAAGGCAGCCTACAATTTGCAATGTGGGGAGGATCAGGCCCCATAAGAATTTGTGCAAGAATTGAAGCGTGCCTTTGCGCAGACCACCAGAAGGGTGGGCACGGACAGCAGAGAATTTGTCAATACTTTTTTCCATGCCTTGCCCAAATACATCATGACCCAGCTAGTGAGAGATTTTCACGAGAAGAGGTCACTAGACTGGGTCATTGAACAGGCTATCTATGAGGTGCAGAAGCCCATAGAAAATAAAAGTAATGCGCAGAAAAACCCCAAAACCAACAGCACCCGTGCTGCTGCCAAGGTGGCGGAGGTAAAGGTTGCCCCCGTTTTAGATTTGGAGATGGGGGGGGCCTAAAAACCTGCCTGCACCAAATAATTCACAGCCCAGAAGGCCCTCGGGCCAGTCACAGACAGGGAGTCGAGGAGGTAGTCCCACAAATGGGGTCCCTCGCTCCCCTGATTATGTAAGTCCCCGCTACAAGGGAAACCGATCCATCCTGGGTTATGTGTGGACTCATCCAGCCCAAGGGGGGGGGATCCAGTCAAGCACCTAACCCAGAGAACTTCCCTCCAAACTTCCCACAGGAGGGCAGAAATTCACCAAACCCTGGGCCCAACTTTTTCCCCAGGTATCCACAAGGTTTCCAGCCCCAAACTCATCCATCCTTCTTTCCCCAATTCCCTGAGCCCAGACAACCTAATCCGGGAGAGGGGAGGCCAAGGGTGGAGGGGTACCCAAATCTTCCCAATCCGGGGTATTACCAGAGAAGGGATAGCTACCCTTCCTGGGATCAGCCAAGGGTAGAAAATAGAGCCCCGTATCAGCCTGAGCGGGTTTCCCAACTTGAGCGCCAGGTCCAAAATATGGCACGGGATCTGGGTCACATACTGAGGGCTCAACAGAACCCTCAGATGAGCATGCCACCGCAGAATGCCCCAAACTCTGGACCTGGCGTTCCAGAACAATGACGGGGGCAGCACCCAGATAACCCACCGGTTCCCAGGGAGGAGGCACAAGGGGAAGAGGGGTGTAAAGCCTTGGAGGAAGCTTCCTTCCCAACTTGTAAACAGCCCCTGGAAAACCAGGAACCGGAAACACAATCTCCTGCCCCTGAAAGCCTGCCTCCCAAGCAGCAGAAGGGGGGTAGGAGAAACAAAGGACCCAAACAGACCCACTTTGTGGAGGAGGTACAGGTCTTCCAATTTGAGGGAGAGGGATCCTCGGAAGATCCTGGGAATAGGATCTTCTCCTTCAGAGATGGGGGAACTCCTCCCAAGGAAAAATGGGCCCCAAGAGATTCCAATCCAGACTGGATGGATGTGGGGATTGAGCTGTCGCCACCCATCATCCTATCCCAGAACCAACAAAACCAAACTTCCCTGGTTCAAACCCATCCTGGTGACTGCCTCCAAAAAGGCAGGGGCGGCCCAGAACCGGAACCAGGGGAACCTAAAACCGAATCAACAGACTGGGTAGATGTGGGGATTGAGCTGTCACCGCCCATCATTCTATTCCAGAACCAACAATACCAAAATCCCATGGGTCAAACCCATCCCAATGACTGCCTCCAAAAAGGGGGGGCGGCTCAGAACCCGAAACCATTTCCAGTTGCCAACTTTTTCTTTCAGATTCCCCAGGCTCTTCACAGAATTCTGCCCAAATCTCTTCGCTAGCAATGTCCAAAACCAGAAAATTAGCCCACCAGTTGTCCAAAAATGTGCATTATCTGTGCCCCCTTGAGGAGAAGGAGAGAAGATACTATGCCCCGGTACAAGTACAGGGGCAGGGTACAATTTTGGCACTGGTGGACACTGGATCCCAAGCTACCCTTCTGTCCAAAAGGGCCTTTGATGAACTGAATGCAGGAAGGGGGGAGAATTACCGTATTCCTCTCATGTCTCTTCCTGGACAACTGCAGAACTTTGACGGGAAGGAAATTCCTGTCGAGGGGACTGCAGAGTTGGACCTTAAAATTGGGCGACACAAGATGTAACACCCGGTCATAGTAGTGAGTCTAGAGGGCACCCCTTGTTTACCAGGGAACGACCTCCTGAGAAGGTTGTCACCCCTAATAGATTGTGTAAACAAGGTCCTCTGGACCCAGACTAGCTGACCAATAAAATTTAAACAGAGTGTCAACCTTGTTAGTTTAAATGGCACCTGCCACATGGTTAAACAAAAATCTGACCAAGTAGAATTTCACTTCCAGAACAACCAAATTCCAGACGCGGCAGTAATAGCAGTAGGACAACAGACTGGTGATGGGGGGTCCTCTCTATTTCTGAAAATTAACCTTCCTTCCAGTTTAAGGTGGAATTCCACACTGGAAGGAAATACCCTGAAATTCTTTACCAATCCACAATCAGCCACTCCCACTCCTATAGTCTAGAAAGATGTGAAATCAGCTCAGAGCCTGGCTGATATTCAGCAAATTGGAGAGCAGTTGTTCATCCCTGTTCAGTTAAATGATGGGAAGGACTCTGTTCTCGCTCGAGTGTGTGTGAACAATGGTAAGAGCTTCATCAGCGAAGCCATGTTCCACCAACTCCCAAAAGATCCAGCCATTCCCACATTCAAACTGATAGACAAATGGGAAATGGACCTAGAAGCACCCAATTCCAAACATCTCCTGCCAAGCAGGTGTATGCTCAAAATCTCCATTGGCAACAAGAGCATAGTCCATAATTGTTGGGTCGTGCGAGACGTCACTGCCACCTTTTACTTAGGCAGTGACATTCTCAATCGCGTCGCCATTAGTTTGTACCTAATAAACTTCAAAGCTTAGTCCCGATTAGCGGATAATCCCATGGGCTTTGATGATCCAGAAAAAGCAGTTAGGTCAGCTCAATTGCTACCTTATGCAGTTGAAATTCAGATTAAAGAGGAAGTCACCATCCCAGAAAGGACCCGACAATTCTCCCTGGAACTGAAAGTTAAAAGAGGACAAAAATTGAAAAACCCTGATGCTTATATTCATCTAAATGCTTCTCTCCAACAGCAAAGGTTGGGGGTAAACCCAACACCATTAGTCAACATAGAACATGATACCATTCCAATAGAGATGGATAACAGCGCCTTAAAGAGTATTACTCTAGCCGCAGGCACCATTATTGGAATTGCGGTTGATGACCGACATTCCTCCATTGATTTAGGAAATTAACTGTTAGGACCGATCCCCAAGGACTGTTTTGACAGTGACAGTGAGGACAATACAACACCAGACAGGTTTTTCACCTGGCATGGGGGAAACTTCCTGGTGTACACTTCTTGCCCTTATGGTAAGGAAGATGTGACTTGTGACTTCAGAGGGGATGAGGTGATTTTCCAGGTACATGAGGGCTGCCTTTCCCACCTGAAGCCTCCAGTCCAAATCAGCACTCAGACCAGGGACTTCTCCACCCAGCTGGAGGAGGCTGCTAATATAGCCAAACCAGAAATCTTTCCAGGCTTCAGGCAGATGGTGGAAGAGAGAGTCAACCTAGCTGATGCCTGTGTGACTCTGGAACAGAAGCAAAAGATCTCTTTGCGGTAGACTCATATGACTGTGGTCACACCGACATCCACACAACAACAATTCCCATGGACCCGGGCATGACTCCAGTGTTTGTGAAGCAATATCGTTTGCCTCTCGCATCCATGGAGTCCCTTACTGAAATAATTAAGAACCTTGAGTCCCGGGGAATAATCCGCCCAGTACACAGCACCTTCAATAATCCGGTGCTGGGAATATTGAAGCCAAACGGCCACTGGAGACTCTGCGCCGACCTTAGGTTGCTCAACAAACTGGTCCATACTTCCCGATGGCCTCTGTCCTACATTGCCCAAGGGCTGGCCCAGATCCAGGGGTCACAGGTATTCACTGCAATAGACCTGAGCAATGGATACTGAACTGTGCCTGTCAGTAGGGAGGACCAATACAAACTGGCTTTTACCTTTGTGGGCCAGCAGTACACATGGACCCGGACTCCCTTCGGATACCTCAACTCCGGCAATGAATTCAACATTTTCCTACATAAGGCCATGCCCGACCTGGGTGCGAGGGGTAACCTGGCTTATGTAGATGATGTCCTCATCAAAAGTTCATCTGTGGAGGAACACATAGCGGAGATCCGTTATGTTCTGACGCAGTTGAGGGCCGCCGGAGCAAAACTCTCCTTTCAGAAAGCACAGTGGTGTTAAACCCGTGTTAATTTCTTGGGGCATGAGATTACTCCTCAGGGTCTCTGTCCCCAGGAAAGAAAGTGGAAGCACTTCAGAAACTGAAGTATCCCACAACTCTGTGGGAACTAAGGAGCCTCCTTGGACCGACTAATTACAGCCGAAAGTTCATTGAGGGCTACGCAGAGATCACCAGACCCCTGATTCTTCTCTTGAAGGGGGGGTCAAGTGGGAATGGGGTCCAGAAAAATCCGAGGCAGTAAGACAACTCAAGAGAAGCCTCTCCCAAGCACCTTGCCTAGCTTACCCTGTCAGAAACAAGAAGTTCTTTCTGGAGACAGGGTTCTCTGATACGGGCTTGACGGCAGTATTATACCAAAAGCATGACAAGGTCAATAAAGTAATCTCCTATGCGAGCAAAACTTTATCCTCTGTGGAGGAAAAATTCAACGATTGTGAGAAGGCACTCCTGTGTGGGCATTGAAGAATTACCGCCCGTTTATCCAGGGGGAACACATCATAGTGGAGACTCCACACCAGCCTCTGCAATACCTCCAAAGTGACAGAATCCGGGCTGGAAATGTGAGTAATTCCCAAATTACTTCCTGGATTCTGTCAATGCAAGGCTTTCCTTTGGAGGTCAACCAGAGGCATGCTATGTGCTAATAACAAACCTTTGAAACATGGGAAGTTAATTCAAAACATTGATGATCTGGTCACATCGAATGGGATGACCATATACTGGAAAAAGATCAAGGGTCATTCCAAAGTAGAAGGACCAGACAAAGCTGGAAATGACTTAGCTGATCAGATGGCCAAAACCGGGGCCATCCAATGGAATCTAATAGAAATAGAGTCCCTGTTGGGGGAAATCCAGGTCACTGCTATCACTAGGTCCCAGACAAATGCTCCCAATGATCTTTCAACTGCACAATGTAGTTAAGTAAGGAGACCCCTGATGCTGATTTGATTACAGCTCAGAAAGGGGATCCAATAATTGGTAAGTTTTACCAACACATTGAGGACCCTGAGATCTTTCCCCTGACGGAGACCAATTACATTGGCAAAGAGGACCTAAGAGTGTTGATGAAATGTCCAACAAGGTTCTGAATCCAAGACGATTTGTTGGTAAGGAAATCCCAAGCTGGCCATGATCAGTGGGTGGTCCCTACCTCATTCCGAAGCCTGATGTTAAGCCGCGCCCATGATGCGGCCACCGCCGGTCATAGGGGGTTTCACAAAACACTGGAAATCTTAAGAGAGGTTGCATACTGGCCACACATGGGGCAGGACCTCGACCAATACTTGAAGGGGTGTCTTGTGTGTGCACAATTTCAGCCATCATGCCTCACACACCTTGTGCCTCTCCAAAAGAGGGGGATGACACTGCCATGGTCAGATTTGCAAATCGACTTCGTAGGCCCGGTAATTAGCTCATCTAGAGGAAACAAGTACATGTTGACCGTCACATGCTTGTTTACCAAGTGGGTGGAATGACTCCCAGCCCCAAACTGCAAGGCAGAAACAGCAGCTGCCCTGATGATTTACCACATCTTTCCCCGTTTTGGTCTACCTCAAAGGATTGAGTCAGACAGAGGTAGCCACTTCACCAGTGAAGTAATGACAAAGATGTGGGAGATACTGGGGGTTAAAAGGAAGCTACACATTGCTTATAGGCCAGCTTCTTCTGGAGCAGTGGAGAGATGCAACCGAACCATTGTGAGCATATTAAAAAAGTTTGTGGCAGATTCTGGGCCAAGTTGGGATATCCGACTACCTCTGGTCCTAATGGCCATCAGATCTACCCCTTCATCTGCAACTAAAATGTCACCATTTGAGTTGATGACTGGATGCAAGATGGTGCTTCCCCAGCATTTGCTCTACAGAACCCAAGAGCAAACGTTGATAAATGCCTCCACAACTCATGAGTATGTGGAGAATTTAAGGAAACACCTCCAACATGCTTTTGCCTATGCTCAGCGGAATCTAGAAAGATCAGCTGATAGCATGAAGACCCACTACGACCTGAAAACCACCAGGAAAGTATTCAACGTGGGGGACCGGGTCTATCTATACAATTTCCAAAGAAACCAGGCCAAACAGCGAAAATGTTTGCCTATGTGGAAGGGATCGTTTGAAATTATAGACAAAATCTCCCCTGTAGCCTATAAAATCTGCATCCCCAAAGGTAGTCTGGCAGAAGGGGAAGACAAGTGGGCCCATATTAATCAGCTAAAGTGTTGCCATCCCAGGCACACTCTGCAACAACTGGAGGAGTCCTCTGCAATACCAGAGGGGACCGCTCCAGATTAATTTAGTTCCCATCCTAAAATATCCCACATATAGTGTCTAAAATATTATGATTAAAAAAAAATGTTTCATATTATATCTTGTTTTTCAAAATAAGAATGCTATGTCTCTTGAGTTATAAAATGTACATGCCGCCCCACTAGATCAATAGTGGTGGAAAAATGTCTGTGAATAGATATATTGCCGCTTTTGATTTATCATCCTAGGAGAGAGGAAACCATGGAGACTGACCAAGGAGGACGACCGGAGACCAGGAGCAGAAACCCGAGGGGCCCGGGATACCGCCCAATATTCCCATCAGGACAGGCGAGGAGAACCGATTGATCCAACCGGATGGAGGAAAAGATGCTGAACTGTGCCACCTACGGAATTGGAAGAAGATGATGCGGACATACCAGCGCGTGGATCAAAACATCCTTTGCACCCGACTCACCCTCGACTAGAAATCAAAGCGCAGTCGGGCGGGGGGGCTTGTCAAGGGTTTTGACCCATGTTGAATCAATAGACTGGGTAGATGTAGGGATGAGCTGTCGCCACCCATTATTCTATCCCAGAACAAACTAAATCAATAGACTGGGTAGATGTGGGGATGAGCTGTCGCCGCCCACATTCATGCCAGAATCCAGGAGAACTGCGCAGTTTGCGCACACCAAAATGGTCACCTAATCTGCCCCCCACCAGTGCAAAGAAAGGTGGTCCTGTTCAAAATCTGTTTTTTTATGTCAAAAAGTTACTAAAATCATGGGCACAAGACCACTCTAAAGATACAACCTTCTTGTGGGGGGTCCCACATCACCACTCTACTGTAAGGATGCCATCAAAACAATGTTAAGCAAGGGTCCTATATTATCAAGCAAAAGACCCCTCTATTGAAATGCATTAATTCAAGACAGATCCCAAAAATGGGTGCAGTACCAGCTTTGTCCACAAACCGGCGCTAGCGGTCTAAACTCTGACAGTAGGACTGTATCTCAGGAGTGCAAGAGGATCCAGCCTAACTGGGACTTCAAAGTCTGTTGGTTAATTAAAAATCTTAGCCACCTGCTGTTCCCAGAGGCCAAGAGGCTGAGAACTCTTAACACCCCAGAGACTCACAACAGGAGGCAGGATATCACCTGGCCCTTCTGAGTGAGAGTGAGGGGGTTTCCCCTTCAGCCTAGAGGAGAGAGACAATAGCCCCTTTCGGTTTAATGGGGTATGTTAATTTTGAATGTTGACTGTAAACAGAGCTCTGACTGGGAGCAGAGACATGTGATCCCTGACCCACCCAGCTTCAAGGGGCGGGCCAGACTTGAGTGTGGATTCCTATTGCAGCAAATACATATTTTATAGAAACATTGATAACTTATTGTAACCAAATGACAGGAATGTACAACTTCGAGATTCTTAGTATGAAAAATGCCCTCACGATTTGAATCCAAACTCCAATTTCTACGGTGTTCTAGGACCAAACCCCGCTATTTATTGATATTACAGACACCGGGTTTATGCTAGAAACCTAGTAAATAGCTGGAATGTGTGTAGAAGGAGGGTGTGCATTTGTGTAATTTTTGATGAAAATCCAATATTGCAGAACCAGTCAAAAAGCGCAAAATGTTGCCATTTTTTAATGCAAGCCCCCAGGAAGATCAGAGTCGGATAAGCATGGACCATAAGGAATCTGTAATATGTACATGTAATTTCAACAAATTGTGTATCTAGGAAATATGTATTTGGATCAGAAATAGATTTGTGTGCACATTGACAAGGGGAGTGTCTTTCTGTGAGCCATAAGGATGACACATAACCCAGCTCCCCAATCAAGGGAGAGGGGAGAACTGGGCCAATGACAAGTGAGAGGGGCAGGCTTAGCTAGGCCCCGGCACACACCCATTTTGAAAACACATAAAAAGTGCCACTGGAACCCAGACAGAGACATTCACTTTCCACTTTCTTGCGGGACGCTTTGCCGGGAGACTTCAGACTTCACATCCAGAGATCCAGACTTCAAATCCATCAATCTCCAGAGACCAGAAATTAACTCCAGAATTTGTAGCAGAGAGGCCTGAATCCACAAGCTGAATCCTCTTCAGCAGGCCTCAAAACCAACCAAACTATTCAACAGCCAGGCGAGCTGTTTGAATTCTTTGCCAAGAACTTTTGCAAGAACCTGTAGCAGTATCCAGAAAGCAGTGCTGTATCCGGAACCAGAGAGAACCAGAGATCAGACGCTGTGAGCAGAACCTCCAGAAGTCCCGTTCAACCTGTTGACCAGATCCGTGACGAGGCCCATTCCTGTCCAAAATCTAGTGTGAGTACCCAGCTAGCACTGTTACTTAGTGTAAAATAATCTAATTAAAACTATTTTAACCTATTTAGAACTACCTCATAGGAATCGTGTGTGTCATTCTGTCCTTTTTAAAGCTGAAAACTGTCATCTGCCATTTTGAACTTTTGAATTTCAAATCCGAAAAACTACCTTCACAAAATCGTCCGTATCTCTGGAACCGTTTGTCATTTTAAAGCTTAGAATCTAAGCTTTCCAACGAACCTAGAACCGACTTCCCACTCCTTATAGTGCCTCCGTAATTACGCTTGACACATGCGACTAATTTGCTGCGATTTGACAATTGCAATCATTCCAGCCACGTGTGAAAATATTTGCCTTTGCTTTCATCCTTGAAATTCGTTTTTAACCTGCTAATTACTCATAGAGCATTGCTAAAGTGAGCCTGAACTAATACCAACTAGCTGTCACTCACCCTGAACCTCTACAGGGAACAAAAATCAATTTTAGCATCATTTCACTTCATTGCCACCACATTCAAAGCATTTTGGGCCTGTGTTTTAAAATCATACCTGTTTTTTCTCTAAGCTTGCTAGGGGGGGACTGAATTTCGTATTGTATTTGATTGCATTCCTGAGAACTGTGTGCTCTCCTTTCCATCTCCTTATATTGCATAAAGGGGGGAGTGAATTGTCAAGGAAAAGTGATTACATTGTCTTTTGTTGAAGCCATATCCAGTTATTTTCTGTACTGCATTTCATTCATCATTGTATTGTCCTTGAAGCCATAAAGGCATTCTCTACCACCTTATTTTTCTTTTCCTATTCATAAGTAACAAAGAACTGTGCTACTGTAGGATTACCTATTGCTTATTACTGCTCATATTCACAAGTGTGCTATCCATTATCAATGTATTTATAGACGTGTGATATATTGTTTAATTTTTCAAATAAACCTTTTAAATTTCCAAAACAAGCCTACTTCTTGGCTCAGTGGGGTCAAGGGGGATTCTAAAGAGGGGTGTTATACAAGGGTGCATCATCCAGATTATAACTTGCCATAAAAATATATAAATAAGGGCTTCCCTTGGGCATCCCAGACAAGGCACTGACTTAGTGGGATTGCTTGATTGGAGTTACTTACAGCAGGCATTGTTTTTTACGTCAGTTAAGGCTTGAATGTATGCCCTGCTTAACCTATTCCTGTGTGGGCGCAGGCTGTATTTTATTGATGGGCTTGTATATCCCTTAACATGGGGTTCAAAGCTATATTATAGGTACCTCCACTGTTTTGGGGGTTTTACATGTACAGTAATGTCCTAGACAGGTCTGAGTAAAGAGAATGACTTGGCAAGGGTTACAGCCGTTATCGGACATGTATGCAACTTTGAAAAGTAGCTAACTTCTATTTGTCTCCCATGGCTCTGTTAGAGTAGTACATTGTTTTTTTTTACATTTATTATCATTCATAGGAGATGGTGTATGTGTGTTCTGTGCCAAACCAATTTCCTATCAAAAAGGTATTCAAATTTAAAAAAAAAATAGGATGGTCTGTGCCATAGTGAATATAAATTTGATGTAATCCATTTAGCTTTATTTTGTTAGGTGCACAGCAGGGGGCTGTAGCAGAAAGGTCTGGCTCAGTAGGCAAGTGGGTAGACATGGATGGGGTGAAGAAAGTCTGTGTGATTTCCTGGAGGGTTGGCGGGAAAGGTGCTGGCATAGGAAGACAACAGGGAAATGTTCCCTGTTGGCTCACCACAATGAAGATAACAGTACCTGCAGAAGTGCCTTAGGAGTCTTGTCCTTATTGTGACCAATCACCTGGGTGAGATGTATTCCTTGAGTGTGAATAAAACTTCATAGAATTATTGCAACATTACTCATTAATATTTGTTTGATGAAATGAGTGTCCAGTTTTGTATGAATCATTAGCCGAAGCAGTGATGTCAGATTCTATCAAGGGGAATTGTGTTGTATTTTGAAATATTTTATTATTTATATCACTGCATTAAAGTCATATTTGCTTAGCATGTTAGAGTCGAACTGGGCACAGATGCTTATGTTACTTTTTCTAGTTGTTATTATGACATTACTTATTTTTGTTAAGTGTGACTTCAAAAGATGCTATCAAAGAAGCAGTGAAGTGAAGAGAATCGGAGTCAGCAATATGTACAGGAAAATATAGAATATGTTAATATTTCAAAGCATCACAGTGCACTGCCTGCAAATGTCAGTCATAAAAACATTATTAATAATGTACAATGTATTGGTGCACCTGTAGATAGTAATGTTGAAGTCATCAGTTCAGATGCAGACATTGGTGGGACATCTTCTAATGGTTTCCATCCAAACAGACAGAATATAATCAAAAAACATAAGTAAACAAAGATCTGATAAACAGTTTGATGCATTGAACTAACATTCAAGAAAGTATAGTGGTAGAAATATATAATTTAAAGATTTGCCATGCAATATGTTTTAACAAGGGTGTTTTCCAACCTTTTGAAATGTTACAATATAAACATTACTTCTTTGCACAATTTAAGCACAACATGGAACTTGAAACTGTAATAGAGAAATCTATTTTCTTGAAAAGAAATGTGTTTATTTTGAAACTCAATCTCAAGAAAAGATTGAAAAAAGTAATAGATGACCTTTTAAAGAGTTGTAATTCCAAGAAAATGGTAACTGCTAAGAGTTTTTGTGTATGGAGGGAAGTGGTTGCACACCTCTCAGAGAGCATAAAGTTACCATCAAAATGGTATGGCTACTTTGGCATTGTCTGCGCTTTGTTGAGGTTTCGAGATCTGAAAAGGTTTTTTTTTCTGAACCTAAAAGACACTAAAAACTCACTGTTGGAAGAGGTGAATCAATAAAAATATATAGGGGTTACTAGTGATAGTAGGCTGAATTGGAGTACACATGTGAAGCATGTGGAAACGGAAATTCGACAACAATAGGAAGCAATTGCCCAAACAAATGATGGTTATACATTAATAGCATAAAGGACTTTATACTGCATACAATTGCTCTCAAAATTGACATTTGGGTGTTTTGCTTGGGGTTGGAAACAAGAGAAATTCTTCAAAAGGATGGAGGGGTTGTGTCAAAATGTTTACTCCTACGCATCACTCTTATAGAATGCCCTGTGCGAATTTAAAATCAGGTCTGTTTCCAGTGAGTACCACAAACTACAAGCTAATTACTATTGGACGTTGTCAACTGTGTATAATGAAATATGGAGGTTGGCTCTGATTCAAACAACTAAGAAGCTAGGGTGGAACCCCCCAATATACAAAAAAAACCATTAAAACGGTACGTAGATCTGGCCAGTGCCAACATTTCAGCACTGGACAGCTCCATATAATGTTTTAACGTTACACAAAAATGCTATCTTTTACATGTAAAAGTGCATTTCCATTGACACCAGTCCATTTATATTTTCGATGGACTGGTTTTGATGGAAAGGCACGTTTACTTGTAAAAGATGGCCTGTCTACGCTTTTATAGTCGATGCTTTTTTTTCTCGATGCGTCAGTCTTTCGATGCATCGATGTTGATGCATTGACTATAAACCCTGTTCCATATGTTAGATGTAAGAACTTGGTTAAGGCA
Source organism: Ambystoma mexicanum (assembly GCF_040938575.1). Lineage (NCBI taxonomy): Eukaryota > Metazoa > Chordata > Amphibia > Caudata > Ambystomatidae > Ambystoma > Ambystoma mexicanum. Next base: position 518,352,228 of record NC_090926.1, on the reverse strand, counting down.
CAAATGAATAGTCGTGATCAGGGACAAAATTGGATTAATCTTGCAACTAAAAGTATTAGTGCTGATAATATAAATGCACAAGTTACAGCTCCTCCCATTGTGCATTACATATTGGAATTCCCAAATTCTAACTTGCAAGAATAATATATTAAGCTTAATTTTAACAATGACGATACTCGAAATAAGAGGGCCTCATGAGCAAGACTTACTAAAGAGTTATGCTTGTGTAGATTTTGTTATTTGAAAGCAATTAAAACAACTAGATATCTGTTATCTTTCTGCCCTGTTTTCTAAAAAGCAAGGGGGTGGGCTATGCAGGCAATTGGCAGACATGGCCGTACGAAATTGGCTGCAAATTGTCAGCTAATTCTGTCGCACAGTGCAAAAGTTATTAGCAGTTCATTTTTTCGATTTCCTATGGACCTCACGACTCACCTTAACATAACGTTTGATGGTAATTTACTCTGTGGCAAATACTTGTCAATGTCATAAGAGGTACTCCAATTGAAAGTCCTTTTAAAACCTTTCTCTGATATCAACACTTGTTGATCTTGGTGGAAACGAAAGGCAGAGCTGTATCTTTCGTTTAACAAAATCAAAAGTATACTGCCTATTGTTGATGGAAATCCTGAAAAGGTACATTGGCTGACAAGCAGTCATCTTGCAAATATATTACTTATTAGTTATAAATAAAATATAGAGAAATTAAATTTATTTAAATTGATATATGTGTATTTTGCAAACTAGTGAGCTGATTTATTTTTCTTCTGTAGACAAACTACATATACATTTTACAACGCTATTGATGTTTTTCTTAGCTTTCAGTTAGGGGACCACTTTTAGTTATTTTAATAAATTTGAATATGAAGATTACATACAGCCTGTTTCTTGTCGCAGAATATGGGTGGTATTGTTGTAAAAGGGGGTATTCAATCATAGGGGCTGTTCTGTGAAATTACCGTTAGTGCTAAGATATATTCTAGAAATCAGTTTAATTGCTTTACACCATTGCACACTTGTTAGTTGTGTAAATAACTATATCAACATCTTGTTTATAGCAGGGGCGGGCGTGGGGTTACCCCAGAGACTGGTTGTGTGATTGTCCATCACATTTTCAGTTGGATGAAACATTTTGTTTGTTGTTTTATGGTTTGGCAGCACATTGTATTACATATTAAAGGATGCTTGGCAATTCCTTATTTTGCATATAGCGCCAGTATATGTGTGTGTGTGTGTATGTGTCTTTGGGGATGTCTTGTTGTATGACAGTTACTTTAATCTATATGTGTGTGTGTGAGTGTGTGTACCTAGTTGTCTGTGTGTTTTTGATTCTGCAGATGATTGCATACATTTGTTTGTTTTTCTGACTTTACAGTGAACATGCTTCATGTTAGATGTGTTGGCTGAGTATGTTTACATCTGTTAGCTGGTACATCATGTTCTGTGCCCCTCTGCCCTTGTTGGTTGTTGTGTTTTTGAATAAGTATGTGTGTTTTGTGGTCTAATGGTATTTTTGTTTGGCACTCCTTTGGCCCTTCACACCTACTGTGCATGTTCAGAAACAGCAGTATGTATTGCCTTATAAAGGACATTATCTCAAGTTTGGCTAATGCCCATTTTGAAATGTTCATGGCACATATTATTTCACACGAAGGCCTACATGCGCGCCAAATATCTAAAAAAGTAAAAGCAGGAAGTTTTGAGGCATCACAAGCTAATTAGTGCATTTTCCAGCATCTATGTAAAGCCCTATGCAAATAAAGGAACATTTCAGGCATAATTCATAATGACAATGTTGAAGAAAAGTTGCCAATGTTGGCCTGAATGTTGAGATATTTTCAGATCAAGTGCATGCCATAGTCGGTGACATTATAATGGACTAGAGTAAAAAAGCAATGTAACCAGCAATTATCAGAGTATGATTGCCCTCTGCTGTCCAAATGGCAAAGTGCACCTCTGTGAACCCTTCCAATTCAACAACAGCTATCATTTTAACAAACAGAATGAACACGGTTGTACGCGGTCACTTTTCTTCACAGAGGACACAGCGGTTCCAGTGTCAATGAACAGTAAGCTGTCATGATGCCTGCGCCCGGGGAGCCGGTTCAAGCCCTGCGTCCCCGAAAGCGGACATCCAGGCCCCAAGGAAGGACCCAGCAACCCCATATAGAAGCCCTTTGGACAGTGTCCTGGCGCCTATGGCGCCAGGCTCATAAAAGACATCAGTCCTGGCGCCATAGGCACCAGGCTCATTATGGGAGTGCTTGGGTGCACTTACCTGATGCAGACCATGCTGCAGGATCCCGGCCTCCTTGAGGCCTGAAAGGAACTACTTTACCTGTGGGACTAATTTACCATCCGGGCGTGGTCGGGGAAGGATACATACCTAATTGGAGGAAGGATACATACCTGGAACTTCTTCCAAGGCTATTTAAACCCCACCCGAACAGCCACACGTGCTTCGCGTTGTTCTGCATCTAGCAGCTGGACGCTCACCGTGTCTGCTCCTGCATCCTGACTTCTGCCACGCCTGCCAGCATCCTGGATCACCTGCAAAGGAAGAGAAGAAGAGAACAGAAGAGGAAAAGTCCTTACCTGCTAAATCCGCATCCCGGAGACATCTCGCCAACATTCCTGAAAAGGAAGACTTTAATTTAAAAGCTCATCGCGTCGATCGCTGCAGCGCCGCATTCCACTCACCTTTACAGGGTGCCTCCATGTTTACCAGCGATCATCCGGATTCGCAGTCACGCCCCAGCGCCTAGGGAGAAAAAGACCAGAACAAAAGGTATGAGAGAGAGAAGGGAATAAGGAAAGCTAAATCTCCATGTTAAGACTTACCTGTTGATTCATTCTCTCTTCTTTTCGGGTCCGCGCCGCATCCTGGCATTTCCGGACCCCAGCCCCTAAGGGGAAAAAGATACATCAGCGTTAATGGAAAAGACATTACCAAAAAACGCTCATTAAAGACTTACTTGATTTCTACAAGGATTTCACCTCTCATCTCGGGTCGGTGCCTGTTCCCCGGCATTCCGTACCCCGGCCCCTATGGGGAAAAAGACACTAGCATTAGTACATTAATGCATGGATACAAGGGGAACCTCTTATCAAAAAACTTATCTGGAAGCCAAGCAAGTTTGGTTCTCACCAATCCGAAAATCCAGTGAAGTAACTGGATATCAACGCGCCTCTGCATCAGAAGCAGGATGGAGAGCTCGTCCTTCCAGACCCTAAGGTGAGACGCTACGAGAAACACAGAAGGGTTTCGAGGAGGGTGAGAGGGGAAAGTGGGAGGCCGATTGCATTACCCCGCAGATAGTTAATCCCCTATTTTCGCCTACAGAAGGATACTTCTGCGAGCCAGGCAAGCCAGATTTGGGGGCCCGGTCCAGTCCGTCTTCCGAACCCTGCGCATCACCTTAGAAGAGGTCACAGCAGCGCGAACCAGGCCAGTGCGTCCGTGGGAGTCAGGTGAGCGTAACAGAACGCAAAGCCTTCCTACAAATTCCCACCCAGGCGCTATGGAAAGTTCTGAGACTGATCAGTTGGCCCAATTACTGGGGGAATTACCGGCCGAAGTACATGCCGCTCGTCAAGAGACTAATGCCCTCAGGAGGGAATTAATAATATCAAAGGAAATAACTGATGACCTGGCCAGACAGCTTTTGCAAGGTCAAGCTGGGCAAACTCCTCTACCCGGTTCCAAAGGGAACCCCGCTCCTGTGGTTTCCAGTAACCCTGTGCAGATTAATCTACCTGGAAACATGCCGCTGGCCCCACCCGAACGCTTTGCCGGGGACCCCAAACGATTCGCCGTATTCATGAATCAGTGTCGTTTGCACTTCCTATGCAGACCTGGGGCCCTTCCCTAATGATCAGACCAAGGTAGCCTTTGTACTGTCATACCTAAGCGGCTGCGCTGCCGATTGGTCAGTTCCACTGGTTACTCAAGATGACCCGATTCTCTGTGATTTTCAAAGGTTTCAAGCAAGCATGGAAAGGTTATTTGCTCGACACTCTCAGGGGCAGGCTCTGGATGACGAACCTCTATCCCTGCGACAGGGCAATCAGGACCTCCTATCCTATATTGCAACCTTTAATAGACTAATTGTGGAAACGGGATGGCGAGAGGATAAAAGAGTCACGTTGTTTTATCGAGGCCTTCGCGGAGAACTTAAAGATGTCTTGGCCCAAGTTGTAAATCCGCCCCAAGAATGCACAGAGTATATAGACTTAGTGGTCCAATTGGATCACAGACTTCAAAACAGAAAAGCAGATCGGTCCAGGTTTGGGACCCGGGTGTTGGTCAAGACCCATGCTAATCCCAAGGGAGTTGATGTCTCTGAGCCTATGCATATTGGAGGGGTTAAAGGACCCTTAACTCAAAAGGAAAGTGAAAGTAGGCGGCAGTTAAAATTATGTCTTTATTGTGGGAATTCTGGACACTTTCTACGAGATTGCCCGGCAAAACCGCCCCGAAAGGCGGTAGGAGCCGCTGATAAAAACCATGAAGACTCTGTTTCGGGAAACGACTCCGCCCGACAAGTGTAGGGGTCCGCTTGCCGAGCTTGAAAACTAACTCTCAGACCTCGCATTTCATTGTGCCAATGGTTCTCGTAGATCCAGAACAGCCTAAGCGGTTGCATGCAATAAAGGCATACATCGATAGTGGGGCTATTGGAAACTATGCGGATCGTGAATTGGTCTCTAGGATTAACCTCCCTCTACGTCCTAAATCCAGCAAAGATGTCATCACCACAGTCGATGGAACTGAAATTGCCTCTGGACCGGTAACACATTCCACTACTGAGGTGACTCTTATTGGTCCCGAAGGCCATCGGGAGGGTGTTGTGTTTGATGTAATCAAGGCTCCACAGTTTCAGGTTATTCTTGGAATCCCTTGGTTAGAGACACATAATCCTCAAATTGATTGGCGAGCTAAGAGAATAACCTTCCCGGATTGTACACAAACTTGCTACCCAGAAAACCTGAAGATTAATCTAGCATCTGTAACCTCTGCCTCCATGCAACTACCTCCGGAATACCAAGACTTTCAGGACGTCTTTCAAAAGGAACAGGCCAACACGTTACCTCTTCGCAGATCGTACGATTGCCAAATCGATCTGGTGCCCGGTGCACAACCCCCTTGTAGCAGGATTTAAGCCCTTACCGAACCTGAGAATCTGCATTTGAGACAATATTTGGATCAATACCTAGCTAATGGTTTTATTCGCCCGTCAAAGTCCCCGGCATCCTCGGCTTTGTTCTTGGTACCCAAAAAAGAAGGTGACCTTAGAACTTGTATCGATTACTGCACATTGAACCAGATAACGGTTAAAAACCGTTATCCTCTGCCTCTGATCCCTGAACTCCTTGATCAGGTGAAGGACGCTTGCATATACACCAAGTTAGATCTCCGTGGGGCTTATCATCTGGTACGAGTTAAAGAAGGCGACGAATGGAAAACTGCCTTCCGTACTAAATACGGATTATTCGAGTACCAGGTGATGCCTTTCGGATTGTGCAACGCGACGGCTGCCTTCCAATACTTCATGAATGATGTCCTTCGGGAACTCATTGATGTTTGCGTTGTCGTATATATCGATGACATTCTGGTGTACTCCTCTTCGGAATCTGATCACAGAAAACACGTCAGGGCAGTACTTGAAAAACTGCACCAACACAAACTATTTGCTAAATTGGAGAAATGTGTTTTCCATACCACAGAAGTCGAGTTTCTAGGTTTCATCCTGACACCCAAAGGAGTCCGAATGGACTCAAGAAAAGTGGATGCCATCCTCAAATGACCATCACCTAGCTCTGTAAAAGGGGTTCAAAGCATGCTCGGCTTTGCCAATTTCTATCGCAGGTTTATCCCGGAATTTTCACGCGTGGTACAACCCATTACTGCACTCTTGAGGAAAAATAAACGTTTCGAATGGTCTGAAGAAGCCGAGCAGGCCTTTCAGGATTTAAAATATAAGTTTACCTCCGCACCTATATTGAAACACCCGCGTCCAGATCTCCCTTATGTCGTCGAGACTGATGCATCCAGTCTAGCCATGGGAGCTGTCCTGTCCCAAAGAGATCCCGAAACCAACCAACTGCATCCCCTAGCATTTTGGTCCAGAAAATTCTCGGCACCCGAGGTTAATTATGCAATCACGGACAAAGAACTGTTAGCCATTAAGTCTGCTTTTAAAGCCTGGCGGCATGATCTGCTTGGCGCTCGACATACCATCACAGTGATCACTGATCACCGGAATTTACAGTATTTGAAAACCGCCAAGGCTCAGTCATCACGGCAGCTCCGATGGGTTTTTCGCTGAATTTGATTTTGTGATTACCTATCGACCTGGCTGCAAGAATGGCAAAGCAGACGCCTTATACCGAATTGGAATGGGAGAATCTGATACAAACTCAGAACCAGTACCAATAATTCCCGAACAGAGGATTCTAGGCATGACTTCGTTACAGACGCTTGAAGACATCCAAGCCAGAGTGAAACAACTCCTGGACCCTAAAACCTCACAGGAATGGATACAAAAGGGATCAGACTTTACCATAGATAGTGGTTTACCCTATTTCCAAGGACGCTTATTCCTGCCACATAAGGAATTACACGAACTAGTTATTTCCGGTTATCATGATACATTAATAGAGGGACACCCCGGTATTGCCAAGACAGAGGAAAAGGTGAAACGACAATTTTGGTGGCCCTCTTGGCGAAAAGATGTTAAATCTTTTGTGATATCCTGTGGTGTTTGCGCCCAAAATAAAAGTCAAAAGAAAAGACCAGCCGGTCTCCTTCAACCTCTAGACATACCACCAGCACCCTGGCACACCCTATCAATGGATTTTATTACAGACCTGCCTCCTTGTTCGGGGTACAATACTATTCTGGTAATTGTGGATTTGTTTTCCAAAATGGCCCACTTTATTCCTTTGAAAGGTTTACCTTCAGCTTCTGTCCTAGCCAAAGAATTCCTCGAAAATATTGTACGGCTACATGGATTCCCATCTATACTAATCTCTGACCGGGGAAGCCAATTCATTTCCCACTTCTGGCGCAAATGTTGTCAAATGGCGCAGATCGACTTAAGATTATCGACCAGTCACCACCCCCAGACCGAAGGTCAGACCGAGAGGACAAATCAGACCCTTGAACAGTACTTACGGTGTATGTTACAGCAATCTGAAAGCAACTGGAAAGACATTCTTCGGATAGCCGAATACGCATATAATAATTCGGTACACTCTGGAACTGGCCACAGTCCTTTTTATACTTTGTTTGGGCATCACCCTCGAACCTCAAACCTTGACTCACCTCAGAACCTCGGAATGCCTGCAGTAGAACATCTGCATTCTACAATTACCCAAGCCTTCAAAGAGGCAACTACGCATTTACAACAAGCCAAGAGAAAATACAAGGAGAATGCTGATCTACATCGGAGTGAAGCACCTCTGTATCAGATTGGGGATCAAGTGTGGTTAGCTACCAGACATTTACCACTCAAAGGGCCTCAAACTTTTAACCCAAAATATCTGGGACCTTATTCTATTACGGCAATAATTAACCCAGTGGCTGTTAAACTTGCTTTACCAGCTAGTATGCAAATTCACCCTGTTTTTCATGTGTCACTTCTGAAACCAGTGGTACCCGGAACCCGACTACTGAAACCTCCAGAACCTATTCTAATAGATGGGGAGCCCGAATTCGAAGTGAAGAACATTTTAGACTCAAAAATGTTTAGGTCATAACTGTTCTACCTAATTGATTGGAAGGGGTACGGACCTCAGGAGAGGTCGTGGGAAACCAGCGACCATGTGCATGCACCTCGATTAGTCAGGAAATTCCACCGACTCTTCCCAGACAAACCAAAACCCTGGAGGGAACAACCTTGGGAGGGGCCTTGGGGGGGAGTGCTGTCATGATGCCCGCTCCCGGGGAGCCGGTCCAAGCCCTGCGTCCCCGAAAGCGGACATCCAGTCCCCAAGGAAGGACCCAGCAACCCCATATAGGGGCCCTTTGGACAGTGTCCTGGCGCCTATGGCGCCAGGCTCATAAAAGACATCAGTCCTGGCGCCATAGGCGCCAGGCTCATTATGGGAGTGCTTGGGTGCACTTACCTGATGCAGACCATGCTGCAGGATCCCGGCCTCCTTGAGGCCTGAAGGAACTACTTTACCTGTGGGACTAATTTACCATCCGGGCGTGGTCGGGGAAGGATACATACCTGATTGGAGGAAGGATACATACCTGGAACTTCTTCCAAGGCTATTTAAACCCCACCCGAACAGCCACACGTGCTTCGCGTTGTTCTGCATCTAGCAGCTGGACGCCCACCGTGTCTGCTCCTGCATCCTGACTTCTGCCACGCCTGCCAGCATCCTGGATCACCTTCAAAGGAAGAGAAGAAGAGAACAGAAGAAGGAAAAGTCCTTACCTGCTAAAACCGCATCGCGGAGAAATCTTGCCGACAATCCAAAAAAGGAAGACTTTAATTTAAAAGCTCATCGCATCGATCGCTGCAGCGCCGCATTCCACTCACCTTTACAGGGCGCCTCCATGTTTAGCAGCGATCATCCGGATTCGCAGTCACGCCCCAGCGCCTAGGGAGAAAAAGACCAGAACAAAAGGTGAGAGAGAGAAGGGAATAAGGAAAGCTAAATCTCCATGTTAAGACTTACCTGTTGATTCATTCTCTATTCATTTCGGGTCCGCGCCGCATCCTGGCATTTCCGGACCCCGGCCCCTAAGGGGAAAAAGAGACATCAGCGTTAATGAGCGAATGAAAAGACATTACCAAAAAACGCTCAATAAAGACTTACCTGATTTCTACAAGGATTTCACCTCTCATCTCGGGTCAGTGCTTGTTCCCCAGCATTCCGTACCCCGGCCCCTATGGGGAAAAAAAAACTAGCATTAGTACATTAATGCATGGACACAAGGGGAACCTCTTATCAAAAAACTTACCTGGAAGCCAAGCAAGTTTGGTTCTCACCAATCCGAAAATCCAGTGAAGTAACTGGATATCAACGCGCCCCTGCATCAGAAGCAGGATGGAGAGCTCGTCCTTCCAGACCCTAAGGTGAGACGCTACGAGAAATCACAGAAGGGTTTTGAAGAGGGTGAAAGGGGAAAGTGGGAGGCCGATTGCATTACCCCGCAGACAGTTAATCCCCTATTTTCGCCTAGAGAAGGATACTTCTGCGAGCCAGGCAAGCCAGATTTGGGGGCCCGGTCCAGTGTGTCTTCCGAACCCTGCGCATCACCTTAGAAGAGGTCACAGCAGCGCGAACCAGGCCAGCGCCTCTGTGGGAGTCAGGTGAGCGTAACATAAATTACCCGCTCAACGTTTGAGGCTCTTAATAGCGAAACGCTGTAGGACGAATGCCTCCTCACGAGCTAAAACTGAAAGTAGGTGGTACTTTCGCAATCTTATGGCATTGCAGGGACTCTGCAATGGAACAAGGTTGACAAATACGTGTCTACAAAGACTCATCATAGAGGTCTGTATAATCGATGGAACTTAGATAATTTTCTTATACCACGCATACGTCTCATTCCGTATGATACAAATATGCCTTTCACATTCAAAAGAAGACAGTTACCTATATGTTTAGCCTTTTCAATGACCGTGGATATCTGTGGATAGCACAGTGGCAAACAGGGCTGGGAAACATGTTGTGGGGCATTTGGTGTTGGGAAGAGGTTCTGAGAAGTGTGGGGGAGTGAAAGATGGTTGATATGATGTATTTGTTTAGGTGAAAGAAGACAGCGCATTAGTCCGCGGACAGGTCATTGGGCGGGCAGCTTTTCTCATGAATGCTCCGCAAACAGGACTCCTATTGGTCTTGAGGGTTGCGTGAAATCCGGAGGCATATGACACACATGCTGATTGGCTGGAGGAACGCGTGATGTGCATCATATTCTCCCAAAACGCCCTCTATGCCGTATCCACGGATACCTGCGGATAGCACAGTGGCCAACAGGGCTGGGAAACATGTTGTGGGGCATTTGGTGTTGGAAAGAGGGTCTGAGAAGGGTGGGGGAGTGAAAGATGGTTGATATGATGTATTTGTTTAGGTGGAAGAAGACAGCATGTGAATCCGCGGACAGGTCATTGGGCGGGCAACTTGTCTTGTGAATGCAGAAAGGCTTCATTAGGGTATGGGAGTGGAATGTAGATGATATGAGGATGTTTATGTAGGCTGTATTATGCTTTAGGGGTTGTGGCCAGCCCCTAGACTCTTGCACCCAAGAGTCTGTCCCCTGGCTGCAAGTACTGTAATAGTATGTGTACAGAAGTGGACAGGACCTCGGACGGCTGGCTTATGTGTGTGGGTTGTGGTCACTGGCCAGATTGTTGGGTGCATGGCTTTATCATGCTGTGCTAGTTGTGGCCTTCCCCTAGGCGCTTGGGTGCATGGCCACAGGCCACAGGCCATGCACCCAAGAGTCGTGCCCACTGCCTGCAAGTACTGTAATAGTATGTTTACAGAAGTGGATAGGGCCTCTGGCGGCTGGTTTATGAGTGTGGGTTGTATTATGCTGTGGTGGTTGTGGCCTGCCCCTAGACTCTTGGGTGAATGAGAGTCTGCACACTGGTTGCAACTACTACAATAGTATGTGTACAGAAGTGGACAGGGCCTCGAGCGGCTGGCGTATGTGTGTGGGCTGTGGCCACTAGCCAGGTACTTGGGTGCATGGGCCACTGGTTGCAAGTACTGCAATAGTATGTCTACAGAAGTGGACAGAGCCTTGAGCAACTGGCGTATGTGTGTGGCCACAATCCAGGATGTTGGGTTCAAGGCTGTATTATAGTGTGGTGGTAGTGGGGAGCCCCTACACTCTTGGGTGCATGGTCTAGGGCCATGCACCCAAGAGTCTGCCCACTGTTTGCAAGTACTGCAATCATATGTGTACAGAAGTGGACAGGGCCTCAGGTGGCAGGTTTATGTGTGTGGGTTGTGGCCACTGGCCAGATTCTTGGGTGCATGAGCATATTATGCTCCAAGTACTGCAATACTATGTGTACAGAAGTGGACAGGGCCTCAAACAGCTGGCATACGTGTGTGGGTTGTGGCCACTGGCCAGATTATTGGGTGCATGGGCTTGTTGTGGTTGTGGCCAGCCGCAAGAGTTGGCCCACTGCTTGCAAATACTGCAATAGTATTTGTACAGAAGTGGACAGGGCCTCTGCCAGCCCTGTGTGGCTTGTGGACACTGGTCATATGTTTGGGTGTATGACTGCATTATGCTGTGATGGTTGTGGCCTGCCCCTACACACGTGGGTGCATGAGAGTCTGCACACTGCATGGAAGAACTGTAATAGTATGTGTGCAGTGTGCAGTGTGCAGAAGTGGACAGGTCCCCCGGACACCTGGCTTATGTGTGTGGGTTGTGGCAACTGGCGTGACAGCAATAAGCATATACTCACTGTACATACTGTGCATACTTTTTGGAACACAGTGACAGAATACTATTGGAGTGGTGATAGCACTTTTGCATATATGCGCCATTGCGGGGACACATTTTGTTTGTTACATGTGGAAATGCAGGATACATCTTTGTTTCATTGTCTGCGAAAATAAAACAGCAGAACATGTTAGGGAAGGTATTTCTAACTGTCGTATTGTACACAATCTGATATATTCATGTAAATTGTGGACCCTCATAATTAGTACAGTACAAGTACTATGATTCAAACAAGGTTACTGTGCAATGTGCTTAGTTCCTGTGTTGGATTGCATAATCATTGGGTCTCTGGGAATAAAAATCCATGCAGGATTAAAAATAAACTACTACATTTATTTGATGTTACATGTCTCACTATGTTTCATTGAAGTGTGCAGCACTTACACAAACGTTTAAGGTACAAATATACATGGTTTTCCTGTAACATGCACTGCTGCAGTAGGAGGAATTGAAAGAGTGTATGTGTTTAGTTTTTCGGAAGTGATGGTGGCATGGTTGCAGTTAGAAACCAGTTGGCGTATTGTAACTGCTTATCTGTTTTCATTTTTTAATACCATCCGTTTATGCAGTTTATTCCAGTTGGTGTATTGTAAGTACTGTACTAATGAAAGGTAACATTGCAATATTGTGGGTGTACTAAGATACCAGTTGGCATATTCTGGCTGTTGGTACTTAATAGGTTTTGAAGGACTGTGGAGGCCAGGGGATTGGCCAATAAGGTTTGCTGGGTGTGGTGCATAAGGAGAGAGAGAGTGTGGCAGAGGGTCTGTTTGCTGGGAGGAGTGCAGTTGGCTATTGCTATGGCAGTATCTTTTAGGAGGCAGAGTGTCTGGCTTTTGGGGGACTCTTGGATACATTGGTTGCATGTGTATGCAGAGCACAGCGGAGTGGCTGCACATCTTGGATTTCATCATGTGGATGCGCACTGGTATGTAGTGCGTAGCATGAAGTGGCTGGATTTGGTTCAGCTTTCTGCCACTTTGGTGACACACCATCATCCAGCCATTATTATTGTTCACTGTGGAGGGAAAAGTTTAGGCCATGTTACCGGAATCTCACTGCAGTTTGTGACATCGGAGGTACTTGGGAAAGTCCTGGACATGTTTTCAAACTCCTGAGTAATTTTTTCTGGCATTGTGCAGAGACAAATGTGGCTGCACTCTTCTTCGTTTGGTCCGCCAATAGAGAAAGCAAGGCATAATGTTCACAAGGCTGTTTGTGCATTTTTGCGAGATGTTGGCATGTCCCCCTTCCACAATGAAAACATTACATTTCGTAGCACCAACATTTTTTGCCGTGATGGAGTCCATCTTACTGATGCTGGCAGCTTTTTATGCAAAATATCCAACATGATTTGCAGCCCTTCTTGCACATATAGCATGCACATCTTAGTAGGTGTTGTCTACTTTATCTGAAAATGTTTTAAAAACATTTCAAAAACAAAAGGCTATTTTCAGAGCCACCATTTTCTCCCAGAATACAGTGCAATGTTTTTGATGGTACCACCAACTACATTTTTCTGATGTCCGTGGACTTCGCAGGGGACTTCACCATTTCTTTGATACTTCTATGTTTAAACTGTGAAAGGTGGCTCTGTAAAGAACTGTTTTCTTTTGCTTTTTGTTGTTTTATAATTGTGTGGTTGTTTTTTCGCACGACACACAAGGAGGGAGGGTAGGGAAGAAACACCAACCACAGGGACGAAGGGGCAGGTGAAGAGTGGAAGATGTTGGGTGGGCCTCACTGCACTTTCCCTTGTGCTCCCGGACCGTAGACTCAAAAGCACTCCAAAATTTCTCACCCATGCAGAGTACTGTGTCACAGTACATACACAGTACAGTGACCTTTGAAATGTAAGGGTCTGCTGCAGTGCATATGGCCTCCGAAACTGGCTCAGGTGCCCCACAGGACTGTCCCGTGTAGTGACAGGAGTATGTGCAGAGGATGCTGTATAGGAACTGAACCTACTACTCTGTTTGAAGGGGACAATCCTCCGAAATGCTGCTTTGTGGTCAGACCTCAGGTGGCACGAGTTATGGTTTTTAGATTTTACTGTTACCCATAATATCCTTTCAACACACTTGCTCCACTGGTTTGGACAGGTTTTAATTAGTGCAAAGTAACCTTAACATCCCTTTAACACAGTTTTTTCACTGAGTATTACACAGCCCACGGTAGTGGCTGTGTAGTTATGGTTAAGTTGCTAATCCCATAGGAAGAACACTTTTTGGGTGGCTTACAACTTGGTTCCCCCTGGACGAATCCCTACCAAACTTAGCAAATGGGTAGTATGTGTCTAGTAATTGTTTTCAAAATGTCTTTCTTGTTGGGATCATTTTTGGCTATTGTTTCTATGTCCTCATATGATTTGAGAACTCTTTTTCTAGATTTAGCAGGACCAAGCCATACTATATTGTCAGATTTTCCATACAAGGCAGTACCGGTTAAACGGTCAGCAGCTTTATAGCAGCCACATTCTCTATGAGAGAGCTTTTTTATGCCTAAACTGTGAAATTTCTGTGATAGTGTTTTGTCAGATGATATGTCATCCAGGAGGTCCTGAAGCTCTGTTTTCTCTGCTTTGGTTAAGTAGGATGTGACATATCGTGCAACTGCAGTGGAATTGTTTGTAATGTGCTAGACATCTATGTTTGCATTCCATAGGAGGGCAATGATTGCATTGTAATCATTGATGTATTTTGATTCTTCTGTTCTTTTTATGTAATATGTGTTCTTAGGTGATTTACCTTTGACACTATGGGCCTCATCACGACTTTGGCGGTAACCCTTAAATCCGACGGTCGTGCTTTTACTGCCGGATTTAAGGGTCCACCAAATCAGGACTTCGGCGGATTTCGCCTTAGCTCTTGGCTGGGGGGAAATCTGCTGAAAATGTGCACTATTACCGGCGGCGGGAAATCGGGCATTCCCGAATGGGCTCAATGGGGAATGGGGAATTTCATTACTGCTGAACTCGTGATCCGGCGCTATAAGCGCTGGGGAGTTCAGCGGTAGGGCTAATACCGCCGGTGGTAATACAGCCGGCGTTACCGCCAAAGTCGTGATCAGGCCCTATGTCTGACTGAAGACATGAAGTTGTTTACTTGACCTGTTGCTGAAACTGGTCAAGGGAAACCAATGCAGCATTTGGTGTAATATTTCCCTTTTTTTTATATATATTTGCAACAGCAATATTTGCCACATTTGTGCCTTTCACATTGTAAAATGTGTGGTTGAAGGTCACTCACTATGTGTTGTTTGTGAAGGGATTTCACAAGTGAAATATTTTTGGATCAACTGAAAAACAGTGGCATCACTGTCCTGACCAAATTTAGGAGCATCTTTGAGCCATAATAGCATGTGGATTTGTGGTGCTCCTCTGGCTTGGTATTCTTTTCTCCAAAAGAAGTGTTGAATTTCTCAGAGGGAAGGAACAGTCTTATTACAAATGAAGTGTAGCATGTAGCATAGCAATGAAGCGATGATGGAAATATCTTGATACATTTACAGGATCGAGAGAGCAGAGTTCTCCTGGTATTTTTATATCTATGTATGTTTTATTTTTGTTTGCTATCCGTAGGAAATTGTGTGAATCTTCCCATGCATATTCTGTACAACTTAATGTAACAAACCAAGTGGTGGGCAAAGGTTTCTTATCATACAGCGTACATATCTGTGACATCGGAACCAGCATTCTTTTGTACCACGCATGTTTGCTAAAAGATTTGTAATACTTGACTGTAAAACCTCATCTTTTTCTTGCACTTTTTGTAATAATTACATAGCTGACATATTTTGAAAATGGGTACCTGATTTTAATGTGTGTGCAACTCTGTAGCATAGAGTTGCTAGGTCACTTTCAAAGAGAATGTGAAATATGTATTCCACATTTGTCTGAATCTGGGGTCGTCAGAATACATTCGTAGAGAACGATATTCTGATGTTGTTACTTTGTGGGTTTATCTATCCAGTAGGAAAGAGTAGAGGAAAGGCCTGTGCTTCTATACTTTTTTCCCCATATACTGATTGGAGATCCTTTGGCTTGTCGCATTTGGTACGTTTCCAGTGCATCATCTATAGTGTCTTTAGAGTGTAAAGGATGAATTGTATAATGGTCTAAACTATTGGATTCTGTAGCTGGATTTAGAAGTTCAAATTGACCAGTTTCTGGTGTCTCTTGAATCATTTCAATGGTTCCTCTCAAGTTTTCTTCAATATTAACTTCTTTGTAGTATTCATTGTTGTTTTTTAGATATTGCAGCGCTTGTCTAACTTTATGTAAGTCCGCGAGTTGTTGCCAAATATTTTTTCTTTTGTAGGTACCCCATTTAATAAGACAATTAAAGATTGATCTATTGGCCGTTGCACTCCTAGAGTGTGTACATTTTCTTAGAGATCCAATGGTTAATTAACTACTTGCCACAGATGCCTTTGACTAATTCAGAGGGAGATAGTTTTGCTGTTTTTGGTTGAAGGCATATTATTGCTTGAAATGGGTGCACTGTTTGAATTATGATGCTGTCATATACATTTAGTTGTTGCAGGGGTTTTGGTAGTGGGAATAATTCCAAGTTATTTGTGATAGCACATGAAGGTGTTGGTTGTTGTCAAGTGTTGCATGTGCAGTAATTGCAAAGTATTAAGGGTCAGAAATGTCGTATTTGTTGTCTGCTATAAGGTAGAGAGCTAATCGGAACCATTTTGAATCTTCATTGTCTTCTAATTTGTATGTTATGTCTATAGTTTTTGTGGTACTTTTATAAGAAGTCCTGGGGAAACACACACACACACATGTTTTGGTACTTCAGTAGAGGTACTTTTAAACTTTAGTATTTCTTATTGTATGTGTTTAATAGAAGGTTGCTATTTGTACAGTAGTTGCTAATTTGATGTACAGCTATTTCATTTTGAAAGTGGCTTTCAATTCCAAAATATTTTCTCTTTAAATGCTCTATTTCTTAGAGTAGTTGCTTGGCTGTACCATGTAGAAAATTGTTATTTAAATTGGCTAGTCCTAAAGCAGGACTTTTAGCATAGTAGAGTTTTTGGACTAGATTTCTTATAGTTGAATGATGTGTTGATATCATTTTGATATGATGGAAGGTACTTTTACAAATCGGTCCTGAAATGCAGGCTAATTAATGTCCTTGTAGTCCTGTGTATTTGCACACTTGACAGGCATCCATATGTTGTAGTAGTTTCATTTTGATTTTGTCTCTGCTTTTTACCTCCTGATTGAGGAACTGGCGTAAAGATTTGAAAGATTTGTTGGCAATGTTGCACATTGATGTGCACCGTCATTTGTAGACTGGACGTTTTGATTGAGTAGAATGGGGAGGTGATTCTGAGTTTTCTGGGGATATTTTTGTTTGCAGAGTTTCTTGTTCCATAATGGTGTTATTACGTTTTTCATACCCTCGTCCACTGCTATGTATGGCAATTGGGTTTGTTTGCTTTTGTTTATATGCTTCTTCATTAAAATATGGTTCTAGGGTCATGGTGTGACTCCATTGACCTCCACAGATGTTTAAGAAGCTATTTGTGTTGATATTCCGTTTATTGAGAAGTCTTTTTTGTAGTTCATTAGTTAGTTTTGTTAGTGGTTTCATCCTGTTTAAAACTAAATTAAATAACTTCCTCTTCCTATGGTAGGTTTTAAGGGCTGTGCATGATTTCTCTCCTGTTTTTAAAAGGTTCTGAAGGACTCAGTGGCTGAACATTTTTTGTAAAACATTTTTTTTACTATGCTTACTTGCCATTATTTCAAGATTTATAGGTGCAGCGTTAGCAGTAGTGATAGCTGAAGTCTTGTTAATCACTTTCTGTTTGGTTTTACATTTTGTACTGGAAGCTTGTTTTGTTTCACTTAATGACTGTATTAGCTGTTTTGTTTGAACTTTTTGTACACAATTTGCTAGAGATGGTTGCTTATTTTGGACACTTTTATTTTGATTTGCTCTACTTCTGTGTTGCTTTCTAGGCATTCTTTGGGGTCTGTTGGAGAAAAAAAGAAAGTGTGGGTTGGGTGTTGTGCAGTGTATGCGTGCTTTGTCCATGAGTGTCTGAGTATGATGATAAATATGATTGTGGAGGTGTGTGATTGTGCAATGGGCAGCTACATCAAGTTGGGAAGGTCATTCTTGAATTTGTGTGTTACTATACTGGGCTTCAGTTGACAATATAAAGTATGCAACTGGTAAGGGGAAGCAGTAATACTACATTTAATGGTAAAGGGTTGATATAATTGTTTCTTCTACAATACTAAAATGCTAGTGTGTTTGAGTAACAGTTAGAACATTATGTAAGTTTTGTACTTACTTTTTTGTATGGAAAGAGTAGGTTTCTTCAAGGTCCTTGTTCGTACTTCAGACGCTGCTGCTTTTCAGGAGAGTGGTCTTCACTGAAATTGTAAAAGAAAGATGTTAGGGAATATGTGTGTTTATTGCACTTTTGTTAATGTACACATTGCTTTACACTTTTCTTTGCCTATGTGCAACCTGTATATTTTATTTAGAATCTGTTAGTTGAATATGTTTTTCAAATGAGTAAAATAGTAAATGTATAGAACACACTTTGTTTTAAATGTTATGTTAATGGATGTTAAGAGATAGAAGACATAATCATATGCATGTTTTGCTATTTTTACAGGGTAAATGGCAGAAATGTGTTCATAAAAGCATTCAATGTATGGCTTTGTGAAGGTGTGGGAAATAAAGCAGAAGGACTTCATATAGAGACAGTAGTGTTGTTTGATCTGGGAGCCTTTCTACTGATATTGACTGCGTGTGTGCTTGAGTGAAGATGTATTTACTCATCCTGGCTGTGTGTAATTTTATAATACACTGGACAGTCTTTTTCATAATTATACAGTTATTTTCCAATCGTATAATATGAAACAATATTTGTTTAGATGGGTATGTGTGTAAACAAAAATTTGGAGAACTGAAAGGTATGCAATTGACACTTCATCATAGCAGATGGGAGAAATGAAAGTAAGTTAATTTTACAGTTTATACAGGGTAAGTGGCAGTTACTCTGTTCATATTTTTATTTATTTTATTTTACATTTTTAAAGAGTTTTGAGGCGCTGATACAGGAATTGTTTATTTTTTAGTTGCGTAATTGTTTTGTCTTAGTTGAGTATTTATAACACGCTTAAACACCCAGAGGTTACTAAGCGCGGACCCCGGGATCGAATCTGTGTTGCTTTGTGTCGTTTTGCTTTCAAGGCGCACACGTTGCCGCTGAGCTATGCTCTCGGGATTTATTGTATTACTAGAAGAGGTGTACATGTACTGTGTAGGAAATATTCATACCTGTAGTCTGTGTTCATGCATGTGGATGTGCATTAATCTGCAAGTAGAAATCTTGGGGAATTTTATAGTAGTTTTTGCTATAGGTCCTTTGCAGTCACAACTGAATTGTACTGAGAACGAGCAATAGTACATCTAAAGTGCTGATCTGTGATGACACATTTAGATGTAGAGTTCTTGGTTGTGACTGGCAGATGATTGTGTGACTGCTTAACAGTAGCCAATGAGGAAGTGGTGCAGAGAGTGTAGTGGAAAGGGTAGAAGGGCTGCCCCAGTGTTACTTACACGCTCCGTGGACAGCGCGGTTGTTCGCAGACTGGACATGCCACATCTGGCGTTTCTGAGCATGATGTGGGAGTGTATTTTGAGGATTAGCCAATCAGGTGTTGGTATTCTGCTTCGTATTGAGAGGGACTGTGTGTAGTGAAGATGGCAGAGGTGCAGAAAGTCAGGGTGTTGGTGGTTGAAGATATGTTTGTGAATGGTTTGGAGCAGTATGCTAAATCTAGGAATGTGGCCAACCATTTTGACACAAAAGTAGTGGTTGTGGTGTGAGCACTGTGCCTGATTTGAATTTGCAGGCAATTCAAGTAGTTTGTCAGGATATGGCTAGGTTTCATAGTCCACATGTAGTTATTCTTCACTGTGGTTCTGTGCTTTTGTGCTATGTCAGTGCCCCACTTTGTTGCAAGGTCTGCAAAACTTGGTTCAGGCAATCATGAAAGTCCTTCCAAATGCCAAGGTTATTTTTTCTGCTTTGTTACCTAAAGCAGTATGGGACAATAGTTGTGTTTTTTGTCCTCAGCAAAATATTGCTAGGTGTGCAATCAACCGAGGCATGTTTGCTTTCGTGCTTAGAGCAGGTATGTTCTTTTGTAATAATGAGAACATTCATTCTGGTAATGTTGTTTATTTTAAAGAAGATGTCATTTCTTTATCTTTTATGGGAAATGCCAAGCTGTTTTGGAACGTAAGGGTTGCTTTGGAGAAGCTAATATGAAGATTTTTGGAGGAAAATAAGAAATAAAAATACAAATAAAAGGTGTTTCTGAAAAAAAAGGCTCTTTTTAGAGCCAACCTCAAAGGGAAAATGGGCACACTATTTCCATTTTCATTCCCTACTCTCAGATTTTTCCATTTGTCCATGGACAGCGCGGTTGTTCGCGGGCAGAGCGTATTATGTATGGGGATTTTGGGGTTGTGAGGCATGCAAATGAGACTGAGCAGAGAAGGGATTGGTCAATAAGGTTTACTGGGTGTGTTCTGTAAGGAGAGAGTTTGTCAGTAGGAGTTTTTCCTGAGAGAAGAGCAGATAGCTATGGCTGTGTGTTTTAGAAAGCAGATTGTTTGGATTTTGGGAGATTTGTGGATAAATTGGTTGGAGGTGCATGCAGAATGCTGTGGAGTGGCTGCACATCTTGGATTTTCTCATGTGGAAGAGCACTGGCATGGAGTGGGTGGATTTGGTACCTCTGTGTACTTCTTTGGTGACATAGCGTCATCCAGACATTATTATTATTCATTATGGAGGGAACAGTTTAGGACACGTGTCTGGAATCTCTTTGCAATTTGCAATGAAAGAAGGACTTGGGAAAGTCATAGACATGTATCCAAACTTCAGAGTAATTTTTTCCTGTATTGCGCAGAGACAAATGTGGCTGCGTTCTTTTTAATTTGGTCCACAAATGGAGAAAGCAAGGTGCAATGTTAACAAGGCTGCTTGTGCCTTTTTGAGAGATGTTGGTATGTCCACTTTTCAGAATGGAAATATAATGTTTTGTAGCACACACATTTTTCGCAGAGATGGAGTACATCTTTCTTATGCCGGCAATCATATTTTTCTGCGAAACATACAAAATGCATTGCAACCGTTTTTGGAATTACTGCAATCCATTTTACAGTAGGTGTTGACCATTCAAAGTTTTAGAAACACAAAAAAAACCACAATAAGGATCTTTTCAGAGCCACCACTTCCTCCCAGAGAAAGGTGCAATGGTTGTGACAGGGCAGAACTTCACAGTTTTTAGATGTCTGCGGACTTCTAAAAAATGGACAGGGCCCTGCACTATTTATTTGTACTTCTGCTTTTAAACTGTGAAAGGCGGCTCTGAAAAGAGCCTTTGTTTTTTTTAATTATATTTTTTGTTTTTTTTAAACACGACACACAAGGAAAGGAGGGGAAAGGAGGGGAAGGACGGGACACCAACCACAGGGATAAGAAAGGGGAGGTGGAAAGAGACCTTATTCAGGTAGGTCACAGACCTTCTAATGCTCCTTGACCAAAGTCTCGAAAGTAGTCCGAAGGTTTTCCCCTGTGCAGAGTACTGCGTCACAGTATTTGCGGCATGGCTACCCCCATTCCGGGTACCGGGTCCGGGTTCCTTGAATGGGGAAATACCGGGCCATTCCGACCTTGGAGAGCCCGGTATATCCCCATTCCAGGAACCCATCCCCATTTGAGCCCTCATAGGGCTAATTGGGAATGGGGAGCATGCTAACAATGGGCCCGTTAATAACGGGCCCGATGTTAGCATCATGGACCGCTCGCGGGACCCGCTAAGCGAGCGGAACTCAAAATGAGACGGTAGGGGGTTAACATGGCTGGCAGCTCTACTGGCTCTGTTAACCCACTACCTCCAATCTCGTAATGACCCCCATTGTCTAGGACATGTGCAATGGTGAACTTGTGCTGTAAAATATCTTGGATTGTTAGAAAAGCAGTTTTTAAATGTCTGGGGGCCCTGACAGTGTCTGCAAATAAGAACACATGCTCAGCATGGGTGTGGTCACATGATTACGTTGCGGATACGTTCGCAAATGGGACGGCTGTCTGCAGGACACCAAATGCACAGTGACGGTTGTGCGCATGCGAGCAGGTGATCTACGGACAGTGTTTGGGTCCACAAAGTAATTTAAAGTGTGACACACATACGGCAGACAGTTGCGTAGAGGCACAATGTTTGTAGGACCCAAGTGTGTGATGCACATGTGCACGGGTGTTCTACGAACAATGTTCCCGAATAAAATAAATGTGCATCAAATCTTTGCGGACAGGCGGACGGGATATGTGTTCTACAGATATATTCATTCTGGTTTTGGACATTATGAACAGTGGGGGTGTTATTAGGACACCCCCATTTTGGGTGATTGTGAGAGGCGGACATCTTGTGTGTTCTAAGGACACCTCCATTTTAATTACGGACAGTAGAAACAGGTATATTATCCTTAGGACACCCCCATTTTGGTTAATTACGGACATGCAGACATCTTGTGTATTCTAAGGACACCTCCATTTTAATTACGGACAGTACAAACAGGTATAGTGTCCTTAGGACACCCCCATGTTGGTTAATCGAGGACACCCCGGACAGCCTTTAAAAACAACAAAAAAGTTACACAGGCATATACTAAGAACACACTTAAAATGTTATTATTGTTTAACAGTAGACATATTAGGAAAGAGAGGGGGGAGCAGAAAATGAAATAAATACAGGGGATTTAGGGGTTTGGGTATGATATATGGTATGGGAGTAAGGGATGGAAGTCTCATTGTACCATTTTTCTTGGTGGGGAGGGTTTGGGGATAGTTGGCTGGGACATGGAAAGCGGGAACAGGTACATGTGGGACAGTGGTATTTAATGTTTTCTTTAATGTTTCTTTAAGGTTTAATGTTGGCTGGGACATGGAGAGGGGGAACAGGTACATGTGGGACAGTGGTATTTAATGTTTTCTTTAATGTGGTCCACAATACACTCTTTTAGTTGATTGAAGTGTTGCATTAACAAATCCATTTTTAGATCCATTTGTTTCAGAGGATCTTCTAATATCTCTTTTGGTACATTATTTGTATTGGTTGTCTGGTTTGTTAAAGAAAAGTGTGTTAAGTACACGTAAAGTAATGGTTATTCATTGGCTTATATACATAAATGTTTTGTCTACCATTATTATCACTGTCTTCACTCATTTCCTCTCATGGGAAATTTTCTTCCAGCCATTCCAAAGTACTGGACATTTCTGTGTTAAAAAAAATAAATATTAGTTTTAGTGTACATAATACAGAACATGTATAAGTATATGAAATATATGTAGTGTACTTATTACTTTTCTATAAACTTTTGCTGTTACTGATGTGTAATTATGCTCTTGCTTCTTGCTGTGCCGTTTCTGTGAGGTAATGCAGTTTGAGGCATATTTATTTTGTTTTGGTATATTCCATTATATTGGAAATGCTACTTCAGTTGATGGTAGGTGTCTTACATATACAGTTTCCACTTCTTATTTATTGTTAAATGTAATGTATTTATGTGATGCTTTTTGAATATGTTTGGTGTTTTTATTGTATGATACAATAATGTAAGATACCCCCAGAGTTTTTGGATAGTGCTGATGGTGACCGCGTCCGCCCGCGGACATGTGCACGGTCCGCGGACATCAAAATCTCTAGCAGGGGCAGGGGGTTTAGTATATTGTATGTTATATAAATGTAAGGTAAGGGGGTCTTAGTAAACATGTATCACATTTATATTGTCTATATCTATATTCAGTGAAAAAAAAACTTTGCTAAAGGGACGTTATGGTTAAGTTGGCTACTAATAATCTATGAAATTCAGTAAAAAAAACGTTGTTATAGGGACGTTATGGTTAAGTTGCGCTACTAAAAACCTATGAAATTCAGTGAAAAAAACATTGTTAAAGGGACATTATGATTAAGTTACGCTACTAAAAACCTATGAAATTCAGTGAAAAAACTTTGTTAAAGGGATGTTAGGGTTAAGTTGCTCTACTAAAAACCTGTGAAATTCAGTACAAAAACGTTGTTAAAGGGAAGTTATGGTTAAGTTGCGCTACTAAAAACGCATGAAATTCAGTAAAAAAAACTTTGTTACAGGGACGTTATGTTCCAAGTAAAACCGAAAAACCCCTGAAATTCATCAGTTATGGTAAGCTAAGCAACCATAACTCGCGCCAGACTTTCCTTTCATTACCGGTACACAAGGTAGCCAGGGTAAAGGTACAAGTGGCAGTGATGCAGCTCCTCCAAATGATGTGCCCATCAATGCAGCATTAGACCTTACAACAAAAAGCACCTCTTCTGCAACCCACGCACTCCAGACATCTAACAGTCACTGGAAGGTGTACCTAAATGCAGCTGCCACCTCTACCGGCATTGTCACTGCCATAGTAACCTCTGAGCTAACCACTGCCACCAGGATGCCTACCCCAACATCTGCTGCTGTGCCCATTACTGCCTCAGCTGCGAAGAAAGACATGTCCTTGCCAGTTAGCATCCCTCACCTCCAATGCCAATAGTGCACCTTGCTCAAATCAGACAGGATTAACACAAGCAACCACTTCCAGCAGGCACCCTTTATCGGTACCAGCATTGGCTCTTTGTCACTGGCCAGTGGTGGGGCTGGAGTTGACCTGCCCTCTTCAAGGCCACCCCCACCCAGGCCTTGGTTCTCCTGTCATCAGGCCTGTGTAAATCCCTGTTGCTGTTACCCTGCACTCACTCACACAGCCTGAAGATTGTGATTATGCTTGAGGTGGTGGCAATGCCGCAATATTTGAATGTGATATCACACCCACCACCTCACATATTCATCCACCTTCTGTCCTGTCTAGTGATCGCTTATCTGCCAACTGGGAGAGGCTCATGATAATGGAATAGCTTCATGATAGGATTGAAGAGCTCACAGAGCTCCATTTGCATCATGCACAGGCAATGCAGAATGCCATGCAAGTGGCCGTAAGGAGAATAGCCAGAGAAATGGCACATCAGAGTGACACCTATCTGTGTCACAGGTTTGCCCCCTTCTCACCTGTCTTTGTTTTTTGTTGGAGTTCTTCGATGGAGTCTTCTTTCGTAGAGTTCGGGTCTTGTATAACCCAGCGTGCAGGTCCTCGGGTTCCAGCGTGCGTTCAGTGTTCCGAATCCTGGGAACGTTCAGATGTTCGGGAAGTCCAAAGAAATCCAGGAAACAGCAAAGAGTGCAAACGGAAGACGAGTGCACAGAGATCTGGGATGCAAGGAGGACAAAAAGGAGGGGGCATGAAGGAGGAGGAATTTAGGGGTACCGGGAACCAAGAATCAAAGGAAAAACACAAGCGAACTACGGCAGCACACGTCTAGGCACGGCAAACAGTAGCATTGAGATGCGCAGGGCTGCGGGGGCATGTCCGCTTTATAGAACGTAATGTGTACGGCGCAGAAACTGGTAAACAGTATTCCGCGTTCAGCGGCCATGTTGGGAGTACTGCTGAGTGCAAGCCCCTATGGGTCAGGGACCAGGAAGTCCAGAAAGGGCGTGTCTGATGGTTCATGACAATCTGAGGCTTCAGTGGTGAAAACTGTGGCGTGCCAGAGAGTGTGGGTGCTTACCGAGGTACTGAAATCTGGCCAGGAGAATATACAGAGGGCACTTCTCCTCATTATGCAACACATACGTGGCCTGGAGACAGTCAGCCCTTCTCATTGTTACCACCACATAGGAGTCACAAGCAGAGGGTCCCCTTAGGATGTTGTTGCAAACCACCACTCAGTCACCAAAGGCACCTTCTGCCCAAGAGAAAAACTTACAAAAAAAAGTCTTGACTCCAAAATGACATTAGGGACTGAGGGAGGTGGAAGGGCATCGGTTTTGGCGATTGAGGGAGGTGGAGGTCATGGTTTTCACAGACTTAAGAAATAGAGATTACATCACAAATAAAGATCTCGTAATATTTTGGGTTTTGCAGTGATAGATCTATGTATACTGTGTAGTGAAAGAAATGGTCTATCAATTCTTGAGTCTGCAATCACTCATCCATTCCTTCCATTCCTTCAGCACGGCCATCCTGTGCTGGCCTGACAGCCCTAGTCTCATCACCCTCCTCCTCAGAGTCTGCCTGTGCCACACTCTCCTCGGCATATAATGGCAAATTAACCCTGATGCACATATTATGCAGCATCACACGCACAAGGACTATCTTCCCAACCTTCTCTGCACTGTAAGTATTTGCCACTCCAGACCGATGGAGTCACACGGATGTTCCTTTCAAGAGTCAAAATGTTCATTCTGTGCATACTCTGGTCCTTGTCTGTGCCTCATTGTGTGTAATTTCATGTCGGGTCCCAGTGTTCCTAATTGGGGTCATGAGCCATGGTAGTTGTGGGTTGAAATTGTGTTATTTGCAAACAGGTAATGGTTGTACTTCCCTGTCCTGACTAAATGTTCCATGGTTGTTACTTACATGACATTATATTATTTGAGAACACTCCAGTACCATAGATGTGCAAATCCCTTGCTTTTGACAATGCACAATGACTTGTGCCCGTTCTGCTCTATAGCACATGTATGCACCCTCATAGTCTGGAATCCCCAATCATGCACCAAAGATTTTTTTTTTTTTTTTAAATATGACAATTTTACCCAAAATGTATAGTATGGCCCCTTCGAGATATGTTTATAGGAATATTTTAAGTGCTGCTACTGAACGTTCAAAAGCCATTTGGATTATAGAGTATGTTCCACTTTTCAGTCACATTTATGGCCATAAACACAGCAGCAGGGATCCGATATTCTGAGCTGATGCAATGCATTCGCAATTTCTGTACCTTGATGAATGAGTAGCACTTCTCTCGTGTTGCTTCTAACACATTTGGTAAGTTTTTGATTTTTGATGCACATTTTGTTTGTTTTGAATGTGAACTGTAAAACAATAATGCACTTGTTTACTAAGTCATTTAATTCTGATGGTGATACCCTTCTATTTGTCATATGACATGCAGGCCTCACATCCACAACGATGCTTTGCCACAGATAAATACATTCTATTGGAAACAGCAAAGCAGAGTTAATGCAAAATAAGCTGAGCAATATCCTGATTGGCATGCCAGTTTATAAATGAGCAAACCTACATAAAGCTGACATAAAGATCCACAGCACATAGCATCAAATTAAAATGCTAATGGGGAGTGATGGCAGTCTGATGCAGCTAAAATCAATTTTTGCTTTGCTTTGTGTCAAGATTGCTGTATCGGAATGGATCAAGCAACACCCATCATACACATTAAATCAGTAGGTCAATAAATAATCTACTCACATAAAATGCCCAAGAAGCTGGCAAGTTCCCTTTCTTTTTACCTCTAATGCAACCATCAAAATAGATTTTCGGCTGCATAACAACCTACTGGCAGCAGAGACGTACACGCACAGAACAGAAATAATGTATTTTACATGAAAACCCATTTTACTCGTTTTTATTGTAAAGAATACGAAATACTTTAAAGATATTTAACCATTTGAGTGGGCATTGAGATTGCCAGGGCTTTAAATCTGTCTGGCTAGATAGCCTCCAGGGACATGTGGGATGGAGATGACGGTCACAGAACGTGCTGACCTGGCCTTAAAGACACGAGGGGACATAATGGGTTAGCAAACAAATTTATAGGAGAGAACGATGTATAGGGGAGAACATGCATGTTTCCTTTCTGAAATTGATTTTAGTATTCAGAGAATCAACTCTAAGCTTTAGAAAAAAAAAGATAAAACTCTTTCCCCGTAGTATAGATGAACATTCAATAATGAAAAGCTGCTAAGGTTTTTGGCATATTCTCAACCGTGGAAGGGCCATTAGCTAATCAGGTCACTGGAACATCAGCCGAGAATATACTCTGTCCGCTATTCCAGCCACCCAAGGTCCTTCCACGGGTGTACCCCATTTTTTGGTAAACATGTTTTTGAATATGGGCAGGAAACAGGGAGCCACTCCCTGTTGGTTCCCCTACTCCCCTGCACCCACAAAACCAACCAAACCCCCTCCCAATCCCTTCACCCTCCCAACTTACCTGCAAAGTCAGAGCTTTGAGCTCCGTCCCCGCGCTCTGCCTAATCCCGGCGTCACCCTAGAAATGGAGAGGGGAGTTATTCCCTTTTCCATATGGCAACGGACATCTCTCCCCCCACCCCTTGAGATTAGCTGCGCACAAATCTCCCAAGGAGAAAAAGAAAAACATGACTTTCACGCCCTGGACGTTACCACATATGTCCACTCCCCACACCCCACTGGGGTGTGAAAGCCTTATTTCAAGAACCTTTGCTTTGTAACATAAGCATGTTTATGCATTGAAAATCAACTGGGTGTTCCTGTATTGACACATGAATATCCTATTACATTAGACTGCATGCAACCGATTGTAGGAGATCTGGCAGAAATATTCTGATGGCTAGTATCTGACTAATTGAAATACTTGCCATGTTTCCAGTTGTCTTAAATTGTAATCTATTAAGATGTATCCCAAATACCTTTAATCAACTTGTTAATCGACTCAATGTCAACTCCTATGTTTCTGCCATGCTCCTTCTTCAAATTGTATTGGTTCAGGCAATGATCCTGTTGTTTTAATGCTGTTGGGTCATGTTTCATGGCCTTTGCATTTCTGAAGCAATAATTTCTGAAATATGGGTACTAAATTGTAAAATTTCAATTGTGTTCGTTTTTGTGTCAATATTAAGACGCTTAAATACTTTCTTTTCTTTGAGTATGCATGTACTAATTCCTTAACTTATTTATTTTCTTTTCGGTTTCTTAAGCATAAAACAGATCCCAGGGAGTTTTGTGGCTCTGTACATATATGTTATAAAAGGCAAATGTAAATCTAACACAGAATAATCAATAGATAAAACAATAGGGAATCCAGAGTCTGCATGTTCAAGCAAGAGTTCATTCACACAGACAGTTGTTCACAGTGTCTCAAAACAGAATCCATGACAGTCCATTAGTTTCCCATCTAACAACTCCAGACATTCACACACACATTCTCTCACTACAGAACCACGATCTGACTAACATTTGGATCCCTTTGAGCTGGTAACCGAGGACATGTTCAAGCATTCTGAAAAATATTTCCAAGTGAAAAAGACAAGCCAGATGGCACACGTTTCAGTATGCAGATAGCTAGCGACCCAGTAAGCAGAGCTCCATCTCAGATGGCAATGATGTTGCTGGGGGAGAAGACTCCTTTATCAGACCCAAAGCCCATCTCCTGCACCACCCATCCATACACTTCCTCAAATCCAGACCCAGTGTGTGCGGGTCAAAAAGCAGGGACTGAACACAAACCAAGAGGTATGTCACTGAAACCTCTTGTTTGGGAGGTTTTGTAGGGTATGAGAATGTCTTCACTTAGAGCATGGGTGCACAACATACGGCCAGCGGGCCAGTTGTGGCCCGCCATGCTCTTTTGTCCGGCCCGCGAGGCACAAAGACTTTCCTAATGGAGGGCGGCCCGCAAGCAGCATCGGCCACCCTCCATTGGGAAAGTCTTTGTTGTCTTCCGGGCCGGACAAAACACTGGCCCTCATTGGCTCAGCACACACGCACCACGTCGCTCCTACGAGCCACGTAGTGCGTGTGTGCTGCACCAATGGAGGGCCAGCACTACGGCTGGCGTGGTCCATAAGGCTTGATGCCGGAAGGCATTTCAGCCTTGGACCACGCAAGCCGTAGTACGATTCCAGAGACTTCCAGTTTACCACGTCTCCGTTAAGTGATCTGTTTGTGTTTGTGTGTCGGGTCTGTTTTGCTGTATGTTTGTGCGTGTATGTTGAGATGCGGGGGTGGGGGGGTGTCGGATGTGTATGAATGTTTGGATTTTAATGTTTTTTGTGTGTATGTTGAGATGCGGGGGTGTCGGATGTGTATGAATATTTGGATTTGAATGTTTTTTGTGTGTATGTTGAGATGCGGGGGTGGAGGGGTGTCGGATGTGTATGAATGTTTGGATTTTAATGTTTTTTGTGTGTATGTTGAGATGTGGGGGTGGGGGGTGTCGGAAGTGTATCAATGTTTGGATTTGAATGTTTTTTTTGTGTGTATGTTGAGATGCGGAGGTGGGGGGGTGTTGGATGTGTATGAATGTTTGGATTTTAATGTTTCTTGTGTGTATGTTGAGATGCAGGGTGTCGCATGTGTATGAATGTTTGGATTTTAATGTTTTTTGTGTGTATGTTGAGATGCGGGGGTGTCGGATGTTATAAGCAAGGTGTGTTAAGCTATGATTGTAGCAGCTGAAGGACGGAGTGGGGGAGTGGAAATAATATATACTTTAGTTAGGTACGAGGGTGAGATGGAGACGTTGTGGTTCTTCTTTCCAGGTATTAAATCAGCAGCCAGATGTTTAATTTATGAGGGGAGGCAGAGCAAAGTGTATGTGCGAAGGAACCTGGTAAGGAGCAGCTGGGTAACGTTGCAATACTTATGTTAAAGGTTGTGGAGAGGATGGAGGACCTTGCGTTGCAGATTATTATGCTTAAGTCATTTCTGTGAGTTGCATTTTACATAGGACTAGTTTGCTTTCTTTCATCAAAGGTATAAGGTAGGGAGCAATTCTGCCCTTGATAGGGAGAAGTTCTATGTTCTTGGCACATGACCTGAGAGTAGCCTTATGTTCTGTGTGCTCCAGTGTATTTAATGTTCACTGCAAGGTTATGTTTTTGAAGTGTAGTGTATTAGACTCTCCAGAAATGGTAAGAGTGTCTGCTAGGTATTTAGGAGATCAGCTCAGCTAGGAGTGTGAAAGTCCATCACTCGACGGAGAAAAACAAAAGGACCAAAAATGGCGACTGGCATTAAAATGGTAAAGGGACTAGGCTAGATCAATTTTCGAATTGCAGCTGCCATAAAAACATGTTATCCAGAAAGCGGCCCAATCCTTTTTTTTCC
This sequence comes from Ambystoma mexicanum, assembly GCF_040938575.1. Taxonomy (NCBI): domain Eukaryota; kingdom Metazoa; phylum Chordata; class Amphibia; order Caudata; family Ambystomatidae; genus Ambystoma; species Ambystoma mexicanum. The sequence goes on along the minus strand of NC_090926.1, from coordinate 518,321,726 downwards.
TTTTTATAACCAGGTGCAGGCGGTGAATGGACAATCGTGCCCGCAAAAGAGAGATTGTGATAGGTCAATGTCTCTTTCCCACGTGTGAATGTCCTTTGAAAGATAACATTGAAAATAGTTGAAGTGGGAGAATGGAAGAACAGGCTCCCGCCCTTCCCCTCTCGCGCTTGGCCTAGAGGATCACGGCCTAGACACCCGCCACGAGAGGAGTTTGCCTATCTACCAGACGACCAAATACCCTGGTACAGGAACATATGGATGTGCCCACCTACCTGCCCAGCAGCCCGCCCTGCCCATGCCGACACCTGCGGCATGGATCAACTCGACTAAACCTACACGTCGTTAGAGATGCCATGACGACCTAGTAAACGGTCAGCACACCTGTGCAAACATGCACAACGGACACTCCCACACCAATCCACACGAAGAACATACTCAGTGCTATGACGTAGGCGACAGACATACCCACGGACGTGCATCTTTATTATTTTCCACATAGGCTCTCAAAATGCAGAAACGCAAGACGCATAATGAACTTATCTAAAAAGGCTTGCTCACGCTTCTTCTAAGAACCATGCACCATAATGAAGAATATAACGGAGACACGATACTGAGGATAGAGCAATATGATACCGTAACCTAAAGCGCCCTGCATCAAACGGTTCCACCTATGCACCAGGCCCAAGTAGGCCGCAAGCAAAAGCTTCCATGAACATTGAATGAGCAAGAGCTCGGTTGCTGACCCTGCAGAATGAGCCCGGCGAAAGCACACAGCCAAGGGCACGATGTTGCAATCTCGCACGCCACAAGCCAACGCCAAGGTCGCACCTGCAAGATAAAACAGGCACACAGTGGGAAAAACAATATTAATTGTGCTGAATTCTGCCTCAAACACGGTCCCACCTCACGTGACAAAGCCAAACCTGACAGGATGCCAAGCCCAGGAGGAAGGAGACGCCTGAATCCCACGTTTCAAGACACAGGCAGATACAATTAAAAGACTCATTGGACATCTGCAGCAGTGGGAGTAGTCGACCTCCCAACATATGAATAAATCCTCAGGGTATGAGAATGTCTTCACTTAGAGCATGGGTGCACAACATACGGCCCGCGGGCCAGTTGTGGCCCGCCATGCTCTTTTGTCCGGCCCGCGAGGCACAAAGACTTTCCTAATGGAGGGCGGCCCGCAAGCAGCATCGGCCACCCTCCATTGGGAAAGTCTTTGTTGTCTTCCGGGCCGGACAAAACACTGGCCCTCATTGGCTCAGCACACACGCACCACGTCGCTCCTACGAGCCACGTAGTGCGTGTGTGCTGCACCAATGGAGGGCCAGCACTACGGCTGGCGTGGTCCATAAGGCTTGATGCCGGAAGGCATTTCAGCCTTGGACCACGCAAGCCGTAGTACGATTCCAGCGACTTACAGTTTACCACGTCTCCGTTAAGTGGTCTGTTTGTGTTTGTGTGTCGGGTCTGTTTTGCTGTATGTTTGTGCGTGTATGTTGAGATGCGGGGGTGGGGGGGTGTCGGATGTGTATGAATGTTTGGATTTTAATGTTTTTTGTGTGTATGTTGAGATGCGGGGGTGTCGGATGTGTATGAATGTTTGGATTTGAATGTTTTTTGTGTGTATGTTGAGATGCGGGGGTGGGGGGGTGTCGGATGTGTATGAATGTTTGGATTTTAATGTTTTTTGTGTGTATGTTGAGATGCGGGGGTGGGGGGTGTCGGAAGTGTATCAATGTTTGGATTTGAATGTTTTTTTTGTGTGTATGTTGAGATGCGGAGGTGGGGGGGTGTTGGATGCGTATGAATGTTTGGATTTTAATGTGTTTTGTGTGTATGTTGAGATGCGGGGGTGTTGCATGTGTATGAATGTTTGGATTTTAATGTTTTTTGTGTGTATGTTGAGATGCGGGGGTGTTGGATGTTATAAGCAAGGTGTGTTAAGCTATGATTGTAGCAGCTGAAGGACGGAGTGGGGGAGTGGAAATAATATATACTTTAGCTAGGTACGAGGGTGAGATGGAGACGTTGTGGTTCTTCTTTCCAGGTATTAAATCAGCAGCCAGATGTTTAATTCATGAGGGGAGGCAGAGCAAAGTGTATGTGTGAAGGAACCTGGTAAGGAGCAGCTGGGTAACGTTGCAATACTTATGTTAAAGGTTGTGGAGAGGATGGAGGACCTTGCGTTGCAGATTATTATGCTTAAGTCATTTCTGTGAGTTGCATTTTACATAGGACTAGTTTGCTTTCTTTCATCAAAGGTATAAGGTAGGGAGCAATTCTACCCTTGATAGGGAGAAGTTCTATGTTCTTGGCACATGACCTGAGAGTAGCCTTATGTTCTGTGTGCTCCAGTATATTTAATGTTCACTGCAAGGTTATGTTTTTGAAGTGTAGTGTATTAGACTCTCCAGAAATGGTAAGAGTGTCTGCTAGGTATTTAGGAGATCAGCTCAGCTAGGAGTGTGAAAGTCCATCACTCGACGGAGAAAAACAAAAGGACCAAAAATGGCGACTGGCATTAAAATGGTAAAGGGACTAGGCTAGATCAATTTTCGAATTGCAGCTGCCATAAAAACATGTTATCCAGAAAGCGGCCCAATCCTTTTTTTTCCTTTTTATACCACAGGTGCAGGCGGTGAATGGACAATCGTGCCCGCAAAAGAGAGATTGTGATAGGTCAATGTCTCTTTCCCACGTGTGAATGTCCTTTGAAAGATAACATTGAAAATAGTTGAAGTGGGAGAATGGAAGAACAGGCTCCCGCCCTTCCCCTCTCGCGCTTGGCCTAGAGGATCACGGCCTAGACACCCGCCACGAGAGGAGTTTGCCTATCTACCAGACGACCAAATACCCTGGTACAGGAACATACGAATGTGCCCACCTACCTGCCCAGCAGCCCGCCCTGCCCATGCCGACACCTGCGGCATGGATCAACTCGACTAAACCTACACGTCGTTAGAGATGCCATGACGACCCAGTCAACGGTCAGCACACCTGTGCAAACATGCACACCGGACACTCCCACACCAATCCACAAGAAGAACATACTCAGTGCTATGACGTAGGCGACAGACATACCCACGGACGTGCATCTTTATTATTTTCCACATAGGCTCTCAAAATGCAGAAACGCAAGACGCATAATGAACTTATCTAAAAAGGCTTGCTCACGCTTCTTCTAAGAACCATGCACCATAATGAAGAATATAACGGAGACACGATACTGAGGATAGAGCAATATGATACCGTAACCTAAAGCGCCCTGCATCAAACGGTTCCACCTATGCACCAGGCCCAAGTAGGCCGCAAGCAAAAGCTTCCATGAACATTGAATGAGCAAGAGCTCGGTTGCTGACCCTGCAGAATGAGCCCGGTGAAAGCACACAGCCAAGGGCACGATGTTGCAATCTCGCACGCCGCAAGCCAACGCCAAGGTCGCACCTGCAAGATAAAACAGGCACACAGTGGGAAAAACAATATTAATTGTGCTGAATTCTGCCTCAAACACGGTCCCACCTCACGTGACAAAGCCAAACCTGACAGGATGCCAAGCCCAGGAGGAAGGAGACGCCTGAATCCCACGTTTCAAGACACAGGCAGATACAATTAAAAGACTCATTGGACATCTGCAGCTGTGGGAGTAGTCGACCTCCCAACATATGAATAAATCCTCACATTGTTTACACCTACCCATAGTAAAACATTGTTGCAAATGACAGGTGCACCGCAAGCTGGGAACAGCGATAGTCCCAGACTGGGAGGCTCGCGAGCGGACCAATCAGAACATGGGGCTCTTATCACTGACGCCATTAACATTGACCAATCCTCAGAGGTCTTCATGTAACAATTTTCATGTATCAAATTGAAGGGACAGCCCAAGCATATCACCTGACTAACCCTCAACCACTAACACCATTCTCTATATGTATGCTATACTAACCCTACCACTCGAGTAACCAATCAAGAGTGGAAATAGGTTTTTTGCTAAACTTTCTAAGGTGACGCAAGTAGCGCGTCATACTAAGGTAAAAAGGGCCTGCGAGCCCCACGATTGTGTGTGTGTCAGGACGGATGCGTACGATCCTTCACCCATCCCTGCCGTTTTGTCTAATAAACAGCAGAGTCACCTTGCTTCTTGCGTGTGTCTCATACTCTATCTTTTTTGGGATATACGGGAGGAGTTGGGGCCTCCCTGCCCGGAGGTCTACGGACGGCCCGGCCGACCCCGGCAGAATTTCCCCCCGACAAGTTGGAGGCACTGCTGAGATCTGTTTAAGATCTGCTTTTTATTTTTATTTTCCAGGTACTCCCGTTGCGAGGAGGCCTGGCGGCGCGGCCCCCTCTGCCGTCGCCCCCTTCTGAGGACTACAGGACCATCGCGGAACTGCGAGAAGACCGGACAGCGCAATCCGGATATTGGCCTTCGGGAGCTGGTTGAGAAGTATCCCGACGTGGTCCAGACGAGGGGAGGTGGCGAGCCGCTTGGAGGGGTGCACGCAGTCGAGTGGCCCCGCATCAAGAGAACTTGGTGAGCATGCCACGCACAACAAGCAATGTGAAATTGTGAGGGAGGGGGGAGGAATTAAATACGGGAGGTGGGAGGTGTTGCACAGGTGCGCGGCGAAGGTTTGGCAATTTAGTGTTGGCAATGAAATGAATGGTAGCCGAACGAGTGCGAGAGCAGTCGGCTACGTTACGCGAGAGAGGGAGGTGGAGCACGAAAACATCACGTGCGGCGGCTCGTAGACACTGATTGGCATAGGTCGCGACTACGTGTCAGGGTGTGTGTGTGTGGTTTCCTACAATTTGGCATTTATTGATCAATGAGTAGATGAGGATCCCTATTGTTCGAGCAAGAAACTCGATAGGTAGATGACGTTTCCCTGTAGGCGGTAGGTAGTTAGTTGGCCAATACGGAAGATAATTGGCTGGTTAAGCCCTCCTGTAGAGGGGCATATCACACGCGAGGCGACGCAGCGTGCGCAGTCCGATTATATTATTGATTACCTTGTTCCAGGAGTGACAGGAAGACAGCTGTGAGGTTAACGGGGGTAGATTGCAAGTGTATTTTGGACTTAAAGAATATATGAAGAACTTACCAGTAGTTCGAAGAGATTGGTGACGTCACCAGTTTGGCTTTCATAGGATATCCCGAGCACAAGGCATCTTTCTTTCTGAGAGTGGTGGGGAAGAGAACTGTGGTAAGGGAGTGGAAACGGAGATAAACGGTAATGAGTTGATCGGGGAAACGGGGGACGTGGCTGCGCACGGAGAACGCCGGCCACGGCAAGTGCAGGAGAAGGAGGAGGAGCAAATGAAAATAGGACGACTGTATAAGAACGTCACAAGGGGTACGCAGCCGCAGGGGGCTACGTGCGCCTCGGCCGCACGGGGCCATAAGGGTGTTGTGTAAAGGAAGAAAGAAAGAAGAAAATATACAAATGTAAATACTATATTTTAATAATTTTCCTTAGCGGACTATCGCAAGTCCCCAAATTTGTGGGGCCAGGTAAAGGTATAAGGCTGTGTATTGTAAGTGTTAGTAAGATAATAGCTACCAAATAGGGGAAGGATAACAAGTGAAGCGCTACTATGTCATACGGGACAGGATCGGGAGGGTGGGGGAACACCCTCACTACCCCACTACAACACATATGTACAACACTGTCACCCCATAGGGGGAAACTGATCAAGTATAGCATAGAATGGACACAGGGGACGGACAACAAAATGATAACACCATGGCCGCCTAATGGTAGCTTCGATCCATATACCCAACATTCACTATTAAACCATCTGCATAATACATACAAAGGGAAGAAGTTGACACACCACGTGGAGGTGTTTAACTTATGGAGGATGTTCCAAGGGTCCTGACCAGGACCAAATGGAATGTTCACTGTGGGGGAAATACTGGAAGAAAAAGAGATTAAGGAGGAAGGAGAGAATGGGGAAAAGGGGAGTGAGGACCCAAAGAACACGGGGAACGGACAAGAGGGAGGAGAAAAGAATAATAACTCAAAAGAAAATGAAATAAAAAAGGAACAGAGCAACGATATACCCCTAGCAAAGGTAGTGAAAACAGAGGGAGGGGGGTTGTACCCTTTAAGAGAATTAGGAGAAATAGAAAGAGGACAGTTAAGGGCGGCTGAGGGGTACTTGAACCCGGCATACAGCCCGCCACCATATGTGGCTCATAGGAAGATGCCAGCAGGGGAGGGGAGGACTGGAGAAGAACAAACTGTGGAAATAGGACATGATGAGTGGGTAGCTGCGCAGATACTATTAAAATTACGAGGTTCATTAACAGGAGACGAGAAGGAGGTAGTGAGGAAAATAGATGAGGATAATACCAGGGAGAGTGGAATGAGAGGGGAAGAGCTGTTACGACAAAAGGAAGAGATTTTGGCGGAACGACTAGCAGAGTTAAGGGATGATTAGAATGAACTGATCAAACAGCTCGAGAAGGAGGAAAGAGAGAGAGCGAGGGGAAGGAAAGAAGGTAAGCACAAATTGGAAAAAATAAGGGAACGAACTGAGGAGCAAAGGAGAGAAGCTGAAAGGGTAAAAGCAGCAGCAGAAAGGGTATCAAGAGCAGTATTACGAAAAGGAAAAAGGAAGAGGAAGAGAAAGAAAAAGAAATGGCAATGTGGAAGAAGAGATTACTATCAGAAACGACTAAGAAATACGAAGAAGGGAGGGTGATAGAGAGTATATTAGAAAGGGAGAGGGTGAGATGGGAAAGGAAGAAAGAGGATGAAAGGATATTGGAAAAGATGAGTAGTGAAGTAATGGAGGAATTAAAAAAGAAAAGGGAGGAAATTGGTAGAGAGATGGAGGAGAGAAATGAAGGGGAAAGAGAAGATAGGAGAGGGGAGAGTGAAGTAAGGGGGTATGTGTATAGAGACACAGAAGTAGCAACAACATCAGCGCAAAGGGGAGCGGTTGGTAAAGGAGAAAAGGGAGAACCGGACCTAATAGACTTAAAAACAGTAACAATCAAGGGGAAAAAGACAGAGTGGGGGCTGCCGTTTGTGAATGACTTTTGTAGTGAGGAAGAAGAAGGAATGGAGAAGGAAGGAAGAAACAGTGAAAGGGAAAGCCTAGATAAATTATACACCACCCGGACCAATACAGACTCACCATGGATCTGTAGGAGAAAGGATGAACTGGAGAGAAGTGAGGAGGAAGAGCAAGGAATAGCGGAAAGACAGACACATGAAGTCACACCGTCACCATTACACCCTCTCCCATCCCACCCTACATGCTCAACCACCTCACGCTCATTACGTACAATCAAACTCGCGCCCTTCACAAACGAACTGACACCCTATGCAGGTAGGCTTAGAGACCTCCCTAGCCGCAGGCAGGAAGGACGAATACACACGCCCAGATTAAATACAGGAAATGATAGAAGAAGGGGAAAAGATGGAGAAGAAAGTGTTACGAGCAGGGGAAATACGGACGAAATTGACGATGAAGGAGAGAGGGAAGAAGAGGAGAGGTGTGAGGACTCGATTTTATGGAACCCAAGGGGTAAAACGAGACACAACTTAATGCCACTTCTGGAGAGGGGAGGGGTTAGACCACAATACGTCCCTTGGAAGCATACAGACAAAGAAAATATAAAGTGCAGGCTCCCATCATTAAGTGGAGGTGCGCGTAAATGGATATATGAAATGGAAAAACACACCGCAGGACAGAAACTGGCAGTAGGAGATGTAAAGGGCCTTCTAATATCAATATTAGGGGATGCAGCGGATGACATTTGGAAGAGAGCGGGATTCACTGGGGTAACAATAGCAAACACATCGTACGATGGGGCACCATTCGCAAACTGCAGACATGCACTATGGCAGGCACTGAGGGTATAGTACCCAGACACATCAGACATAGGAGCAATCACCTCACGCAAGATGCGTGAGGACGAAGATCCTGTTGATTATATCCAGGAAATCCAAGAGAAGTGCCGCATGGAAACTAGAGAACAATGGGACAAAACACCAGCAATATTTTATCATATACTAGTACAAGGGCTCCCAGAAGGAGTTCAGAAACAACTAAAGAAAGTAGTGGGAATGGAAGCAAAAGCATGGCCAGAAATACAACTGACAATAGTGCATCATTGCAGGACATGGCAAGGAAAAATGAAACAAAAGGAAGAGGACAGGAAAACGGAAGAGGCTAAACTAGTACAGAAAAAACTTACTAAATACACAATGGAAGGGGCACTAATAACTACACCTACAACAATGACCCAAAGCCCCACACAAGTAGTGGCTGCACAAGATCCCTCCCAAATACCACCCTCACAGACTATAACACAACAGGTGCCGCCACTCCAACCATACACGACCAACATGGGAGGAGGATACTCAATGCCAGGAGCTGGGTATTATAATTATAACGGGGAAGAGGAGGAATTATGAGAGGGAGAGGATACAGATATAACACACAACAGCAGGTGGGAGGACTTAGAAATTCCTACCCCACCGGGCAACCAGTATACCAGGACAACACAGGAAGCTTTCCATGGCAGAGTAGGGAACCACCGGTGTGTTGGAGTTGTGGATTAGTAGGGCACATGTCACACACGTGTAGAGTAAGACCAGGAACACCATCATGGAGCGAACAGGGACAACTATGGCCCACACAGGGACAGCAGGGCATACAGCAACAGCAGACGCTGCAACAGGGAAATGAACAGCAACAACTAATAACACAACAACAGCCACAGACATATTCACTGCCACAACAACAGGTAGCGATAACACAACAACCCCAAGCACAACAAACACAACTGGGTAGGGTGACGGTCCTGGGACACAACCCTTACACAGGAAATGGTCAATCGTTGTACCCTCAATAGGACAGCCCACAGACGGCCTTGGTGTGTCCCATCCTGTCAGTAACACCTAATAGTGCGGAGGAACGACGCATAGAGGTAACGATAGGTGACAAAAAATTATCATTCCTTGTTGACACCGGGGCGGCCCGGTCTTGCATAAGGGAAGGTAAATTTAAGATGTCGGGCGAAGCCATGAACACCCAAGGATTCTCTGGGGCTAGAGGGTTGGTTCCCTTTACTGATAACATTCCCTTATCTATAGGAGATTATGACATGTCAGTCCCACTTTTATATTATAGTGCCTCACCAGTAAATATACTGGGGAGAGACATCATGAACAGGTTGAATATGACGATCTCCTTTACGGAGGACGGCATAATTTGCTCTACTCCAGGAATTAACATGCTCACAGCACGACAGATTATGCAAGCATACTGCAGACAGACAGCGATTAGGGCTGAGCCAGTAGATGGCGAACTATTCCAGTACGGGACAGACATGGCATTTGCATGGATGCCAGGGATAGAGGGAAAGATATGGAGGAGGCCAGCAGCCTATTTGTTCAGACCAGAAACACCAGCCAATGAACCAGAAGGAAAGGTGGTTCCAGTGGACATTGAGAGCATTATAGCAACAGCTGATTACATTGCGGTACATGCCCAAGACAGAGAAGGAAGAGCATGGAGGGCAGTGATAGCACTAGCAGAAGGATGTAGACTCACCCAGGTATCAGATGAGGAGCTGTTCTCAGAAGAAAAGGAGGAAGGTGAAATGGTGTTTATGATGAGTGTGGAAATATGGCTAAGAGTGGCGTGCAAACAAGTGGCACAGAAAATTGCAATGGCACTTGAGGCACCCACATCCACCCCAGTTCCCTTCTTTGAGGAGGATATGACAAAAGTACCCACATCATTATGGACTACTAGCCCCTATGACGTGGGGTGCATAAAAAGTATAGGGGGAGTAAGGATAAAATTGAAAAAAGGTGCAATACTCCCCAGAGTGAAACAGTACCCACTATCAAAAGAGGCAGATGAGGGCATATATGAAACCATAACGGCCCTTATAGATAATGGCATATTGGTCCCCTCAGAATCACCATGTAACACGGCTGTATACCCAGTGCGCAAGGCTAGAGGGGGGTCTTGGCGCTTCATACAGGATCTCAGGCCCTTGAACAACATAGTAGAAGCAGAATACCCCATAGCCGCAAACCCGGCCACAATATTGTGTGGCATTCCAGCAGAAGCATCACGATTTACAGTGATCGACCTTAAAAATGCTTTTTTCTCAATACCATTGCACCCAGACTCACAAGATCTGACAAGCTTCACTTACAGAAACACAAAGTGGAAACACACCAGATTGCCACAAGGGTACTGCGAATCACCCTCAATCTTCAACAGAATAATACAGATGGATTTGGGTAACATTGAAGTGGAAAGCACAGTGTTGCAGTATGTCGACGACATAATAATTTGCAGTACAAACGAAAGAACATGCAGACAGGACTCATTAAAGATGCTGACAATATTGGCTGAAAAAGGTTACAAGGTAGACATGGAAAAGTTACAGTACTGTCAAGAACAGGTACTTTACATTGGTCAGCTCATATCCCAACATGGAAGAAAGATTGCACCACAAAGAGCACAGGCCATTTCAAAAACGCCAGTACCACAAACAGTGAGGGAACTGCAGCAGTTCCTGGGTCTGTGCAACTACTGTAGAGCATGGGTATTTGATTACAGCTCATACATAGGACCCCTGCTTGAGGGGTTAAAGGAAGCTAATAAAGGGGAGAAAAAGTTGGAGTGGACAATGGAAATGAAAGAGGCTTTTGATGAACTGAAAGATGCAATATCAACTGCTCCGGTACTGGCAACCCCAGACTATGAGCGACAATTCTTTATATTTTCACATTGTGACTCAGCAGTAATGAAAGCAGTGTTGGCTCAAAAAACAAGCATGGGCTACAAACCAGTAGCATTTTACAGCGGCCACTTAGATCCTGTGATGTTAGGTCATTTCCCTTGCGAACAAGGTCTCGCCGCAGCTGCTTTTGCGGTAGAGAAAGCATCAGCAATCACCATGGGGTGCCCAACTACACTGTTTGTGGAACATGCACTATTTGCAATATTGAATAAACCTAAGTCCACCCTAACCACGCAAAGGGCATCAGGTTATGAGGTCATCTTATCCAGAGCTGAACTATCAATTGTTAGATGTAGCACGGTCAACCCTGCAAGGCTCCTAGCAGAAGTAATTGAGGAAGGAGATTATGCCCATGATTGTACGCAAATAACTGAAATGTACTCATGTACTAGAAAGATTGAAGAGAACACACTAGAGGGAGGTGAGCTCCTGTTCATTGATGGGTCATCAACTATCGACCAAAGGGATGGTATAAGGAGGACTGGGGCAGCAGTGGTAAAAATGATGGAGGTACCGGTGTGTGTGGCAATGAAATGTGTACAACTACCACAGCATTATTCCGCTCAAGCAGCAGAATTAATTGCACTAATCTTGGCGTTGAAGGAAAGCTTTGACAAACGAGTGACCATATATTCCGACAGCGCATATGTTACGTCCACTGTCCATTCAGGGCTGTCGAAATGGAGAAGAAGAGGGTTTAGGAGAGCTGATGGCACTCCAGTGCAACATGCCCTCCTATTGGCGGAACTAATTGAAGCAATAAATGACCCCCAAGAATTAGCTTTGGTCAAATGCACCGCACACACCAATGGTGAAGACCACATTTCAAAAGGGAATGCAGCAGCAGACGCACATGCGAAGTATGCTGCATATTTTGGTGAGATATGGAACCCCCCAGAGTCAAAGAGAGGGAGAGGGAGGGGAATGGCTAAGGAGATGTTGATAAGAGAAGGGTACACCCATCTCCCAGCCACACAGATAATGGAGCTACAAGCGGCTGCACCAATGGCAGAAAAATAAATATAGGTAAAAAGAGGATGCACAATGTCACCAAATGACGCATTATGGCGCCAGGGTGACACTGGAAAGATTGTAATACCAGTGGCACTATTGAACACCGCCCTGAGCCAACTACACCACCCAGCCCACACAGGCAAGGAAGTAATTGCAGCACGAATTAGGGAAGACTGGTTCTGCCCCGAGTTAAATTCTCATGTGTCAAATTTTATCAGCAATTGTCTCACATGTCAACAGTTTAAGGCCGGTCACACTCTGAAGGTGATAAGAGGTACTATACCCTGGCCAGAGGGACCCTTCCGACACCTCCATATTGACTATGTTGATATGATCAACGTATGTCAAGGAAATAGGTATATGATTGTAGTAGTATGCCCATTCTCGAGGTGGATTGAAGCAGGACCCTGTTCACACCCAGATGCATTCAGAGCAGCTAAATTCCTAGTGAGGGAGGTATTCCCCAGGTGGGGAGTGTGCGAGGTACTGTGGTCAGATAATGGCCCACATTTCGCAAACAAAATGTTCCAGCACATCACATCCTTACTGAACATCAAGCATAAATTTGCATGTGCATACCACCCACAGGCCAACGGTATATGTGAACGCCTGAATGGCCTATTAAAGGAGGCAATTGCAAAAATACAGCAAACAACAAAGAAGAGTTGGTTGTATTGCCTTCCATTAGCCCTATTTGAGCTAAGGAATAGACCAGGTTCCGACCACCACCTCACCCCTCACGAGGTGGTTACCGGACGTCAAATGCGCCTTCCCCTAACGCCAACATCAAGAGCATTCACCGACCACGAGAGTACTGCAAATGTCCTTGGTGATGAAATGTACCAATATGTGTCTTCTTTGATTACTAGTGTGGTGTTTGTGTCTCAACAGCTCGAACGCACACGGGGCGGGTCTAACAGCGATCAACAAGAAGACGCGGATAAAGAATTGGAAAAGGAAAGACTGTGCAAAGTTGCTAAAGGTGACCACGTACTACTTCGCAATTTCAACAGAAAGTGGAACAGCCCACGCTTCACTGGCCCCCATCTGGTAGAGGAGGTATCAACGAGAGCAGTAAAGCTACAGGACAAACGTGCCTGGAGCCACCTACACGACGTAAAGATCTACAAACTCCAGACCCACCCCAGCGCCACCGACAGGGCCACTGGAAAAACAACAACAGCGTCACCAACGGAGGAAGAGACTTCTACCACAACTAATGGCCTAAGTGTCCCCATACCCTGCCACCCCTCAGATTCCCCAGAGACAACTACCAGAAAAGAAAGGGGTGATCCCCATACCGCCCACCCCATGGTCACACGATCAAAGAGTAAAGAGACTTCCGCCAGTTGAGCCCCAAACCCTCTGCCCATTGACCCCCTACCCACTGCAGTAATAACTGAACTGAAGGACATTGTCTTGCACATATACACATGTAAACACCTGAATGTTCTCTTTCTTTTCTCTCGCACATGCAGGTACAGCGTATTATTGTACTACTAAGAAAGTAGATAACTAACAAATTCACTGCCCAGGAGTAGATGGTACCCTCAGACGATAATTACCCGGAAGATTTGTCACACCAATTTGTATATGAAATAAAAAGGCCAACGTACCTGAAAAGAAGGAGGGTACGTGTCTACTACATAGCATTCCTCTTGGCCATAGAACATTCAATGCCCCACCTCCAACCATACTTGCCTGCCCTAAGAGATAGATCGCTTAGATTGGCGTGGGAACAGCTCTTCGCCTGGGCACTGAATGACTACTTGATAGGGAGAGCTTAAAAACGACAACTAACACTAATAACAAGCATATTAAGAATTTTCAGGCGGGCAACTGTAACGTCGCAAGAATAAGCTGCCGGACTGCAGCAAGGTAATAGCAAAATGCCGGTGAAATTAGCATCTGTAATAAAATTGATAGGGATTTTAATGATCACCGGATTCTTGGCTGCCTCTGTATGGCAGTACAGCTATGCTATCAATATTATTGCTGTTCCCAAACCTAATACACCCCCACCCCCAGCTGCAACAGGTGTTACGTCAGGTGGTACTAGTAAAATTCCACACAAGGAAAATAGAGTTAAACGCAGCACATAATCCGATAATAAAGGTATTGACAACTACATACAAGATTCAGCACACATCTCAAACAACATATGGTACCAACACATGACCCACATAGGTAAGCAGACAACAGAAGACAGCTGCTACGTTTGCTCATTAATCCCATACGCCATGAGCGCTTCTCGAACATTTGTTGCCACGGAGATAGATGAAAAAATAGCACGATGTATAATATACCTGGCACTGTTCCAGACGAAAGGAAGATTTCAAGGGACAGTGGTGCAACTGGTGTGGAAAACACGAGATACATATCCATATGAAAACAACTTCCTCAAGACTTATTTGAGTTACCACAAGAGCAGTTTACATGCTGAAGGATTCAGATACATAACAAGTGGTCCTGAAAAAGGAGAAACAAAGAAAGTAACACTACAGTACCTACCATGTGATTGGTACGCCACTGAAGTCCCTGGTAAAAACAGATGTTGGGAAATACCACTGGTGATAATAACAGGCAAGGTGTACATGAACAACAAATGGGCGATAAAATCAATTTCCGCGCACAACAAATTCATGGATTCTCGCCTCCAAAAGCAGACGTGGCGCAGAGTGGCGCAGCGACCCTGCAGCAGCGCCAGTTACGCCCCCAAGAACGCCCTTGTGCAAGGAAAAGCCATCAAGATCGCAAAACCATTGCAAAGGGCTGCGCCAACCCTGTACCAGTTTACCGGACTGGCAAACAGCAAACGCAAAGCGGGGAACGTGTATTACGGGTTTCGGGAACACGCGTGCGTGAGAAGTCTCACACGCGATCTGGCCTGGGGGAGCGTGTGCGTGTATTTCAGAGGTGCGCGAGAAGTTTCACACGCAAATGGGCTGGGTGCGTGTATTTCAGGGGTGCGCGAGAAGTTCCACACGCGATTGGCCTGGGCGCGTGTATTCCAGAGGTGCGCGAGAAGTTCCACACGCGATCGGGCCTGGGGGAGCATGTGCGTGTATTTCAGGGGTGCGCGAGAAGTTCCACACGCGATTGGCCTGGGCCCGTGTATTCCAGAGGTGCGCGAGAAGTTCCACACGCGATTGGCCTGGGCGCGTGTATTCCAGAGGTGCGCGAGAAGTTTCACACGCGATTCGCCTGTGCGCGTGTATTTCAGGGGTGCGCGAGAAGTTCCACACGCGATCGGGATTGGGGGAGCGTGTGCGTGTATTTCAGGGGTGCGCGAGAAGTTCCACACGCGATTGGCCTGGGCGCGTGTATTCCAGGGGTGCGCGAGAAGTTCCACACGCGATCGGGCCTGGGGGAGCGTGTGCGTGTATTTCAGGGGTGCGCGAGAAGTTCCACACGCGATTGGCTTGGGCGTGTGTATTTCAGAGGTGCGCGGGAAGTTCCACATTCAATCGGGCATGGGGGAGCGTGTGCTTGTATTTCAGGGGTGCGCGAGAAGTTCCACACGCGATTGGCCTGGGCGCGTGTATTCAAGAGGTGCGCGAGAAGTTCCACATGCGATTGGCCTGGGCGCGTGTATTTCAGAGGTGCGTGAGAAGTTCCACACGCGATTGGCCTGGGCGCGTGTATTCCAGAGGTGCGCGAGAAGTTCCACACGCGATCGGGCCTGGGGGAGCGTGTGCGTGTATTTCAGGGGTGTGCGAGAAGTTCCACACGCGATTGGCCTGGGCGTGTGTATTTCAGGGGTGCGCGAGAAGTTCCACACGCGATTTCAGCAGGGTACGTGTATTTCAGGGGTGCGCGAGAATTTTCACACGTGATTTCAGCAGGGTACGTGTATTTCAGCGGTGCGTGATAATTTACACACGCGATTTCAGCTGGGTACGTGTATTTCAGTGGTGCGCGAGAATTCTCACATGCGATTTCAGCAGGGTACGTGTATTTCAGGGGTGCCGGGGAGTCCTAAATGTGATTTGGCAGTGTGGGTCCTCCCAGGTGTCCCCTGTACACCCTCCACGGCCCCTGCAGGCAGCCCACACCACAGGGGACTACCCTGCATCCCTGGTCATGTCCCGCAGGCAGCCCACCCAACATGGGCATGCCCCCTAGCAAAGGCACATGTCTCCTTGCACTAATGATCACCAACTCATGTCCCCTTGCACCACCACCCCCAGCATTGCGGGGCACCTGCCAGCAGGCCCCCACTCATGTCCCACTCATGTCCCCCTGCACCCCCACCCCCCAGCATTGCAGGGCACCTGCCAGCAGGCCCCTACTCATGTCCCACTCATGTCCCCCTGCACCCCCACCCCCCAGCATTGCGGGGCACCTGCCAGCAGGCCCCCACTCATGTCCCACTCATGTCCCCCTGCACCCCCACCCCCCAGCATTGCGGGGCTCCTGCCAGCAGGCCCCCACTCATGTCCCACTCATGTCCCCCTGCACCCCCACCCCCCAGCATTGCGGGGCACCTGCCAGCAGGCCCCCACTCATGTCCCACTCATGTCCCCCTGCACTCCCACCCCCCAGCATTGCGGGGCACCTGCCAGAAGGCCCCCACTCATGTCCCATTCATGTCCCCCTGCACCCCCACCCCCCAGCATTGCGGGGCTCCTGCCAGCAGGCCCCCACTCATGTGCCACTCATGTCCCCCTGCACCCCCACCCCCCAGCATTGCGGGGCACCTGCCAGCAGGCCCCCACTCATGTCCCACTCATGTCCCCCTGCACTCCCACCCCCCAGCATTGCGGGGCACCTGCCAGCAGGCCCCCACTCATGTCCCACTCATGTCCCCCTGCACCCCCACCCCCCAGCATTGCGGGGCACCTGCCAGCAGGCCCCCACTCATGTCCCACTCATGTCCCCCTGCACCCCCACCCCCAGCATTGCGGGGCTCCTGCCAGCAGGCCCCCACACATGTCCCCCAGCCAACATGTCATCACAATCTAGATCCCTGGCCCTTATGGTCAGCCTCCAAATGCAAAACACCCACTCGAGTATTGCATCCACCCACTTAGAAATGGCAATGACATGATAGAACCCCTATAGCAAGTTTGGAAATGAACACATGGCCCTCACATACACCCAATGGGTGTCAGTGAATCTCAAAACCCATATCATGATATGCATGATACCAATGAGATGATACTACACATTGAAGTTTGATGAAAAAAATGTATTAAAAACAGCATTAATGGAATTAAAAATAAACAAATGACAATGGGAATCAAAAACCAAAAGCAGCATGTCCGTAAAATAATGAAAAATGACAAATCATAATCCAAAGGAAAGGTGTCCAAAGTCACAGTAAATCCAAAAAAAAAAAAAAATCCAACAGTCAACTATATACAGATAAACAAACCAGGGTCCATGATCCCAACTGAAGAAATGAAACCTACATAAAAATACTACCTAATGAAATAAAACTATATACAAAAATGTGGCCCATTGTCCAAAAGGTCCAAAATAAATAAAAAAGCAAAGAAAACCTAACACTAACTACATAACTATTTACAAGGGCAGCAGGCTAGTCCGACGGCTCACTGGTTGTTGTCATGGGCCAGGACATCATCGAACTCCTGTTCAATGGCTTGGAGGCGGGCATGTTCCCTGGCCCCGAGGTCCCGCAGGGATAATGCAGTGTCCAGCTCCAACTCCCTGCGAAGACCCTCGAGGCACTCAGCCCGCCTCAGCGCCCTCCGCATGGAGTTCTCCGCCCTGACCATTGTGAGCCGTTCCTCCTCTGCCCGCTGCTGCTCCGCACCTATCTGCTGGCCCAACTGCTCCCACACCGAAGCCACTCCCATTCCAGGGTCCTCCTGCCCTCCGGCCGATGCCTGCACCCCTGATGTTGATGGCCCGAGCCATGATACCTCCCACGTGGAGCCTGCCGCTGCCTCCGACGCAACTGCCTGTGACAGCATGACGGCATCCAGGCTGATGGAAACCACCGACGCCGTCGTGCACGTGCCCTGCCCGATGATGCCGTCACATCCTCCATCTGCTGGGGTCCAGTTGCTGGTATGTCCACCCCTGCTGGACCTCCGACTCCCGACTGTGGCAGGGATGGGATCCCCACCGAGGTGGCTGCATTGGTCGGGGCAGGTCCACAGGGGGCCCTGGTGGCATCTGGGCCGGAAGACGGCATGGAGTACGACTGGCGCATAGCCTCCACAGAGGAGGATAGGGTCGCCAGAGTGCCCAACACATGTACGAGACCCCCGAACATGACCACTCCCAACTGGGCCACGTTGGCACGGTGCTCTTTGTGATGACGTGCGTGCTCCCTCCGGGAAGCACGCACCTCATCACGAATGACAGCCGTGCGCAGCGCGAAACCAATCAGGACCTTCTCCATACGGCCAGGGGTCCCCTCGTCCGCAGGTGGAGGGGAGTCAGATGACATGGACATCTCCCCTACCTGCGGATGGGCCTGGGATGGGGCATCTCTGCTGGTGCATGGTGGTGCAGTCACAGTGTCAGGGACAGTGACATGCACAGGCACCTCCACGGCGACCTGTGCTGCCTCCTGCCCCTGGACTGCACCACTTGCACCAGCAGGGATGCCCCCACCAGGCCCATGTGCGGCTCAGTAGCGGCCTCCTCCTCCTCTGTGGAAACCACCAACCTGGATGGCTCCACACCATCTTCCGCTGTTGCAAGCCCCTGTGGGGGCACACCCACCCCTTCCGCTGCAGCCGTGGGGGCATCCCCGCCGCTTAGCTCCACAGCGCCGTCTCTGCCCTCTTCTTCACTTTGCGCTGTGTAGAGGGAGACATAGAACACAAGCATCAGGGTACTGTACAATGGTCCCCTAGACAGGAAGCAATAGCAGATGAGTGGCACTGTCAAAGATCACTTCCATCATGTCCCTCCACAACACATGGGTCAGTGCAGGCAAAACACATGCAGTAACAGGCATGGCGCATGCTATGGACATAAGCAAACATGTCCAAGGGACTCTTGAAGCATACAATGTTGTTTTTGGACTCACATGCATCATGGGTCATGCCTATCACATGCACACACTTCAACGTACTTTCATCCATCTGGACTCGTACACCCCAGACACAGTGGATGCAAGGATAACTAGGCTGCATCAGTGAATCTGAACATTGTCACAGACATGTGTCATGCATCCATGGCATCCACAAGTCACAGACACGCAGGTCAGAAACACAGACATGGACACCATACATGTACATGGCATCAGCACCCATCCCTCACCCACACCCATGTCCAGGAACAGAGACTGGCATGCTCTCATGTGTCCATTCCGCATAGGGCTCCCCATGTTACATTTAAACACATACACCAACCGTGTGCTTCACACATTACTGGTCTCACATGCATGACCATGATGTCCCTGCACACACACACGTGTACATGGCCTATGTCACACATACAGGCAAGTATCAGACAACCAGCACGCTGCAACATGCCCTGTCTCACACAGCAATGCTTGGCCACTTACTGCCCGACTCCAGACGGGTCTCCCTCTCAAGGATCTGGGCATGGAGCGCTGGGTGTACGCATTGCAGGACCCTCAGCTGGATGGTACTCATGCTGCCCCGGCCCCCCTCCACGAGGCGCCGGGCCTTTATGAGGGTCCTGGACCTGAAGTCCTCCCAGCGCTTCCTGACTTGCTTGATGTTGCGGGTTGCCACCCCCCCCGGGTTGATGGCAACCACAAAGTCGTCCCAGATCCTGTCCCGTCCTTCCTTGTCGGCACGTGGTGATCCGAAGAGGGCATCATAATGCCCCAGGACAAGCTCCACCAGGACACCAACTTCCTTCTGACTGAAGCTGGTGGCCCTCTGCCCCTCTGGCTGGGGGTCGCCAGTGGTCTCGGATGGTGTTTGCCCCGACATGGCGACCCCTGAGGCAGGCGTGGGTGGGCAACTGGGTCCTGGGGCTGGGCTGTGGAGCGATGGTATCCCAGTCGGGAGTGTTCTGTTCCAGCAGGGGTGGACACAGCAACTAGACCCCTGCAGATGGCTGATGTGCAGGCACCAAATGGGAGGGCGCGGTGGCAGCAGGCAGGCAGGCAGCAGCAGATGGCTTGTGGGAGGCTGCTCGGGGTTCTGGGGGGCAGTAATTCGGCCTTTTGGGCAGGACCGTGGTCTTCCGTGTGCTTACGCGTGGCCAGCTTGATACGGAGTGATTTGGCACGTGAAAATTCTGCACGTCAGCGTGTGAATCGAGGAAAGGCCCTTAGCGCGTAAGCGCGTCAGCACGCATACGCGATTCCATTGGACCAAAGGCCCTTAGCGCGTATGCGTGTCTGTGACGTATCGCGCAGGGGCGTTGCTTTTCGTGGGGTGCGGTGCGTGTGTTTTGCAGGCGTTGGGGTTCACACGCTATTACTTCACAGCGGGTGGGTGTTGGCTTTGCGTTCTTCTACATGCAAGGCAGACGGTGAGTGGTACCCTGCTCCCCCAGGCCCGATCGCGTGTAAAACCACCCACGAGCCCCTGAAAAACACATACCCCGCGCCCCCAGGCCCGATCGCGTGTGAAAACACCCACGAGCCTCTGAAATATACGCGCCCAGGCCAATCGCATGTGGAACTTCTCACGCACCCCTGAAATACACGTGCCCAGGCCAAACACGTGTGAGAAACTTCTCGCGCACCTCTGGAATACACGCACACGCTCCCCCAGGCCCGATCGCGTGTGAAACTTCTCGCGCACCTCTGAAATACATGCACACGCTCCCCCAGGCCCGATCGCGTGTGAAACTTCTCACGCACCTCTGAAATACACGCACACGCTCCCCCAGGCCCGATCGCGTGTGAAACTTCTTGCGCACCTCTGGAATACACGCACACGCTCCCCCAGGCCCGATCACGTGTGAAACTTCTCGTGCACCTCTGAAATACACACACACGCTCCCCCAAGCTCGATCGCATGTGAAACTTCTCGCGCACCTCTGAGATACACGCACACACTCCCCCAGGCCCGATCGCGTGTGGGCCTTCTCTGGCGCACATTTTTTTCCTGCGCAGGGACGCTACGCCTGCTTTCGTGTGGCGGACATGTATGGGCATGTGCACGTCTTTGGCCGTGCGCTGTTTTTCCCTATTCGATTCCATGAATACGTGTTGCAGGCGAGCGTGTGGGCGTTCTGCGCACTTGCCTCCTGTACTTCCCCCATGACGCCCACATTTTCACGAGTTGTTCCCCATTCTGCGTGTGACGCCCCGTGTTACGCCTACTTTTGTTATGTGCGCCGCGCTATGTGCGAATTCGCTGTGGCCTTATCGCACGGCGTTCGATGACCTGTGCGCCAGCGTGCGCCAGCGTGCGCTGCGCACTTTTTCAGCGCAAATCCCACATTTTGCACGTGCACGGACTTCCATGAATTGATGTGCAATGTTTTCTGTGCGATAATCGCACTTGCACTGCGATTTTCGCTATTTCACTGCGAATCGCACGTTTTCGCACGCGTGCGCCGTTTTTTCGGCGCACATTGATTCCATGAATCGGCCTGTAAGTGTGTAAGGAAGACCAGAATAGAAACTTCAAAGAGAGGGGCATGCAGCAAATGTGTTTGAAGCATATCAGCGTGACATTTCTCCAAGTGTGTCCATTAACATTCCGAGTATCATGTGGATTTTATTTACAGGATGAACATTACAACAGCATTGCAGGAATTGCTCGTGCCACTGAAGATCGCTATTTTGATTTCCATACAATATGCTCGTTTTGATGGATTGTGTCTGGTTTCTTGAACATGCAAAATGTTAGGTACACTCTGTGCAATTGAAATGTGGAATTACAGCTGCAATTTTCTTGCCATGGGGCGATGGGAGCCAACATTCATGAGAGCACATTGGAGATCGACCCAGAATGACTGCTTGAATCCTGTTAAGGTCATGGAAAATTAGCTGTTCAATGGTGGTTTTTCACAACCATCACCACTTATACACAATCCTTCATTCTCCAGTAAGAAAGTCTGAGATGAAATAGTGTGGGTTCTTCTCAAAGTAACCTGTGCTAACTTGAATTAATCTGTGAATGTCTTTGTAATTTGTAACAATGGCTCCACTCCTGCAGTGACCCATTCAGCCTGTGTGCCCTGTGAGGTGAATAATAATTGAGTTGCAGTAAAATATCTAACGGCAGACAAGGCTAATGCCAGAACTTCCATACTCCCTACACTCACAAAATTGCACAATTTGGAAAATACCGCACGATTGGGACAAACGCAAGAGTGTAGGTCTATGCCTGCTGTGTAAACAAAAAGAAAGGTGGTGTATAGGAAAAAGGCACAGGTAAAGCTGGAAGCACTCCATAACCAAGAATACTAGAGCAAGGGACTTTGTTGACTAAGTGAGATCACAGTCATTTAAATATTGGAAAGCAATTAATGAATTCAGTTGAAGTAAGAAGCTGACACATGTGCTTTACACGCTGACGCAGTATGGTAAACTAAAGAGACACGTTGCACTTGCTGTTTTTAATTTTTAAACCACATAGAGCAAATTATGTTAACCCCTAAATAAGCTTAATGCATTTGAGGCTAAAATGTAATGGCAACAAACAAATGATAATTTGAGATGCATGGCGATAAGGGGAAGCATGCTTGGTGGTTTCATTAAAAGGCACTTCTGTGGAATGCAATGCACGGCAATCTGGCCAATACAAGGAAAAATAAGAGGGCACAGGGGTAGAAACACAAATCAACCATAGGATTGTTAAATACATCCCTGGCAATAAACTCAACATCACTATTTCAAGAAACATGAGATGAGAGGCCGCTGACTCCTAGAACAAACTTTTGCAGAGCTCCTTAGGCAATTCACACGTCTCCAGTTATTAATTTACCTCTTTAGGTCTTTCAACATTCACAGCAATTCAGTTGGATTCTGGAGCAGAGTAGTCCACTTTAATACCTCCATATTCCATCCACTGCACGTTGATAGATAAAGGACAAATCTAATGTTTTTGGGGGGGATTCTTCTATTTATGTTAAAATAGTTCTTATAACTCATGGGGGGTCATTACGAGTGCGGCGGTAAGGGGTTAACGGCGCTGGTATGTATGCCAGTGCCGTTAACCCTTACCACCGCATTACGAGGTCCCGTATAGGGTCCCACTACGGCCGGCTGGTTTTACCAGCCGTCGGCAGTCGCTAAGGGACTAGGGAGCTAATAACGGGCCCGTTATTAACGGGCCCATTATTAGCTCCCTCCCCATTCCCATTGAGCCCTATGGGGGCTCGAATGGGAATGGGGATGGGTATTTTGAATGGGGACTTACCGGGTCCTCCAAGGTTGGAATGACCCGGTAAATCCCCATTCAAGGAACCCGGACAAGAGTTTGGAAGCAGCTATGGCGCTAATAGCACCAAGGCTACCTCCAAACTGGTAATGACCCCCATGTAATCGGCTCAAATTAAGGCTTTAGTCCTCTGGTCTCCATTCCCTTTAGGTGCAGTTGAAATCTGCTACCATCATTCGTAATTCCACTCCTGGAAAAGGTTATTTTTTCTGAGATATTCGCACCTCAACATCACTCCAGTTGGACAGACAACATTTTGTTTATAATTCAATTTGTCGGATTGTCAAATTTAGTCTGTCTTTGCCTCTTCTGTGTTTAGCTTTAAATAATCTGCCAAATTCTCATGCAACATCACGGTTTATAGTCATAATGTCGAAAAAAAAATCCTATACTTATAATGGAAAAAGTCATTTTTTAGAAAAAAAAATGTCGACAAAAAAATGTCACTTAGAACTAACAACACCTCACCCAACACCCCCTGCCACCCCCCCACACCCCCCCAACCACCCTCTCACCCCTCATACTCAACACATTCTAATTATATATTTATTTATTTATTTATTTTTTCAATAAATAAATAACCAAAAAGAGTATCATTTACTATTGGGGGGGTCCCCCCCAACCCCCCATCACCCAACACCCCCCTGCCACCCCCCCCACACCCCCCCAACCACCCTCTCACCCCTAATACTCAACACATTCTAATTATATATTTATTTATTTATTTATTTTTTCAATAAATAAATAACCAAAAAGAGTATAATTTACTATTGGGGGGGTCCCCCCAACCCCCCTCACCCAACACCCCCCTGACACCCCCCCCAACCACCCTCTCACCCCTCATACTCAACACATTCTAATTATATATTTATTTATTTATTTTTTCAATAAATAAATAACCAAAAAGAGTATCATTTACTATTGGGGGGGTCCCCCCAACCCCCTCTCACCAAAGACCCCCTGCCACCCCCCCACACCCCCCACCCCTCATACCCAACACATCTTAGTTATATATATTTATTTATTTATTCATACAATAAATACAAAATTTCGAAAAAATATCGAAAAAATGTCGACATTTTTGTTTGTCGACATTATTTTTTTCGACATTTATTTTTCGAAATTTTGACTGTAGACATTTTGACTGTCGACATTATGACTGCCCACCCAACATCACATCTTCCTGATGTGACCAGTCTGTCCATTGACTGGTTTATATCCTCCCATTAAAAGTAATATACCCTTCACTCCTTGTAATCTGAACAATTCTGGTGGCCAATGTACTCTCAAATTTCCTAGATGCCATATCTGTATAGCCATTCTAATTCAACAAAAAAATATGACACATCACTGTAATACAGATTTCTATAATCTCCTACCCAAAATGCATGCGCAGATATGTACCACTGGGATATATATTTATGGAGTTATTCATTTTCAGAATTTGTATTAATTGTCATAATTTTGGAATATTGTCT
The DNA here is from genome assembly GCF_040938575.1 of Ambystoma mexicanum. Taxonomy (NCBI): domain Eukaryota; kingdom Metazoa; phylum Chordata; class Amphibia; order Caudata; family Ambystomatidae; genus Ambystoma; species Ambystoma mexicanum. The sequence continues at coordinate 518,297,145 of NC_090926.1, read as the reverse complement.
GTAAAATTAAAGAAGGATTTCTGATATTCACATTGCACTTAGTCCGACATGTCTGCATATTATGCAACCTCAGAGTTACATTAATGTTCGTTTCCACATGCAAAACCAATGGTGAAATATAAATGTTGACATGATTTAGCATAGGAATTAAGTGACTTGGTATTTTATTTATTTTTCCACTTGGGGCCTTAGTACCACAGCACAGTTACATATGGGTGGTTTCTGACAGTGAGTGAAATAACATGAATATTTTTTTTCTCTATAAACTGAGCCAAGCATCTGGAAGGGTTGCTTGCAATGCAAAGTTCAAGTAATTTTTAATGGATGGATCTGCTTTGAAGCTCCTCATAAAGTAAACTGTTTCAGACCAACATAAAATAACCTCTTGTGGAAAATGATACTGCTTCAATTCTAAAGCAATTCAGGGTGTTTTACTCACATTCCCTGCTCCAAGGACTTTTCCAAAGGTTGGGGCTGGGTTGGGGCTAACCTGAGGTGAAATTCTGGTCAGCCCAAAGTCAAAATACTATAAAACAGAAATGCACAGCTTTTTCAAACCACACAAAATATGGCTTTTCACTCATGCACATTGGATATATATATTATTTTGAATGAGTTTTATGTGTCATTATGGCTTTGTATAATAGCCTGACAGTACTTAAATACATATGATAATATAGAAATGTCTATTAAAAGTGAAGAAGTCCATGACACTTTACTGAGTATGTTAGAACAGTACACCTTTCAAAAACATTGCAATGTTATTTTCCTCTACTAGAATATATTTCTCACTCATTTTAATATTGTCTGATATTGATATTTAGGCAACACAGGCCATTACATTCAGTGTTTACCCAAGATGGCAAGTTGGGCTTTTGGATTAAATGGGTTTTCTGGAACTTCTTTTGTTGGCCTTAAAGTGGATTACAAATCCATTCCGCTTGGGCATGCTTGCATACATGTTCCTGATGACTATGTAAACAGCTGAAAATGTTTGTAGGGTATCTCAACATCCCATTATTTTCGGTCATATTATGTTTTCATAAGATTGAGTCATATGCACCACATTTAAAAGAAGCAGCCGTTTTTCCTCATCAATTTTCTTTAGGGAGATATCTTAGGCTTCATTTATTCCAACAGATTCCCCCTCCCCCGCCATGAGCAATGTCACCAGAGAAGATAACATTTGCTCAGGGGTTAATGCTTTCTTGCAAATAATGAAGTTATTGCCAGTGTGTGTATTTTGATTCTTCCTACACTTTTGATGTTTGGTATTGTGTTTATTTGGTAAGGATAATCAGATCCTGACTACTTTTCCTTTGTTGGGTAATTTTGCCGGCACCCTTGTTCCAGGCCCTCTTGTTCCAGTCTTTTGTATTGGAGGCTAAAAGGAATGCTTAGTTGTTGAGCTATTGAGAGGGGTAGAAAGGCTGGTTTAGTATAACATAAAAAAACTGTTATATTTTACATACTGTTTGATTTCACATCATACCCTAATCTTTACACCAGGTTACACATACAGCTTACACATATAACTGATGAAATATATTTCATCTTAAATAACATTTATCCTTTCAATTTCAGAATTCTTCCTTAACATGTTACAGAGATTTCTTCTAGTCATCTGATTAGGAAAAGGAACGGATTCCTTAATCCACTGAAGGGCATTCTGTGGATGACAGTTTTTCAGCTGCTTCACAGGCACCCAACATTGCCCCGTCTGTTTCCCTTTGGAATGTTTATCTTATAGGCGACGGGAGAGATCTTGTTGGTGATCTCAAAAGTACTTTGCCAACTTGCAAGGAATTTACATTCTTTAGACTGGTTCCTTTAGAAATTATAAAGGTAAGCTTGATCACCTACCTTATACTCCTTTTCAGATGTCCTCGTGTTGTAGAAGGTCTTTGTACTTACCACAGACGTACGCTGCCCACAGGCAAAATCATTTTGCAGATGATTCATTGGGTTTTCTACATATGAATGAGTGGTAGTGGCATTAATCAATATCTGTTTGTGTGCTTTTTATAACAGGTGTTGAGTCAAGACCATTGTCCTACCAGTCATAAATTCAAACATGGACATCATATGGCTGAAGTGGGGTTAGACATCAGAGCCATCAGAACTACTGGTAATCACAAGTCCCAAATGGGTCCAGAATCTCCCTGGAACTTATTTCCGATTCCTGAACTGGTTTTATGTTATCAATCTACCCACCCCTTGGATACCAGTTGGTAGGTTATATGCAGTTCATGCATGACTCCTAAAATGTCCCACATATTTGTCATTAGCTTGCTTTTTTAAACAACTACAGTAGCAGCTATCGCTGCCATGCAATTTGGGGCAGGAGACATTCTATCTATGTATTGAAGAAGCATGTTACAGTAAACATGTATATGTTGCTGCATGTGGAACAAAACATTTGGCCAGTAAAACCAATCTGTAAATCAGACCATGGTAATTTCATTCCTCTGTTTTGTAGAGGAGCCCAGTGAATGGGAGACCTGAGTTGGAACAGAGCACACACTAGACTTTCTTTTAGGTACAGATTAAAGTCTTGACCCATGCGTGGCCAATAGGCCACATCACACAGCATCTCCACTGTGGCTGGGTCATGGGGTGATTTAATATCATGCTTCGGAAGGAGGTAAGTACTGCCCAATGATCATAACCGATTGGGTTTGCCTGACCAACAGTAGATCTTGGATTTATTTGATATTTTCTGTAATGTTACTTAGATGCTATGTTCTTGGAGATGATTTTCTGGGTTTTAAATATTGTCGGTAGATCTTCCTGATGATTGGTTCTAATAATAAATAATAATAATAATAATCAATTAGTATTTGTATAGCACAACGAACCCTCAGGTATCTGAGCGCTGCTTATTACCCACAGTGTGTGGTGCTCATTTATTGACCTCGGAAGTATGAAAGGCTAAGTTTGGTTCTGCCGTGATTCAAACCTGCATCAGCAGGCTCTGCACATATGTCAAAGCGAGCGCTCTACTCGCTGTTCTATCAGACTTTGCGTGCATGCATTTAATCTTGATCTGGAGCATTTCTACTACTTTTAAGAGTAGAAAACGTACTCTCTTATTGTGGTTTTTAACAGGTTACTTCTGTTATTTGTATTTCTCCAATGAGATGCTTCATGTCAATTTATTCCCCTTGGAGTGCTCTAGTTTTGGCTAATTGACCAGCCAAATAATGTCCTGTCTAATCTGGGCCTTCAACTTTTGAGTTGCCTTTTATTTCTTTTCCAAAGTAACATTCTATTGTTTGACATTACTGAATTACCTATTATTTTAATCAATGTCCCATGTTCAGGGGTTTCTTGTGTTGTTCACACAAACCATCCCTCTGGTTTTCCAGTTTACTAGGGGCTCAACGTATCCATGTGGGACATAATCTGAATCACTTATTATTACTAGTTTCTGAATCTGGTGATTTATGTGAATATGGGCATATGTATATGTAGATTTGTATAACCATCTGTGGTTTCAAGAATGTCACTCATCCAAGCATTCATGATGCCAGCTACTAATTCTTTGTCATAGTTTTCTTTCATATGGTAGGAACATCCATTCACATATGTGGGTATTACCTGACATGTCTTTTTGACATTCACCTAATGAGCAAAAGCTAGACATGCCGTTATATTATTGGTTGTACTGAATTCATCCTAATCTAGACAGTTGTCTTGGACACAGTCATGTAAATCCATTAATCGTTGTGCCATTGGACATTTTTACCTTATATGATAACCCTCATTGAAAGAATCCAGAAAGTTAGAGACATTCCTAGTTCTTATCTAGTCAATATGCAAATCTTGTAGCAGCTGGTGGGAGGGATCCGCTAGTGTGTGTTCCCCATGAATCAATGGATGACAGTATTTCAAGCCCCATGACGTTATCTCTTTCACTCATTAAATGTGATGTCAATGGGTGAAAAGGTTTTGGTTGAGCTCAATATCACTTCATTAACCTGGTCATGTTTCCAAAACAGAACCACAGTTAAGGCACTGTTTTTCCAAAACGTCCTTTGTTTTTGAAGCATGAAGCTTGGGATAGACCTCTTTTCAGTTAACTGACAGCCTCTCTTTGAGAGTCCCCCAACTCCTACTTGATCCTACTCTTCAAAAGATGGACCAAGGGATGACTGATCCTGTAGTAATTATCCATGAATTGTACAGCTGTAGTTAGTCAAACCTAAGAGACTTTGTAATCCATTTGGATGTGTGGGGTACTTCAATTTCAGCACATCCTCTACCTTCTTTTTCTGAGGATTAAGACCTCTGGCTCCAACTTCTTTGAATAGAAGATTTAGTTTAGTTCTATATGGCTGTGTTTTTTTTTAAAAGATAATTTTTCCCTTTCATTTCCTAGTTGGGTCAACACATGGCAGATCTGCTGCAGGTGTTCTTCTGCAGTTTTACCTTTGATTAGGTCGTCATTCCTTTGTAGTGCAGGTATATAACGTGTTTTGTCCCCTATCTTATTTCCTGGTTGACCTTGATCCTCCTTTGTGGTCTAATTTTAATTTGTTCCCACCCAGAGTAGAGAACCACTCATTGGGCCTCATTACGAGGTTGGAGATAGCCTTGGCGGTAAAACTGTCAAGGCTACCTCCAAACTCACATCCGGGTCCGGCACCCACAAATGGGCAATTAGCAGGCTATTCCGGCCCTGGTAATTGCCCTTTGATGTGTGCCGGGCTCGGTACATTCCCATTCCCATTTGAGCCCAATAGGGTTCAATTGGAATGGGGAAGGTGGTAGCACTGGTACCGTTAATAATGTTACCGGTGCTACAGTCCTGTTCTGTTTGTGGGTGCCGGTAAGGGCACCAGGTCAGATCTGGTGGCTGCAATGGCACCCGCAAGCAAACTTCTGCTCGCAGACTATCTGGCAGATATGCTGCTTCTTTTGATTCTTTGTCTGCTTTTTTGTTTCCTAATGACATCAAATATTGCCCTCCTGTGTGGGCCTTGCATTTTATGAAAGCCAACTGTACTGGAAGTGGTAACATTTCTAATAGCTTACTAAATAATGGTGCATGCTGTACTTGCGTGCCATCACTTTTTTTTAAACCCTCTCTTTTTCCACCTTGCCAGCCCTGAATGCACAGTGGATGTTACGTAGGCAGAGTAGGAAAAGATGTTAACTGCCTGACCGTCTGACATTGTTAGCACCTCAAATAGTGCCACTAATTCTGCTTGCGCAGAGTAGTGAGCTGGCAATCGTGTCTCCTCCTCCTTGTGTGTTCCATTTTTCTGTACCACTACTGCTGAACCAGAATGTCTCTTTCCTTTATTTTTGTTTTTTACTCAAGCTTCCAACCAGTAGGTTCCCTTTGTTCTTGTCTATGCATGCTATTCTATCATCTACATAATCTCCCTCTTTGATTTTTTCTGTGATGAACTCTGCTGGGTTTATTGTTCTGCACCTCACCAGCTCTGTTGCAGGGTTTATCAGTATTATTTTGTACCCTGAAGATCTCCAGGTTGTCAATGTTGATTTGGTCTTTTCTAATATTGTGACCAGTACATGCTCCAAGTACTAAATTACGGGGCACCCCATTGTAATTGTGGATGCTTTCTCAATTGTAAATGTAGCAGAAGCAAGTGCTGGATCTTGAGATCCACTGTAGTATGCTAGTGGTTTGTGTCCCAGTCCCTTCTTTTTTGTCAGTGCAGCAGACAAAACCTAACCATCTGAATGGGAAAACAAGTGAAATTTATCTTTGTGATTGGGCGTAGTCAATATTGGTGCCCGTGCTAACTGACGTTTGAGTTCAAGACCATTTTCACCCATTTCAGCTGTCCATTTTATGTTGCTTTTGTTTTTCTGAGCTTCTATTAGTTCATGCAGAAATGGCCTGGTGTAAGCACAATAATTGAAAACCCATGCCCTGCAATAATTGCACAACCCTAGATACTGCGTTACTTGTTTCACTTTATTCGGTCTGGGTGCTTTATGTCTTGCCTCATCTCTTTCTGGCATTATTTTCTCCCGTCTGCTGACACAATCTGGCCCAAGTAAACTAGTTCTTTTTGATAATACTGCATTTTCTCTTTGTCCACTTTGAATCCGTTGTCAGCTAGCAAAGTATATAGTGCCTCTGAGTCCCTTCTGTATTCCTCTTCTGTCGTGCTACACACTAAATGGCATCCACATATTGTATCACTGTGCTTGCAAGCTGTATTACTCTGTTGAATATACTGGGTCCCTCACAGTACCCTTGAGGCATTCTTGCATGTTTGAATATGGTCAAGTGGTACCTAAACACAGTGAACACAGTGAGATACCTGGAGTATGGGTTTAGGCCAATGGAGGAAAGGGCATTCTTCAAATCTACCACTGTCAAATAGAGTGCCTCTGCTGGAACGTTTAACAAAATTGCAGCAGGGTGTAAACTAATGGAAATTCTGCCTCAATAATATTGTTAAGGGGTGTAAGTCCTGTATGAAATACCACACCCTGCAATGTCTTATATATGCCCTCGTTTGCTTCTCTGGAAAGGGGGTTTTGCTTCACTCATGGTAACAGGGCCCTTTCTTTTAATTTAATGTTACTGCCCCAGACCCTTTTGGTATGCCTACATCTTGGGGTCCCTTTGTCCATAGGTTATTTGGATCTTTCTCCAGATGTTCCTGCAAATAATTAATTATTTTTTGCCAATTACATCATATGAGAAACCACTCTTTCATTTATATGTACTGGATGTGGTATGCTCAGTTTGAACACTACCTCTCCCCCTCATCGTCTTTACTAGCGGTTACTCATGTCAGTGTCAGGGTGAGATCGATACATAATATGGATCACCACTCAATGTTGTCATCATCGGTAGTAACCAATATGATCATGTCTTTTCTTACCACTACTTCCTCTATGTACAGCAGTGTGCGTGTGCCTGGAATAACAGTGGAGGGGCACTGTGGTCTGAACAGAAATTTATTGCACAATCAAAATACCTTTCCTTCATGTCCTGGTATTCATCCTAGCAGTAACTGAACCCCATATAAAAACACCTGCATGTGTGTGGGTATCCCTCTCATCATGCTGTGGGCATAATATGCCTCTATCAGCACTAGCTGGGCACATCCCAGGTGTGGTACACACCATCCACTTCTCCAAAAATGAAATGGTGGCATTCAGTTTGCTGAGCAAGTCTCTTCTTAGAATGTTGATAGGTTTGTCTTTTTAATAACGCAATGACCAATGGTACTATAATGTGCTGTGTCCCTATTGTTAAGGGTAAATCTTTAGTCAGAGGAACCTTCAAAATCATCCCCGAAAAGCCTTGTGTATCCAAATTGTTGTTGGATAATGGAAGTCCCTCTTCTTTTATACATGATCTGCTATCCCTAGTATGTATGCAAATGAAACATCCCCTCTGTCCTATTTGAATTTCTACCCCAGGCTACTCCTCTCGGTCTTCAGTAACTGCTAGGACAGGACACACTTGCACTTCCTGTGGGCACCCCTATTGGGAACATGTGTTTGTGGAAGTCATGAATGGATTTCCACCCACCACTGTCACTCCTGTGTATTGGGCACAGTATTCTGTCCCAGTATCATTACATGTTCATGTACTTGTGTCTGTGTTGGTGCCTGAAGTATGTTCACTGTACTTTGCATTCCCGCCATTTCCCCACCTTGCACTTGTTCTTGTCCATGGGATGGTTTACCCTATGTATGTGTGGGCTGTGTTAGGAAAGATTTCATAATGGTATGTAATTATCCCTCCATATGTCAACCTCCAACTTTCTGCTGCTGTTTAAACACCCTTGACTGACATTGCCAGAGAAGCACAGCCCTCAGCTGCACTACTCTGGGCTTTCGCTCACTTTTTATGGGGAAACTGACATGCCCTGAAGACAGTCAGTGCTGGGAGACTTTGTTTCCCTTAGTCCTTTCCTCATGTTGCAGATTTTGTGCAACATGTAACAAGTGTGCAATGTATCTTATCTGGCGGGATGTGTTCCACCATGGCTCCTTTGCCCGTATCTACTTCTTTAAGATATAGGTATTTAGGGATATACGATTGCTATTTTTTCCATACTGTTTCCTCCTCTTTTAAGATCAATCTAACTTACGCTATTCTTTTGCTCTCACTTGAGTTACAGTTTGAGGGCTGGAGGGAGGCTTTCTATTATCGAATTTCGTTTCTCGAGAAAATGTTCAGTGTGACACCAAAGGTTTTTTATGTAATTGTAGAAAGACGTTATTCTGTTATCAACTCCATTCTATACCATAGTATACTTTTTAGACTTTTTGGTATATTCTCTTGTTTTCAGCACAGCTTTAGACCATTTATTGGACTGATGACCTCAGAAACTTTCAGATAATCAGCTTATCCTAGACATTCACTCTCATTGGTAAGTGTTGCCTTGATCTGTGACCTTACTTTTCATTTAATTTGCAGACTTTACCTTCTGAATTACTTTACATTTGACTGGGTAAACTCCTCCTAGATCCTTGATTGTGACAAGTGTTGATGATCACTTTAAGTAGGGATGAACACCTTATGCATTAGTTGACTCAGCTCTCCAACTTCGTTCAAATTGTCAAAGGGATGTGTTTATTTCAAAGGAAATACATCTATGGTTGCCTATTAATTGATTTGAAATGATGCTTTCTGTTTCATGGAAGTATAATTACAAGAACCTGCTAAGATGTACCCTTTTCTATTTTTTCTAGAAATTTAAGGAATTGTGATATTGCCCTGAAGAAGAGTGCAAACTCGAAACGCGTTGGGCTTAACATTGTACAATAAAAAACTATGATTGATTTTGATTTAAAAAATTGTGAGATGGTATTTCTTTACACTATCTTACATATTGAATTGTTGATTGCTAAGAAATAGTATCAAACTGCTTATATGAACCTTTGATTACTTCATCAAATGAATGATGTGTTTCACAGATAATATATAGTGTGCAGGAGACGGGAATTCCTAAAAACCCTTTAGGAACAACCACTTCTTGTTCAGTGTATCTTACCATACAGCATACTTGGGTCTCTAGTCATTTCCAAAGGCCCTAGAAACTCTCGCTGGATGTTTTATGAACTGTGCAGATGTGTCATGGACAGGACTGGTGGCAGCTATCGTTTTCTTATATTTGTAACCCTTTCTTGCCATGTTAACCGTGTTAACCACATTTGGCACAAATAGGTGGCCTGGCTCCAAAATGGCCATACCACAAGGTTCTTTGTCCTGTCCTTTGGCAATCTTGCCCCTTCACCTTCCCCAGGTCGAGTCGACCTGGGTCAGTCCTTATTTGGTCATGAACTTTCCCACGAAACCCAATGCTTTTGTGGGCTTCTGCATGCCTTGTGTGTGTGCCTCCAGGATGTGGCCTGGGATGTCTGATCCCAATACACATCCTGGGTGCCAGAGAGTCTGGAGTGTCCTGAATGCCTGGGACCACTGTGGTCCATAATTGGTCCATGTCTGGAGTGAGTGTTTGTGAGCAGATCTCCCATTGGGTCCTCTCCGTTTTGGCGTGAAGGGAACTTTGGATAAGAGGAGGCTGAAAACAACCCTACCCTGTTGATCTCCTGAGTTCACACTGAACAAAGGATAAGGAGCCAAGTATCCTGCAACAAGAAGCCGAGTCAAGGAACCGCTGGTGACCCGCTGGAAGGTTTGACACCCTGAGCCCGCTATCGTCCCGTGGGACCCCTCTGCATCTGATCATCCTAGAAGGTCTGCGAAGACGCTTCGACCCATTAGAATAGTGGAATGAACTATTCTCGGCACCTTCATCAAACCTTGCAAGTAAGTCTCTTCGGAAGTGTCCCTGGGCCAACCAGTGAGTTGACTAGCTTATGCGGGCCCTTTGATCTATCACCACCGCTGTTTTGAGGAGGCCCTCGAATCTTGGCATACTGCTAGCTCTGTGTCTACTGCACTCTCACACTGAATTTCGTACACTTGGCATTCCCAGTCTGAAGTGAGACGAGTGTGCCCGGACCGGAGTAAACGCGGTTAACGAGTTGCCCTGCTGCGGCAACGACCTGTGCAAGTTCACTGCATTTGTGACCCCCTTGCCCCGGAAGCCTGCTGCAGTGGAATTGGGCTGATTCCTCCACCCTCAGCGGAGAAATCGCCACTGTCCCATTTGGGAATCCTCGCTGCAACTCAGGAACTACACAGTGTTGAGACGTCCTGATTGTCGCATTCACACCTGCCAGCGAAGTGGACTGTACTGGCGAAGATTGGGTTTGCCTGCGTCGGAGACCGGTGAGTAGTCCTTACCCCCACCAGTGGCCCCTAGCGCAGGAGCCCATTTTTACGCACAAGTGGTCCCTGGGGGCCCCTTTCCTTTCCACAGCTATTGCAAAATAGCAACTCCATCCGCACTCTCAAACTGCCTCTGCCCTCAAGTAGAGGTCCTGCTTGAATAGTGGGAACTTGTTCTTCATCGCCTTATCCACCTTCCTGAGCTGCTAGAGACCCTCTTTTGTCCACTGACACAAGCGCGTGCATGTACTATTGAGCATAAGGCTCCTCTCTTCATAGGGCTTGGACTGCCTCTTAGTTAGGTGTATTCTTGATGTGGAACTGGGACTAAAGATTACTTGCACTGCCTGTTTTCCTCCCCCTCTAGGTGGTCAACATATCTCGTGTTTTTAACCCCTAGACCCCATTGGTCTTGTATATATATTGTGTTGATTATGATGTATTGGTTTATTCTAGTGTTACTGTGATTCTTTAATATGGTCTATGTTACCCTCTTAAGTGCCATTGAGGTTCCCCCCCCAGTGCCAATGGCTTTTTTTTAAAATCGCGGTATTCACCGGCCAAACCCACCAACATTTCCCCCCTCATTAACCCCTTAAGTGCCACCGACGAGCCGGCTCGTCGGTGGCAACCTGGAGCGGTTTTTACCGACGAGCCGGCTCGTCGCTGGCATTTAAAGGGAAAGGCCTTGTATTAAATGTGTCTATATTTTTAACATAACACCTGTATGGAGTAATTTGTAAGTGTCCTTGTTTTGTATGCTCATTGAGGTCTTTCAGTCACCCTCAGCCCTGCTGAGACTTAGTCTTGACCACCTGCCATAGCTACCCTGATTGGTCTGGCTTGTCCAGAGGTTACCCTTTTCCAAGAAACTAGGTTGGCCTTCTGAACCTCTGCCCCTCCAGGTCTGAGCTCAGAAATCCTACTTGACAGGCTGCAATTGCAGCTGTGTCTGTGGTAACATGTGCATCTGTTGGGGTGTCTGCAACTGTACATATGCCTGTTGTTGCTGCATCCCCAGCAGTCCGGTTTCTGCTATCAGTTAGCATGTTCGGACAAACAGACAAAAGTTGACACATGCAATACACTATCCTCCAAACCATGGCCCCATACCCCTGTACCCAATTCCCCTTGTATAATACCCTCACCCTGTCTGGTATGGTGCTGTGTTACTGTTACCCTGCACACATAAGAAAACCCTGACTGTTGTTCCGTGTTTGTAAATGCCGGTTGTTGTTGCATGTGCACTGTCCAGCACTGCTGATTGTATGCTGCTTGTGTGTATCATCCTTGCTGTGTTACCACTGCTACTGGGAGCCAAGCTGTTGGGTGGTTGGGACAACAACTGGTCCCATAAGCACTGCTCCTTCCATGTTTATTTTAGCCTGTTTTTTCTGCCCACTTATTTTTCACTTTTAACACTATCTCTTTATCTTTCTGCTGCGTCCTTTTACAGTAGTGCACAATTGTTGCCTGTATCTCAGGCCATCCTTTAACCTCAATCCCAACTATTTTTTCTAGCGAAATCTGCACATCCGCGGGGTACCCCCTTGCTAAGATGTGATAATACTAGGGTATTTTGTCATCCCGGGACTGTTTATTTTCCTGTGTACACATCTCTTGTATGGATTGTATATTTTCTGTGAGGTCATCATCTGGCTTTAATTTTCATTCTAATATTGACCGCATGTCTGACATATTCGGATGCAGCTCTCTCAGAGCTTTCCAAACGTGTGCTCGATAATTGTTAATGGGTGCTTCATCATGTATGTTAGAGCTTAATTTTACCCCTGCATGCCCTGCTTGCTGGTAATTTTTTTCACTTTGCTTCCCCATCAAAACTGCTGATTAACTCTTAATGTCCCCTATTCCCAGTGGAATGCCTGCTGTCTCCTTCTCAAAAACATAAATCCACGTACTTGCTCCTGCCATTAGTGAAGGTAGACTGTAGACCAAATTATCGCTATCTATTGTCTGCCAAGGTATGTAATGCACCTCATCTTTTGCTTTCTGCAAAAGGGCCATCTGTGTTTGTGCTCTGGGTTTAGTCCCTTGCCATGGTGTTTTTGCTACTGGTATTCTAGTCTTCAAACTCCGAACCCTGTTTCCCCAGTCCCTAGTGATTCCTCTCTTTGGTCTTCTTCCCTTTCATCTCTTCTCCTTCCCCTGCTTAAAATGGTTTGATTGCATGTGTCGAATATATAATCCCTATGGTCACTATCACTGCTGTCCTCCCAGTCTGATACAGTGCAATCACCCTCTGTTGTATCTAATTCACGGTCGTCCATGTCCTGTCCCAAATTATCAATTTTAATTTGTATGTGTCCTGCTGTCCATCTCTGCTAAACTGGTGTCTTTCCTTGTTCCTTCGCTTTTTTCTCTATCTCCCTTTTCATTGCTTCTTCTGCTTCCCTGAACACTGAGTCAATGTAATATTTACCTTGTGCAGGAGCATGAATAGTCTGGGACCCTGGTGATCTGGAAATAATGGTTAAACAGGGTTTTTCCTTGTCACAAAGGACAGAAAAAATAGGAGGGGTACTGGATTCAATATTATGTGGTTACTATACTATGGTTCACACATTTTCCCATGCAGTTGACTCCCTTAATGTTTCTATGTGCCCTGTTCTCCTCCTCACCTGTGTTTTGATATTACGGAGCTCTCCATCCTGCTTTCATGCAGGGACACATTGGTGGTGAGGCTCAAGAAGACATCAGGCTGGAAAAAGTTGAAAGGACTCTGAAGGTAAGTGTCTGGATTATTGGAGGGATCTTTTGTTTTTAAACAGTGGGGGATTGATGTCTTTGAGAGAAGAAAGGTTCTATGTTGAGGGAGCTCTCTCTTGATGTAGATTTAATAACCCTCTATGTCTTTTGCAGGTTTGGTGAAGAGAATAGTTTCACTTGAAAAGAACGGACGTAGTCGAAGAAAAAACATGAAGTATTTTCTTGAGGTAAGTATGCGTGCAAAGTTTTGGGAAGGCGTGCAGCACTACATACCTTTGTTACAAAGCTATGGTGCCTTCTGCATGAGGTAAGTATGCACGCGTAGTTGAGAAAGGTGCACAGCACGTCATGCCTTTGTTACCTAGCTATGGTGCCTTCTCTGTGAGAAAAGGTTTTGAAATGCTTGGAAGAGCTTGTCGAAGCTTCAGGTACGTACGCACATAGTTTTGCTTTCGCTTGCTTCAATGTCTTAAAAGGTCTTTCATTAACTGTTGTACCTTTTCTTTGCAGGTTTTTGGAGGTCGGAAGGTACCATGATGAAGCCGCGGCTGTGGAAGAAGATTGCTGACTGAACTGCGGAACTACAGAAAATGAAGTCACCTGTCGGAGGACTGCTGCTGCGGGAAATTCTTGTTAGGAACATGGAACAGTTAGATCTGTGGTACTTCTGTTAACTTAACAAGTTAATAACATGACTTTCTCTATTGTCTTAAAGGTATGTGAGCTGTCAGCGGAACTAACGCAAAGCGTGTGTTACTGCGGGAGCCGGGCTTTTATTGTCCTCCCTGCCCAACTATTAGATCTCAATTGCTTCTTAGTCAGTGACCCACAGGCTGGCCATATTACAGGGAATGGTAAACCAATGGCTCTCTACGGGAGCCCATTGTAACTTTGGTACAGAGGAATGTGAGAACACCGGTTTGCCATGCTAATTCCCATCTAGCCCCCCACAGATCTACACCAATACCCTTTCCTGCCCTGACTACGTGATCCCAACCCTCAACTCTGGAGGTGATCATGACAGTCAAGGTGCTGCTGTGTGCTATTTTTAACATCCATCACATATTTATTTTTCCCCTTCTCATCCTTATTCCCAAAGTTTTGCTCACACTCATCTTTCATTTTTTTTGTTCCCTCCTTATCTTGAGAAACCGGCCTAGTGTATGTATATCCAGCAACTGGTTTCAATGGTGGGTGCATTGCAAAGGGAAGGGGCGGCACAGTCCTCTTTTCCTCCTCCCCTTCTCCCTTTTCTGTCTGTTTTTTCTTTTGCTTGTACAACTTCCAGAGCCCTAGAATGTTTTGCCTCTTTTTGAGCTTGACTCCTTCATAGCTGGCCGACAGGTACGAGTACATACTGTCGATAATACACTTATTGAATGTTGCATCTCTGGGCCATTCCTGATAACACTTCACCACTTTGTTGTTTGCCCACTGAAAGTGATACTTAATTATTTGATCGCAATATTGGGGGAATATTTTCCACATGTGAAACAACGGCTGCATCCATCCAGTAGGACAACATTATTGTACCCTCTTCTTGATTGTTATAGTAATCCTCCCCCTATTCTTCTTTCCCCTGTGTATTCAAACTTTAAAACTCGTTCATCCTTATTCCCGCACTTCCACTCACTCAATCGTATGCTCACAGCTCAACTCATTCACCCTTTCATTCACAATGGCCATCTCCACAGACGTGTCCTGTTAGATTTCATTAGTACACAAATGGCCCTCTCCACAGGCCCACTATCTTAACAGCAATGCCCTATGTTAGTACACTGAGTGCAGTTGCTCCTCCCTTTGTTCGACTGCACCCCCTGTACGTGCTAAACAGCTCTTTCGATATTCACATTTGTTTGGCTCTGGCCCTTCTGTAATCTACACAGCCACAATAAACAAAAAACCATGACAACTTCCACTCTATCACGATAAACCGTGATGACTCGCAAAACACTAGCGCATGTGCTTCTTTTCCCTTTTTTATTTTCCTGTTCAAACTCTTTAATCCAAAGAGAAATATAAAAATGATGCAACTATACCAATTGTCTGCACTACATGCAACACGATCCACCACTTACCTCGCAACTCTCTGCTCTAATGCAGATGTGCCACTGCCCGCTTATTCCCTATCAGTTAAACGGACCAAAAGTCTAAGACCACTATGGCCAATCACCCTCGACCTTTTGAGGGTGTGTCCTATACACCATAAAAATAATCCATCCAGCTACTTTCGTGTTCATGAACGGGTACACTCACATATCCTTTTCAGAGATTAGCCACTCTTCTTGAACTCGGAGTCTCCCTTTATAGGACAGTACCTTTTCGGAGCAAAGACTGCGTCCTGACCAGGCAGACCTTCAGGAAATTGGTGTCCTTGGGCCTCCACAATAATTAAGCTCTTAGATCTGGTCAACAAGCACTATTCTGCACTCCTGCCGGGGTATGGCTGGGATCCCCACGCCTGGGAAGTAAAGCTGATCGATCTCACTCGGCCTCCAAAAATGTTCAGGTGATCGCTTCAGAACTCACCAGTAAAAAATGACAAACAGAGTCAAAAAGGAGTGTACACCAGATAAGAAGTAACAAGGTTTCATTTAGGGTGCCAGTGGCAGCTGGGACTGCAATATTCAAACAGAATGCAAAACAGAACTGCATGAAAAGGCACTGTCAAATCAACGCCCCTAAATCAAAATCTTTTATAATCATCTAAACTGATTAACACCAGTCACTTTGCAACATAAAACAATTCCCCACAAGAACCTGATTGATGATTTCATATCAAACCCCTATAGAAGGGCAAACATTACTTTCTAGGTTTGGGTCCCACAGACCTTAAAACACTACCCCTGGTTCTCCCTTGTGATGCTACAATCCAACCCTCAATTCCCACATCATAGTGCCAATGCATTGAAACAATTTGGATGACCAGCTGAACTTTATTCATCTGTCCTGGTCATCTCATATTCATTCTCATGAGAAAGCCTTCACCCATGACACTGTTAGAACCCTGAACTAAGAAGAAGTTAGTAAATGTAACACCTTAAGGACTTGTCAACCTTCTTACCAGGCATAAATGTTTTGGGGGGGGGATTTGAAACCACCATGGGCTTCCTGAAACCGGGCGTAGATCGGGCATCATAAAATAATATACCCACTTATAAAATGATTGTGCATTCATTGCCTTTTCGGCATGACTCATGAGCTCTGGTTTATGACCTCGAAAGTAAGAAATGTTGTTTGCTTCCTATCGTGCAATCCTGGGATCTTGGAATTTGCAACTTCTGCGTCCTCTAGCAAATTAATGAAATAAGCACACGTTTCTGAAAAAGCAAGAAAAAAGTGATATGCTTACCTGTTTTTCATTTTTATTATGTATGTTTCCTTAAGATGACACACTGTTATTTAGGTATTCCCCAGCCGGTTCAAATTACTGTGTCGTTATCAAGGAAGTCTCCTCCCCATTCAAGTTGCTACTCCTGCAGATGGTAAGTTTGTGCCTTTATACAGCCCTGAACTTACATTTTTACAACAGGCACTGCTCTCCTTTCCATCCTGGATCACGATACCTAGACACATCTGGAGAGTAAGTGATTTGGTGTCTCTGTCAAAATGGTTTCATTACTTTCTTCTTGGGTCTTGTGTCTATGGTTTTCTTGACTCACTTCTTTCAGATTTGTAGTGCATGTTTCCTGTGTTGGAGTCTATGCTCTTTCAGAGGATGCATCTGGGAAAGATGAAACTTTGGGTTGTATCTCCTCAGAGTTCTCTCCTTTTTCAAATGAAGTTGTCAAATTATTCCCCTCACTAAACTTATTTGTATCTCGTTTTATTGTAAGGAATAGACAGGGTTAACTATTGGCCTCTGCCAGTTTTCTGCAAACTAAGGGTATTTTTTCAGGCAGTAAAAAAATCTTCCTTTACATATTGGCATATCTGTTCTACCACTTTCCCTTTTCTCCATGTGAATTTTTGTATTGGGATTATTGCCTCTTGTTATTGTCCACCTTGACAGCTTGCATTATTTTGGTCAAGGTTCTATGGGCAAGTCAGGATGTCTCTGTTGGGATATCATGATTTGGCCAATGCTCTCTGACAACTGCTAGCCTGGTCACTCAAGGTTTGAAAATATGTCTCCACACTCTTGCCTACAAGGTGGTCAGTAGTCATATATCTGTTAATTCCTACAGGGTAATTATCTCTTCTCAGAGGGTATTTTTGGTAGTTCTGATGACCTTTGTTTAATGTATTGTTAGCTCTCCACTCAACCTGATACATGTATCTGCTATACTGGAATCTAGGAGGAGGATGGTAATGTTCTTGGTCATTGGTCCAAAGATGTAGTAATTGCCTTCTCTTCCTGGGAAAATTGTGACTTAGGTTATCTTGTGAACCTAATCCTGGGCTCTGAGTAATTCTCTAGGAAGGAGGTACACATTTGAAGAAGAGGATAGCCCTTGACCCTAAATTACAGGGATTTGTATATGTTTTCGATTTTTTGGGAGCTGTATATTGCATGCCAGGGAAAGGACTTGTTGGCTGGCTCTGTCTGGTAGGATCCTTAATAGCAGAGGACTATGCTCCCCCTTCATTTCTCTCAGTCCAACTGAGGCGTACTCTCACCTCAGCTACTTTAATGGCGACTGGAACAGGTGTTTGTTTGGGGTTCTTTTATTTGTGTTTGGGATTTGTTGGGTTCTGTACTATATAGATCCTTGTAGCTTGGGTGATGATTCACTTGAGGCTTCTTGAGTCCTCTAAATAATGAAGTAACTGACCTACTGCATAATTTGTGAGGGCAAAGAAGAATAAAATGCCATGGTACATTCTGCCACATAAATGTGCTATAACCATCATCCTCACCACAACTACAGGTGACAATGGTGACTGCATGGTTGCTAGCCTATGAGGGCATGTGTGCCGGTACTCCCACCTGTGAAACCAGCACATGTCTATGTTCATTGCCATTGTCCCTAGGGTAAGGCCCCGCATTCTGCTTGCCTTGTGTCCTCAATTGACCTACTTTGGTCAGCCCGCCACCATGTGAAAGTCCCCATTTGCTACTCCACTCATGGTGTTCCCTTGTGAAAGGTGTAGGTGCCTTTCCCCGGCTTACTACTTGTGAGAGAAAATAAAATAACCAACCCAACCCCTTTAGGGGAAGAAGGCACCGAGACCCGGCTGCAAGAGTTCAAAGGATGGTTTATTTCTCCAGCTAGGAAATAACCCGAAAAACCCCTACCTCTCGTTTATATCATTAATTGTATATATATCAATTAAAGTAACTCTAACAAAAAATACTAAATGGACCCGATTGGCCAAGCGGTGTGGTGCTGTAGGTGTGGGTTGCATCTCTTCCTTCTGGTTGGCTGAGTGGCTGATGAGATGACGGACGTCAAATATCTTGTGCTCCACGCAGGTCAGGGTCCGGTCACTGTGGTCACTACCTAAGCAAATAGGTTGCATTCGAAAAACACTAAATAACAAATCATCTAAAACTTTTTATGCTACTTTTCATATTTCTACACAAGTTACACATAATAATTATTGTCAGTACAATTGGGTCATTCGTGGCTTTAATTGGAGGCCTTGACCTTATTGTGCATGTAAAAGAATCAAACTGTGTTTCACATATCTCCTAAGTTTCAGACCTATTAGTATAAGTAAAAACATATATTGTAGTAAAAATGCTTAAGGTTAGTAGTGGGTGTGTTGGGTGGGTTTCGCAGCACAGGCAAGGGTCTGGCACTTGAAAGAAATACCTTACAGGGAGCGCAGGATCAGGATGGCACTAAATTGCTCTAAATGGGGGTGGTTGGCTTGCACGTTTATGGGGACGAACGAGCAGAAAGTGCTTAGCTCATCCTGGTTCACATGCTGGTTCTCATGCTAGCAGTGATCTCAGAGGAAGAAAGCTGTATCTTATTGGTTGTTGCAACTTTCTCCAGCTTCAGCGTGAGAATGGGAGCGCTGAGCTTTCCTTTGCAGGGGGAGTGCAATGGTGGGGGCCAGCCAGCTGCCTGCGCGCCTTGTGTGTGTGTGTCTCTGTCCTTGGCTGCTGCGGTGGAAGGGGAGCTGAGCATTGCTGTACTATCGCAGTGAGGCCTGTTTACCCAAGATGGAGTCGAAAGGGGGCACAAAAGATGGATACCCCGTGTCCTGCTCAGTAGTCCATTCTATGTAGCGGTCAACTGTAGTTAACTTTACATAAGGGCAAGGGGCAATCCCACTACCGGAGGCATGTGGTCCAAGCCTTGTACTGAGGAGTGTACAGTGCGAGGGGGCCTGGGGACCCCTCACTCCCATACATTCCCCCCTTTCGTTACATCTAAAGTAACAAACTACTTATCTCGTTCTTTTCCGTTCTCACTTCGGTAACGCTCAGCTTCAGCCGCAGCCTCATCCCAAGCGGGTGTACCCTTTATTGGCATCCATGCTTTGCACACACTTCTTAAGCTGTTACCTCTTCTTGCGTATTCTTCTGGGGTGACCATTAAGTATATCCCACCATCCCCATCTAAATCTATCCAAACCTTGTTATACCACAGCAAGTTCTTTGGTTCTTTAATGGTAGTGTGATGTAGACTATCGACCACGTCCCCATTCTGCCTATAGATGGCAGTCATTCTATATTGCAGAGTGGTGTATTCTCCAGTTTGTACTTGGGCATCTATCATGGTAGCCACCGTTGTCTGTCGGCCCACTGTTACCATCATCATCGCTGAATTAGGCATATTATTTTCACAGCATCTTAGTCCCAGTTGGCACACACAGAATATTAGGAGAAGAAAGACAATAATGGGAATGAGTATCTTCGCTGCTATGTTCACCCATGATGGTATCCAGCTGAACAGATTGTCGAACCACGTGTTGTTGTCTGCTACACCTTATGTTCTCATTGTTTCTCCTAAATTATGCACTGCTGTTATCACGTGTAACAGTGTCCTGTACGAACGTGCAACACGCCCCCCCAATTTTTTTGCAAACACTGCCGTCCATCAGCGTGATAAGATCTAAGACATATCTGTTTTGCATCGTCATCAGGCGCAGTGCACGGAGCTCTATTTTTATGATGTTGAATCCTTCTTCAGTGTCGTTAGCCAGCTGGATGAGCTCCCAGCGTGTTATCTGCAGCCATTTCGCGTTTGTCCTTGCTTGAACGCCTGGTGCTAGAAATGATGCAAAAAATGCATCTGCAGATGAGAAAAGCTTGTACTGCTGTGGGATTTCAGCAGGGAGTTCTGACGATTTGGACGAAATATAATTGGATCTTTTGCTGCGTGACAACTTGGTTCTCAATGTTTCTTCTGACAATAGTTTGTATGCTGGGGGCTCCATGATCGTTTCATCGGGCGCTGTTGATTGTTCAGCCGATTGCCCTGCTGCCGATATGTCAGCCGATTGGCCTGCTGTCGAACTGTCAGCCGAAGGCCTTGCTGTAAACTGGATGTGGCTCTCTGGTATCACCATTAGTGCTGAGTGAAGTGTGGCTAGGGCACAAGTGCCCCTCCAGGATGCTGGGGGATGCAGGTAAACTTGTTTGCCACAGATCCATTATATGTCCATTAATGCAGCAGTGCCTTTTTTCATATCTGGTATTATTAAAGTCTTATTGCACTGCTGTGCGTTTCCCATATTCACCTTCCCTTCTCCATGGAAGCAAAGTTTGTGCGATATTTCCCTTTGAATCTTTATGGGTCTCTCCAGGGGTGTGACCCATGTCAGCTTGGTGATATGCTGTGACCAGATGGGGATGCACGTTTCTTTTGCCCACTCGTATGTTTCGTCTGGCAGCCCTCGAAGCCCCTCAGCTTTGCAGTTAATCGTTTCATCATGCCGCTTGTCGTCTGCATACCTTGTCCCTTTTATGATGAAAAATGGCTCTTGGAGGCAGATTACTCCTTGTCGTCTGCTGGTGCATGTTTGTTTGTTTTCCAATTTTTCCATGGCGACTGTGTGTGCCTGAAATGTCTTTTTTATTCTACACAGCATCAGATGAATCAAACATTGGGCCTCAGACAAGGGTACTTTCTGTGGAACTAACATTTTTGGGGTTCCAGTTGCATGAGGAATAAGTGAGCACACGTAGCAACTTTCATTAGTTGCTTGCTTTGCTGCGGCACTCATGTCTGAATACCATTTATTTGATTGGTCAGGGTGGCGGGGGTCCTCTATTTCATCTAACCCCAGGTTGTGATAAATATCATATCTGTTTTTTCCCACCCCCCTTTTTCTCCTCCTTCTTTTGTTTTTTAATTGGGTACCAACTCGTTGATATTGCAGCGGGAATATTCTGGACCATGCATCATCAATGTTGTTCATGGTGGCATGTGTGTGTTCAGTAGTGGTTTCTGGTGCCGTGTGTGTGTGCATGCTTGTATTTCTGGAGTTAGTCAACCAATAGTAATCGTCATTTACATATCATCCAAGCTCTATTTCCTTGGCCATAGTATTACTCAACAATGGAATAGCAGTTTTGTTCACATGCAATTGTTCTTAGGGTGGCGTTACATTTATGCTATTTGATTCAACATTATAAGTGTCCTTCAAAATGGTTGTTACTCCAGTCCATATTAGTTTAGATCCAGGTTTTGTCATATTAGACCCACTCCCCCCTTTGTTAATTTCATTTGCCACAAATAAAACAACGTTATACCAAATAAAATAAAACATCATTATTGCAAATATTATGGCAGCATATTTTATAATGCATTCTACATTGCTTAATCTACTGGCCCTAGTGGCTTCCCTATTTCTACCTGCTCAGCCGTTTCGTCGCATTGGCTCATGTTGAACCTATGTGGGCGAGACAAATTCGTTAAGTCATCATGAAAAAAAACATATTTGCAATTGTTCATTCTTTTTCATCTCTTTGCTCAATTAGGCATTTAACAATTACTTTCCATTTAACATAAAAACAATGAAGAAAAATAGAAAAAATAACATGATTCATATGGGATTTAAAAATAAAAAAAAAAAGAGAGAGAGAGAGAGAAAGACGGAATATATAAAAAACATTTTGCTTTCACTATTCTTTCCCTGTCTTAGTTGCAGTTTTTATCGTTTCAGACTGTGTTAGCGATGCCATGCACACAGTCTGTTTCATTTTGGGGGAGTGCGACACTGTGCGTCCTTCTCACGTCCGATAGGTGCACCCAGTATTTCAGTCCTTTCACTTTAACAGCAGTTGGGGTGCTGTACACCACTGTGTATGGACCATGAAATATTGGTGAATTCCACCTTCTTCCAAAACTTCTAACATAGATGTGTTCCCCTGGCATTAAAGGCCCCTCCGGGCTATCTGCTGACGGCATGGAGGTGTCTGTTGCTACATCTTCAGTAAATGGCAGACCAATTTGTTTTGCTATGCTGCGTACTGCGCGCGTTAGCTGTGCTAGGTATTCCTTAAACTCTTCCCCCAGCACTGTGGAAGCCCTGTGTGCATCAGACGCCCTCCTAACAGGAGAGAGCGGCGTGTGCATTCTTCTCTCCGTCACAATTTCGTGCGGGCTTAAATGGTGAGCTTTGCATCGTTGATTTCTGAGTTGGAACAGTGCTAGGGGCAGACAAAATACCCATTTTTTTTCAACGTGCTGCATAATTTCGATTAATTGCTTTTGAGCAGCCCGTTGATCCTTTCCACAACTCCATTGGCCATTGGATGATAAATCGAATATAGGTTATGTTTCACCCCCAGAAGGGAGGTTACTTCTTTGAAGAGATCATTCACAAAGATGCGTGCCGTTGTCTGAACGGATCACGTCACAGATTCCCCACCGCAAGAATAATTTTCGCACAAGGAACTTGGCAGCACATTTTGCATCAGGATGGGGACAGGGGCCCGCTTCCACCCACCGTGAAAAAGGGCATACCACCACAATCAAGTATCTCGCTCCATTACATCTTTCTCCCATATCGGCGTAGTCGATATGTAGTTCTCTAAATGGACCTGTAGGGCGTGGCAAAGTGCCACGCAGAGTTCGTAATGTCATTCCTGAATTGTAAGTTTGGCATGTAGTACATTCAATCACAAATTTAGACAAGTATTCGTGCAGATTGGGAACAAACCAATCCTCCTGAATGTCTGAGGCGATGTGTTGTTTTGCAACGTGAGCTGGGAAGTGCAGTTGTTGGAACGCTACTTCTAATAATTCTACAGGCATCACTACCTTGCCTGTCGTTTCCTGTCTCCAAATGAGATCTGTGGCTGATTGTTTACATCCTCGTTTGCCCCACAACTCCTGCTCTTCCGGTGGGGCCTTTCTCTGGAGTTCTATAAATTGTGCTATGGGCGTGTTACTGTATGCTTCTGCTGGTTGTTCTGCTGTGGCTGTTTTTACAACATACTCTGATATTGGTGTCTTATTGAAGTACGAGGCATCCTTCGCTGCTGTGTCGGCTGCCGCGTTCCCCGAATAAGACAGCATCTGTTTTATTGGTATGGGCTTGGCATTTAACCACTGCCACTACCGATGGCTCTGCTAAAGCTTCTATTAGTTCATTTAGTAATGTGCCATATTGTACGGGGGCTTTTCTGAACCCTCCCCTTCGCCAGCGTGATAGCCCTGAGTGAATTGTGGTGGTGACGTAAGCTGAGTCTGAATATATTGTTACGGCACAATCTTTGGCTGTGTATAACGCACTGATTAGTGCAGTCAGTTCGGCTGCTTGTGCAGAGTAATGTGAGGGGAGGCGCTTTTGAACAATCACTTTGTATGTGTCTTCTTCCATGCGCACTACTGCCATCCCCACATGTTTCTCTCCTGTCTCTGAGTTTATGGATGCTGACCCGTTTATGAAATACATTTCTCCTTCTGTAAGGGCATTTTCTCTTGCTTTGGGAATGTCATCGCCCTCTCCCTCATACGTGCTACAATTGTGTTCCTGTAAATCTTCAGTTGTGCATGGCTCTGTAATGAATGCTGCTGGGTTCACTGTATTATTTCTCCATCCCCGTCGTAATCGGTAAACAATTCTTCATCAGTTATATCTTTTAGAATTATGTTTGGCTCTATGCATAGCACACTTCTCCACTCGCGTCCCTGCGCGTCCAGGCCTATGACCACAATGCGTTTGTTGGAAACTTGAACTGCCTCGATGTCTATAGATATAATTGTGCCTGGCACTACATCTGTTGGTGTGATGGGCGGAATATGAAGTCTGATGGTATTCTCCACTCTTTTTGTGTTATTTCAGGCACTACTTGGGCTAATACCAGAATTCCATAGATGAACATGTCCATGTCAATGGGGATCCCTCTTACTGCAACTTCCTTTGTAATCGTGCTTATTATCAGGAGTACTCATATGGGGCATACCCCTGGCGTCGAGCACACTATTCCTCTTTCAGTAAAGGCTGTGGTCATGTTTAACTTACTGAGCAAGTCTCGTCCCATCAAATTGATTGGCGCGTCTTCATAATACAATAAGGGTGCGCGCACTGTTTTTCCCTCTACTGTTACATCAAGATCTTTTGTATAAGGAACTTTTAAAATAGCCCCAGAGAACCCCTGTGTCTCCAAATTTCTTCCCGAGAGCTGAAACCGCCCTTCTGTGAGACATGATCTTTCTGCTCCAGAGTCTACCATAAAGATAAACTGCTTGTTTCCTATCTCTGCCGCCACTATTGGTTCCTCATTTGCACTTTGTGTGGTGGATAGGACTGGACACGCAAGTGCTCCCTGTGGGCTGTCCTAGTCTTGGTATCTTTGCTGACCCGGCACTGAAAAATCGTTGTCACCTACAACCGTTACGCCACGGAATGGGGCAGGTGCACCGTTTGCGGCTGCTGCAAAAGGGTTATTCTTTATGTTCCCTACTGGGTTTTGTCTCGCCATGGGCTGTGGTGCGTTTTGATGTTGTAGCTGCTGCTGTTGCTGCTGTTGTGGGGCTGGCTGTCTTTGTTGCATTTGGGGGTCATAGCAGTACATATCTTGTTGCCCCCCCCCATTGGAGCTCCACAAGGGCTACCTGGGTGTGGGCAGCCCCACCTCTGTTCATTGTTCATGGGCTGCTGCTGCCCCTGAAAATACCCTAATGGTCGCATTCTACAATCTCGTGAATAATGTCCCCATCTTCCACAATTCCAACATGACCCCTGTTGTCCTCTTCTTGGTCCTTGCCCACCATACCCTCTGTTTCCCATTCCTCTATATCCTCCCCTCTTCCCACGGTACCCACCTCTTCCTTGGGCCGGCCTGTTCTGCCACTGTGATCCTTGGCATGGCTGTTCCTCTCCGTTCCACTGTCCTTGGTCCTCTCCAACCCACTGCGCTGCTATCCCAACGGGCCTTCCTCTTGCGTTTTCCTCCCCTTCATTTCCTCTGTCTGCAGTTACGCTGGCAGTAAGGGCGGCGACCTTCACTAATTTCGTCTGTACTAATTTTGCTTTGTCGGCCAGCCTCTTTTGTGTGACCTCCTTTTCCTTCTCTTTGATCCTCCTCCAGTGGTGTACAATTATGCTCTGAATTTCAGGCCACCTTTTGGCTTCGATCCCAGCTATTTTGTCCAAGGCCTTCTGCACCTCTTTCGGCAACCCCTTTTTAATAATAAAATAAAATAAAGCTGTTGATTGATTCCATGCCGTACCAGTTTCGCTTCTCCATAAGTCTTGCACTCGCAAAATGAATTGCGCAGGATCCTTGTTCTCCTCCATCGTGCACTGTATCACTGCATGTAAATCTGGAACGTCTGGAAATGCACGCCGCAATGCATCCCACACTTGTGCTCGAACATTGTTGAATAGTGATCCATCGTGGCGATCACAGCTCATTGTTACTCCCAGGAACCCTGCCCTTTCCCAGATTGTGTCTGCTTGGTCCCCGATTGCTGCTACTAATAAGCTTTTCACATCACCTATAGCTAACGGCACGCCTGCTGTGTTCTTCTCAAATGCATGTATCCACTTACCTGCTCCTCCCGTCAAAGGGGGAGGAGTTTTAACAGGTTGATTTTGTCCATTTGGGCCCACGGAATATAGTTTGGCCTACCTGCTCCTTTATCTATCAGTGGCATTTGTAGTTTCTGTTTCTTTCCTATTTTGCTCGTTCAACCTTTTTTCGTTTTACTTACCAGTATGTTCCATGTCCTCCCTGTTCGTTGTCTTAATCTACCTTGCCATAATGGTGGTGATAGTGTGTCTGGGTAACAGCAGTTTGGCAGTGGGGAACCTTCTGCGGCAGCTGCCTCTTCGTATTCATCTAAATCATCCCATACTTCTTCTATTTCTGACTCTAGCTCGTTATTATCCTCCCAGTTTTTCTTGGATTCACTTCCTTGTCTTTCACCCTGATCGCCACTCTGTTGACTCTCCAGTGTATCTGGGCGTATAATTCTCACTGGTTTGTTATTCAATTAGAACAGGAACTGTCCTGACTGCCACTCTTGTTCTTGTCTTTGCTGTGATGACGTCCCTTGCGATGCTATAGATTGCCCTGATACCGAGGCTGCTGGGGTTGCATTGCTTACTGCCCCTCCCCCTGGAAGCATTTGCCCTTTGTCACATAGAGCTCTTAACTGTGTTATTTCTATTTGTGCGTGTGCTAGCTGGCGATTTAAATCACCTGTTAAACGTGCTATGTCCACAGGAGGCGCACTCGTGGGGCCGTACAGGCCTCCTTTGTCATATGGTGGAGGTTCTGGGGCTGTTGCCCCGAACTGAGCAGTAGGGGTGGGTGGTATATACAGGGGCTCACTAAACCCTACTGCTGTCCTGGTCATTAAGGGGTAGATTTTTGTTACTTCATTCTCCGTTGTAGTTGTTGAGCACTCCCCTTTTGGTGTCCCGCTTACTTCTTCTGGTATTTTCTGCTTTTCTATCATTCGGCTTGTACCTACCTCTGCCGTGGGGGTAACTTCCTCGAACATTCGCCATAAATCTAATACTTCTCTCCTGTTCTGTAACTGTTTCCCTTTGTATCGTGCTAGCAAATGTGTTGATACTAGGTCCAACACTCTTTTGTCGAATGACCCTCCTTCTCGCCAAATTGGTATAACCCCATCTCCTTTTATCTCAGTGATCCACTGATTGTGATACTTCTGTATCCTGTCGCTATATAGTGGAAGGTGCTGGCAAATATGTGCCAGTGGCGTTACTCCCCCCATGGCAATGCTTCTTTTCCTTTCTTGTGTGTTCTGGTAGCCTTGAGTCCCCTCCCACCTCTCACTTGATATGTCAGTTACAATATGTGAAAATACGTTCTTTATCAATGCTCGCAATTATGGTATGTCACATTAGCTGTTCTTTCTGAGAGGTGTTACCTGGTCACCTCTCACAATTTATTTCTTTGCCTATTATTTATTAATCAACAATTTACTTGTACTGAAATACTTTAGCGTGCTCAACAAGACATATACACAAAGCAGCCCGACAAACATATAATCATGCAACATACACATGCACTGCCTGCGCGCGTTTGTTCTTTCCCTATTCCCGTTACTCTCCCTGGCTTTTCTTCATCCCTATTCTACCTACTATTTCGCATTCACTCCCCACCCCTTTCACCTTTATTATGTCTCAAGATTTCTTACCTCCACGGAAAAAGAATATTCTAAAACTACTCCGAGTCTACTCAATATACGAGACCCCTACTATTTTCTCTTTATCTCAATTCTGCACTTGGTCGGGACAAATCCTACACGGCGCCACCTTCTACCCCGTACGGGCTAGGATACCACTTCTCTTCTTCTCACTTCTTACAACACCCAATGGCCATATAAAGGATAGATCAGAAAAGCCTCACCGTCACTCACACAGACCATATTCTTAACTACCTTCCCTTTTTTGCTAATTCCCTTCTTCCCGTATTTCCCTTTACCTTCCTTTGGGGTCTTTGCAACCGGGACTCAACGTGTTCAGTCAGGTACTCCGAGGGTCGCCGCTCACGGCCGGACCTCGCTCAGGTCCGTCCCCCAACCAAGCCGTGGCCTGCCTTGGCGAGCAGCCTTTTCGATCGGGTATTCGTCAACCGGGAACCCTTGACCCTTTCTTCTTGGTGTGCACAGACTGGTCAACCGCGGAGGCGATGGTTTTGCTGGGGGTGTCCTGGATCTCGCTGCCGGGCGGTGCAGGCTTCGAGGCACCTCTCTAAATCACGTCGCGGGGGGTCACCAAAAATGTAGGTGCCTTTCCCCGGCTTACTACGTGTGAGAGAAAATAAAATAACCAACCCAACCCCTTTCGGGGAAGAAGGCACCGAGACCCGGCTGCAAGAGTTCAAAGGATGGTTTATTTCTCCAGCTAGGAAATAACCCGAAAAACCCCTACCTCCTGTTTACATCATTACTTGTTATATATCAATTAAAGTAACTCTAACAAAAAATACTAAATGGACCCGATTGGCCAAGCGGTGTGGTGCTGTAGGTGTGGGTGGCATCTCTTCCTTCTGGTTGGCTGAGTGGCTGACGAGATGACGGACGTCAAATATCTTGTGTTCCACGCAGGTCAGGGTCCGGTCACTGTGGTCACTACCTAAGCTAATATGTTGCATTCGAAAAACACTAAGTAACAAATTATCTAAAACATTTTATGCTACTTTTCATATTTCTACACAAGTTACACATAATAATTATTGTCAGTAAAATTGGGTCATTCGTGGCTTTAATTGGAGGCCTTGACCTTATGTGCATGTAAAAGAATCAAACTGTGTTTCACATATCTCCTAAGTTTCGGACCTATTAGTATAAGTAAAAACATATATTGTAGTAAAAATGCTTAAGGTTAGTAGTGGGTGTGTTGGGTGGATTTCGCAGGACAGGCAAGGGTCTGGCACTTGAAAGAAATACCTTACAGGGAGCGCAGGATCAGGATGGCACTAAATTGCTCTAAATGGGGGTGGTTGGCTTGCACGTTTATGGGGACGAACGAGCAGAAAGTGCTTTGCTCATCCTGGTTCACATGCTGGTTCTCATGCTAGCAGTGATCTCAGAGGAAGAAAACTGTATCATATTGGTTGTTGCAACTTTCTCCAGCTTCAGCGTGAGAATGGGAGCGCAGAGCTTTCCTTCGCAGGGGGAGTGCAAGGGTGGGAGCCAGACAGCTGCCTGCGCTCCTTGTGTGTGTGTGTCTCTGTCCTTGGCTGCTGCGGTGGAAGGGGAGCTCAGCATTGCTATACTATCGCAGTGAGCCTGTTTACCCAAGATGGAGTCGAAAGGGGGCACAAAAGATGGATACCCCGTGTCCTGCTCAGTAGTCCCATCTATGTAGCGGTCAACCGTGGTTAACTTTACCTAAGGGCAAGGGGCAATCCCACTACCGGAGGCACGTGGTCCAAGCCTTGTACTGAGGAGTGTACGGCGCGAGGGGGCCTGGGGACCCCTCACTCCCATACAAAGGGCACACTATTTTCACAACTATGACTCTGTATATGTTGTAGTTTGTGGTCACCACCCTCTGGGGCTTCCCCAGGCTTTACACCAATGTCACTGAAGGAAGATATGCCTCCTCCATCACCTTTACTTGTACCTGGTTCCCTCTGTCCCCCCATAGGTGCACCTGCTGCTGAACTGTTGTACTTTGGTTAATGCTGTGGCACTTCTAAATAACGGTCCTTACTTGATCCTGCTCCAGACATTATTCGTCCTCGTCTGGCGCAGCACACTTGTGTGATAGGCAGAGGCAATTTATCTCCTGTGACTCACACTTAGTCAGGACCCAACACAAATACCACCACAACGGTGCTTACTGTTCCCACCCCCTCCTCCCAGATGATAACCATACCTGACTTCTCCTCCAATGTCTCTGTGGGAACATCCATGTGAGCCCCTTCCTCCCCAGACACTTTTTTATGCTCGGGCCTCCTCGGATGACTTGCGTCCTTCCCCACTCCAGAGCAGGCTTCCACCAAGACATTTGACTCTCTCTCTGAAATGGATGATCATTGGTGATCTGTGGCCTGAGACTGAAAACTGGCACCCACAAAGAACACACGGTTCCCTCATCACTATTAATAATGGGTTAATCCCCCTCCTTTTTTAGGATGAATACAGCTCCTTCTCATTCTAGCCTTTGTCCCGCAATCCTGCCTCCAGCATCACATTCCAATGATTATAAAAGTAGAGAACCATGCCAGTGTGTGAACCAACAAGACAACAGTGAGAGTGAGAGAAGACCAGCACAACTCCAAATGAACCACGTGGACAAACATGGTAACAATCAAAACAATCATGTCCCAAAAATGACAAGTACAACGTCATTACAATAACTTATTACATGACTAACAAATACAGCTACAACTATACTAATATAAAATAGTACACAACAAACACATAATGGGGACAATGTTCTTTTGTTTATTGTTGTTTTGGTGGCAACATATAGGTGTGTTTAACATGTATAAAGGAACACTAGAGGAGAGAAGTACAAGAGGCAAATGCAAAGATTTAAAATATGTCTTATAGATGAATCTAACACACACAACATCACTCACTGAATAAATGCTTAGTCAAGGGTTTGTTTAGCTGCACAATTTCTCTGATTAGTAAGTCTTGCTTCAGGTTCTTCAGCACTTTCATTGTTCTGTCTCAAAACATGTTGAATTCCATCATCTTCATGGTCTTGAGATCTTCCTTCTTCAGAATATTGAACATGTTTCAGCTTTGACTCATGATGATGAGCACTTTCTACAAATGACGTGTAGATGGGGGTGTAACACCACAAATCGTACTGCCAAAAAACTAAAAAGATGAATTATCTCGGGAATGGGATGATCTATAAAGTCAGAAATAGTTGCATTAATTTGCCAATGAAATACAGAATATTCCATACAAAATTCATGACACACACCTCACTGTTCACACTCACAACTTTGTTATATATATAGGAAACAGGCCTCCAAGATCATATTAAAAAATATTCAAATGATCCAAAAACAGCACCAACCATCAGCAAATATGGGTCTGCCTATGTAATATCTCACCTCACATTCTAGGAAAACTAAATATAGAGCAACCAAATTCCTGGTTAGGGGTAGCCAAGTCCTCGCAAGTAACCCCTTTTGAGCAGGCATGTGGGCGGGTGCAGATAGGTAGTTTTGGAGAGTATGCGAGAGATATTATGTGTGCAGCTAGAACACATTTTGCTGTTTGGGATGGCTGCAGTCTAATGGCACAGGTGTTGTTCAAAGTATGCAAAGCAGTGTGGCCATTTTGGGCCTGATTCACAGAAGCATTTTACAATGGTGAAATCCCATTGGAAAAGGCTCTATGAATCAGGCCCTTTGTGTGTAGCTATACCAAATGTTATGGGGGATAGCTGCATTCTAAATTACAGAGGTGTTGTGCAGAATGCATGTGCAGGTAGACTACATTTCATCATGGGGGATAGGAGCATTTTAATGGCAGAGGTGGTGTGCAAAAAATGTGAAAGCAGCAGCGATATTTTGTGTGCAGCTAGATCAGATTGTATCATGTGGGATAGGTGCATTCTAATGGCAGAGGTGTTTCGCAAAATAGTTGAAGCCTCAGAGAACCTTAGGTGTTCAGTTAGGCTGGATTTTATTGTGCGGGATAGCTGCATTCTAATGGCAGCAGTGTTGTGCACAAATATGTGAAGCAGCAGATACATTATGTCATTATGTATGCAGCTAGACCCGATTTTAATGGCAGTGTTGATTGAGCTTTGTGTCTTAAGGGTGTCTCAAGGGTGAGGGTTGGGAAAATGCACCTGTGATATATGTTCAGCTAGACAGAATGTTGTCATGGGGGATAGTTGCATTCTATAGGCAGAGGTAGTGGATGCAGGAGAGGCACATACGTGTGCAGCTACACCAAATTTTTGTCGCAGTGTATAGCTGCATTCTAATGGCAGAGTTTTTGTGCAGTGTGTCTTATGAATGTTATCAGGTTATCAGGTATTCAACGTTGGGAGGTGCATTCGGTGAGCAGCTAGACCGAATGTAGTCATGTGGGATAGCTGCATTCTAGCATCATGGGTGATAGCTTCATTCTGGCATCAGAGAAGTTAGAGGTGTTGTGCAGTGCGTCATCGATGTGGATGTATTCTGGAGAGTATGCAAGACGACATGAATAGTCATCGTTGCAAGACAGCCCTTATCTACAGCATCCTTGCTAATATCTAGTCCACACATACATACATGGGTGGATAGATTACAAGTAGTGGAGAACCCATCCACGATGAGCACATTTTCCTGCAATTTAGGATCACATGCTAATTACATATTTTGCTTTGTGTCACATCATAGTTTCTACTTTGGTGCTGTGATGTATATCTGTAAGCACGTGCTCCCCCCTCAAGTGTATAATGTTTGCTAGTTGTGGCCACAACCCCTGCTCTGCTGCTACTCCAAGCATTGAACATTGTAGGCCTCGGAGCTATTTGTCATGTTCTTCCGAGAAATACAAAAAAAAGTAGATGGTCTGTGCCTCACCTAGCGTCAACATCATAATCTTTATAATATGTAAAGTCATGTAGAAAGGTCTTGCATAATGTATTTTGGCAGCCACTTGGTGAGTGTTTCTGAAACAAAAAGAGTACAGGTATAGTGAGAAATATGAAGAGCATGTTTGAAACCTGTCATGTTTAAGATTGCAAAAAACAAGGGGATCCTGGGAGTCTCTCTGACAGACATTAGTCATGGTTGTGAGAGCCCTTACCCAGATTCTTTAGCTCATTATCTTTCACAGAGGAGAAATATCCCAAACATAGCAGTCTTTGTCCGGCCCAGGGGAAGTCCAGCACCAAAATGCTAGGCAATTCTCTTCTGAGCAAGAATACCAACAGCAACCCCAGACACGTGTTTCGGTCTGGTTAGACTTCATAAGTAGGTTGGAGCTGTGTCTCTCTAAGAATAGTGAGCAAGGGGTCCACATCTGGATTCCCCTAGTAACTTAGTGTGAGACCCAAAGTTACTTAAACATGCACATTTTTTTCACCCACTGCAGCTCAATTGGTTAATTCTATTCTGGAGGGTCGACTCTGGAGAGTGAGAAGTGATTTAGCTGATGCCGACGCCCTAGAACTGACACAGCGAGTACGTCAAGGAGCCTGCCTTTCCCCTATCTTTTACAATATTTTTACTGTGACTTTTCTGGAGTTTTTGGATCTCAATGGTATCAATTTCACTAACTACGCCAATGAAACCCAATGTATCATCCCCCTTTCTGGCCTATTTTAAGTGGATGAAGCAAATATAAATAGGATGTACAGCCTCCTCCAAAATTGGATGGACAACAATGGCCTTGTGATTAATGTGAATAAAACTGAGGTGATGCTCGGAGGTACGGAAAAGAAAATCTGTAAAATGGAGGGACAGTACTCCCAATTTCTGATTGGTGTCTGTACTATTGAAACAAATAAAAAGTTTAAGACACTAGGGGTTTATCTGGACAATAGTTTGAACATGAAAACACTGGTCAGCAGTTTAGTGGCGTCCACTGCGTACTACATTAAACTTTTATCTCATGCTCGTCCTTTTCTTTCTAAGTTAAGGAGGGAGGCACTTGCGCATGCTTTAATTGGGGTCCACGTCTGGATTCCCCTAGTAACTTAAGGTGAGACCCAAAGTTACTTAAAATATGCAAATAACAAGGGGGGTCCTGGGAGTACCTTTGCCAGGCATTAGTCCTGGTTATGAGAGCCTTACCCAGAGTCTTTAGCTCACTATCTTTCACAGAGGAGAAAAATGCAATATTCCTAAGTGTTCCCTCAGTGCCTCTTGCAATTGAGGTGGGCCTCTCTGAAGTAAAATATGAGATTATCCTAAAACTGGCCTTATTGAGTTATTACATGGGAATGGGGAAAATCACTGCTATGTTTTACATTTATCAAATGCACACTCTTGAACATCGGACCGAAGA
Source organism: Ambystoma mexicanum (assembly GCF_040938575.1). Taxonomy (NCBI): domain Eukaryota; kingdom Metazoa; phylum Chordata; class Amphibia; order Caudata; family Ambystomatidae; genus Ambystoma; species Ambystoma mexicanum. Next base: position 518,263,365 of record NC_090926.1, on the reverse strand, counting down.
GCCATGGCTTGATCCTACCAAGCTCGGCATGCATAGTATCACAAACTGATTTAATGATTAGGTGCTGAAAACAAGGTTAGATAGCTGCTATGCAGGACAGCTAGCAGCTAAATACATTTCAGTCAAGACGTGTTTGGTGATTCAACCCTATCTAGATTATCGAGTAGATAGAAAGATTACATGTATCTACACCAATTTGTGTCTTGGCATCCTTCCGTTTGCTAAACTCACTGCCAAATGGGGAAAGGGCATGTCCCCACTATGCCCTACAGTGGAAGATGAGCTAAATGTTATCTTCATGTGCCCTCTGCATGATGCTGTTATGTGCACATTTATTTCATGTATTTATGTATTGGTTCTTTATAATGTGCCTATAGACAAATGGCTTAAACCTATGCTGGTACAGTTGGGTATTAGAACTGTGAGTTTTGCCCTTTCTACATTGAACATGTGCTCTTCCTACTGAGTATTTAAAAGGAGGATTTGTTTAAATGCAGCCTCAGTAGAAATAATGGATACCTTTTGATTGTAAAAACTAGGATTAGAATGCTGATTTTGTTTGTAGTGATAAACGAATGTATATCATGCACTTCACACTTTATGATTTACAGTATGATAGGTGTATTTGGATAACCATGTGACGTGTGAGTACTCATATTGAGTTATGGACTGCAGATTGTGCTTTTCTTCAAATGGGACTCATTATCATTTTGTTTGCATGATTTGTATTCTTTCATGGTGGTTTCCCACCGAAAGGAAAAGCATTTGAGTTGAGTTGGCTGCATTTCATGTAGACAGCACGTACACATTGTTGAGTTTCGTCTCAATAAGGAGTGCAGTCTGACAGGAGTTGCACGGTTGTGGTGATGGTTGCAGTGTTACTCCTTATTGTTGCTGATTGCGGCAGAGGATCAAGGGCTCCATGGAACTGACTGTTAGGTTTAAGAGTAATTGACAGACGTTCTTGATGTGACACAATGGGAAATGTAATCTGCATCATAGATCAAATATTTGGACAAGTGGCTGCACATGTATTGTTTTATGCCATGCTATATAGGTGCTCAGAAGAAAGCACTGGTAATAATGCATTATAACTGATCACTGGTTGGTCATGCACTGACTCATGCATGGATATGACATATTTTGGGGAGCTATTACCACTTTTCAGCTACATGGGCAGTGTTCTGTTAGACAAAGCTTGTGTTTGATGGGTTAATAGATTCTGAGTTATTGTAAGGATGTGGCCTGGACCTGGATTGTGTAGGACCCAATCTTAACTTGCCACATATAATGATGCGGCTCAATGACCGGGGCCAGACAATTATCTTTGTGTTGTCTTCCTTATGAGCAGCCAAGGTACAACCGATGCTTCCTACTGGGCCCCCTACACAATCTCCTGCATTACTTTGGGTAGGGGGTGCAAAAACAACCACCAATCAAGTCACATGATGTCCTTCCAGGAACAGCAGCCTTGCATCCTACTAAATGTGGATTTCCTTACAAGGTTGATGTCTCCACCTTGGCAGCACAAGACAGTGTGGTGGCCATAAAAGAGCAAAGTGAGAACGTAGAGTGAAGTAAGCTGGGGAGAAAGAGGCAAGGTAGGTTAGAGAGACAGAGACAGCGAGAGGAGAAATAGATGAAAGAAAGGTGAGAGAGGAATCAGAAGCAAAGTGACTAACTGGAGAAGATAGTTTAGGAATATGGATGGGAAAAGCTGAAAAAGAGGAAGCTCAGTGGTAAGTGAATATAGAGTTGGAGAAGAAGGAGGGGAATGCACATAGGGGTGAGTAGCTGAGGGACGTATGAAGATAGCAAAAGGGAGTACAGGAAGGTGGATGAGGCAGAGGGTCAGACAGAGACATAAGTTGAGTGAGAGGAAGAGGACAGCAGAGGGGAAGTTGTGGAGGATGAAATGGTAAGGGAGGGAGCAGGTTTTAAAATGGAGAGGGCAAAGATGGAGAATAAGATTCAGGAATGTGAGATCAAGAAGAGAGGCGTATAAGGAGTACAAGTAGGGGGAGGACAATTAGAAGTGGCATGAGGAGGATGGGGAAGAAGAACAGCGATGGGGTAAGGAGAAAAAGATGGGAAGAGAAGAATAATAACAAGAGTGATAATGTGGATTGGGAAACAAATGAATGGCAAGAGGACAAAGAAAAGGCAAGGAAAGATGACAGAAAGAATGAACGGATATAGGAGAGGGATAGGGAGATGGTGGCCATTGGCAAAAGGAGGGGATAAGGTATGAATAGGAAGGAAAATGAGATGGGCAATAAAAGAGAGGCAAAGAGAGGTATGTGTTGGAAATGTAGGACAATTAGAAGAGAAAGTTATGGGGTGCGAAGGGAGAGAGAGAAGCAGGAAAGTAATTCTTAGTAGAGAGAATAAGAGAACAGAGGGAACGGAGCGGAAGAAGTACATGAAGGCAAGTGACGGGAGGGAAATGGAAGGATGGGTGAGGAAGGAGAGTGAGGTGTACATGGGAATGACACGAAACGGGGAGAGGTGAAGGAGAAGGTGCCGGAAAGCCATGGAGGAACATAGGAGGAGGTAGATGGAAGAAATGGAAAGGGGGGTTTAGAGATAAAGAATCGGAAGGAAAGGAATGAAAGTAAGGAAGGGGTCGGCAATAGATTAGAGGAGCTGGGAGGAGAGGGAAGAGAAAGAGTGCAATGCGAGTGAATAGAGGAGAGGGGTGAAACAGAGAACAGGGGGTTAGGGTAAGACAAGAAAGGGCTGAGGCATAAGACGTAGGGAAGATGAAGATTTATGTAAATAGCACTATTGCTGGATATACACTTTCTTTACCTTATTACTAGGGTCATCTTAAGCACATCTCGGGCCTGGGGCACAGATACCTTTGGGGGCCCCACCTCCACCAAACCAAAGGTATAAAAAGATCCAAATATCTGGTTGTGCTATCACTAACCATACGCATAGCTTGATATGGTGCCTACAAGCAATCAAAATGTGTCAACAAAAAGCAGTGAATGCTTTATCCTCAGCAGCATGCCACAACCTATCCTGGTGTGTGCCGTTCATGTTTGGTGAACAATGGAATGTGACCTCTTTAGCACAGGCAGCTTTGTGGGGCCCACTTCCAAGTGGGGGCCCGGGGCAAGTGCCCATGTTGCCCTCCCATAAAGACGTCCCTCCTTATTACGCCTTTTTGGCCAAAGGTTTCTTGAAAGTCATTTTGTGGATTTCTGTGTTTCTCTAGTTTTTGGAAGGTTGAGGTTTGGTTCCCGTCTCTACTCTGCTCCATCTCCCTGTGCCATACCACGTGTCCCTTTCATTGTGCTGAATGCACATTGCAGTACCTGTAGCATTGTAGCGGTCTCCTACTCTGCGGTAAGGTGGTCATTGGTACGGAATGTCAACAGAGATTGTTAACACATACAATGCAATGTGTTTTGGACATGGTGTGGATGGAAATATGTTTTTTGGTCACGCCATGCTGCTTTGCATCTGCCTCTTTCTGGATCATCAAGAGCCACATGGCGCTGCAGTGCCTTCGCATTGTGATCAAATGCATATCTTTCAAAGCATCAAGTATTCCTCCTGTATGCATTGTCGTTTTGTGGGGATGCACGGCAAAGGAAACATCTTGTCTGCAGACAAGGATATTACTATATCAAGCTTAATTATATGGTGGAATTTTAGGTGTTCTTAGATGATTGTTCCGGGCTGGCAAGAAGAGGGCAACACTGTCATAGTGATCACCTTCTTCAGATAAGGCAATGGGTTGATTACATTATCATGTAGGCAGGTACATTACGATGAAACAAGTGTCTATACATTAATGAGTTTGTTCTGTGCATAATGAGGATACATGATAGTGTTGTCAAATGATTTTTCCTAATTCATTGGCAGGCCCGTGTGGCAGTATTTGCTGCAGCGTGTGGGAACATGGATTCTGATGTAATCGGTGTGATAGGATATGATATGGCAATTATAACACGCCTATTCACAAGTGTACATACGTGCACACTTAATAACACTGTCCACTATCCTCTCTCTAGCTGCTATTGTAGTTGTTCTTGTGTCACACTACAATTATTATGGGAGACATCGATTTAGTGTTATCACATTGCATTGCATAGTTTCGCCCACTAATTTGTCACTAATTCACAGCCACTAACAGCCATTTTAACATTAATTTAAGCTGCAGGGAAACATGATATGATTGATTGATTTGCTTATATATGTAGCGCTTACACCTCAGCGCTGTACACAGAATATATTCACATACATCATCCCAACCGACCTTGGAGGTATGAAAGGCTGAGTTGATTTTGGTGGCATTCGGACCTGCGACCTACAGATCACACTTATATCACACTTATATCACAGGAGTGAGTGCTAAACCCGCTGATATATCTTACCGGCTAAATATTAAAGCATTTTGGACATAAGGGCCATAATTAGCCAAGATGAGTCAACTCAGATGGATGACCTATTTATTTTAAAAAATGTTGACAATGTCCAGACCCGTTGGTATCACAAAATTAGTACAACATCGTGGTGAGAAAGCAGGTACTGGCATGGATACAATAATAACTCTTATTCATATTTGTTGAACAGTCATGTTTTGGTTAGTCTTTTAAAAGTAGAGAAGATTGTTCATTGTGAATATGAGCGTGTAGTGTATTCCAGAAGGTGGGTGCAGTGACCGTGAAGCTGACGCCACCAGGTATTTTTCTCGTAAAGCGGGGGTGAAAAGTGAAATACTGGAGTTGGATCTCAGAGTGCTCATGTGGGTATTAACAGTGATACATTTGATGAGGTACTGGGGGCATCTTTGTGAACAATATGGTGAGTGATGGAAAGTGTTTTGAATTCTACCTGGGCTTTGATGGGCAGCCAGTGGGCTTTGTGTCTAACTGCATGTTAAGCAAGAATTGATGCAGTAACCCTGTGGGAGACTACACAAGCCTTGTCCTATTGGTATCAGGTAACCCACCTTAGGTATAGGCCTGTACTACACATGTTGGTAGTGTGACTGAGCAGGCAGGCTTATCTCAAGAGGGGTGAATATGAGCTGTAGAGCTGTAGCAATGACATCCACCAATACACGTAGCCAAGTAACACTTATACTCAAGGTTTTTGTGACTTCACTAACTAGTACAGTAAAGCCATTTATAGTAAAAGTCTTGCAGAAAGTTAGAGAATTTGTTGAAGATAAATCACTGTAGGGTCACACGGTGTTACTCTTTTGAAGGGTAGAGGTGAAACAACTCGAGCAAAGTAGCTACTGCATGTCTCAACTGAGAAGAGCAAAGCTAAAGGCACAGGTTAGAACAGTACCTTTGGTTAGAAGACCCAGACTGCAGGAGGAAAGCACAATGGAAGGAAAATTAAACCACTGCCACCAGCCTTTTAAATTAGTGAGGCTAACAAACATTTTTACATGAGTAGGTAGGTAGGAAAGGGGGCTAAAGACAGGAGGATTTAATCCACTTCTGGATCTCCTAATCCAGTTGGTCATACTTTCTGGAGAGACTATCAGCATTTTGGTGATTACACCCTGGCCTATGTTCTATGGTGAAATCAAACCCTTGGAGGCAGATTGACAACCTTAACAGTTTTTGATGTTCCCCCTTCATCTGCCATCTGAAGGGTTAGTGGTCTGTCTGAATGTCAAAAGTAGAACCATGCAAGTATGACCTAAACTTCTTCAGTGACCACACAATGGCAAAACATTCATGTTCAGTAGTTGCCAGCCTTGACTTATGTTCCTTCAGTTTTCTACTGATGAAGCAAATAGGTTGTTCCCTGCTTTTCTCATACAGTTGAATCAACAGTTCACCTATCCCTGTGTTAGAAGCATCTGGCTGTACAATGAATGATTGGTTGTAGTCAGGAGCTTTCAAGACTGGAGGTTGACAACATGCTTTCTTCAGTCCTTCAAAAGCCTTAGTGCACTCCTCATTCAACCCTGATGTGCTTGGGAAATTTGGGTGAGATCATCACATTCAAGGGAGAAACTATGGTCCCATAGTTCTCTATGAAGTTCCTGTAGTACCCAGTGAGACCTAGTAAGGCTCTCACTTTGGTATGAGTAGTAGGGTTGGCCCAGTCTTGTAAAGTTTGTACTTTGCTAGACAATGGCTCTCATTACAACCTTGGTGGAGGACCATGGTGCTATTAGCACCATGGTCCATGCCGCTAAGGTTGCAATTCCGCCATGGTGGATGGCGGAATTACCGCCCCATTCCAAGGTGAGTGGGGCGGTAATTCCCCATTCACCAATTGCCCCTTCCCCATTCCCATTTTTGCCCCATAGGGCATAATGGGAATGGGGAAAGGCGATAATTACGGCACCGTAAATTACGGTGCTGTAATTATCGCCAAGGTCCCTTTGCGGCATGGCTTTTAACGCCTGCAAAAAGCAGGCGTTAAATAGCCATCCCGCAAAGGGAACCTTGTAATCAGGCGTTAAGGGTCGGTGCCGTTTACGGCGCTGTAAACCCCTTAATGTCTGAGTCGGAATGAGGCCCAATGGCATTAGTTCACATCCTACGATTTCATGTCCAAGGTAGACCACTTTTCTCTGACCAATTTGACATTTTCTAGCCTTTATGGTCAGATGGGCCTGTTCCAGAGCCTTTAAAACATATCCTAGGTGGTGAAGATGTTCTTCCCAAGTGCGGCTTAACACTGCAATGTCATCCAACTATGACATGCAGAAGTCCTCTAGCCCATTTAGAACTTGATTCACCATCCTCTGAAATGTAGCAGGTGCATTTTGTAGTCCAAAGTCATAACCTTAAAACGGTAGAAGGCTCCTGGGGTGGACAATGCATTTTTCTCCTTGGCATGGTCTGTCAGAGCTATTTGCCAATAGCCTGAGGTCATGTCAAATGTACAGAGGAACTTAGGTGAACCGAGTTTGTCCACCAACTCATCTGACCTGGGTAAAGGATGGGCATCAGTCGTGGTGACTGCATTACGAGCTCTATAGTCCACACAGAATCTCAACTCTTTGGGTCCTGCTGTCTTCCTGAGGCCTAGCACATAGTCAGTGACTCGCACTGGCTTTAGGGAAGGAACACTCTCCAACCCTTCCTTGATCAGGGCCAAAGGGCCTCTGACTCGATGACCATATAGATGTTCAAAGGGGCTGAACCCAACCTCTTCTTGAGGGACTTCCCTATAAGCAAAGAGAAGGCATGGCAGTAGAAGGTCCCACTTTTGTCTAAGGGGTTCCTCTAAAGCACCTATCATGTTCTCCATATTTCTTTTAAACCTCTCCACTAATCCATTGGTTTGGAGATGGTAGGCTGTTGAGAACATGTAAGTCACTCCACAGTTTTTCCACATGGTCGGCATGTAGTGGGACATAAAATGTGATCCTCTGTCAGAAATGACTTCCTTAGGAAAACATACACTGGTAAAGATACCAATGAGGGCCTTAGCCACTGCCTGAGCAGTAACAGTTCTCATCGGTATGGCTTCAGGATACCTGGTAGCATGGTCTACCACAACCAATATAAATCAGTTTCCTGACAAAGTTTGAGTTTTTAGGGGACGAACATTGTCAACAGGGAGGGGCACTAAAGGTGTCACATTCTTGGACCCACTCTTGCCAGAAGTGTGACAAGTGTGGCAGCTCTTACAGAATTTCTCTACATCAGCTCCCATCTTGGGCCAGTAGATGTACAGAGATAGCCTCCCATTGGTTCTCTTGAAACTCAAGTGGCCAGCCAGATGTATCTCATGTTCCAACTGTAATAACTTCTGTCTTACCTACTGGGGCACTGAGGGATAGACTCAGTAGGTTCACTGTAGAGGAGGCCATCCTCCCAGTAAAGCCTATGTTTCCCTGGCTCTTGCCCTTCCAGCTGGAAAACTGTCTGCTGGCACAGACCTTCTAGAGAGGGACACCGTTTTTGTTCATCGGCTGATGTCTGCCCTTGAGGGTGCACCTTCTGCAAGTAACGTCTGCAGCTCAGGATGGTTTCTATGATCCAGATCTCCAATGCACTTAAGGTTTGCTTCCTGCTATGTGTCACCAGTAGCTGTCTCTATGGAGTTTGGTTGATTCTCCCACTAAGTTTCAGCTGGGGTAGGGGTCACACGGGTGACCTGGGACAGTCCTCTTGGAGATGTCCTTGTCCTGTGAACAAGTTTAGGTTTGCGACCTTACTTTTTCCCAGAGACATTGGATTTCTCCTTTGTCTCTTTCTTTTTCCTAGAAATAGAAGGTGGCCTTCCTGTGGAATGGAGGTATTGGAAATCTCCTCATCCTCTAACTGAGCGTCTCTCAAGGCTGCCTTACTGGCCAATCTTGTTTGCTCCTGCTTCCTTTTGCTGTGAGGCCTGGGGGTACTAGATACAACTCCAAGAGATTTCAAATCATTTCCCTACAGGACTCTCCCTGGCACTTCATTGTGTACACTAACAGGAATTCTAACAATCATATTATTGCATTGGGTGAGAGCTGGCAGAATAGGATCCATTTGCACAGGGCCGCCTGCAAGTTTAGTGGGGCCTTTTGGTGCCTTAGCTACATCCTCAGGTTTGAAAAGACGTTCATCTACCACTGTAATGCTTGCCCCAGTGTCTTTCATGGCAGGGGTCTCCTGACCATTTACACAAACGCTGTCCTTATAATATTCTTTTGTGTTATCTGCTATGGAGTTGTACACATCCACATTCTGTTGTTCCCACAGATCCAGGGACACTTAAGGAAGACTGGCTTGAACTCCAATGGGGTCTTCAGCCAGCAATTGAAAGTGTGCACTTGCGATTTGTTCTTCTCCCCCCTTGGATGTAGGCTAAGTTGGCAGTGTGGACTCCTGAAAGTGTACCCTTACATCTGGGATCCCCTATCACATGATCTACAGACACACATACAAAACATTTCCGGAATGTTCTCTGGAATGGGGGTTTCTGTTGACTTCCCTCTGGTTTGGCACCAGATGTTTCACTAGACCTACCAGGTTTCCCATGGAATTTACTCTTGCTATATTTGTGTCGCTCTTTTGGATGGTTGGAATTAGAATTCGCTTTTCTTCTTTTTTGTGCTGCTTCCCCTCTTCCTTCTTGTGAGTTGCCCCATGGTCCTTGTGAGTGACCCTGTTAGCTACCCGCAAGTCAGCAGCATGTGCTACCTTTTTGGGATCAGTCTCTTTTGAGTCAGCCAAGTGATGTCTGAGCTCAGGAGAGCAGGCATCAAAAATAGATTCTAACAATAAAAGATTACTCATTCCTGGCTTGGGGCGCAGAGTAAAACCCAAGTAATACCTCGCAAACAAAAAATGGGTGCTATTCTGCAGCTGAGGATTCAGCCTGCGGTAGAAAAGCGCAATGGTAGGAACATTAAACCATTGCCACCAGCCATTTCAAGTAGTGAGGGTAACAACAAATGGTACATGAATTGGTAGGAAAAGGGGCTATGAAGTAACCCCCCAGCACTCCACATACGATGGTGTGTGCTGGATCTACAAATAGAAAAGGTAAGTAAAGCCAATTTCACTTTACTTTTCTTGGGAACAGTAGTTCACACAAGAAAAGGTATTTAAACCTTATGAGAAATCTAAAGGATTTTTCTGTGACACTGCACTGAAGGTGCTGTGTGTCACCATACAAAAAGTAGATGGCTATGGAGTTTGTCAGTTTCCAAAAACAAAGGAACCACAATACAAATCAGGTCAAAACACATGAGAGAGTGAGGGCTCACTCAGTCCAGGTTTAAAATGAAAAAGTCCAGCAAAACAGCAGGGGGTCTCTAAGGTTGAAGGGAATTAGCACAGAAATTAGAATTCTCTCTAACATCGCAGACATATGGTAAAATCATTTAAGAACGGGAGCAGCGCGCAGAGCTTTATTCTGGAGAAGTTGGAGTTTGAACATGTTTGTTTTGGAGGTGTCCATGAGCAGAACATTGCAGTAATCAGGTTTGGAGAGGGCTAGAGTATGTTCAGGGAGAAGAACTGCCTTCACAGCGAGATGAGTCTAGCTGTGTAAGCAGTGGACGAAGCAAGCCCATTAAATGTTGAAGTCGGTTTTGAGATGGACCCCTATGTTTTTTATCTGATTTGAGACCGGGATGAGTGTGCCAAGAATGCAAAAAGAGTCAAGGTGTCTGATCCTGTTAGGGGATCTGATAACGAGGAGCTCAATTTTCTCCTCACCTCATTCAGACATAGGTTATGAGTGGCCCTCCAAATTTGTCTGGTACTATAAACTTCATTGACTTTAAGCTAGTGTAATAAAAATGCAAGTTCATCACGCTAAAATGGTATGCGCCTATCCATTTATTAATCTGCAACAAAGCTGCAGTGGCTGGTAACACATTGCCTGTCCCGCGATCCCATGCTGGTATCTTAAGAAGCAAACAATAGTTGGTATTTTTCCAGGTCACAGATTGGAACCCATGGGTCCCACCGACAGGAAAGGAGGGCATAACCATTTTATCTACATAATCATTTTATACATTGCAAAACACGATTTTTAGATGGTGTCGAAAAGGCCACAGCAGTTTCAAAGTACCCCTTAGTACATTTCGACTGGGAAGAAGGTTGAAGAATTTTTAATATGCAACATTTATATAGCAGGATGTCCATGGTTGAAGACTCTGACAGTGTTTGAAATGAGAGCATAGAAGAGGTGACCGGGGCAGATGAATAAATGTCCCCTGGTCATCTCAAATGTTTCAATGAATTGTAATTACAATGTGCCAAGTGAGGGTTGGATTGTGACATCACAAATTATAATTAAGGATGGTGTGGGAAGGTTTGTGGAGCCAATTACAGAGCATGATGTATGGTTTTCTATAAGGGTTTAATGTGTGAACGCCAATCAGCTTTGTATGAGAAGATTATTTAATGTTGCAAAGTTACTAATGTTAATTAGATAGAGTGGTACAAGCATTTTAGATTCAGGGGATTTAGGGGCATTCTATTGACAGTGTCTTTTCAAGCAGTTCTGCTCTACAATCTGTTTGAATGTAGCTGCCCAGCAGGGTCTGGGACCTGAATAAATCTGTGTTATTTCTTGCCCGATGTACACTGCCTTTTGACTAATTTTGTAATTTTTTATTGAAGAGTCCCGAGGCGACACCCACACAGTCATGGTTACCAGAGAGCATGACGAGGATCTGAGTATCATTCTTGAAATTGGTATAGATACCACCACTGGCATCAAGGAGATCAAAGAGGGGAGAAGGATTTGATCCAAGCGGTGGCTTTCGTCAAAAAGTGGAATGTTGGATGAGGTTCTGGAAGAGAATGTTATGACCGAAAAAATCAAAGGCCATGGAGAGATTGAGAAGGAGTAGGATCACTAGGTTGTCTGAGTCACGGATGGAATCAATTTATATTTTGAGATCCAGGAGGGCAGTTTCTCTGCTGTGCATGAGGTGGAAGCCTGATTGACTTTTACCGAGCAGGTGGTAGCTTTCTAGAAATTGTTGGACTTGTTTTTAGAAGGAAAGGGACAGTAGTGATGGGGAGGTAGTTATTTGGGTGTAGCAGGGTCTAGCGTGTTTTTTTTTATAGGCATGATGACCCATGCAGATTTAATCAAGGAAGGAACTGTGCTAGTTGCGGAGGATGCGTTGGCGAAGTCGTGATGATGGGAATAAGTGTGGGGGCACTTATTGATAAAGGTGAATGTACCTGCAGTGCTTATGGACTGGCAAGGGAGGTTTGTGACACAAAGACATGGGCATGACATATTCAAAGTTCTTAAAAATTCTCATCTTAAAACGTACATACCCCTGTGCTCCAAAAACAAGTTTCATAACTCATAGAGAAGAGAAAGGTGAGGGGTTTGAGAGTGCTGGCTCTGTGTGCCAATAGCTACTAGTGACATAGTAAAATATGGCTGTGCAACTCGTCTTTATATTCTATTATATTATGCGTTCCAATTGTTAGGGAGAATTCTCCAGAATGGTTCATTTCCCTTACCTACTGAGTCCCTCAGCAACTTTGCTGGATTTCTAGGATTTATTTTTTTCACCTGGTAAGAGTATGTACCTTTTTTCCCACTCTTACATGTGTTTTGCTGTGTGTGTTTAACATTTGTGTGTTCATAGACTGTGGAGCCTCAACTACTCCATAGGCATCATCTTTTCACTGTGTGCTACACAGCACCTTTAGTGCAGTGACACAGGGTTGCCTTTTTCAGACTTCCCACTTTAAACTCCATATTCTGGGACTGACTACTGTCTCCCAGAACATGTAAAGTTGCCATTGACTTTATTAGTCTGTTTAAATTCACAGACCCAGTACAAACTATCTTCCATAGAGTACTGGTAAGGGTTAATAGTTATCACTTTTTGTTTGTCTCTCATGGAACATTATTTTGTTCCCCTTTCTTTAAGATTTGGCTGGTGGCAGTGGTATCTACCCTATTTTTCCTACTGCGGATTATTTAAATAGCCATGGTACTATTTTAGGCTAATTAGTAGCCTCAAACTTAAATCTGCTGGACCCCATTTCCTTTTATTTGGTTCCGGCTGGGTTTATTCGCCATTTATTTTTGTAAAGGTCTTTCTCGTGGTCAGGTTTGGTTCCTTTGTTCGCCGTCCTTTGGCGGGCTTCTGCACAGAAGCCTTCCTTAGGCGCCTTAATGTCTGAGGGGGGCAGGATGTGAGGGAGGAGTTTGAGACTCGCTGCACAGACCCATGTCACACTCTGTATGATTGGCTGTGGTGACTGTCCCGCGAGAACAGCCACCCTGATGTGTGATTGACAGCCAGGCTGTGTGAATGGGGGAAAACTACATAAAAAGCAGGTCTCTGGCACTAAGAAGGCAGAGTCACTACTGGATCGAGAGAACCGAAGAGAAGCTGACAGAAGAGGACCTCTACCAAGACTTCAATGACATGGAAGATCTGTAGGAATCTTCTGCCCTTGAGCTGGTGGGACCAACCAGTTCACCAAACTGCAAGCCAGGCCTCCCTCCTCTGGTCGAATTTGCCTTGCACAGCTACAGTGAACTAGATAGCCAGGAGGATCAGACCCTGCTTGGGTTTTAAGGAGCACAATTTTATTTGTTGCTTGCTCTGCTGCTGGTTTCTTCCCTGGGCAGTGCAGAACCCTCCAGTCTTCCTACTTCGTGTCAGTCTGACAGTCGCTTCAGGAACCGTGAGCATTCAGGACTTGCCAGGAACGTCTGCCGCAGCTACAGAATTATTCTCCTCTAAAGGTACTGTGCTAACCCGGTTGTTCGTTTCGACCAGCCACAGTGAAAGTGTGTGAAATCTTTCGCCAATCCGAGGGCTTGTCCTCTCCATTCTTTAAAGTAACTTTTCGTCCGACCAACTTCGTTCTGAATTCTTGGCAAAGACTTAACCGCAAACTACCCAGAACTGTGTGATCCTCTGCAAAGACTTTGGTCCATTGACTTGGGATCTGGCCTCTTGTTTTGATTTCTTCACTGTAGTTCCTTTTCTAGATTGCCCTGTTTACGTACTTGTTGGTGCTGCTCAACTCTGTCTAACTTTGTCTTTCCCTTCCTTTTTATTACTGCAGTGACATTTTGCTCACACTTCATTTTGAGCCTAACTTGTCCAGAATATATTGGGTACGGTGTAGTGTATTAGAATTGTGATTTTTCAACTGCTTGTTAATAGCTAAATGATTAATAACTGATGTGTAAATAAATGTATATTCTTTTACTCAAAACCTTGAGTCATTGTTAGTTTGAATCATAGTAATTGCTGTCCTTTGTGTAACTATTGATACTGTTCACTTTACTCTTGAGATACATTTGGCTGCTCAGCCATCCCTACCACTTTACTGTGTGGTACAGGCTTGTACCAAAGTTGAATTTGTACTGTTACTTGTAGTCCTAATTGTATGTGGTGTTCCCAAAGGGTACTGCATTTAATTCTGCCTAACACCCACATATTGTAGGAATTGGAGTTAATAACTATTATGGCTGAGTGCACCTTTGAGTGCTGTTAGGCTGCCTGGACTCTGAACAGAGGAAAGAGAACCCTTGAAATTCTTGTTTTAAACAACCAAATGGACTTACTATATTCCATTGTTATATACTTTTAAAACTGTGGCCACACACTCGGAACGCTGTACCTCACTAAAAAAAGGGTGCACTCGCACTTTCATGCACGCACCTGCTGAGTGCACTTTTGAGTGCTTTAAGGCTGCCTGGACTCTGAACGGAGGACGAGAACCCTTGACATTTTTGTTTTAAACAACAGTGAGTTGCTTAAGGATACAACGTGGGGTGGACTTTTCAAGTACTTTGTTCTGCCAGTACCCCAATTCCACTTATATTTTATTTTCAGAAATAGACTTAGTATATTCCATTGTTATATGCTTTTAAATCTGTGGCCACGCCCCCCGAATGCATACCACGCTAAAAGGAAGTGTTTGCGCACACCGCTGAGTGCTATTAGGTTGCCTGTACTCTGAACGGAGGATGGAGAACTCTTGAAATTCTTGTTTAAAACAACTATGAGTTGCTTAAGGATACAACGTGGAGTGGACTTTTCAAGTACTTTGTTCTGCCAGTACCTCAATTCCACATATATGTTATCTTTCAGAAACATACTTACTATATTCCATTGCTATATGCTTTTAAAATTGTGGCCACACCCAATAAATACGGTACCTCGTTAAAGGAAGCATGCCCGTGCACACCTGCAGAGTGCACCTTTGAGTGCTGTTAGGCTGTTGGGGCGTTGGCAGCGTTGGTGATTCTGGTAACATTTTAGAATATTAAAGGTTTCAGGTTCCTTAATATGTAAACCCTAGTCTTATGCTATGCAGTATCCTTTTGGGCAATTTCTTGAAAGTGATACTGTTTTTACCAAGGAGCCACATTGGTATACATGTGACTATTACATGTATATATTCATACTAGTTTCTACAATACATACTATAACAGTTGTCTTTAAAGTGAGTGAGCACCCACTATAGTATGCTGGCAGTAAGTAACAAACATTCATTATCCAGTTCCATTAAAAAGGCATGTAAACACAATATAAATAAGACTGCCGGTAATACAGTGATTGTAAAGAAAAAAACTATCGGGTAAAATGGAGAATAACCTGCAATCAATTGGTGCTGTCATTGGTGTGATTGAGGCAGTTTGGGAGAAAACATATGGATCCCAATAGGCCCAAGACAAAATAACTACCTACCTCAAGCCATTGAACACTCCAAGTCTAGGAAACAACAAACAAATAGTTAGTGAGGCCATGATACTTGTGGTAGGTACTGAAGTGACTTCACTCTCTGAGATAGATCCAATTGACAATAATTCACTATTGAATCTGTTTCTCAACCTTAAGAGTGTTCTGAATGAGAATGTTGTGAATGCTGCCCGTAGTCTGAAATAAATAACACCATTGACTCAATTACTGCAAACTAATTTAGAGAGATATCCCAATCTGGCAGATATTGCCTCTAAAGTCTATGGCTCTCATTACGAATTTGGCGGTAACCATGCCGCTATTGGCGGCATGGCTGCCGCCGAAATCGCGTCGGGGTCCGGGTCCTCGGAATGAGGACTTACCGGGCCATTCAGAGTTCGGAAGGCCCGATAATTCCTCCCTCCAAGGACCCGGACACAGTCCTTCCCCATCCCCATTTCAGCCCCCATATGGCTGAATGGGAATGGGAGAGGGAGCAAACAACAGGCCATTACGAGATGGCCCGTTGTTTGCTCCCTCTTCCCCTCGTGCGACCCGGTAAGCACGCCTGGTTTTCCCAGGCGTTGCTTCCTGGTCCCACGAGGGGACCTCGTAATGCGGCGGTACGGAGTGAAGGGCGCCGGCAACCTTTACGCCGCCGTTGACCCTGTACCGCCAGGGTCGTAATGAGGCACTATACCTCCTCACGTATTGATGAGGACTCATATTCCTCGACCGATATCTCTGACGATGAGGATATCTCCAAACCGGAGTCGGTTAAAAAAATTTAAAGGCGCTCTTTATTCTTTGCAATTCATTGCAGCGAGACAACAATCTCGGAAAGAGGCAGTTGGAAAGCTGGTAAATGTGATGGTATATATATTGACACAACTTAATACAATAACATCTGGAGTTGACAGTCAAGAATGAGTGCACACTGAGGTATTAATTGAAGCTGATACACAAAGAACTGATCATAGTGGTGGCGAACATACAATAAGAGCACTGCATGTGCCTAATAAGATCGCTCAAATTAATAAAGATAAAGCCACTGTCAACTTGAATGGAGATAGATTATTGGTTAGGGTCATGAAGAAACATGGGCCTATTAAACAGAAAGCGTAGTTGCCTAAGAAAAAGAAAAATTCAAGAAACACTTTGTCATTGTCTGAGGCATTGTCAACGAGATATAATTGTGTTGAGTTGGAAGATCATTTCACTATTGTAGAAGAAACTCAGCAAAATGGGATATAACACAAGATTGAAAAACATTGGGGACTATTAATAAATGGTTGAACATCGAGAGAGTGGCCCAACTCGTAATTAATCAAAAGTGTGTCTGTATCTAATGAAGAAGTTATATTTGATATTTGAAATGTATCCTTTGATGAGGTATGGGAAACAACTGACAAACTCCATAGAAGGCTGACAACATTGCACGGTCCAGTAAAAATGATCCCCCAAAGGTCCTTGGAATTGGTGGTATTCTAAGTTCAGCAAGAGGTAGGGCTACTAAAATACAACGTTTTGATAATGTTTCAAATATACATAGCCCTTTTTTGAACAGAAACAATGTAATTGAATTACTGCATCAAGTGCATGAACTAAAAGTGATTACAATGAAGCAATTAACGTTGGTTGATATTCCTCAAAAAGCTAGGGAAGCTAACTGGTTTATAATACAACTGGTCTCTCCAATCAATTTGGAATTCATACTCTCATACACCAATGTATTCAGTGAGATGGGATATACATTTACAAAGGTTGAAGATAAACTGACCAAACCTGTAATAAATAAGGAAGACAATAATGCTGACAAAAATGCTAAGGTAGGGGTCGATATTGATAATTTAGTGATGAAGAGTATTGCAGGCCTTAAGATTAATATGTATAACATTGAACATAGTGATCATGTTGATGAACAGCTAGTGATCTGTGAGGAAATTGATTGACAAGATCAGAGGAAAGTGGATAATCTATTGATACTCTCATGGAATATTGGAGGATAACACGCCTTTGTCTCAAAGCCCTTGGGTAGGGAATTTATTTTAGATGTAGATATAATCTTACTACAAGAGACGTGTTTGCTTAATGAGTTTGCATTAGATGGTTATACTGTGCTATCCAGGAAGGCCTTTATGGACAATAAGGGCAGACCATTTTGGGGATTGCTGATGGGAGTGAGAAACTGCTTGTTTCTAGTTGAGTTTCGCCCTGCACAGCAATTTCAATATATCTATTGGCAGCCATATTGTCCTTTGGTGAAATGGCTGAGGTGAATGATATTCTTATTCCTAATGGTTACAACTCCCTAATAATATTTAAACAATGAAAATTAGAGAGGTTATTGGATTGTTGGAGAAATGCAAATGCTGAGGGCTTGTTTTTATTGGTGGGTGACTTGAATTACAAGAGATTCAAAAATAAAATTAGTATGAAAATGAAGGCTAATAGTGAGAAAGATACCAATTAATTGGATCCCCGGTTAAATTGCATTAATAGAAATTGTCTTAATCCACTGTTTGTGAATGATCAAACAGACAAGCCAACAAATTACATTTGGTTTTTGTTGAGAAACATTCTCTTGGATCGATTATATATTTTTTCAGATTCTCTTTTGGATGGTTTAGGCCAACTGAGCCTTATGCTAACACCAATTAGTGATCATGTAGTACAACAATTCGGATGTTCCTTAACAATTAAAATGAAAGAAAACAAGATCTTGTTGGGGACACTCTGTCAAAACAGACCTGGTAATACTATGCATTGGTCTATCAATAACAGACAGGTTGTCTGCTATTTTGAGTACCCACTCTCAACAATGGATATCAGAAGCCGTTTTGATTTAAAAACCTTTTGTAACCTATTTCTAATGCTGCTAAATTATACACAATCGATCCAGGAGTAATACTGCTAAAATTATGAATAAAAGAAAGACGCTTGACATTGTAATTGCAAAGGAAATAAAAAGACATTATAAGGAAATCAAAGCAGTTAAGCATCAATATAGCAACAATTGTGACAAACAGAAGATAATTAAACATTTGAAAAGGGTCTATAAAAATGTTGTACAAAAACATAAGTGTTCGAACAGGCTAAAAGATGGGTGACACCCAGAAATATGTTAAACCACTGTGACAGATGGAAATTCTGGAATATATATATATATATATATATATATATATATATATATATATATATATATATATATATATATATATATATATATATTCAGTGAAAAAAATGTTGTTAAAGGGACATTATGGTTAAGTTGCGCTACTAAAAACCTATGAAATTCAGTGAAAAAACTTTGTTAAAGGGACGTTATGGTTCCAAGTAAAACCGAAAAACCCTTGAAATTCGCCAGTTATGGTAAGCTAAGCAACCATAACTCGCGCCACCACCGTGCACTGCTAAGCCTAACACCCAGGACATCACTGATGACATCACATGTCTGGCTCACTATTTTTTCTTTTGCTGACATATCTAGGCCACATGGTTTTCCTTAGTAACAGTCAGAAACTAAGAATTTTATTTTATTTGTAGACATATCCTTCTAGTAGGTTCTTACAGTAATTCCCTTAGAGTACAGTCACATCATATGAAACATATACATATGGGAAAACACAAGCTTGAAAGACAGCAATCCTTTTTGTGCATAAAGATAATCACTAGACTTATGAGCACTTTCTGATAGTTCTGTTTTTTTTATGGCTGTACTTTCTCTGTATATGGTCATATTTGTATACATTGTACTCACACTACTTTCCTTAGGGTCCAATCACATCAAGTGATACATATACATAGGGTAAATAGCAGCTTTGAAACAGAGCAATCATTTATTTGTATGAAACTAATCAGTTAAATTATGAATTGTTTCTGCTACTACTTGTGCTTTTTTGCTAACTTCACTTTCCCTGTATATACCCATATTGGTATGTGTTCTTGTGTCTTTGTGTTTTGTATATAGTAATGCAATTATGTAATATATGGGTTTTATTAGCGACTTATTACATATTTCACAGTGCACAAAAATCTATTAAGAAAACAATTATCATTTCATTATTCAACATATTAACATTACAAATATCATACCTTCATCTTGTACGCTGCACACAATATTATGTTTCTTTATGAGTAGCTTAGTATACTAGATAGAGCCCCATAATAGGATGCTATTTATATCAATGCATCGTTCAATGCACTTATTAGTTTATATTTCTTGCAATTATTCTTGACACTTTTTTCGCAACATAATAAAAATCCCTTCTACACATATTTCATGAGAAGTACATACACATGTGATGTCATGAGTGATGTCATCAATGACATTTGTGATGTCATCTTTGATGTCCTGGGTGTTAGTCTTAGCAGTGCACGATGGTGGCGCGAGTTATGGTTGCTTAGCCTACCATAACTGGCGAATTTCAAGGGTTTTTCGGTTTTACTTGGAACCATAAAGTCCCTTTAACAAAGTTTTTTCACTGAATTTCATAGGTTTTTAGTAGCGCAAATTAACCATAACGTCCCTTTAACAAAGTGTTCACTGAATTTCATAGGTTTTTAGTAGCGCAACTTAATCATAACGTCCCTTTAACAAAGTTTTTTCACTGAATTTCATAGTTTTTTAGTAGCACAACTTAACAATAATGACTTTGACTTTATATACATGTCATATGGAACTGACTAGATCTCTTCTTATGAACTTGATGTCCGCGAACTTATTTAATGTTCGCGGAAATGTTCGGAGAACAGTACCACTACCTAAAAACTGTGGGGGGGGTGGGGAGGTATGTTTGATTGTTACATCATAATATAGGAACATTTAACAAATTCAAAAAGCAGCACACAAACACATTATATATAGTAATACATAAGAAATGTAACCCATATATGTAACACACTAACCATTCATTTAAATAAAATATGTTCTGAAATGGAATATATCACAAGAAGATAAATTGGCTTCCAACATAATTACCTCACAGACACAACAGAACTGAGAACAAGACCAGACCCACTGAATACATAGGACTTATCTTACCAGAAATAGTAAGTGTACTTCATTTTACTCATATATTTATAAACTTTCTGTATAAGATTAAAAAATATATTATCTTTTTTTTTCTCACAGAAATGTCTAGTACTCTGGAATGGCTAGAGGACAATTTCCCACATGAAGAAATGTCACAAGATAGTGAAACTAATGGTAAAAACTTTATAATATAAACCATTTATTTATTATTTTTTATATATACATTTAACATATATATTATTTTTTTGTACAGAGCATACCAAAATAGAAAAAACTTCAGAAAACCCTGTTATGGATAACAGTCTTCACAATATAGAAGAGAAAATTGATGTATTGTTGGCTAATTTTAATAATTTAAAAACTTTTGTAGAAAATCATTCCAAACCAAAAACCTCGTACCATTGCCCCACATGTACTTGTCCCTCCTCACCATATCCCAGTCAATTATCCCCAAACCCTCTCCATAATCCAAAACGTTTTGATGAGATTTCCATCCCTTCTTCACCTAATACCAATCATGTTGAAACCTAAATTCTCTTGTTTTTGTTTCTGTTTCTACCTCACCTTCTCTGTCATAAATTATTAATATATGTTAAATAAAGTTTAATTTTTATATTGTATTGGGAATAGTTTCGTTTTTTTTTAAAAAAAAAAAACAATAAAAGTGTCCGCGGACAGTGCGAATGTTCTGAAATGTTCGTACATAAATGAAAATGGAGGTGTCCTAAAGAACACCACACCTGTTCGTACTGTTCGCTAGCAAGTTGAAACTGTTCTAAGAACACACGTGGTGTCCTGAAATGTTCGTAAAGAAACAAAAATTAAAGTGTTCTAAAGAACACTATATCTGTCCGTAATGTTCGCTATCAACTTAAAACTGTCCTAAGAACACAATTGGTGTCCTGAAATGTTCGTAAATAAACTAAAATGATGTGTCCTGAACAACAGTGCAACTGTTCGTAGTGTTCCCTAGCAACATGAAACAGTACTAAGAACACACAGGGTGTCCTGAATTGTTCGTAAACAAACAAAAATTAAAGTGTCCTAAAGAACACTATACCTGTCCGGTACTGTTCGCTAGCAAGTTCAAACTGTTCTAAGAACGCTATTGGTGTCCTGAAATGTTCGTACGTAAACGAAAATGGAGGTGTCCTGAAGAACACTATACCTGTTCGTAGTGTTCGCTACCCAATTGAAACTGTTCTAAGAACACAATTGGTGTCCTGAAATGTTCGTACATAAACTAAATTACACGTGTCCTGAAGAACACTATATCTGTCCTTACTGTTCGCTACCAAGTTTAAACTGTTCTAAGAATACACGCGGTGTCCTGAAATGTTCGTTTCACGTGTGACGCACTTTTAATTACTTCAGAACCCGAACAGTGTCCGTAGGACATCAATGCGCATGCGCTTACCAATCTCCGTGCACTTGGTGTCCTGCGGACAGGCGCTTCCTTCGCGGACTAGTTCGCGAATGGATCATCTGACCGCGCCCACGCTCATCATGTGTCCTGAAATGCGGACACTGTTCGTGTCCCCGAACCATTTAAAAGTACATTTTCAGTTAATCCATAATATTTTTCAATAAAATCTCACCATGGCACAAGTACCACATAGCAATCTTGAGTTGCTATATACCTTTTGAAACTTTCCGATCCTTTTTTTGTGTTCGATCTATCCTCGGACAGTGCGCATGTCCGCGAACCGCGCACAAGCACCCCTATAAAAGACCACGCCCAAGAGCTTATTCCCATTGTGTTTCTGGCTATTCTTCAGAACACAGTGATTTTTGCTGCCACCTGCAGACTACACCATCATCGAGATGGCATCCTTGGCTGCTGAAGTGCCACTTGGTGCTGCACCTGCCTCAGCACCACCCCCACCCCTCCACCACCACCACCTCCCCAAGGGCCTGAAGAGGGGAACAGGAGTGAGGATGCGGAGGAGGAAGAAGAGGATGATGAGAATGAGGTAGAGGAAAACCCTACAACCTGCACTAGGCGTGAGTCTTGGGTGTGGCGGTTATTTACCATTCATGGTAATGTTCCTAAGGCTTGTGCGAACCGTGTTACCTGCAATGAGTGCAAAATGAAACTCAGTTGCGGGAAGCACCGTAAGTACAGCTTTGGGACCACTGCTATGATGCGACACCTGAGGTCATTTCACTCTGGGGCTATTTGCAGGGTTGTACCTTGCGAAGAACGTAGCAGGTTGATTTCCTCTACTTCATCCTCTGTTTCTGATCCTGTCACCATAAGGACCACCTCTGTGGGACAGCGTCTTCCTCAAGCTGCCTCACAGGCCATATAGAATGCTGATGACCCTTACCTTTCGAGGGTCACAGTTGTATGTATGTACTGTGACACAGTACTCTGCAGGGGGGGAGCGACTTCGGAGTGCTTTTGAAACTATCGTCTCAGAGCACGAGAAGACCTGCTCACTACCCAAATAAAACCCACTCTACATCTTCCTCTCTCAGCTCGCCCTTTCTTATCCCTGTGGTTGGTGTCCCCCCCTTTACCCTCCTTTCCCCTTCTCTCCTAGTGTGTCGTGTATAAAAAACAAAAAAAATACAAAATAACAAAAATCAAAAAAAAAATAAGGCTCTTTTCAGAGCCGCCTTTCACAGTTAAAAAATAGAAGTGAAGAAATAAAGCAGGGCCCTTTGTATATCTTAAAAGTCTGCGGACAGTTTGCGAGTGGTGGCTCTGAAAAGAGCCTTTGGGAGGTGTTTGTATGTCAAAAATTATAAATACTTAACACCTACTTCAAAATGGATGCTGTATTTCTAAAAAAGGTCGAAATGCATTTTGTACATTTCTCAGAAAAATCTGATTGCCAGCATAAGTAAGATGGACTCCATCTCTGCGAAAAATGTATGTACTACAAAACATAATATTTTCATTGTGAAAAGAAGACATGCCAAAATCTCTTAGAAAGGCACAAACAGCCTTATTAACATTGCGCCTTGCTTTTTCCATTTGTGGACCAAATGAAGAAGAACGAAGCCACATTTGTCTCTGCGCAATCCGTGAAAATATCACTTGAGAATTAGGAAACATGTTGATAACCTTCCTAAGTCCTTCTTTCATAGCAAATTGCAAAAAAATTCCAGTCACATGTCCTAAACTGTTCCCTCCACAATGAATTACAATTATGTCTGGATGTTGCTCTGTCTCCAAAGTAGCACAGAGAGGTAGCAAGTCCAACCACTTCATTCCACGTACTCCATGCCAGTGTACTTCCACATGTGGGAATCCAAGAAATCTCCTAAAATCCAAACAATCTGTTTTCTGAAACACACAGCCATAGCTATCTTTTGTTCTCTCAGCAAAAAGAGTATCTGAGAAAATCTATCCTGGCACAACACACCCACCAAACTTTCCTGACCAATCCCTTTCAGTGCTTATTCTCATTTGCATGACTTCTGAACCCAAAAATCCCCGGAAGTAACTCCCGATGTCCGAGAACTACCGCCATGCCCGCGGACATATCGTAACATGAACAGCCCTTCTACCATTTCCACTACACTCTCTCTGCCATTCCCTCATTGGATGTACCTCAAAAATCACATGACCATGCACCAATCACATTCAAGACCTCTACATCTAACTGCATCATCATAGATCAGCACTGCAAATGTACTCTGAATCCGAGTACAAGTGTCATATCATTGGCAAGCACCATCTACAAGAAATACTGTACAAGTCTTTAAGATTTCTACTTGCAGCTCCATGCATATCCATATGCATGAACACAAACTTCAGGTATGCATATTTTCTGTATAGTAGATGAACACATTTTCAAACAGACTTTTACCTTGTAAAATCTGTAAAATGAATTTACTGTACTTATTTCAATTTCCTAAAATCAACTATCACTTATAAACCTTTATACTATTTACTTTCTTTATACACACACACTCAAAGCATGTTAAACTAACATTTTTTAAATGAAATATATAGACTACTGAAGTGGGAGAATGGAAGACCAGACTCCCAATCTTCCCCCCTCGTGCTTGGCCTAGAGGATCACGGCCTAGACACCCACCACGAGAGCAGTTTGCCTATCTACCAGACGACCAAATACCCTGGTACAGGAACATACGGATGTGCCCATCTACCTGCCCAGCAGCCCGCCCTGTCCATGCCGACACCTGCGGCACGGATCAACTCGACTAAACCTACACGTTGTTAGAGATGCCATGACGACCCAGCCAACGGTCAGCACACCCGTGCAAATATACACACCGGACACTCCCACACCAATCCACACGAAGAATATACTCAGTGCTATGACGTAGGCGACAGACATACTCACGGACGTGCATCTTTATTATTTTCCGCATAGGCTCTCAAAATGCAGAAACGCAAGACGCATCATGAACTTATCTAAAAAGGCTTGCTCACGCTTCTTCTAAGAGCCATGTACCATAATGAAGAATATAACGGGGACACGATACTGAGGATAAAGCAATATGATACCGTAACCTAAAGCGCTCTGCATCAAACGGTTCCACCTATGCACAAGGCCCAAGTAGGCCACAAGCAAAAGCTTCCATGAACATTGAATGAGCAAGAACTGGGTTGCTGACCCTGCAAAATGAGCCCGGCGAAAGCACACCGCCAAGGGCACGATGTTGCAATCTCGCACGCTGCAAGCCAACGCCAAGGTCGCACCTGCAAGATAAACCAGGCACACAGTAGGAAAAACAATATTAATTATGTTGAATTTTGCCTCAAACACGGTCCCACCTCACGTGACAAAGCCAAACCTGACAAGATGCCAAGCCCAGGAGTAAGGAGACGCCTGAATCCCACGTTTCAAGACACAGGCAGATACAATTAAAAGACTCATTGGACATCTGCAGCAGTGGGAGTAGTCGACCTCCCAACATATGAATAAATCCTCACATTGTTTACACCTACCCATATTAAAACATTGTTGCAAATGACAGGTGCACCGCGAGCTGGGAACAGCGATAGTCCCAGACTGGGAGGCTCGCGAGCGGACCAATCAGAACATGGGGCTCTTATCACTGACGCCATTAACATTGACCAATCCTCAGAGGTCTTCATGTAACAATTTTCATGTATCAAATTGAAGGGACAGCCCAGGTATACCACCTGACTAACCCTCAGCCACTAACACCGTTCTCTATATGTGCGCTATACTAACCCTACCACTCGAGTAACCAATCCAGAGTGGAAATAGGTTTTTTACTAAACTTTGTAAGATGACGCAAGTAGCGCGTCATACTAAGGTAAAAAGGGCCTGCGAGCCCCACGATTGCGTGTGTGTCAAGACGGACGCGTACACTCCTTGACCCATGACCCATCGCTGCTTGACCCATCCCTGCCGTTTTGTCTAATAAACAGCAGAGTCACCTTGCTTCTTGCGTGTGTCTCATACTCTATCTCTTTTGGGATATACGGGAGGAGTTGGGGCCTCCCTGCCCGGAGGTCTGCGGACGGACCGGCCGACCCCGGCAGAATTTCCCCCCGACAAGTTGGAGGCACTGCTGAGATCTGTTTAAGATCTGCTTTTTTATTTTTTTCCAGGTACTACTGTTGCGAGGAGGCCCGGTGGCGCGGCCCCCTCTGCCGTTGCCCCCTTCTGAGGACTACAGGACCATCGCGGAACTGCGAGAAGACCGGACAGCGCAATCCGGATATTGGCCTTCGGAAGCCGGTTGAGAAGTATCCCGCCCGCGGTTGGCGAGTGTCCAGACGTGGTCCAGACGAGGGGAGGTGGCGAGCCGCTTGGAGGGGTGCACGCAGTCGAGCGGCCCCGCATCAAGAGAACTTGGTGAGCATGCCACGCACAACAAGCAATGTGAAATTGTGAGGGAGGGGGGAGGAATGAAATACGGGAGGTGGGAGGTGTTGCACAGGTGTGTGGCGAAGATTTTGACAATTTAGTGTTGGCAATGAAATGAATGGTAGCCGAACGAGTGCGAGAGCAGTCGGCTACGTTACGCGAGAGAGGGGGGCGGAGCACGAAAACATCACGTGCGGCCGCTCGTAGACACTGATTGGCCTAGGTCGCGACTACGTGTAAGGGTGTGTGTGTGTGTGGTTTCCTACGATTTGGCATTTATTGATCAATGAGTAGATGAGGATCCCTATTGTTCGAGCAAGAAACTCGATAGGTAGATGACGTTTCCCTGTAGGCGGTAGCTAGTCAGTTGCCCAATACGGAAGATAATTGGCTGGTTAAGCCCTCCTGTCGAGGGGCGTATCACACACGAGGCGACCCAGCGTGCGCAGTCCGATTATATTATTGATTACCTTGTTCCAGGAGTGACAGGAAGACAGCTGTGAGGTTAACGGGGGTAGATTGCAAGTGTATTTTGAACTTAAAGAATATATGAAAAACTTACCAGTAGCTCAAAGAGATCGGTAACGTCACCAATAGGGCTTTCATAGGATATCCCGAGCACAAGACATCTTTCCTTCTGAGAGTGGTGGGGAAGAGAACTGTGGTAAGGGAGTGGGAACGGAGATAAACGGTCATGAATTGATCAAGGAAAGGCGAAACGGGGGACGTGGCGGCGCACGGAGAACGCCGGCCACGGCAAGTGTAGAAGGAGGAGGAGGAGCAAGTGAAAATAGGACGACTGTATAAGAACGTCACAAGGGGTACGCAGCCACAGGGGGCTACGTGCGCCTCGGCCACAGGGGGCCGTAGGGGTGTTGTGTAAAGGAAGAACGAAAGAAGAAAATATACAAATGTAAATACTATATTTTAATAATTTTCCTTAGCGGACTATCGCAAGTCCTCAAACTTACGGGGCCAGGTAACGATATAAGGCTGTATATTGTAAACTGCTAGTGAGATAATCGCTACCAAATAGGGGAAGGGTAACAAGTGGAGCGCTACTATGTCATACGGGACAGGATCGGGAGGGTGGGGGAACACCCTCACTACCCCACTACAACACATATGTACCACACTGTCACCCCATAGGGAGAAACTGATTAAGTATAGCATAGAATGGACCCAGGGGACGGACAACAAAATGATAACACCGTGGTCGCCTAATGGTAGCTTCGATCCAGATGCCCAACATTCACTATTAAACCATCTGCATAATACATACAAAGGGAAGAAGTTGGCAAACCACGTGGAGGTGTTTAACTTATGGAGGATGTTCCAAGGGTCCCGACCAGGACCAAATGGAATGTTCACTGTGGGGGAAATACCGGAAGAAAAAGAGATTAAGAAGGAAAGAGAGGATGGGAAAAAGGGGAGTGAAGATCCAAAGAACACGGGGAACGGACAAGGAGAAAAGAATAATAAATCAAATGAAATAAAAAAGGAACCGAGCAACGATATACCCCTAGCAAAAGGAGTGAAAACAGAGAGAGGGGGGTTGTACCCTTTAAGGGAGTTAGAAGAAATAGAAAGAGGTCAGTTAAGGGCAGCTGAGGGGGACTCGAACCCGGCATACAGCCCTCCACCATATGTGGCTCATAGGAAGATGCCAGCAGGGGAGGGGAGGACTGGAGAAGAACAAACTGTGGAAATAGGAAATGATGAGTGGGTAGCTGCACAGATACTATTAAAATTACGAGGTTCATTAACAGGAGAAGAGAAGGAAGTAGTAAGGAAAACAGACGAGGATAATACCAGGGAGAGTGGAATGAGAGGGGAAGAGCTGTTATGACAAAAGGAAGAGATTTTGGAGGAACGACTAGCAGAGTTAAGGGATGAGCAGAACGAATTGATCAAACAGCTCGAGAGGGAGGAAAGAGAGAGAGCGAGGAAAAGGAAAGAAGGTAGGAACGAATTGGAAAAAATAAGGGAACGAACTGAGGAGCAAAGGAGAGAAGCTGAACAGGTAAAGGCAGCAGCAGAAAGGGTATCAAGAGCAGTGCTGCGAGAAAAGAAAAGGGAAGAAGAAGAGAAAGAAAAAGAAATGGCAATGTGGAAGAGGAGATTACTATCAGAAACGACTAAGAAATACAAAGAAGGGAGGGTGATAGAGAGTATATTAGAAAGGGAAAGGGTGAAATGGGAAAGGAAGAAAGAGGATGAAAGAATATTGGAACAGGTGAGTAGTGAAGTAATGGAGGAATTAAAAAGGAAAAGGGAGGAAAATGGTAGGGAGATGGAGGAGAGAAATGAAGGAGAAAGAAGATAGGAGAAGGGAGAGTGAAGTGTGGGGGGATGTATATAGAGACACAGAGGTAGCAACAATATCAGCGCAAAGGGGAGCGGTTGATAAAGGAGAAAAAGGAGGACTGGACCTGATAGACTTAAAAACAGTAACAATCAAGGGGAAAAAGACCGAGTGGGGGTTACCGTTTATGACTGACTTTTGTAGTGAAGAAGCGGAAGGAGTGGGGAAGGAAGGAAGAAACAGTGAAAGGGAAAGCCTAGATAAACTATACATCACCCGGACCAACACAGACTCACCATGGATCCGTAGGAGAAAGGATGAACTGGAGAGAAGTGAGGAGGAAGAGCAAGGAATAGTGGAAAGACAGACACATGAGGCCAAACCGTCCCCATCACACCCTCTTCCGTCCCACCCTACATGCTCAACCACCTCACGCTCGTCACGTACAATAAAACTTGTGCCCTTTACAGACAAACTGACACCCTATGCATGTCGGCTTAGAAACCGCCCTAGACGCAGGCAGGAAGGACGAATACACATGCCCATATTAAATACAGGAAGTGATGGAAGAAGGGGAAAAGATGGAGAAGAAAGAGTTACGAGCAGGGGAAATACAGACGAAATTGACAATGTAGAAGAGAGGGAAGAAGAGGAAGAGTGTGAGGACTTGATTTTATGGAACACAAAGGTTAAAACGAGACATAACTTAATGCCACTTCTGGAGAGGGGAGGGGTTAGACCACAGTACGTCCCTTGGAAGCATACAGACAAAGAAAATATAAAGTGCAGGCTCCCATCATTAAGTGGAGGTGCGGGTAAATGGATATATGAAATGGAAAAACACACCGCAGGACAGAAACTGGCAGTGGGAGATGTAAAGGGCCTTCTAATATCGATATTAGGGGATGCAGCGGATGACATTTGGAAGAGAGCGGGATTCCCTGGGGTAACAATAGCCAACACATCGCATGATGGGGAACCATTCGCAAACTTCAGACATGCACTATGGCAGGCACTGAGGGTACAGTACCCAGACACATCAGACATAGGAGCAATTACCTTACGCAAGATGCGTGAGAACGAAGATCCTGTTGATTATGTCCAGGAAATCCAAGAGAAGTGGCGCATGGAAACTAGAGAACAATGGGATAAAACACCAGCAATATTTTATCATATACTAGTACAGAAGGAGTTCAGAAACAACTGAAGAAAGTAGGGGAATGGAAGTAAAAGCATGGCCAGAAATACAACTGACTATAGTGCATCATTGCAGGACATGGCAAGGAAAAATGAAACAAAAGGAAGAGGACAGGAAAACGGAAGAGGCTAAACTAGTACAGAAAAAGCTTACTAAATACACAATGGAAGGAGCACTAATAACTACGCCTACAACAATGACCCAAAGCCCCACACAAGTAGTGGCTGCACAAGATCCCTCCCAAATACCACCTTCACAGACTATAACACAACAGGTGCCGCCACTCCAACCATACACGACCAACATGGGAGGAGGATACCCAATGCCAGGAGCTGGGCATTATAATTACAACAGGGGGAGAGGAGGAATTATGAGAGGGAGAGGATACGGATATAATACCCAACAGCAGGTGGGAGGACTTAGAAATTCCTACCCCACAGGGCAACCAGTATACCAGGACAACACAGGGAGCTTTCCATGGCAGAGTAGGGAACCACCGGTGTGTTGGAGTTGTGGATTATTAGGGCACATGTCACGCACGTGTAGAGTAAGACCAGGACCACCATCATGGAGTGAACAGGGACAACCAAGGCCCACACAGAAACAGCAGGGCATACAGCAACAGCAGACGTTGCAACAGGGAAATGAACAGCAACAACTAATAACACAACAGCCACAGACACATTCACTGCCACAACAACAGGTAGCGATAACACAACAACCCCAAGTACAACAAACACAACTGGGTAGGGTGACGGTCCTGGGACACAACCCTTACACAGGAAATGGTCAATCGTTGTACCCTCAATAGGACAGCCCACAGACGGCCTTGGTGTGTCCCATCCTGTCAGTAACACCTAATAGTGCGGAGGAACCACGCATAGAGGTAACGATAGGTGACAAAAAGTTATCATTCCTTGTTGACACCGAGGCGACCCAGTCTTGCATAAGGGAAGGTAAATTTAAGATGTCAGGCGAAGCCATGAACACCCAAGGATTCTCTGGGGCTAGAGGGTTGGTTCCTTTTACTGATAACATTCCCTTATCTATAGGAGAGTATGACCTGTCAGTTCCACTTCTATATTATAGTGCCGCACCAGTAAATATACTGGGGAGAGACATAATGAACAGGTTGAATATGACGATATCCTTTACTGAGGACGGCATAATTTGCTCTACTCCAGGGATTAACATGCTCACAGCACGACAGATTATGCAAGCATACTGTGGACAGACAGCGATTAGGGCGGAGCCAGTAGATGGCGAACTCTTCCAGTACGGGACAGACATGGCATTTGCATGGATGCCAGGGATAGAGGGAAAAATATGGAGGAGGCCAGCAGCCTATCTGTTCAGACCAGAAACACCAGTCAATGAACCAGAAGGAAAGGTGGTTCCAGTGGACATTGAGAGCATTATAGCAACAGCTGATTACATTGCTGTACATGCCCAAGACAGAGAAGGAAGAGCATGGAGGGCAGTGATAGCACTAGCAGAAGGATGTAGACTCACCCAGGTGTCAGATGAGGAGCTGTTCTCAGAAGAAAAGGAGGAAGGTGAAGTGGTGTTTATGATGAGTGTGGAAATATGGCTAAGAGTGGCGTACAAACAAGTAGCACAGAAAATTGCAATGGCACTTGAGGCACCCGCATGCGCCCCAGTCCCCTTCTTTAAGGAGGATATGACAAAGGTACCCACATCATTGTGGACTACTAGCCCCTATGACGTGGGGTGCATAAAAAGTATAGGGGAGTAAGGATAAAATTGAAAAAAGGTGCAATACTCCCCAGAGTGAAACAGTACCCACTATCAAAAGAGGCAGATGAGGGCATATATGAAACCATAACGGCCCTTATAAATAATGGCATATTGGTCCCCTCAGAATCACCATGTAACATGGCTGTATACCCAGTGTGCAAGGCTAAAGGGGGTTCTTGGCGCTTCATACAGGATCTCAGGCCCTTGAACAACATAGTAGAAGCAGAATACCCCATAGCAGCAAACCCGGCCACAATATTGTGTGGCATTCCAGCAGAAGCATCACGATTTACAGTGATCGACCTTAAAAATGCATTCTTCTCAATACCATTGCACCCAGACTCACAAGATCTGACAAGCTTCACTTACAGAAACACAAAGTGGAAACACACCAGATTGCCACAAGGGTATTGCGAATCACCCTCAATTTTCAACAGAGTAATACAGATGGATTTGGGTAACATTGAAGTGGAAAGCACAGTGTTGCAGTATGTGGATGACATAATAATTTGCAGTACAAACGAACGAACATGCAGAGAGGACTCATTAAAGATGTTGACAATATTGGCTGAGAAAGGTTACAAGGTAGACATGGAAAAGTTACAGTACTGTCAAGAACAGGTACTTTACATTGGTCAGCTCATATCCCAACATGGAAGAAAGATTGCACCACAAAGAGCACAGGCCATTTCAAACACACCAGTGCCACAAACAGTGAGGGAACTGCAGCAGTTCCTGGGTCTGTGCAACTACTGTAGAGCATGGGTATTTGATTACATTTCATACATAGGACCCCTGCTTGAGGCATTAAAGGAAGCTAATAAAGGGGAGAAAAAGCTGGGATGGACAATGGAAATGAAAGAGGCTTTTGATGAATTGAAAGATGCAATATCAACTGCTCCGGTACTGGCATCCCCAGACTATGAGCGACAATTTTTTATATTTTCACATTGTGACTCAGCAGTAATGAAAGCAGTGTTGGCCCAAAAAACAAGCATGGGCTACAAACCAGTAGCATTTTACAGTGGCCACTTAGATCCTGTGATGCTAGGTCATTTCCCTTGCGAACAAGGTCTCGCTGCAGCTGCTTTTGCGGTAGAGAAAGCATCGGCAATCACCATGGGGTGCCCAACTACACTGTTTGTGGAACATGCACTATTTGCCATATTGAATAAACCTAAGTCCACCCTAACCACGCAAAGGGCATCAGGTTATGAGATCATCTTATCCAGAGCTGAACTATCAATTGTTAGATGTAGCACGGTCAATCCTGCAAGGTTCCTAGCAGAAGTAATTGAGGAGGGAGATTATGCCCACGACTGTACGCAAATAACTGACATGTACTCATGTACTAGAAAGGTTGAAGAAAACGCACTAGAGGGAGGTGAGCTCTTGTTCATTGATGGGTCATCAACTATCGACCAAAGGGATGGTGTAAGGAGGACTGGGGCAGCAGTGGTAAAAATGATGGAGGTACCGGTGTGTGTGGCAAAGAAATGTGCACAATTACCACAGCATTACTCCGCTCAAGCAGCGGAATTAGTTGCACTGATCTTGGCGTTGAAGGAAAGCTTTGACAAACGAGTGACCATATATTCCGACAGCGCATATGTTACATCCACTGTCCACTCAGGGCTGTCGAAATGGAGAAGAAGAGGGTTTAGGAGAGCTGATGGCACTCCAGTGCAACATGCCCTCCTATTGGCTGAACTAATTGAAGCAATAAATGACACCCAAGAATTAGCTTTGGTCAAATGCACCGCACACACCAATGGTGAAGACCACATCTCAAAAGGGAATGCAGCAGCAGACGCACATGCGAAGTATGCTGCATACTTTGGTGAGATATGGAACCCCCCAGAGTCACAGAGAGGGAGAGGAAGGGGAATGGCTAAGGAGATGTTGATAAGAGAAGGGTACACCCATCTCCCAGCCAAACAGATTATGGAGCTAAAAGCGGCTGCACCAATGGCCGAAAAAGAAATATGGCTAAAAAGAGGATGCGCAATGTCACCAACCGACGCACTATGGCGCCAGGGTGACACTGGAAAGATTGTAATACCACTGGCACTATTGAACACCGCCCTGAGCCAACTACACTACCCAGCCCACACAGGCAAGGAAGTAATTGCAGCACGAATTAGGGAAGACTGGTTCTACCCCGAGTTAAACTCTCATGTGTCAAATTTTATCAGCAATTGTCTCACATGTCAACAGTTTACGGCCGGTCATACTCTGAAGGTGATAAGAGGTACTATACCCCGGCCAGAGGGACCTTTCCGGCATCTCGATATTGACTATGTTGATATGATCAACGTATGTCAAGGAAATAGGTATATGATTGTAGTAGTAGCATTTACTGACCACGAGAGCACTGCGAGTGTTCTTGGTGATGAAATGTACCAATATGTGTCTTCTTTGATTACTAGTGTAGTGTGTGTGTCTCAACAGCTCGAGCGCACGCGGGGCGGGTCTAACAGCGATCAGCAAGAAGATGTGGATAAAGAATTGGAAAAGGAAAGAATGTGCAAAGTTGCTAAATGTGACCACGTACTACTTCGCAATTTCAACAGAAAGTGGAACAGTCCAGGATTCACTGGCCCCCATCTGGTAGAGGAGGTATCAACAAGAGCAGTAAAGTTACAGGACAAACGTGCTTGGAACCACCTACACGACGTAAAGATCTACAAACTCCAGACTCGCCCCAGCGCCACCGACAGGGCCACTGGAAGAACAACAACAGCGTCACCAACGGAGGAAGAGACTTCTTCCACAACTAACAGCCTAAGTGTCCCCATACCCTGCCACCCCCCAGATCCCCCAGAGACAACTATTAGAAAAGAAAGGGGTGATCCCCATACCGTCCACCCCATGGTTACACGATCAAAGGGTAAAGAGACTTCTGCCAGTTGAGCCCCAAACCCTCTGCCATTGACCCCCTACCCACTGTAGTAACAATTGAACTGAAGGACATTGTTTTGCACATATACACATGTAAACACCTGAATGTTCTCTTTCTTTTCTCTCGCACATGCAGGTACAGCGTATTATTGTACTGTTAAGAAAGTAGATAACTAACCAATTCACTGCCCAGGAGTAGATGGTACCCTCAGACGATAATTACCTGGAAGAATTGTCACACCAATTTGTATATGAAGTAAAAAGGCCAACGTACCTGAAAAGAAGGAGGGTACGTGTCTACTACACAGCATTCCTCTTGGCCATAGAACATTCAATTCCCCACCTCCAACCATACTTACCTGCCCTGAGAGATAGATCGCTTAGATCGGCGTGGGAACAGCTCTTCGCCTGGGCAACTGTAACGTCGCAAGAATAAGCTGCCGGACTGCAGCAAGGTAAGAGCAAAATGCCGGTGAAAATAGCATTTGTAATAAAATTGATAGGGATTTTTATGATCACCGGGTTCTTGGCTGCCTCTGTATGGCAGTACAGCTATGCTATCAATATTATTGCTGTACCCAAACCTAATACACCCCCACCCCCAGCTGCAACAGGTGTTGTGTCAGGTGGTACTAGTAAAATCCAACACAAGGAAAATAAAGTTAAACGCAGCGCATACTCAGATAATAAAGGCATTGACAACTACGTACAAGATTCAGCACACATCTCAAACAACATATGGTATCAACACATGACCCACATAGGTAAGCAGACAAGAGAAGACAGCTGCTACGTTTGCTCATTGATCCCATACACCATGAGCGCTTCTCAAACATTTGTTGCCACGGAGATAGATGGAAAAATAGCACAATGTATAATATACCTGGCACTGTTCCAGACGAAAGGAAGATTTCCAGGGACAGTGGTGCATCTGGTGTGGAAAACACGAGATACATATCCATATGAAAACAACTTCCTCAAGACTTATTTGAGTTACCACAAGAGCAGTTTACACGCTGAAGGATTCAAATACATAACAAGTGGTCCTGAAAAAGGAGAAACAAAGAAGGTAACACTGCAGTACCTACCATGTGATTGGTACGCCACTGAAGTCCCTGGTAAAAACGGATGT
The DNA here is from genome assembly GCF_040938575.1 of Ambystoma mexicanum. Lineage (NCBI taxonomy): Eukaryota > Metazoa > Chordata > Amphibia > Caudata > Ambystomatidae > Ambystoma > Ambystoma mexicanum. The sequence continues at coordinate 518,228,102 of NC_090926.1, read as the reverse complement.
TGGGAAAGACCACGGATGATAATAACAGGGAAGGTGTACATGGACAACAAATGTGACATAGGAGTGGTTGGCAGTAACATGGTAACAAGAGAAAACATTTCAACTATTGATGGACATAACCATAGATGTTGGATGACTTGGATCAAGTACGTACCCATGCTCACATGGATGGAGAAGGATGAAGACCCAATAACAATATTGCCGCTAACTGCGCCTAAGGTATGCTACCAACATAAAGGAGAGGTGGATGTAGGATACAATACCAACTGTGAAAGCGTGATGGAGTTACCTGAGGGGGGAGCAGGAACAGCAGTAGTAATGGACCATTACTGGGCCTGTGGAGACAAGGCGTACCACACACTGCCCCCTTTGTGGAATGGTGTATGCACTATAGTACACGTTAATGTACCATCACTGGTGGTGCCCCAGAAGCATGTAGATATGGCGAATTTCCCCAAGATGGATGAAGGGAACAAAAGGAAGAAGAGATCTGCACAGCCTCGGAAATGGCCAGAGAACAGACGCAACGGCAACAACACTGTCCTCAACAGAAGGAAAAGACAAGGAGAACCTCTGACAGGAAATTACCTGTGGGGAAGGTCGGAAACAGCACTGACCTCAATTCTGCCGGAACACAGACTATTCAGCAGAGCAGCTATGTTCTTCTCCTCAATAATACATCCTGGACTGCAGGCCTACGCAAACGTGAAATGGCTCCAGATAACTAGATGGGAACAAATGATGACAATTAACTCTACAGTAAATGGATTCAACACAATAAAAGAGGAATTGCGAGCAGTAAGAATGGTTGCACTACAGAACAGATATGTACTGGACCTCCTCACAGCAATGGAAGGAGGAGTTTGCGCAAAGATAGGACAATCATGCTGCACATTCATTCCTACTAACGATACTGACAATGGTACACTCACGGAAGCTGTATCACAATTGGCCCAGATGCACTCAAAAATGATGGATGAAAGTAAAGGTGTGAAAAAGGATGAGAGTTGGTTTTCAATATTATGGTCATGGATGCCATCTTGGCTGTCAGATGGACTGAAGATTATAGTTGGATGTACTATTTTGGCTGGAGCTACACTGATCATAATAAGATTTTGGAAAGCCCGGAAGGCACGCACCACAGACGAGATGATCGAAATGGTTGGTATACACCTCTTGATGCCAACAGATGACGGCCAACACACAGACACAATCATAAAAGAGAGAGAGAAGTTGCACAACCAGATCATCACCAACCACCTGGACCCACCATCTGTCAAGCTCGAAAACCCAGGAAACCCAAGGAGCTACATAGGGAAATGGGTATACTGCACTCCTGGAGGAACCTGTGAATATATGTACTGGTCATTTGAAGTCCATGTTAACCACTATGGACATTTGGGAGGAATAACTAAAATATGGAGAGTAAGAGGAGATAAAGAAAAGGATATGTTTGTGGTCGACAAGTCGACCAGAGGGGGGACTGAAGTGGGAGAATGGAAGACCAGACTCCCGCCCTTCCCCCCTCGTGCTTGGCCTAGAGGATCACAGCCTAGACACCCGCCACAAGAAGAGTTTGCCTATCTAATAGACAACCAAATACCCTGGTACAGGAACATACGGATGTGCCCATCTACCTGCCCAGCAGCCCGCCCTGTCCATGCCGACACCTGCGGCACGGATCAACTCGACTAAACCTACACGTCGTTAGAGATGCCATGACGACCCAGCCAATGGTCAGCACACCCGTGCAAATATACACACCGGACACTCCCACACCAATCCATACGAAGAATATACTCAGTGCTATGACGTAGGCGACAGACATACTCACGGACGTGCATCTTTATTATTTTCCACATAGGCTCTCAAAATGCAGAAACGCAAGACGCATCATGAACTTATCTAAAAAGGCTTGCTCACGCTTCTTCTAAGAGCCATGTACCATAATGAAGAATATAACCGGGACACGATACTGAGGATAAAGCAATATGATACCGTAACCTAAAGCGCTCTGCATCAAACGGTTCCACCTATGCACCAGGCCCAAGTAGGCCGCAAGCAAAAGCTTCCATGAACATTGAATGAGCAAGAACTGGGTTGCTGACCCTGCAAAATGAGCCCGGCGAAAGCGCACCGCCAAGGGCACGATGTTGCAATCTTGCACGCTGCAAGCCAACGCCAAGGTCGCACCTGCAAGATAAACCAGGCACACAGTAGGAAAAACAATATTAATTATGTTGAATTTTGCCTCAAACACGGTCCCACCTCACGTGACAAAGCCAAACCTGACAAGATGCCAAGCCCAGGAGGAAGGAGACGCCTGAATCCCACGTTTCAAGACACAGGCAGATACAATTAAAAGACTCATTGGGCATCTGCAGCAGTGGGAGTAGTCGACCTCCCAACATATGAATAAATCCTCACATTGTTTACACCTACCCATATTAAAACATTGTTGCAAATGACAGGTGCACCGCGAGCTGGGAACAGCGATAGTCCCAAACTGGGAGGCTCGCGAGCGGACCAATCAGAACATGGGGCTCTTATCACTGACGCCATTAACATTGACCAATCCTCAGAGGTCTTCATGTAACAATTTTCATGTATCAAATTGAAGGGACAGCCCAGGTATACCACCTGACTAACCCTCAGCCACTAACACCGTTCTCTATATGTGCGCTATACTAACCCTACCACTCGAGTAACCAATCCAGAGTGGAAATAGGTTTTTTACTAAACTTTGTAAGATGACGCAAGTAGCGCGTCATACTAAGGTAAAAAGGGCCTGCGAGCCCCACGATTGTGTGTGTGTCAGGACGGACGCGTACGCTCCTTGACTCATCCCTGCCGTTTTGTCTAATAAACAGCAGAGTCACCTTGCTTCTTGCGTGTGTCTCATACTCTATCTCTTTTGGGATATACGGGAGGAGTTGGGGCCTCCCCGCCCGGAGGTCTGCGGACGGCCCGGCCGACCCCGGCAGAATTTCCCCCCGACACTACATATATTAAAAAAAAATTGCATGCAAACACAATCTATGTTTAAACCTTTATAAAAATACTTATACAATTTCATATTTTTTGTTTTTATTTATTTATTTACTTAATTACTTTAAATTAGACATGACATTGAGGCGCTATTACCTAGAACAGTTTACTTACAGAAATAGTGGTATTCACTAATATATTATAAATTTCACAAGACATAGTAAAGATATTTTTTTTTTGCTACAGTTAGTCGTTCAATACAATTTGTTCATTAAGAACATATCATATGTACTGAACTGATGCAATGTATCTTATGTAAATACATTAGTTTAATGGTTTTACAGAAGGCACTGAGGATTTCAATTAAAAAAATCAATATCTAAATTAAAAACAGTGCTATATACAAACAAAGTTACTAATTTGAAGCTTTTACAATTGCAGTGAAGACCAGTTTCCTGAAAAGAAGCAGCTGAATTTGAAGAAGAAAGAAAAACTAAGAAGTTACCTGTTAATTTAAAAAAAAGTAAGTAAAATATCACCATTGTGTCCAACATAAGCATCCATCTCTAGCAGAATTTGTAAAAAAAGTTGAAACAAAATAGCTAATACAATCATTTAGTGAAACACAAGAAGTTTCAAGTACAACAACTTCGCTTCCTCTATCAAAATGTAAAACAAACCAAAAAACAATTAACAGAAAATCAGCTATCAGTACAGATAAAACTACTTTTTCAAATTTTAATATAGTGCAAAGTAAGCATACCAAGAAAAGTATTTTAGCCAAAATATAGCGTCACAAAGTCCTTCAAAATCTTATAAAAACAGGAGAGAAATCAGGTTCAAAGCTTAAAACCTATCGTAGGAAATTAATCTTAGAAGCATTGATGGACAGTGCAATTCTTCTAAAAAAAAATTTATTTATTTTACTGTTAAACAAAATGAAACCACTAACAAAACTAATAACTAAATTACAAAAAAGACTTCTCAAAAAGAAAAATGTCAACAGAAAGAACTTATTAAGTATCTGCGGAGGTGAATGGAATCACACTACGAGCACAGAACCATATTTTAATGAATAAGCATACAAACAAAAGCAAACAAATACAATTGCCATAAATAGCAGTAGTCAGGTTATGAAAAAAGTGAATAATACCATAATGGAACAAGAAGTACTCCTTACAAAAATATGCCCTGAAAACTTAGAATCACCACTCCATTCAACTGAATCAGAACGTCTAGTGTACAAATGGCGTTGCACGTCAATGTGTAACATTCCCAAACAATGTTTCAAATCTTTACGCCAATTCCTCAATAAATTTGTAAAAAGCAAAGACAAAATCAAAATTAAATTACTGCAAAATATAGATACCTGTCCAGTGCGCAAGTACACAGGACTACAAGGACATTCATTGGCCTGCATTACAGGACCTACTTGTAGGATATCAACACATCATTCAACTATAAGAAATCTAGTCTATAAACTGTACTATGCTAAAAGTCCTGCTTTAGCTCTAGCAAAGTTAAATAACATCCTTCTACATGGTACAGCAAAAGACCTACTTGAGGAAATTCACTATATCCAGAAAAAGTATTTTGGAAGTGAAACCCATTTACAGAATGAAATAGCTTTAAACCAATTAAGCAACAATTCTACACATGGCAAACTTTTGCTAAACACATACAAAAAAGAAATACTAAAATGTAAAAGTACATCAGCTGAAGTACCAAACCATGTATGTGTATGTTGCCGTAGAATTTTTTATAAAAGTAACACAAAAACTGTGGACCTATCATACAAAATAGAAGACAATGAAGATTCTAAATGGTTTGAATTAGCTCTCTACCTTGTAGCAGAAAACAAATATGAAATAACTTAGCCCTTAATACTTTGCAGTTATTGCACTACAAAACTTGACAACAACCAAACTCCTTCACGTTCTATAACAAATAATTTGGAATTATACCCAGTACCAAAAGCTCTACAATAACTTAATTTATATGAGAGCATCATAATTCATACAGTACACCAATTTCAAGCAATAATACGCCTTCAACCAAAAACAGCAAAATTACCTCCCTCTGAATTGGTAAAAGGCATTCGTGGAAAAGTAGTTTATTTACCATTAAATCTAAAATAAAATGTGCATACTCTAGGAGTGCAACGTCCAATGCAGCAATCTTTAATTATATTAGTAAATGGAGTACCTACAAAAGACAAAAAAATATGGCAACAGCTGGTAGATTTATATAAAGTTAGACAAGCCTTCCAATATCTTAAAGAGAATAATGAATATTACAAAGAAATTAATATTGAAGAAAACTTGAAAGATACAACTGAAATAATTCAAGAAACACAAGAAGCTGGTCAATTTGAGCTACTAGATCCTGCTACAATATCAAATACTTTAGACCATTATACAATTCATCCTTTGCACTGTAATGACACCGTACAAGATGTACTGGAAACTTACCAAATGCGTCAAACAAAAGGATCGCCAATCAGTATATGGGAAAAAAGTATAGAAGCACATGCTTTTCCTCTGCTCTTTCCTACTGGCAAAGGAGGAAGGTATGATGATAGACCTATTCAAATATCAGCTTCAGAATACCGCTCATTACGGATGTATTCTGAAGATCCCAGATTTAGACAAAATGTGGAATACATATTCCACCTACTCTTTGAAAGTGAACTAGCAACTTTATGTTACGGAGTTGCACACATATTAAAATCAGGATCACACTTTCAAAATATGACAGCTACACAATTATTAGAGAAAGTGCAACAAAAGGATGAGGTTTTACAATCAAGTATTACAAATCTATTAGCAAATATGCGTGGTACTAAAGAGTACTGGTTTCGACGTCATGGAGATGTACGTTGTATGATCAGAAACCTTGGCCCACCCACTTGGTTTGTTACATTAAGTTGTGCAGAATATGCATGGGAAGATTTACATGCTTTCCTACGCATATCAAATAAAAACAAAACAAACATAGATATTCTATCACCTGGAGAACTTTGTTCTTTGGATCCTGTTAATGTTTCAAGATATTTTCACCATTGCTTCATTGCTATGCTACATTTTATTTGTAATAAAACTGCTCCTCCCCTTGGAGAAGTGCAACACTTCTTTTGGAGAAAAGAATACCAAGCCAGAGGAGCACCACATATCCACATGCTTTTATGGATTAAAGATGCTGCTAAATTTGGTCAAGACAGTGATGCCACTGTTTTACAGTTTATTGAAAAATATGTCACTTGTGAAATTCCATCAGAAGCCACAAATAGTGATCGTCATGCACAAATTTCACAATTTCAAAGACACAAATGTGGAAAATATTGTCGTCGCAAATACAAAAACAAAGGCAAATACTACACCAAATGCCGATTTGGTTTCCCTAGACCAGTTACAAATACAGGTCAAGTAAACAACCTCATGTCTTCAGTTAGACATAGTGTTAAAGGTAAGTCACCTAAAAATACATATTACATAAAATGAAAAGAAAAAGAAAACGATATCAATGATTATATTGCAATAATTGCCCACTTATGGAATGCAAACATAGAAGTGCAGTACATTGCAGACAATTCTACAGCAGTTGCACGATATGTCACTGCATACTTAACTAAAGCAGAAAAGACAGAGCTCCAAGACCTCTGGAATGACCTGTCATCAGATAAAACAGTATCTCAGAAATATTACAGCTTGGGCATAAAAATGCTCACCCATAGAGAATGTGGATCTTATGAAGCAGCTGATCGTTTAACTGGTACTTCATTGTATGGTAAATCTGAAAATATAGTATGGCTAAGTCTTGGTCCAGCTAAATCTAGAAAAAGAGTTCTAAAATCATATGAAGATATAGAAAAAATAGCCAAACATGATCCCAACAGACAAGACATTTTAAAAAACAATTTATTGGACACATACTACCCAAACAGAAGTAATACTTTGGAAAACATGTGTCTATACCAAATATCCCAAAACTACACATACAAAAATAATATGAAACCTGATGAAAAAAAGGTAAATATAGAGTGACAGACTGTGAAGGCAGCTTAGTTAAACTCACTAAACCAAATTTAATTAATCATATCAAATTGTCATTGAAGACTCTTCAACATAAAGAAGTATATTACATGTCCCTGCTACAACTCTTCAAACCATGGAGAAAAGAAGAACAATTACTAGATAACTATGACTCATATGAGGATGCTTTCAAAGCAAATGAAAGCACTATAACTGATGTAAACTTTACACAGTACAAAACAATGTTGCACAATGAACAGCAACATGAAGAAGTACTTCAAGCCCAACTAGATAAGAATACCCCTGACAGTAGTCAACCTTCTGTAACAGGAAGCCAAGAACCACTGGGAGAACCACTAATAACAAATGAGGCAGAATTAGCTATGATAGAAGTAGAAAACACCATGTGTCAGTATGAAGATAAGGAAGACTTAAAACTAAACAATGAGCAAAGTAGCATTTTTCAAGAAGTAACAAAACAAACTGCACATGGTGTAAAACATGAAAATAAAGAATGTTCCTTCCATAATTATAAACCTATACTACTGTACGTCAGTGGTGAAGCTGGTTCTGGCAAAACATTCCTAATCAAAATCATTAGTAGGTTCCTTCAACAATTGACAAACAACAAACTGTCAGCTGTTGTCACTGCCCCCACAGGTTTATCTGCCTACAACATAGGTGGTGTTACATTACACCGATTACTACTATTACCAGTAGAACACCAGAACAAATTAGACTATTACAAACTTTCTGCAAAAGCTGCAATGGAATTACGCAGAGTATTGAAACAAATGAAAATGCTACTAATAGATGAAGTGAGCATGGTCTCCAACCTGATGTTAGCTTTGATTCACCTCAGATTACAAGAAGTACTCAAAACAGACTATGAAAAGCTCTTTGCAGGAAAACACATTATTGTTTTTGGAGATCTGCTTCAATTAACACCAGTAAAAGGTGAACCTATTTTTAAAACATTAGGGCACAAACTCTGGCGTAGAATTGTTGGCAACATTGGAAATGTCAACCTTTGGCACCATTTCCAATACAGAGAATTAACAGAAAACATGCGCCAATCTGCATGTCTAACTTATGCCAACATTTTAAAAAGTTTGAGAGTTGGTATACTTTCTAAAGAAGCAGAAGCAACATTGAAAACCCGGCACATTAATGCACTTTATGGCGATAATGCATGTGCTACAGATGTTATGGAACAATTATCCCACAAAAATGTCAATTGTATGGCCTTAATGCCAACTCTTGCAAGCTGTCTCAAATTCAATGAAATAATGTTAAGTAAAGAAATGCAACCAATAATGGAAATTAGCGCCACAGACAAACTAGATGTACATGGTATAACACTACCCATGTGTGACCAAGCCACAACAAGACTAAATAATTTAGAAAAATCAATCTCAAACACAGCAGGCTTAGTAAAGATGTTAAAATTATCCTTAAATTGCAGAGTAATGCTTAAACGTAACCTTGACGTGGACCAAGGACTAGTTAATGGAGCACTGGGTACACTTGTTGGCTTTCAAACATACCCACGTGACAACAAAATTCAGTTTGTCAATATACTCTTTACAAACTTTCAGAAGTAAAACGGATAGGACGCTCAACAGCTAGATTCCTTCTCTTCAAAGATATGTATGTACACAGAGAACAATTTTCTCTAACTCTTGCATACGCAGTCATGATTCATAAATCACAAAGTCTTACCCTTGACAAAGAAATGATAGATATTGGTAATACAGTCTTTAAAGAAGGCATGAGCTACGTAGCACTATCACGCTTACGTACACCTGACGGTCTATTTCTAATCAACTTTGATGCAAGTAAAGTAAATGCTGATATTCCTTGCATTTTAGAATATAATAGACTTCGCTCACTATTTGACTTCGCCAAATGGCCATGCACCCAAGACTCTATGCCCTGGCAACAACCACCGCAGCATATCACATCCATAGAGTCAAACATTTCAACTATGATCTATGGGAAACTTTTAATGTCCGCGAACAATGTGAGTGTTCTTAGAACACTTTGAACTTGCCAGCGAACAATACGGACACCGTTTTCAGGACACCCCCTACAAACATTTCAGAACAACGCAATAGTTCTTAGAACACTTTCAACTTAACAACGAACAATACGGACAGTGTCCTAAGGACACCCCCTACGAACATTCCAGGACACCGGGAGTGTTCTCAAAAACGTCTTCAGAACACCCCCATTTTGTTAATTTGTGAACATTTCAGGACACCGCGGGTGTTCTTAGAACACATTCAACTTGACAGAGAACAATATGGACAGCGTCCTCAGGACACCCCCTACGAACACTCCCCGTACACCGTGAGTGTTCTTAGAAGCGTCTTCAGAACACCACCATCTTGTTTATTTGCAAACATTTCAGGACACCGCAAGTGTTCTTAGGACACATTCAACTTGACAGAGAACAATACGGACAGCGTCCTCAGGACACCCCCTACGAACATTCCAGGACACCCGGAGTGTTCTTAGAAGCTTCTTCAGAACACCACCATCTTGTTTATTTGTGAACATTTCAGGACACCGCGAGTGTTCTTAGAACACATTCAACTTGACAGAGAACAATATGGACAGCGTCCTCAAGACACCCCCTACGAACACTCCCCGTACACCGCAAGTGTTCTTAGAAGCGTCTTCAGAACACCACCATCTTGTTTATTTGCAAACATTTCAGGACACCGCAAGTGTTCTTAGGACACATTCAACTTGACAGAGAACAATACGGACAGCGTCCTCAGGACACCCCCTACGAACATTCCAGGACACCCGGAGTGTTCTTAAAAGCTTCTTCAGAACACCACCATCTTGTTTATTTGTGAACATTTCAGGACACCGCGAGTGTTCTTAGGACACATTCAACTTGACAGAGAACAATACGGACAGCGTCCTCGTGACACCCCCTATGAACACTCCCCGGACACCGCGAGTGTTCTTAGAAGCATCTTCAGAACACCCCCATTTTGTTTATTTGCGAACATTTCAGGACACCGTGGGTGTTCTTAGAACACATTCAACTTGACAGAGAACAATACGGACAGCGTCCTCAGGACACCCCCTACGAACATTCCAGGACACCGGGAGTGTTCTTAGAAGCGTCTTCAGAACACCACCATCTTGTTTATTTGCAAACATTTCAGGACGCCGCGAGTGTTGTTAGGACACATTCAACTTGACAGAGAACAATACGGACAGCGTCCTCAGGACACCCCCTACGAACACTCCCCGGACACCGCGAGTGTTCTTAGAAGCGTCTTCAGAACACCCCCATTTTGTTTATTTGCGAACATTTCAGGACACCACGGGTGTTCTTAGAACACATTCAACTTGACAGAGAACAATACGGACAGCGTCCTCAGGACACCCCCTACGAACATTCCAGGACGCCGGGAGTGTTCTTAGAAGCGTCTTCAGAACACCACCATCTTGTTTATTTGCGAACATTTCAGGACACAGTGAGTGTTCTTAGGACACATTCAACTTGACAGAGAACAATATGGACAGCGTCCTCAGGACACCCCCTACGAACACTCCCCGGACACCGCGAGTGTTCTTAGAAGCGTCTTCAGAACACCACCATCTTGTTTATTTGCGAACATTTCAGGACACCACAAGTGTTCTTAGGACACATTCAACTTGACAGAGAACAATACGGACAGCGTCCTCAGGACACCCCCTACGAACATTCCAGGACACCGGGAGTGTTCTTAGAAGCTTCTTCAGAACACCACCATCTTGTTTATTTGCGAACATTTCAGGACACCGCGGGTGTTCTTTGAACACATCCAACTTGACAGAGAACAATACGGACAGCGTCCTTAGGACACCCCCTACGAACATTCCAGGACACCGGGAGTGTTCTTAGAAGCGTCTTCAGAACACCACCATCTTGTTTATTTGCAAACATTTCAGGACACCGCGAGTGTTCTTAGGACACATTCAACTTGACAGAGAACAATACGGACAGCGTCCTCAGGACACCCCCTACGAACACTCCCCGGACACCGCAAGTGTTCTTAGAAGCGTCTTCAGAACACCCCCATTTTGTTTATTTGCGAACATTTCAGGACACCACGGGTGTTCTTAGAACACATTCAACTTGACAAAGAACAATACGGACAGCGTCCTCAGGACACCCCCTACGAACATTCCAGGACACCGGGAGTGTTCTTAGAAGAGTCTTCAGAACACCACCATCTTGTTTATTTGCGAACATTTCAGGACACAGTGAGTGTTCTTAGGACACATTCAACTTGACAGAGAACAATATGGACAGCGTCCTCAGGACACCCCCTACGAACACTCCCCGGACACCGCGAGTGTTCTTAGAAGCGTCTTCAGAACACCACCATCTTGTTTATTTGCGAACATTTCAGGACACCACAAGTGTTCTTAGGACACATTCAACTTGACAGAGAACAATACGGACAGCGTCCTCAGGACACCCCCTACGAACATTCCAGGACACCGGGAGTGTTCTTAGAAGCTTCTTCAGAACACCACCATCTTGTTTATTTGCGAACATTTCAGGACACCGCGAGTGTTCTTAGGACACATTCAACTTGACAGAGAACAATACGGACAGCGTCCTCGGGACACCCCCTATGAACACTCCCCGGACACCGCAAGTGTTCTTAGAAGCGTCTTCAGAACACCCCCATTTTGTTTATTTCCGAACATTTCAGGACACCGCGGGTGTTCTTAGAACACATTCAACTTGACAGAGAACAATACGGACAGCGTCCTCAGGACACCCCCTACGAACATTCCAGGACACCGGGAGTGTTCTTAGAAGCGTCTTCAGAACACCACCATCTTGTTTATTTGCGAACATTTCAGGACACCGCGAGTGTTCTTAGGACACATTCAACTTGACAGAGAACAATACGGACAGCGTCCTCAGGACACCCCCTACGAACACTCCCCAGACACCGCGAGTGTTCTTAGAAGCGTCTTCAGAACACCCCCATTTTGTTTATTTGCGAACATTTCAGGACACCGTGGGTGTTCTTAGAACACATTCAACTTTACAGAGAACAATACGGACAGCATCCTCAGGACACCCCCTACGAACATTCCAGGACACCGGGAGTGTTCTTAGAAGCGTCTTCAGAACACCACCATCTTGTTTATTTGCGAACATTTCAGGACACAGTGAGTGTTCTTAGGACACATTCAACTTGACAGAGAACAATACGGACAGCGTCCTCAGGACACCCCCTACGAACATTTCAGGACACCGGGAGTGTTCTCAAAAACGTCTTCAGAACACCCCCATTATGTTTATTTGCGATCATTTCAGGACACCGCGGGTGTTCTTAGAACACATTCAACTTGACAGAGAACAATACGGACAGCGTCCTCAGGACACCCCCTACGAACACTCCCCGGACACCGTGAGTGTTCTTAGAACAGTTTCACTTTGCTTGCGAACAAAACGGACACATATTGAGTCCTTAGAACACCCCCCAATCAGTTTATTTAGAACATTTCAGAACACCCGTGATGTCCGCAAACAAATCGAACACAAAAAGAACATCTAACACATAAAAAACACAACTTTCATCCTATCTTATACACTCCCACCCTCCCCAAACACTCCTACACACCAACACACTCTACAAAATACACATTTTGAACAAAGTTTCACCGCGCTGTCCGCGGACGTCCGTGAATCCAAGATGGCGGGCGCTACCGAAAAATCTGACGCGCTTCACTCTCCACGTCGTCCAGTCAGCGAACACGTTGCATGTACGCGAACATCACGCAAGACGATTGGCCAATCAGGACACTGTCCGCGGAGCGAACAGGGAAGTGTGTCCGCGAACCGAACACAGATATCACTAATTTTTTTTACCTACTTTTTGGTCATTTTAAAAAAAACTACTGGACGGATTTTAACCAAATTTGCAAAAGCACGCTTTCGGGACCAAGCCGCTGCTCCTGGTCGAAATTTGTTGGAAATCCGTCCAGCGGTTTGGGCTGTAGGCGCGAGCAAACATTTTTTCCCATTCAGTTTATGGTAAAAAAAAAGTTTTGGGACCCCCCCTATAACTTTGCCCCCCCTGGACGAATCCTCACCAAACTTTGCAAAATAATTCAGAGTGACCCAAATACTTTTTTTTGCAATGTTTGGTGGGGATCCGTCCAGGGAGAGCGAAGTTATAAACCACCCAAAAAGTGCTCTTCCATGAAAACAGCAACTTAACCATAACTACTACCGTGGCCATGTAATATATATATATATATATATATATATATATATATATATATATATATATATATATATATATATATATATATATATATATATAAAGTGCACAATAATGAAGAAGTGGCAGAGGTAAAGATAGTAATCCTATAAAAGAGATAGACTGGATTAAATATATTAAATGGATATACCATGGAAATAGGCATCTATTTAATAGTATCCATACTGGTTGTGAAAATAACAAGAGTTTTAATATGACCTTCAAATGTTGCGATATCAAAACAGTAATTGTTAAAACTAAACATTCCTGTGCCCCTGGACCTCAGGTAATACCAAATTTAATATACAAGAGAAATCCAGTATTTTGGGAAAACATATTCTCTTGTTTGTTTACCACAATCTTTATGATTGATTTCATTTCCGTCAGTTGGAAGGCATCCATCTTAATACCTAGATTCAAGAAAGGGGCTTGTGATGATCCTCACTATTACAGATTGCTAGACATGACAGATGCCGGCTCAACATTATTTGAGCAACTCCTATTAATATAGGTGAAGGGATGGATTAAAAATAATAATATACTGTCCAAGCAGCTAACAGGCTTTCAAAGAGGCACAAGCACTCTGTATGATGTCTGGACATGATTGTACCTGATATGAGATCATTTGAAAGAGGACGATTCATTGTTTATATGTTGTATTGATTGTAAAGGTGACTTTGGCACAGTTGACCACCAATTGCTTTGGAATAAACTTGCCAAAAGTGGTCTTAACCCATTGATACTGCATTTATTACATGCCTTTTATACAGATACAGTTGCCCAAATAAGGTTAAATCTGGAGGGTGCCCTAAGCAAAATAATTGGGACTAATATTGGTATAAAACAAGGTTGTTCACGTGCTTCCACTCTCTACAATACTTTTTCTTTTATTTATATGATTGAATAGTTCAATCTTTCAACATGTACATTTGACAAGGTAAAATTACACAATATGCATATGATATGTCATGCATTTGAATCACATTCATTTTAAAATCATTTGAGAAGGAAATACGATAAATACAAAAAGATGCATTTCTGCATGTTTAAAAGTGATATAAACAATGTAAATTGGATTGACAATTTCGTTAATGTCTAGCACTATTTAAAATTACAATTCAATTAAGCAACATTTCTTATTCATAAATTATTTCAGAAATTGCTATATATTTGTGTCTAGCTGCAGCAAAGTAATGAAGTTCACTGCAGCAATGATAACTGTCATGCGATCTCCTTGAAATACACTATGGCATAGCATATCAAAAGTGAAAGGGTGTCTATTTGGAAAAAGGTGTTGTAGAAAATGCCTTCTGTTATCTAGGAGAGTTGGGCACACAGTCACAAGATGTTTGAGGGTTTCTCTTTCCGTAATATCTTTGCAAAATGTGTAAGTTCTTTCTGAAAGGATGGTTTTAGTTCTTTTACCAATTGCATCTCAAGTTGGCCACAAGTTTGAGACTAACTCTTAAGAAAATAGATCTATATTTAGGATCCGGAAATCTAGTCAAATACAGTTCTGGATTATTGAGGGCCTTGAACGAAAAATTACCGTGTTTGAATTTTTGATAACATGCACATTGCTCACTAGCCGTAATCCAATCATGCTGCCACACATTTTTGCTTTGCACAATTGAGATTGGCTAACAGCAGTTTTAATGACACACCTGCTGCAGCGATTGCATCAGCAAACAGTTTTTTTTTTCCATCGCAGTGTCACAACATCAATAGTGGTGGTAAAGTATACCGCTAAATTTGCCAATATAGAATGTTATTCTGGATTGCACATATATTCTCTTTAGAGCATAAGAGTCTTCCATGTGACTACTGCAGTTAGGGATACTAAGCTAAGTTCATGACGTATAATGCACATCGGTTTTGAAATAGGAAGGCACAAGACTTTTTTCCAGAAATGTCCTTCCAGTTTGGTCCAATAAGCTATACCCTGATGAACCCTAGTTTCTGCTCCGTAGGAACCTGTTTCTGCTTGTAATATTTTATTACAGGGGCCACAGTGATTTGCACCAACAGGTTTCTTTAGATCATGACAAGTGTCCATGGCTGTACATGTAGCACCAATATGTTTCTTTGGGGTCCACTAGCCACCTACTTAGGTCATGGCCACAGCACATGTTGCACAAATACGTTTCTCTGGGCCCACTAGCCATGGCCTTCAATCTTGGCCACTACCCGTGTTGAGCTAATGTATTTCCTATGAGCCCACTAGCCATGGCCTTTGGCCCCATTAGCCACGGCCTTTGACCGTGGCCACTAAACATGTTGCACCAATACTTTTCTTGGGGATATCTAGACATGGCCTTCAGCCATGGCCAGTGATGATGGATTTCGGCCTTGGCTACAGTTGCACAATGGGTTTCTTTGGGACCCAGTATCCATGGCCTTTGACCATGGCCCGTGGCCACAACCTGCGGCCTTGGCCACTATCCGTGTTACCTTTCAAAGTGCATCATGCATATTTTGTATTATAACAAGCATTCGATGTCTGGCAAGTACTAATTAATTAATCTACAGCTAAAGTGCATAGTGCATATCTAATACTTATCGCAGTGTACACCTGAAGTGTGTAGTGAATATCTGATAATTATTGCTTGTTTTGCCAATGCAAGTGTTTTGCACATATCCAATGCTGTTTGAATGTTTTAGCAAATGAGCAATGCATCTACTCCTAATGTCCTTCGAGCATGGCTAATACACGTTGCTTGTTTTGTCAAGGAAAGTGATACTTGCATATCCAATGCTGTTTGAATGTTTTAGCAAATGCCGACCAGTAAAGTGACAACCTATCTTTATCTCAACGTAAGGTTCTACACCACTTTTATGTCAAATTACTTGGTTTTGACGACTAACTGGACTGATTGATTGACCGGCTTCGTCTTCTTCAGAGCAGACATATGTTAACGGGGCCACATTCTACAAACAAAACACGTTTACTTAAAGCCATGGGATTCTCTCAACTATCTTTAACTTGAGCAAATATTTGTAATCCAAATGATGCATGATGTATTTACTGTATCTTGCACAGCACTTAATCGTAGCCACACAACGAGTTCTCGTTTCTCACTAAACAAAATTATCGAAAAATACTGAGTAAGCTGACCTTCACAACAGTCTGATTAGGGAACGTGGTGCCAAAAAAGCCTGCAATAATGAGAAGTGGTCATGAACTAGTGTGTACTCTCACACTTCGCTTCTTCGGCTCTCCTTCCAACAGCAATGATTCAGAGGGAAATAGCGCTGTTACTTACTGAAATGCCGCTACACCATCCCAGGTGCTGCCAACTGAAAACATGCAGCCGGAGCATGGAGAGCCACAGTATTTAAACGTAATGAAACACGTAACGGAAAGGTATAGGGCCGTGTGACTAGTGCGTTGTTCAAAACGCAACATAAGCTAGACTGTTCATAAAATGCAGACAGCGCCCAGTCTAGAATTGTCTTCACAATTGTTGCAGTTGCAATCACTGAGCTGCAGCTTAAACTCATGCGTTCTTTCAGATATTATTGGAATTTCACGTCTCAAATATGCAACCACGTGGCCACTGTGAGATTCTCCACCTGTCAGTAACTAGGCTGCTGTTGTTTCGTGTGAGATGATACAAGTTAGGATATTCCAACTGCAAGGAGAATTGGTAAAAAGTAAATGAGAAAAAGGAACACTTCTGAAATTCTCCGTTCTAAAAATAAACTGAAGCCGATGCCGCCCACCAACACGGGCTCATTGGCAAAAACGCCCTACATTTTAAACAGCTTTGTCAAAGAAAAAACGACATCTGGCACACTGGATAATGGTTAAAATTCCCTGTCTTGCAAGATGTGGAAATATTTTCAAAGGAAAATTATAGCACAGGGCAACGATTGTGGCAAATCAAATCCTTACTATGAAGCCATTGGCGATGTACAGTATAGGGGTGCAGTGCGGGACTAATGTGGTCCTGCCGGCTGCACAATTTGGCCCACGAGTCTTGAGAACTGGGACCGTTTGTAGGACTGAAGTGGAAAGGACTTTGACCTACATGAGCGAAGGTGGCTCCTAAGACCCCCCCCACCGCAATTGCTATACAATGCCCAAAGTATACAATCTTTCTTGCATCAGAGGACAATGGGATTACATCAGGGCATACTAGTAAAGGTTCTAGAAGCATACACAATGAGGACATTTTCCCCACAGACTGTAGCCTTTTTCTAAATTGGGGCAAATTGATGCAGATATTTAGTAAAGTGCAGGAACTTTGGAATATATCCCACATAATATAGAACTTGTGCAATTTCCAGCATTATATAGCCAAAGTAATTGGGCGATGGGGTCTTTTGTTTCTTTGGTTGTAGTTGAAAAGCTTCTTAGACATGTTAAAGATCTTCTCGATATGGGTTTTACTATTCAAATACTGCAATTAACTACAGCCGAAGACCGATTAACCACATCTATGTATACTCTGGAGGGTAAAAGGCAGCTAAACGCCATGAGGAAGAGGTTTGAACACAGTTTGCAAACTAAGAATATCTTTGATAATAACGCCAGCTTACAAACACAGGCAATGGCAAACTGGGTTCCAGCATTAGAGGGCCGTCAGCATTGACATTCTGATGATTTGAAACCATGGCAAGTGCTCTCATGGAATACATGTGAGTTTAGGTATTTTATTACACAAGGAAGGCACCGAAACATTATGTGCAGTTAATGTTTTCTTACTCCAGGAGACTTGGCTTGTCTCTGCCATTTCATTTGATGGCTATACAATATTTACGTAGGTGGCTACAAAGTCTGACAAAGGACGGCCTAAGGGTCGTCTCTGTATAGGTGTCAGAGGCTACTTGGATGCTATTAACCGGAACCTGGGTATACAACATGTAAATTGTATTTGTGTGGTAATCAATAACTTCCCTGGGAAAAATGATCACACTTTATCGATCAATTTATATGACCCTCCAGATGGTTCTCATAACAGAAATATGGTTCCATGAGTAATAGAGAGCTTGCAAAAATGGTGGAGTTAAATATCCCAGGAGGGACATTTTGGATGCAGGTGATTTTAATGTGCAGTTCATTGGGGTTGAGGACGGGTGTATGCTGGAGAGTGGTTTTGTGTTGCCTGGTAGATCTTCTACATTGGGCACCAACCTTAGTTGCATAGTTAATTAGCAAGGGACGTGCATGAATGTAAGCCTTATTGGAGTATAACATTGACCCCTTACTGACTAGTGAAAGTAATAGTCTGCTTGGCGTGTTCACCTTGAGGAATGATAGCCATACATCACGACTGGATTGCATGTTTGTTACTGATACTTTGCACACATCATAATTGAAATATAAGGTCTAAAATACTGCCTTGAGTGACCATACAATGTTGTGTGCCAGATTTACAATAAGAAAGCCTGTTAAGAAAAACAAAATATTAGCAGAAGCCACAGTCTCCTTACAGGGGAACAGAGAAGTCTGGACTGACACTAATCTAGATAGGATTAACTTCTGGATACTCAATAACTTCTGTTCTCCTTTAGGATTATTGAATAGCTGTAGGGGTGACGTGTGAATTATTGGAATTAGTGTGGCCTCAGAAGCAAATGCCAAAACATGTGGCAATTCAAGACAAAGGAGTGTTGCCTCTGTTTGTTATGGCCATTTATCAGAGAAAGGTGGCCCTTCGTCATAAAAGCATTCAACTGATTTGAAAAGTAGTAATCTCTCTGCCACTCTTCAAAAAAGTGTGATAGGTGGGCATCGAACAAGCATTACTTTACAGTTTAAAGATCATTTTAATACTTTTTTTCCAAACCAGCTGTGTTGGAGATTGAATTTTCTAAGATATGTGTTCTTGTTGTGGGTTGTTGACACATGGGTAGTGTCATACCATGTACGTCCAGTTTGTCAGTTGCGGAAATTTCAATTATTGGTTGCATTTCTTTTTTCAACATTGTTTCATTGAATTTGGAACAGCTTCCAAGAGTTGGCATCAAGGACATACAATTGATATTTTTGTGTGCTAATTTTTCCAGACATCAGTAGCACATGAGGTATGGCCATAGAGTGTATGGATGTGCCTGGTTTTTAATATTGATTGTGCTTTTTGAGATAGTACACCAAATCTAATACTTTTTAAAATGTTGGTGTATGTGAGGTCTGCAGACTGGCACATGTTTTCAGTTTAATTCTCTGTATTGGAAATGTTGCCAAAGGTTTACATTTCCTAGGCTGCCAAGAGTTTTACGGCACAGTTTGTGCCGTAAGGTTTTAAAAATATTTTCAGCAGCTTTCACTGGTGCCAATTGATGAAAATCTCTGAAAACAATAATGTGTTTTCCTCCAAAGATCAGGTCGCAGTCTGTTTTGAGAAACTCTACTAATCTGAGTTGAATTAAAGCCAGCATTATGTTGGAGACCATGCTCACCTCATCTATTATCAGCATTTTAATTAGTTTGAAAACTCTGCATAGTGCCAATGCAGCTTCTGTGGAAAGTTTGTAATAGTCTAATTTATTTTGGTGTTCTACTGGAAAGAGTAGTAATTGGTGTAAAGTGACACCACCTATGTTGTAGGCAGCTAAACCTGTGGGGGCAGTTACAACAGCTGACAGTTTGTTGTTTGTCAATTGTTGAAGGAACTTGCTGATGATTTTGATTAAGAATATTCTGCCTGAACCAGCTTCACCACTCATGTATAGCATTATAGGTTTTTTAGTCTTGGCAGGTACAGTTTTTATTTTCATGTTCCACACCATGTTCAATTTGTTTTGTTATTTCTTGGAAAATGCTATGCTGTGCATTGTTCAGTTGTGATTTCAGTACAGCAAAGTCTTCTGTATATTGTTCATACTGACACATGGTGTTTTCTACTTCTGTGATGGCTAATTCTGCCTCATTTGCTATTAGTCGATGTCCAAGTGGTTCTTGGCTTCCTGTTACAGAATGTTGACTACTATGTAGTCCCCTTGTAGTTGGGCCTGGAGTTCTTCTTCATGTTGCTGTTCATTGTGCAACATTTTTTGATACTCTGTAAAGTTTACGTCTGTTATAGTGCTTTCATTTGCTTTGAAAGCGTCATCATAGGAGTCATACGTATACAGTAACTCTTCTTCTTTTCTCCATGGTTTAAAAGGTTGTAGCAGGGACATGTAATACAGCTCTTTATGATGAGATGTTTTTAATGACAATTTGATATGATTGATTAAGCTGCATTTGGTAAGTTTCACTAAGCTGCCTTCACAATTTACCACTCTGTATCTACCTTTCTTTTCATCTGGTTTATCATTATTTTTGTATGTGAAGTTTTGGGCTACGTGGTAGAGACACATGGTTTGCAAAGTGGTACTCGGGTTTGGGTAGTATGTGTCTAGTAAATCGTTTTTCAAAATGTCTTGGCTGTTGGGATCATTTTGGCTATTGTTTCTATGTCCTCATATGATTTGAGAACTCTTTTTCTAGATTCAGCAGGACCAAGACTTAGCCATACTATATTGTCAGATTTTCCATACAAGGCAGTACCGGTTAAACGATCTGCAGCTTCATAGCAGCCACATTCTCTATGAGAGAGCATTTTTATGCCTAAACTGTACAATTTCTGTGATAGTGTTTTGTCAGATTATATGTCATCCAAGAGGTCCTGAAGTTCTGTTTTCTCTGCTTTGATTAAGTAGGCTGTGACATATCATGCAACTGCAGTGGAATTGTCTGCAATGTACTGCACATCTATGTTTACATTCCATAGGAGGGCAATGATTGCTTTGTAATCATTGATGTATTTTGTTTCTTCTGTTCTTTGTATGTAATATGTGTTCTTAGGTGATTTATCTTTGACACTATGGGCCTGATCACGACTTTGGCGGTAACGCCGGCGGTATTACTGCCGGCGGTATTAGCCCTACCGTCGAACTCCCCGGTGGTAATAGCGCCGGATCACAAGTTCGGCGGTAATGTAATGCCCCATTCCCCATTGGGCTCAATGGGGAAAATTTGCACTCTTACCACAGGTGGATTTCCCGCCAGCAGTAATAGTGTACATTTTTGGCGGATTTCCCACCAGCTCAGAGCTGGGGCAAAATCCACTGAAGTCCTGATTTGGTGGACCCTTAAATCCGGCAGTAATAGCGCTACCGCCAGATTTAAGGGTTTCCACCAAAGTCGTGATCAGGCCCTATGTCTGACCATTTGTTGAAACTGGTCTAGGGAAACCAAAGCTGAATTTGGTGTAGTATTTCCCTTTTTTTATATATATTTGCGATGACAATATTTCCCACATTTGTGTCTTTGAAATTGTAAAATTTGTGCATGAAGGTCACTATGTGTTGTTTGGGAAGGGATTTCACAACTGACATATTTTTGGATGAACTGCAAAACAGTGGCATCGCTGTCCAGACCAAATTTAGGAGCATCTTTAATCCACAAAAGCATGTGGATGTATGGTGCTCCTCTGGCTTGGTATTCTTTTCTCCAAAAGAAGTGTTGAACTTCTCCGAGTGGAGGAACAGTCTTATTACAAATAAAGTGTAGCATAGCAATGAAGCGATGATGGAAATATTGTGATACATTTACAGGATCTACAGAGAAGAGTTCTCCTAGTGTTTTTATACCTATGTTTGTTTAATTTTTGTTTGCTAAGCATAGTAAATCGTGTAAATCTGCCCATGCATATTCTGCACAACTTAATGTTACAAACCAAGTGGGTGGGCCACGTTTTCTGATCATACAGCATACATCTCTGTGACGTTGGAAGCAGTATTCTTTTGTAACATGCATGTTTGCTAAAAGATTTGTAATACTTGACTGTAAAACTTTATCTTTTTCTTGCACTTTTTGTAATAATTGCATAGCTGACATAGTTTGAAAATGGGTACCTGATTTTAATGTGTGTGCAACTCTGTAGCATAGAGTTGCTAGTTCACTTTCAAAGAGAAGGTGGAATATGTATTCCACTTTTCGTCTGAATCTGGGGTCGTAAGAATACATTTGTAGAGAGGGATATTCTGATGCTGTTATCTGGGTGGGTCTATCATTGTACCTTCCTCCTTTTCCAGGAGGAAAGAGTTGAGGAAAGTCCAGGGCTTCTATACTTTTTTCCCATATGCTGATTGGAGATCCTTTGGCTTGTCGTTTTTGGTACGTTTCAAGTGCATCATCTATACAGGGTAATTCATAGAATTTCGCAGAAAAGTGTCGCAAGCGGCTGGCGCAGAGTGTCCGCGTGCGATTGACTGCGCCAGGCACGTGCGCTAAAACCGATTTCCGCGCACAGCGTATTCATGGATTTTAGGCTCCCAAACCAGCCGTGGCGCAGAGTATCGCAGCGACCCTGCAGCAGCGCCAGTAACGCCCCCAAGAACGCCCTCGCGCAAGGAAAAGCCATCAAAATCGCTAAATCATCGCAAAGGGCTGCGCTAACCCTGGACCAGTTTACAGGGCTGCCAAACAAGGAACGCAAAGCGGGTAACGTTCATATCAGGGGTACGCGGGAAGTTTTACACGCGATTAGCCAGGGTACGTGTATTACAGGGGTACGCGGGAAGTTTAACACGCGATTGGCCAGGGTACGTGTATTAGATGGGTACGCGTGAAGTTTTACACGCGATTAGCCAGGGCACGTGTATTACAGGGGTACGCGGGAATTATCACACGCGATTTGGCTGGGTAGGTGTATTACAGGGGTACACGGGAAGTTTTACACGCGATTTAGCTGGGTACGTGTATTACAGGGGTGCGCTGGAATTATCACACGCGATTTGGCCAGGTACGTGTATTACAGGGGTGCGCGGGAATTATCACACGCGATTTGGCTGGGTACGTGTATTACAGGGGTGCGCGGGAATTATCACACGCGATTTGGCTGGGTACGTGTATTACAGGGGTGCGTGGGAAGTTACACAAGCGATTAGGCTGGGTGGGTCCTCACAGGTGTTCCCTGTACACCCTCCACGGCCCCTGCAGGCAGCCCACAAAACAGGGGACTACCCTGCACACCTGCTCATGTCCCCCTGCACCCCCACCCCCCAGCCACCAGGGGCAGCCTCCACCAGGCCCCCACTCACGTCTCCCACCACCCCCACCCCCCAGCCACCAGGGGCAGCCTCCACCAGGCCCCCACTCATGTCTCCCACCACCCCCACCCCCCAGCAGTGCAGGGGCAGCCTCCACCAGGCCCCCACCCATGTCTCCCACCACCCCCACCCCGCAGCAGTGCAGGGTCACCCTCCACCAGGCCCCCACTCATGTCACCCACCACCCCCACACACCAGCAGTGCAGGGTCACCCTCCACCAGGCCCCCACTCATGTCACCCACCACCCCCACCCCCCAGCCACCAGGGGCACCCTCCACCAGGCCCCCACTCATGTCTCCCACCACCCCACCCCCCAGCCACCAGGGGCAGCCTCCACCAGGCCCCCACTCATGTCTCCCTGCACCCCCATACCCCAGCCACCAGCGGCAGCCTCCACCAGGCCCCCACTCATGTCTCCCACCACCCCCACCCCCCAGCCACCAGGGGCAGCCTCCACCAGGCCCCCACTCATGTCTCCCACCACCCCCACCCCCAGCCACCAGGGGCAGCCTCCACCAGGCCCCCACTCATGTCTCCCACCACCTCCACCCCCCAGCAGTGCAGGGGCAGCCTCCACCAGGCCCCCACCCATGTCTCCCACCACCCCCACCCCCCAGCCACCAGGGGCAGCCTCCACCAGGCCCCCACTCATGTCTCCCACCACCCCCACCCACCAGCCACCAGGGGCAGCCTCCACCAGGCCCCCAGCCATGTCTCCCACCACCCCCACCCCACAGCAGTGCAGGGGCAGCCCCCACCAGGCCCCCACTCATGTCCCCTATCACCCCCACCCCCCCAGTCACCAGGGGCAGCCCCCACCAGGCCCCCACTCATGTCTCCCACCACCCCCAAACCCCAGCAGTGCAGGGTCACCCTCCACCAGGCCCCCACTCATGTCCCCCACAACCCCCACCCCCCAGCCACCAGGGGCACCCTCCACCAGGCCCCCACTCATGTCTCCCACCACCCCCACCCCCCAGCCACCAGGGGCAGCCTCCACCAGGCCCCCACACATGTCTCCCACCACCCCCACCCCGCAGCAGTGCAGGGGCAGCCCCCACCAGGCCCCCACTCATGTCCCCTATCACCCCCACCCCCCCAGTCACCAGGGGCAGCCCCCACCAGGCCCCCACTCATGTCTCCCACCACCCCCCCCCCCAGCAGTGCAGGGTCACCCTCCACCAGGCCCACACTCATGTCTCCCACCACCCCCACCCACCAGCCACCAGGGGAAGCCTCCACCAGGCCCCCACTCATGTCTCCCACCACCCCCAAACCCCAGCAGTGCAGGGTCACCCTCCACCAGGCCCCCACTCATGTCACCCACCACCCCCACCACCCAGCCACCAGGGGCAGCCTCCACCAGGCCCCCACTCATGTCTCCCTGCACCCCCATACCCCAGCCACCAGGGGCAGCCTCCACCAGGCCCCCACTCATGTCTCCCACCACCCCAGCCCCCAGCCACCAGGGGCAGCCTCCACCAGGCCCCCACTCATGTCTCCCACCACCCCCACCCCCCAGCCACCAGGGGCAGCCTCCACCAGGCCCCCACTCATGTCTCCCACCACCCCCACCCCCCAGCAGTGCAGGGGCAGCCTCCACCAGGCCCCCACCCATGTCTCCCACCACCCCCACCCCCCAGCCACCAGGGGCAGCCTCCACCAGGCCCCCACTCATGTCTCCCACCACCCCCACCCCCCAGCAGTGCAGGGTCACCCTCCACCAGGCCCCCACACATGTCATCCACCACCCCCACACCCCAGCAGTGCAGGGTCACCCTCCACCAGGCCCCCACTCATGTCACCCACCACCCCCACACCCCAGCAGTGCAGGGTCACCCTCCACCAGGCCCCCACTCATGTCACCCACCACCCCCACCCCCCAGCCACCAGGGGCAGCCTCCACCAGGCCCCCACTCATGTCTCCCACCACCCCCACCCACCAGCCACCAGGGGCAGCCTCCACCAGGCCCCCAGCCATGTCTCCCACCACCCCCACCCCGCAGCAGTGCAGGGGCAGCCCCCACCAGGCCCCCACTCATGTCCCCTATCACCCCCACCCCCCCAGTCACCAGGGGCAGCCCCCACCAGGCCCCCACTCATGTCTCCCACCACCCCCACCCCCCAGCAGTGCAGGGTCACCCTCCACCAGGCCCACACTCATGTCTCCCACCACCCCCACCCACCAGCCACCAGGGGAAGCCTCCACCAGGCCCCCACTCATGTCTCCCACCACCCCCAAACCCCAGCAGTGCAGGGTCACCCTCCACCAGGCCCCCACTCATGTCACCCACCACCCCCACCACCCAGCCACCAGGGGCAGCCTCCACCAGGCCCCCACTCATGTCTCCCTGCACCCCCATACCCCAGCCACCAGGGGCAGCCTCCACCAGGCCCCCACTCATGTCTCCCACCACCCCAGCCCCCAGCCACCAGGGGCATCCTCCACCAGGCCCCCACTCATGTCTCCCACCACCCCCACCCCCCAGCCACCAGGGGCAGCCTCCACCAGGCCCCCACTCATGTCTCCCACCACCCCCACCCCCCAGCAGTGCAGGGGCAGCCTCCACCAGGCCCCCACCCAGGTCTCCCACCACCCCCACCCCCCAGCCACCAGGGGCAGCCTCCACCAGGCCCCCACTCATGTCTCCCACCACCCCCACCCCCCAGCAGTGCAGGGTCACCCTCCACCAGGCCCCCACTCATGTCATCCACCACCCCCACACCCCAGCAGTGCAGGGTCACCCTCCACCAGGCCCCCACTCATGTCACCCACCACCCCCACACCCCAGCAGTGCAGGGTCACCCTCCACCAGGCCCCCACTCATGTCACCCACCACCCCCACCCCCCAGCCACCAGGGGCAGCCTCCACCAGGCCCCCACCCATGTCTCCCACCACCCCCACCACGCAGCAGTGCAGGGGCAGCCCCCACCAGGCCCCCACTCATGTCCCCTATCACCCCCACCCCCCAGTCACCAGGGGCAGCCCCCACCAGGCCCCCACTCATGTCTCCCACCACCCCCAAACCCCAGCAGTGCAGGGTCACCATCCACCAGGCCCCCACTCATGTCACCCACCACCCCCACCCCCCAGCCACCAGGGGCACCCTCCACCAGGCCCCCACTCATGTCTGCCACCACCCCCACCCCCCAGCCACCAGGGTCACCCTCCACCAGGCCCCCACTCATGTCTCCCACCACCCCCACCCCCCAGCAGTGCAGGGGCAGCCTACACCAGGACCCCACCCATGTCAACCACCACCCCCACCCCCCAGCCACCAGGGGCAGCCTCCACCAGGCCCCCACTCATGTCTCCCACCACCCCCACCCCCCAGCCACCAGGGGCAGCCTCCACCAGGCCCCCACCCATGTCTCCCACCACCCCCACCCCGCAGCAGTGCAGGGGCAGCCCCCACCAGGCCCCCACTCATGTCCCCTATCACCCCCACCCCCCCAGTCACCAGGGGCAGCCCCCACCAGGCCCCCACTCATGTCTCCCACCACCCCCAAACCCCAGCAGTGCAGGGTCACCCTCCACCAGGCCCCCACTCATGTCACCCACCACCCCCACCCCCCAGCCACCAGGGGCACCCTCCACCAGGCCCCCACTCATGTCTCCCACCACCCCCACCCCCCAGCCACCAGGGGCAGCCTCCACCAGGCCCCCACCCATGTCTCCCACCACCCCCACCCCGCAGCAGTGCAGGGGCAGCCCCCACCAGGCCCCCACTCATGTCCCCTATCACCCCCACCCCCCGAGTCACCAGGGGCAGCCCCCACCAGGCCCCCACTCATGTCTCCCACCACCCCCACCCCCCAGCAGTGCAGGGTCACCCTCCACCAGGCCCCCACTCATGTCACCCACCACCCCCACACCCCAGCAGTGCAGGGTCACCCTCCACCAGGCCCCCACTCATGTCACCCACCACCCCCACACCCCAGCAGTGCAGGGTCACCCTCCACCAGGCCCCCACTCATGTCACCCACCACCCCCAGCCACCAGGGGCAGCCTCCACCAGGCCCCCACTCATGTCTCCCACCACCCCCACGCCCCAGCCACCAGGGGCAGCCTCCACCAGGCCCCCACTCATGTCTCCCACCACCCCCACCCCCCAGCAGTGCAGGGGCAGCCTCCACCAGGCCCCCACCCATGTCTCCCAGCACCCCCACCCCCCAGCCACCAGGGGCACCCTCCACCAGGCCCCCACTCATGTCTCCCACCACCCCCACCCCCCAGCCACCAGGGTCACCCTCCACCAGGCCCCCACTCATGTCTCCCACCACCCCCACACCCCAGCAGTGCAGGGTCACCCTCCACCAGGCCCCCACTCATGTCACCCACCACCCCCACACCCCAGCAGTGCAGGGTCACCCTCCACCAGGCCCCCACTCATGTCACCCACCACCCCCACCCCCCAGCCACCAGGGGCACCCTCCACCAGGCCCCCACTCATGTCTCCCACCACCCCCACCCCCCAGCCACCAGGGTCACCCTCCACCAGGCCCCCACTCATGTCTCCCACCACCCCCACACCCCAGCAGTGCAGGGTCACCCTCCACCAGGCCCCCACTCATGTCACCCACCACCCCCACACCCCAGCAGTGCAGGGTCACCCTCCACCAGGCCCCCATTCATGTCACCCACCACCCCCACCCTCCAGCAGTGCAGGGGAAGCAGGCAGTCAGGCAGCAGCAGGTGGGAGTGCTCGGGCTCTGGGGGGCAGTAGTTCGGCCTTCCGGGCAGGAGCGTGGTATTCCGTGTGCGTACGCGTGGCCAGCTTGGTAGGGAGTGATTTTGCACGTGAAAATCCTGCACGTCAGCGTGAAAACTGAGGAAAGGCCCTCAGCGCGTAAGCGCGTCTGTGACGTGACCCGCACAGGTGTTTCCCACACAGCACGTGATGACAGAGCACACGTGGAAAGACTGCACGTCAGAGTGTAATTGCGTGTGATTGGTGGAAATGGCCCTACACGCAGAAGTGACAAAGCGTGTGATTGGTGGAAATGGCCCTACACGCAGAAGTGACAAAGCGTGTGATTGGTGGAAATGGCCCTACACGCAGAAGTGACAAAGCGTGTAATTGGTGGAAATGGCCCTACACGCAGAAGTGACAAAGCATGGAATAGGTGGAAATGGCCCTAGCGCGTACACGCCGCGTAAGTGACGCTGGACGTGTGGGCCTGTATAAAAGGTACGTGTAGAACACGTTTTCCTTGTACGTGCTTTTCGTGGAGAGCGAGTGGGTGAATTCTGTACTTCTTGTCATTTCACACGCGATTTACTTCACGGCGTTTCAAGTTCGTATTCCCTGTTACCTCTGACAGCTTTTTCTCTTTTTTCTCTTTTACTGGTTTACCTGGGCCTGTTCCCTCAAACAGTGTTCCCTTCTTCTGTTGTCCTGTCTCCTCAGACAGCGGACAAATCTTCTTTTGGCGGGGGTGTTGCCAACCAAACGTGCTCCTTTTACACGCTAGTTTACCAGGCAGACGGTGAGTCACGCACGTATCTAACATCTGTGCTTGCCCCGTGTGTAGCCTACCCCTTCAGAGGTCATTCTAGGCTGCGTGTGACACGCATACGTTCATTCTTGTGTTACTGGGTGCCACAGCGTAGTGCAGGTTTTTCTTTCTGCACACGTGGTCTAGGAGGGGTTGCGTGCACGTCATCTCCCTTTTTTGGGCCTCCTGTGCGTTGCGTGACCCGTCATCTTTCCCCAGGGGTTACATTCAGCCTTGCTAGAGCACTAGGGTACAATTACCATCTGGTACCCAACCCCTTTGACCCCCAATTGCCGAGGACAATAGTCTACATCCACTCCCATACGCACATTAACATCAGTGCCATGGCTGGGAGGCGAGGATTCCGTAAGGGTGGCAAAGGTGGAAGAGCCACAAGTGGTGGCCGTGGTGGATCCGGTAGGGGACGTGGTCGTAACTTGCAGGGTGAGCCTGTCCCCCCATGTGTGGAGGACCAGTCACGGGCACCCACAATCCCCCCCCCTTCCCCCCCTCCCATTGAGGCTGATGTGGCTGACACCATCCATGCTCAGCCCTTGTTGGACCAGCCCATTGTGGCACCAGACCTGGCTGACTCCATGGCTGACTTCCAGGTCAGCAGGGCTACGACACGTGCGCTGGTGCACGTTGATGCCATCATGCCACGTGGATCTGGGGCAGCAAGGTCCTCTGCTGCACCAAGGAGGCAGGGCAGAGAGGCTGCAGGGGCAGCTGCGGCTCCATCCACCCCAGCCCTCACACACCCAGCCAGGACAGTGTCGGTCCTAGTCCATGCTGCTGACATTCCCCCTGACACCATCACACTAGAGCCAATGCCTGCACCAACTCCCATGCTGAGTGTGCAATCCCACACTCCTGATACAGAGTCCACCAGGGCTCCTGCCCCTAGTGTCCCGAGTGGCGCAGGACACTCAGGATCACCACCACCTTCCAAGCGGAAGAGGAAGAGTGCTCGTCCGGCACAGGCTGATGCCCCAGACACGGCTACACAGTCCGGCCCGTCCAGGAAGCCCAGCTTCACGGATGACGAACTGAATGCACTTGTCGAGTATGTGTCCGGACATGACAACGAGATGGTCATTGTTGCAGGATCCAAGACCACACCTGCACAACGCCAGGCACACTGGCAGACCGTTGCGGACATCGTAAGTGCCCTTGGAATCGTGAGGCGCACAGCCAATGATTGCTATAAGCGCTGGAATGACCTAAAGCGCAGGGCAAAGAGTAAGCTGGCCTCAAGTCATGCCGCAACTCTAGTGACTGGAGGTGGGTCTCCAGTAGTAGACATGGAACTCACTCCACATGAGTCAGTCGCTGGGACCTACGTCACGGAGGAACAGATCCAAGGCGTGGGAGATCTGGCTGATTACGAGGCATTGTTCGGTGAGTGCACATGCATGTGTGTGTCATCCATGTGCATGGTGTGTGTGTGAGGGCTTCTGTTCGGGTGCCAGGTGAGAGTGTGTGCGCCTGAGTCGTATGGGTCAGCCATGTGCTTCATGCAATCCTTCCTGCGCAGCTGCATTTGGCCATAGCAGTATCCCTTCTGCCAACAGTAGACATCTAGCACAACTGCACGCCAGTTGCCCTTGAAGTGTCACCTTGACACAACATATTTGCTTCTTTTTCACTGTTCATTCAGTCAGTTTGTTTGCATTCCACCACTTTCACTAGGCATGTCGCTGTCCACTAGTCACATGTCTGACATGGGTATGGTAAAGTGGAGTGACTTTGTTACCTGGATATCATTTGTACACACATGTCCCTGTGCAATTTGACCATTTCAGACTGGCAGCTCCAGGTGAAAAATCTGACCTGTTAGAATTAGAAAAGCAATTACATGCGGGAACTGGACTGAATGAATAGGTGCTGCCCTCCTCTCCATCTTCACTCAATAGCAATGGTACATGCCATCTGTGTGATGGCATGTGTGTTTCACCTGCCAATCACAGGCCAATGTGTGATGCCACTGCCAGGCAGCATGCAGAAAATGTGTTCATCTTCCATCTTGGTGTCATCAGTGTGTGCCATTTGCCTGCACTTCATACGCAGTGAGGGTGCATGCATGGGAGGGTTTTAGTCATGTGGGACATGT
The DNA here is from genome assembly GCF_040938575.1 of Ambystoma mexicanum. Classification (NCBI taxonomy): domain Eukaryota; kingdom Metazoa; phylum Chordata; class Amphibia; order Caudata; family Ambystomatidae; genus Ambystoma; species Ambystoma mexicanum. The sequence continues at coordinate 518,197,129 of NC_090926.1, read as the reverse complement.
GTCAATCAAGTACTGGTTCTCTTGCTTCTCAGCCCTCAATGTGTGCCATGGTGCTAATGCCTGTTTCCATTTCTTTGTTTTCATGTCTTTGCAGGGGAAGATGCACCTGATACTGCTGGGGTTGTGGAGATGGTGCAGACCCAGGAGGTGTCCCAGGGCCGACCAACCACCAGTGAGGGACGTGGTGTGGTGGTGGGGGAGAACCCACAAGTGCTGCAGGTCGTGCTCTCAAGGGGTGTCTCTGGCTGCACCTCCCCCGAGCTGTACTCAGGTGTTGATTCGGATGAGACCTACGTGCCGTCGCAGGTGAGTGTTCCAGGGAGGGATTCTGTTCTGTCTCACCCACCTGCACCAGGGTCAGTACCCTCCATGGGGATGTCAGTGTTGGCAGCTACGCCTTCGGTGGTTACGGATGCAGGGTCACACTCCGCGACATCTGATCCTGTTCCTGGGCCAGCAGATCAGAGGGGGAATGCAGTCCTGCAGCCTCAGGCAGTGCCGGCACAGCAAGGCGCAGTTCGCCTTGCCCCAGACAGGTGTGGTGCCCGCCGACATGGTGGCCGTACGCCACCCGGCAATACCGCATGGGAGCAATCCATTTACGTTATGGCTACCCAACAGGCTGCATCATCCGAGATGATGGCTCAGGCCATGGATAGGGTGGCCACTTCCATTGTCCCCCCAGAAAGGCTGATGGAGCGACTAGAGCAGGCAACCGACTCCATCTGCCAGTCACACAGGGAGGACATGTTGGAGTCCAACAGGGACAGGCGGGCGGCACTGGCGACTCTGCAGGAGGCCATCTCCATTGAGTCCCAGGGCCACAGGGAAGCCCTGAGGCAGGAGCTCCTTCACCTCAGGACGACTCTTGTTGAGCTTGAGGCTTCAACACACCAAAGGACAGAACAGCAGCTGGAGCGTCTCTCCCGTACGCTCTCAGCTGAGATGCAGGCAACGAGGGCGGAGGTCCGGGCATCCCGTGAGTTGTTGCATGGGGACCTCCGCACACTCATCCTCCAGAACCAGACCTACCACACCCGCATGCTTGCAGCCATGGAGGAGCAGATTAGGGCCTTGCGTGGGCTGCCTCCCATAGTGCAACCACCTCCGGATGCAGCTGCACAGGGTGATAATAGCGACAGCAGTGATACTCCCACAATAGGGTAGCCGTGTGGGCCATGAGCCCATGGAGGTGTTTTATCTTCCCAGGATCCACGCAGGTGGGTTCTGGTGTGCATCCTGTCCTCGGACCTCCTGGGTGGCCTCCCCAACCCCCCCGGGCCCATCGATGGCCATTTTTGATTGTTTCTTATTTTTATTTTTATTTTGATTTCTTTTATTCCCAATTTTTTTGGGACGATCTGTTGGCTTCCGTGGTTCCTGTGGGCATACGCTGCATTGTGGCTGGGCACATGCAGGCTTGTAATGTATTTGGTTCAGATGCTTGGGTTTGAGTCACACACACCCCTCCTGCTTCCCGATTCCATGGGCTTGCAAAGGGTGTGCCCAAGTGACAGTGAATTACACAGTGACGTTGGTCTCCCATGAGCTGTGTGGCCAGTCTGTAGTCAATACTGTGTATACATTCATAGTGCATATTGCTGTTGTGTTGTACACTGCATGTTGCATTGATGTGTAACTCTTCTTCTGTGTCTACCTCCCAATTTGCAGGTCCCTTCCTCATGTCCACACAAGGACCTCTAGTCTGGAGATGGGGACCATGTTGGCAGCAGTGCACCTACAACTCTACATGGCGACAACACTGCACAGTTGGTAGTGGTGGGAGTGCAGGCATTTCCAGGTGGTGAGACTACTAATATGTAACATTTGTGATGTCATGTTAATGGTACTACGTGCTCAAGTATGTTGTTGGTCCGGCATTGCTGTGAGCATTTCAGGTGTTGCAGGTTTCTAATAGTGCCACTGTACATAGTGAGACTGATGTCATGTTGTGGGGATTACTTTGTTTACCTGCAATTAGCATGACATGGCACGGTGTGTCGTGTGGCAGTGCTGGGGTTGGGTTGGCTGACATGGCACTGTCCTCTTGTTGCATTTTGCAAGTGGGTATTCATTTTAGCTGCATCAATGTGTAACTTCACAAAACTGCATTGGTGGTGTCTGTGTGGGTAGGGATGCACACATTGTGACACTTCCAGGTGAACAATCTCAGGCTGACATGGTATTCCCGGTTCATTCTCCAGACATTCAGGATCAGTGTCAGGTTGAGTCATCATTGATTGTCAGATGGAATGTGCCAGGGCAGTGTGCACTCCACAGGGGTGTGATTTCTATGTGAAGTAATTAGCCACTAGCTGTGTACGGGCTGCCTCCCCCGTGCCCTTTCCCCTCCCATGCGCAGCGGCTGTGCATGTGGTTGGGGATGTGGGGCCACCACCATGTCCACGGCCAGGCCCTGGCGTGTTGCAACGTTGTGCAGGACACATGCTGCCACTATGATCCTGCACACTACTGGGGGAGCGTATAACAGCTGCCCGCCAGAACGGTCAAGGGAGCGAAAGCGTGACTTTAGCACTCCGAATGTGCGCTCCACTATGCCCCTGGTTGTAATGTGGGCTGTGTTATATCTTACCTGGGGTGGCGTGGTGGGGTTCCGAATTGGCGTCATCATGTGAGGGCTGAGAGGGTAGGCACTGTCCCATGTGGAGGTGGTGATTGGTATCATTGGTGGGGTTGTGACCTTGCTAAGTATCCAACATGCATGCATGTGCAGTGGCATACATACTCACCAAGCAGCCATGTATCGCCATGCCGCCCAGCTTCTAGGTCCCGGCTTAGGGTGGACATTCGGTAAATGAAGCTGTCGTGGATGGAGCCGGGATAGTTGGCATATACTGAGGTGATGATTCCCTTGGCATTACATGCTACCTGCACGTTGATGGAATGCCAGTGCTTGCGGTTCCTATAGATGTGCTCAGATGCCCTGGGGGGACGTAGAGCCACATGGGTGCAGTCGATGGCACCTAGCACTTTGGGGAATCGTGCCACAGCGTAAAAATCCAGGGCGGCAGCATGCCTTTCTGCAGGTGTTCTGGGCAGGTATATGTGCCTGCGGACTGATGGGCGTGCAGTCATGATGTTCAAGACCTGGTGTAGGCAGCGTGACTGGGTGGCCTGTGACACCCCACCCACTATGACACGTCCGCTGAAATGATCCAGTGGCTAAGAAGTGCAGTACATTGAGGACCTTCTCCAGGGGGCTGAGTGCTTGGGAGCACAGGGTGGGTGATGTGAGGTCATCCTCCCACTCACTCACCAGGTCCAGTATGATGTGTGGTGGAAACCTGTACCTCCCATACACCTGGTCATCAGGCATCCCGAAAAGGCTGGTTCTGGGTGTGAATATTCTGGCCCTGACTATCCTCCTCCTCCTCCTTTGGTAGCCCACTGCCACTGCTGCTAGGAACGGTATGTTCATCCTGGCGTCTGAGCTTGTTATTGTTAAAGTCCGCAATTTTATGCTTTGCGCGTGTTCTAGGCTAGCGTGTGACCCGCGCACCCCTGGAATCCAGTTCCCAGTCCAATAGCGTGTGGAAATTCACACGCACCACGGGATACAGCGTGTGACCCGCGCACCCCTGGAATCCAGTTCCCAGTCCAATAGCGTGTGGAAATTCACACGCACCACGGGATACAACGTGTGACCCGCGCACCCCTGGAATCCAGTTCCCAGTCCAATAGCGTGTGGAAATTCACACGCACCACGGGATACAGCGTGTGACCCGCGCACCCCTGGAATCCAGTTCCCAGTCCAATAGCGTGTGGAAATTCACACGCACCACGGGATACAGCGTGTGACCCGCGCACCCCTGCAATCCAGTTCCCAGTCCAATAGCGTGTGGAAATTCACACGCACCACGGGATACAGCGTGTGACCCGCGCACCCCTGGAATCCAGTTCCCAGTCCAATAGCGTGTGGAAATTCACACGCACCACGGGTTCGCTGACGTACTTGCGTGTGTAAGTGGCCGTGCACCCATTAAATACACGTACATAGGCCAATCGCGTGTACGCGCACTTTTGTCCAATTACACGCGATGACACTCTGACGTGCAGTATCTCCACGTGTGCCCCGTCATCACGTGCTGAGTGGGGAACACCCGTGCGGGTCACGTCACAGACGCGCTTACGCGCTGAGGGACTCTGGTCCAATAGAATCGCGTATGCGTGCTGACGCGCTTACGCGCTAAGGGCCTTTCCTCGGATTTCACGCTGACGTGCAGGATTTTCACGTGCCAAATCACTCCGTATCAAGCTGCCACGCGAAAACACACGGAAGACCACGCTCCTGCCCAGAAGGCCGAGTTACTGCCCCCCAGTGCCCCGAGCAGCCTCCCACGTGCCATCTGCTGCTGCCTGCCTGCCTGGCTGCCTGCTGCCACCGTGCCCTGCCATTTGGTGCCTGCACATCAGCCATCTGCAGGGGTCCAGTTGCTGTGTCAACCCCTGCTGGAACTGAAGACTCCCGACTGGGATTACATCGCTCCACAGCCCAGCCCCAGGACCCAGTTGCCCACCCACACCTGCCTCTGGGGTTGCCATGTTGGGCACTTCCACATCTGGCACCAGTGGCAACCCCAGGCCAGAGGGGCAGAGGGGCACCAGCTTCACTGTCACCGAAGTTGGTGTCCTGGTGGAGCATGTCCTGAGGCAGTATGATGCCCTCTTTGGATCGTCCCGCGCCAGCAAGGAAGGACGGCAGAGGATCTGGGCCGACTGTGTGGTTGCCATCAACGCGGAGGGGGTGGCAACCCGCGACGTCCTGAAGATCAAGATGCGCTGGGAGGACTTGAGGTCCAGGACCCTTGTGAAGGCCCGGCGCCTCGTGGAGGGGGGCCGGGGCCGCATGAGTTCCATCCAGATGAGGGTCCTGGAACGCATACGCCCAGCGCTCCACGCCCAGATCCTTGAGAGGGAGGCCCGTCTGGAGTTGAGCGGTAAGTGTCCATGCATTACTGTGTGAGACAGGGCATGTTGCGGTGTGCTGGTTCTATGATACTTGCCTGTATGTGTGCCATAGGCCATGTATGCATGTATGTGTGCAGGGACATCATGGTAATGCATGTGCGACCAGTGATGTGTGATGCACATGGTTGTTGCATGTGTTGAAATGCCGCATGGGGAGCCCTATTCAGATTTTGAACATGAGAGCATGCCAGTCTCTGTACCTGGACATGGGTGGGGGTGAGGGATGGGTGCTGATGCCAGGTACATATATGGTAGCCATGTCTGTGTGCCTGACCTGCGTGTCTGTGACTTGTGCATGCCATGGATGCATGACACATGTGTGTGACAATGCAGAGATTCAGTAAAGCAGCCAAATTACCCTTGTATCCGCTGTGTTTGGTGTGTTTGGGGCCAGATGGATGTGACTGAAGTGAAGTGTGTGCATGTGATGGGCATGAGCCATGATGCATGTGAGTTACATATCATTGAATGTTTCAAGAGTCCATTGGACATGCATGGAAATGTCCATGGCATGCACCATGCCTGTTACTGTGTGTGTTTTGCCTGGACTGACCCATGTGTTGTGGAGGGACATGATGGAAGTGTACTTTGACAGTGGTGCTCATCTGCTATTGCTTCCTGTCTAGGGGACCATTGTACAGTGCCCTGATGCTTGTGTTCTTTGTCTCCCTCTACGCAGCGGCTAGTGAAGAAGAGGGCGGAGACGGCGCTGTGGAGCAAGGCGGCGGGGATGCCCCCACGGCTGCAGCGGAAGGGGTGGGTGAGCCCCCACAGGGGCCTGCTATGGTGGGAGACGGTGAGGAGCCATCCAGGTTGGTGGTTTGCACAGAGGAGGAGGAGGCCGCCACTGGGGCACACATGGGCCCTGGTGGGGGCATCCCTGCTGGTGCAAGTGGTGCAGTCCAGGGCCAGGGGCAGGAGGCAGCACAGGTCACCGTGGAGGGGATGTGCATGTCGCTGTCCCTGACCCTGTGAGTGCACCACCATGCACCAGCAGGGATGCCCTGTCCCAGGCCTGTCCGCAGGTAGAGGGGATGTCCATGTCACCTGACTCCCCTCCACCTGCGGACGTGGGAACCCCTGGCCGTGCGGAGAAGGTCCTGATTGGGGTCGCGATGCGCACGGCTGTGATTCGTGATGCCGTGCGTGCTTCCCGGGAGGAGCACGCACATCATCACGAAGTGCACCGTGCCGACGTGGCCCAATTGGGATCGGCCATGTTCGGGGGTTTCCTGCATGTGTTGGCCAATGTGGCGGCCCTCTCCTCCTCTGTGCAGGCTATCCACCAGTCGTTCTCCTTGCCGTCTTCCAGCCCAGATGCCACCAGGGCCCCCTGTGGACCTGCCCCGACCAATGCAGCCAGCTCGGTGGGGATCCCATCCCTGCCACAGTCGGGAGTCAGAGATCCAGCAGGGGTGGACACCAGAGCAACTGGACCCCAGCAGATGGAGGATGTGATGGCATCATCGGGCAGGGCACGTGCACGACGGCGTCGGTGGTTTCCATCAGCCTGGATGCCGTCGTGCTGGCACAGGCAGTTGCGTCGGAGGCAGCAGCAGGCTCAACGTGGGAGGCATCATGGCTCGGGGCCATCAACATCAGGGGTGCAGGCATCGGCCGGAGGGCAGGAGAACCCTGGAATGGGAGTGGCTTCCGTGTGGGAGCGGTTGTGCCAGCGGATAGGTGCGGAGCGGCAGCGGGCAGAGGAGGAACGTCTCACGATGGTCAGGGCGGAGGACTCCATGCGGAGGGCGCTGAGGCGGGCTGAGTGCCTCGAGGGTCTTCGCAGGGAGTTTGAGCTTGACACTGCGTTATCCCTGCGGGACCTCGGGGCCAGGGAACATGCCCGCCTCCAAGCCATTGACCAGGAGTTCGATGATGCCCTGGCCCATGACAACAACCAGTGAGCCGTCCGAATAGCCCGCTGCCTTTGTATATAGTTGTATAGTTAGGGTTAGGTTTCCTTTGTTTTTTTGATTTTTTTTTGGTTGCGATTGGACAATGCACCACTTTTTTGTATATAGTTCACTTTTTAGTTAGTAGTCATAGTTAGGTTTAATTTGGTAGGGCTCATGGACCCAGGATGATCTTCTTCATTGGCTTATTTTAATTTTTCAGATTATTTTCTTGGACATTCATCTTGTTCTGTTTGATTTGCTTTGTGTTTTTTCTTATTTCATTTCCATTCTACTTGCTGTTAAATACATATTATTTTTTTAATCTTCAATGTGTCGTATCATCTCATTGCTTTCAGGCATGTCATGTTGGGTGTTTTGTCATTCACTTGCAGCCATTGTGTGTGACAGACATGTGTTCAATTGCATTATTTAAATTGGGGGTGTAACATGTAATTGCCTTTGATATGTGGGTGGGTGTGATAGTTGGTTGGGCCTTTTGGCAGGGGAGGATGGGCATTACGGACATGATTGGGGAATGTTGGGACCCAGGTGCAGGGGGGCATGGATTGGACATGGGTGGGGGCCTGCTGGCAGGTGCCCCACAGTGCTGGGGGGGTGGGGGTGGTGGGAGACATGAGTGGGGGCCTGGTGGAGGGTGACCCTGCACTGCTGGGGTGTGGGGGTGGTGGGTGACATGAGTGGGGGCCTGGTGGAGGGTGCCCCTGGTGGCTGGGGTTTGGGGGTGGTGGGAGACATGAGTGGGGGCCTGGTGGAGGGTGCCCCTGGTGGCTGGGGGGTGGGGGTGGTGGGAGACATGAGTGGGGGCCTGGTGGAGGCTGACCCTGGTGGCTGGGGGGTGGGGGTGGTGGTAGACATGAGTGGGGGCCTGGTGGAGGGTGCCCCTGGTGGCTGGGGGGTGGGGGTGGTGGGTGACATGAGTGGGGGCCTGGTGGAGGGTGACCCTGCACTGCTGGGGTGTGGGGGTGGTGGGTGACATGAGTGGGGGCCTGGTGGAGGGTGCCCCTGGTGGCTGGGGTTTGGGGGTGGTGGGAGACATGAGTGGGGGCCTGGTGGAGGGTGCCCCTGGTGGCTGGGGGGTGGGGGTGGTGGGAGACATGAGTGGGGGCCTGGTGGAGGGTGCCCCTGGTGGCTGGGGGGTGGGGGTGGTGGGTGACATGAGTGGGGGCCTGGGGGAGGGTGACCCTGCACTGCTGGGGTTTGGGGGTGGTGGGAGACATGAGTGGGGGCCTGGTGGAGGGTGCCCCTGGTGGCTGGGGGGTGGGGTTGGTGGGTGACATGAGTGGGGGCCTGGTGGAGGGTGGCCCTGGTGGCTTGGGGTGGTAGGAGAAATGAGTGGGGGCCTGGTGGAGGGTGCCCCTGGTGGCTGGGGGGTGGGGGTGGTGGGAGACATGAGTGGGGGCCTGGTGGAGGCTGACCCTGGTGGCTGGGGGGTGGGGGTGGTGGGTGACATGAGTCGGGGCCTGGTGGAGGGTGACCCTGCACTGCTGGGGTGTGGGGGTGGTGGGAGACATGAGTGGGGGCCTGGTGGAGGGTGCCCCTGGTGGCTGGGGGGTGGGGGTGGTGGGTGACATGAGTGGGGGCCTGGTGGAGGGTGCCCCTGGTGGCTGGGGTTTGGGGGTGGTGGGAGACATGAGTGGGGGCCTGGTGGAGGGTGCCCCTGGTGGCTGGGGGGTGGGGGTGGTGGGAGACATGAGTGGGGGCCTGGTGGAGGGTGCCCCTGGTGGCTGGGGGGTGGGGGTGGTGGGTGACATGAGTGGGGGCCTGGTGGAGGGTGACCCTGCACTGCTGGGGTTTGGGGGTGGTGGGAGACATGAGTGGGGGCCTGGTGGAGGGTGCCCCTGGTGGCTGGGGGGTGGGGGTGGTGGGTGACATGAGTAGGGGCCTGGTGGAGGGTGCCCCTGGTGGCTTGTGGGTGGTGGGAGACATGAGTGGGGGCCTGGTGGAGGGTGCCCCTGGTGGCTGGGGGGTGGGGGTGGTGGGAGACATGAGTGGGGGCCTGGTGGAGGCTGACCCTGGTGGCTGGGGGGTGGGGGTGGTGGTAGACATGAGTGGGGGCCTAATGGAGGGTACACCTGGTGGCTGGGGGGTGGGGGTGGTGGGTGACATGAGTGGGGGCCTGGTGGAGGGTGACCCTGCACTGCTGGGGTTTGGGGGTGGTGGGAGACATGAGTGGGGGCCTGGTGGAGGGTGCCCCTGGTGGCTGGGGGGTGGGGGTGGTGGGTGACATGAGTGGGGGCCTGGTGGAGGGTGCCCCTGGTGGCTGGGGTTTGGGGGTGGTGGGAGACATGAGTGGGGGCCTGGTGGAGGGTGCCCCTGGTGGCTGTGGGGTGGGGGTGGTGGGAGACATGAGTGGGGGCCTGGTGGAGGGTGCCCCTGGTGGCTGGGGGGTGGGGGTGGTGGGTGACATGAGTGGGGGCCTGGTGGAGGGTGACCCTGCACTGCTGGGGTTTGGGGGTGGTGGGAGACATGAGTGGGGGCCTGGTGGAGGGTGCCTCTGGTGGCTGGGGGGTGGGGGTGGTGGGTGACATGAGTGGGGGCCTGGTGGAGGGTGCCCCTGGTGGCTTGGGGGTGGTGGGAGACATGATTGGGGGCCTGGTGGAGGGTGCCCCTGGTGGCTGGGGGGTGGGGGTGGTGGGAGACATGAGTGGGGGCCTGGTGGAGGCTGACCCTGGTGGCTGGGGGGTGGGGGTGGTGGTAGACATGAGTGGGGGCCTGGTGGAGGGTGCCCCTGGTGGCTGGGGGGTGGGGGTGGTGGGTGACATGAGTGGGGGCCTGGTGGAGGGTGACCCTGCACTGCTGGGGTGTGGGGGTGGTGGGTGACATGAGTGGGGGCCTGGTGGAGGGTGCCCCTGGTGGCTGGGGTTTGGGGGTGGTGGGAGACATGAGTGGGGGCCTGGTGGAGGGTGCCCCTGGTGGCTGGGGGGTGGGGGTGGTGGGAGACATGAGTGGGGGCCTGGTGGAGGGTGCCCCTGGTGGCTGGGGGGTGGGGGTGGTGGGTGACATGAGTGGGGGCCTGTTGGAGGGTGACCCTGCACTGCTGGGGTTTGGGGGTGGTGGGAGACATGAGTGGGGGCCTGGTGGAGGGTGCCCCTGGTGGCTGGGGGGTGGGGGTGGTGGGTGACATGAGTGGGGGCCTGGTGGAGGGTGCCCCTAGTGGCTTGGGGGTGGTGGGAGACATGAGTGGGGGCCTGGTGGAGGGTGCCCCTGGTGGCTGGGGGGTGGGGGTGGTGGGAGACATGAGTGGGGGCCTGGTGGAGGGTGCCCGTGGTGGCTGGGGGTGGGGGTGGTGGATGACATGAGTCGGGGCCTGGTGGAGGGTGACCCTGCACTGCTGGGGTTTGGGGGTGGTGGGAGACATGAGTTGGACATGGGTGGGGGCCTGCTGGCAGGTGCCCCACAGTGCTGGGGGTGGGGGTGGTGGGGGACATGAGTTGGACATGGGTGGGGGCCTGCTGGCAGGTGCCCCACAGTGCTGGGGGGTGGGGGTGCAAGGGGACATGAGTTGGTGTTCATTAGTTGAAGGAGACATGTGCCTTTGCTGGGGGGCATGCCCATGGTGGGTGGGCTGCCTGCGGGACATGACCAGGGATGCAGGGTAGTCCCCTGTGGTGTGGGCTGCCTGCAGGGTCCGTGGAGGGTGTACAGGGTACACCTGGGAGGACCCACACTGTCAAATCACATGTGGAACTTCCCGCGCACCCCTGATATACACGCGCCCAGGCTATTCGCGTGTGGAACTTCCCGCGCACCCCTGAAATACACGCGCCCAGGCTATTCGCGTGTGGAACTTCCCGCGCACCCCTGAAATACACGCGCCCAGGCTATTCGCGTGTGGAACTTCCCGCGCACCCCTGAAATACACGCGCCCAGGCTATTCGCGTGTGGAACTTCCCGCGCACCCCTGAAATACACGCGCCCAGGCTATTCGCGTCTGGAACTTCCCGCGCACCCCTGTAATACACGCGCCCCCAGGCTATTCGCGTGTGGAACTTCCCGCGCACCCCTGTAATACACGCGCCCCCAGGCTATTCGCGTGTGGAACTTCCCGAGCACCCCTGAAATACACGCGCCCAGGCTATTCGCGTGTGGAACTTCCCGCGCACCCCTGAAATACACGCGCCCAGCCTATTCGCGTGTGGAACTTCCCGCGCACCCCTGAAATACACGCGCCCAGGCTATTCGCGTGTGGAACTTCCCGCGCACCCCTGAAATACACGCGCCCAGGCTATTCGCGTGTGGAACTTCCCGCGCACCCCTGTAATACACGCGCCCCCAGGCTATTCGCGTGTGGAACTTCCCGCGCACCCCTGAAATACACGCGCCCCCAGGCTATTCGCGTGTGGAACTTCCCGCGCACCCTTGAAATACACGCGGCCAGGCTATTCGCATGTGGAACTTCCCGCGCACCCCTCAAATACAAGCGCCCAGGCTATTCGCGTGTGGAACTTCCCGCGCACCCCTGAAATACACGCGCCCAGGCTATTCGCGTGTGGAACTTCCCGCGCACCCCTGAAATACACGCGCCCAGGCTATTCGCGTGTGGAACTTCCCGCGCACCCCTGAAATACACGCGCCCAGGCTATTCGCGTGTGCAACTTCACGCGCACCCCTGGAATACACGCGCCCCCAGGCTATTCGCGTGTGGAACTTCCCGCGCACCCCTGGATCTTCCCGCGCACCCCTGGAATACACGTAGCCCGCTCCCCCAGGCCCGATCGCGTGAGGAACTTCACGCGAACCCCTGTAATACACGTAGCCCGCTCCCCCAGGCCCGATCGCGTGTGAAACTTCACGCGAACCCCTGTGATGCACGTACCCTGCTGAAATCGCGTGTTAGACTTCCCGCGCACCCCGGTATACACACACACGTATTTTTTGTCAGCGGGTGTCCGTGTTTGTGGGTACCCCTTTGCACGTCATTTTTCCTGGAGGGCCACAGTATGGGACATTCATCATGGCAGTATATAGGTGCTATTTGTTGGCGCACCTTTTGGCACACATTTCTTACAGCCGCAGAGACGCTACCGCCTGCTTTCTTGTGGCGGTCGTGTTTGTGCCTGTGCGCTGGTTTGAGCGTGCGCTTTTTTCCCCTATTCTATTCCATGAATACGTGTTGTAGGCGAGCGTGTGGGCGTTCCGCGCACTTGTGCCCTGTGCTTCCCCCGTGACGCCCACGTTTTGGCAAGTTGTTCCCCATTCCGAGTGTTATGCCCGTGTTCCACCTACTTTTGTTGCGTGCGCCGCGCTATGTGCGAATTTCGCTGTGGCCTGTGCGATTTTCGCTGTGACCTGGCGCACGCTGTTAGATGGCCTGTGCGCCAACGTGCGCCGCGCACTTTTTTATCGCACATCCGCTGGTTTTCTCGCGCACGGCCTTCCATGAATCGACGTGTGCTGCTTTTCATGCGATTTTCGCAATTGCACTGCGATTTTCGCTATTCCACTGCGAATCGCACGTTTTTGCCCACTTGCGCCGCGCTAATTATTCCATGAATCGGCCTCATAGTATCTTTAAAATGTAAGGGATGATTTGTATAATGGTCTAAAATATTGGATTCTGTAGTAGGATTTAGAACTTCAAATTGTCCAGTTTCTGGTGACTCTTGAATTATTTCAATAGTTTTTCTTAGGTTTTCTTCAATATTAATTTATTTGTAGTATTCATTGTTGTTTTTTTAGATATTGCATGGCTTGTCTAACTTTATGTAAGTCTACAAGTTGTTGCCAAATTTGTTTGTCTTTTGTAGGTACACCATTTACTATGACAATTAAAGATTGATCTATCGGCCGTTGCACTCCTAGAGTGTGTACATTCTCTGTGAGATCTAATGGTAAATAAACTACTTTGCCATGAATGCCTTTGATTAATTCAGAGGGAGGTAATTTTGCTGTTTATGGTTGGAGGCGTATTATTGCTTGAAATGGGTGCACTATTTGAATTATGATGCACTCATATAAATTTAGTTGTTGCAGGAGTTTTGCTAGTGGGGATAGTTCCCAGTTATTTGTGATAGGACGTGAAGGCATTTGGTTGTTGTCTAGTTTTTTAGTGTAGTAATTGCAAAGTATTAATGGGTCTGCAATTTTGTATTTGTTTTCTGCTTTAAGGTAGAGAGCTAATTGGAACCATTTTGAATCTTCATTGTCTTCTATTGTGTACGTTATGTCTATAATTGTTTCTGATACTTTTACAAGAAGTCCTGCGGCAACACACACACACATGGTTTGGTAATTCAGTGTAGGTACTTTTGTACTTTTAAACTTGAGTATTTATTTTTTGTATGTGTTTAGTAGAAGGTTGCTATTTGCACAGTAGTTGCTAGTTTGTAGTACATCTATTTCATTTTGTAAGTGGCTTTCAATTCCAAAATATTTTCTCTGGGTATGGTCTATTTCTTCGAGTAGTTGTTTGGCTGTACCATGTAGAAGATTGTTATTTAAGTTGGCTAGTGCTAAAACAGGAATTTTAGCATAGTAGAGTTTTTGGACTAAATTTCTTATAGTTGAATGATGTGTTGATATCATTTTGATATGATGGAAGGTGCTTTTGGGAATAGGTCCTGAAATGTAGGCTAATGAATGTCCTTGTAGTCCTGTGTATTTGCGCACTGGACAGGCATCCATATTTTGTAGTAGTTTCATTTTGAATTTGTCTTTGCTTTTTACATACTGATTGAGGAACTGGCGTAAAGATTTGAACAATTTTTTGGCAATGTTACACATTGATGTGCACGGCCATTTGTAGACTGTACTTTTTGGTTCAGTTGATTGGGGACATGATACTGAGTTTTTTGGGGATATGCTTGTGAACAGAGTTTCTTGTTCCATAATGGTGTTATTACGTTTTTTTTATACCCTCGTCCACTGCTATGTATAGCAATTGTTTTTTTGCTTCTTCATTAAAATATGGTTCTGTGGTCGTGGTGTGACTCCATTCACCTCCACAAATGTTTAAAAAGCTATTTCTGGTGATATTCTGTTTATGGAGAAGTCTTTTTTGTAGTTTAGTAGTTAGCTTTGTTAGTGGTTTCATCCTGTTTAAAACTAAAATAAATAACTTCCTTTTGAGAAGGATTGCTCTGTCTATGAGAGATTCTAGGATACATTTTCTACGGTAGGTTTTAAGGGTTGTGCATGATTTCTCTCCTGTTTTTAAAAGGTTCTGAAGGACTCTGTGGCAGAATATTTTTTGTAAAACTTTTTTTTGTTGCTATGCTTACTTGCCACTACATCAAGATTTATAGGTCCATTGTTAGCAGTAGTGGTAGCTGAAGTCGTGTTACTCACTTTCTGTTTGGTTTTACATTTTGATAGAGGAGGGAATGTTTCTTTACTGGAAGCTTGTTTTGTTTCGCTTAATGACTGTATTAGGTGTTTTGTTTGAACTTTTTGTAGAAAAGCTGCTAGAGATGGATGTTTATTTTGGACACTTTTATTTTCATGTTCTCTACTTCTGCATTGCTTTATACAGAGTTGCTTTTTGGTAGGCATTCTTTGGGGTCTGTTGGAGAAAATAAAAGACAGTGGCCCTCATTACGACCCTGGCGGAAATCGCGGTGCAAAATGCACCTTGGAGCACGGCGGAAAGCTGCCGATACCGCCATGGGGGTTGGCGGATTTTCCGCCCCATTCCGACCTTGGCGGGGCGGTAAATCCCCAATCCCCATTTTACCCTTCCCCATTCCCATTTTTGCCCCATAGGGTATAATGGGAGTGGGGAAGGCGTTAATTACGCCACCGTAAACTACGGTGGCGTAATTAACAACAAGGTCCCGTAGCACCATGGATTTCTCCGCCCGGAAAAACCAGGCGGAGAAAGGCTCCATGGCGCTACGGGAACTCGTAGTAGGGCGGACGGGTCCGCCACGAATATCGCTGGCGTAAACCCACTCCGCCAGGGTCGTAATGAGGGCCAGTGTGGGTTGGGCTGTTGTGCAGTGTATGCATGCTTTGTACATGAGTGTTTGAGTATGACGGTAAGTATGATTGTTGAGGTGTGTGATTGTGCAATGGGCAGGTTCATCAAGTTGGGAAGGCTATTCTTGTATTTGTGTGTTACTATACTGGTCTTCAGATGAGAATATAAAGTATGCAACTGGTAAGGGGAAGCACTAATACTACATCTAATGGTAAAGTGTTAATATATTTGTTTCTTCTACAACAGTAAAATGCTAGTGTGTTTGAGTAACAGTTAGAACATTATGTTAGTTTTGTACTTACTTTTTTGTATGGAAAGAGTCAGTTTCTTCTAAGTCCTCGTTCGTACTTCAGATGCTGTTGCTTTTCAGGAGAGTGGTGTTCACTGAAAGTGTAAAAGAAAGAAGTTAGTGCATATGTGAGTTTATAGCAGTTTTGTTAATGTAGACATTGTTTTGCACTATTCTTTGCCTATGTGCATCCTGTATATTTTATTTAGAATCTGTTAGTTGAATATGTTTTTCAAATGAGTCTAATAGTAAACGTATAGAGCACAGTTGTTTTTTTAATGTTATGTTAATGTATGTTAAGAGATAGATGAAATAATCATATGCATTTTGTGCTATATTTGCATGGTAAATGCCAGAGGTTGTACTTACAAGCATTTAATGTATGCATTTATGAAGGTGTGGGTAATAAAGCAGAAGGATTTGAAATAGAGGCAGTGGTGTTGTTTGATCGGGGAGATTTTCTAATGATATTGTCTGTGTGTGTGCTTGAATTAAGATGTATGTACTCATCCTGACTGTGTGTAATTTTAAAACACACTGGAGAGTCTTTTTCATAATTATACTGTTATTTTTCACATCTTATAATATGAAACAATGTTTTTTTAGATAGGTGTTTACCTAAATTGGGAGAGCTGAAAGATTAGCAAGTGATACTTCATCACAACAGATGGGAGAAATGACTGTAGGTTCATCTTACAGTTTATACAGGGTCAGTGGCATTTACTTAGTTCATATTTTTATTTATTTTGTTTTACATTTTTAAAGCGCTTACACAGGCCACGCGCATTGAGGCATTGATACAAGAATTGTTTGTTTTTTAGTTGCATAATTATTTTGTCTTATTTGC
Source organism: Ambystoma mexicanum (assembly GCF_040938575.1). Lineage (NCBI taxonomy): Eukaryota > Metazoa > Chordata > Amphibia > Caudata > Ambystomatidae > Ambystoma > Ambystoma mexicanum. Next base: position 518,181,167 of record NC_090926.1, on the reverse strand, counting down.
GTATTTACAATACGCTTAAACATCGAGAGGTTTCTAAACACGGACCTGGGGATCGAATCATTGCACCTTGCCGCTGAGCTATACTCTCGGGATGTAATATATTTATAGAAGAGGTGTACATGTACTGTGTAGAAAATATTCATACCTGTAGTCTGTGTTCATGCATGTGGATGTGCATGAATCTGCAAGTGGAAATCTTGGAAAGTTTTATAGTAGTTGTTGCTGTAGGTCCTTTGCAGTGACAGCCGAATTGTACTGAGAGTGATAAATAGTACATCTAAAGTGCTGATCTGTGAGGACAGAGTTAGATATAGAGTTCTTGGATGTGATTGGTGGATGATTGTGTGACTGCTCAACAGTAGCCAATGACGAAATGATGCAGTGGAAAGAGTAGAAGGGCTGCCTTAGTGTTACCTGCATGCTCCGTGGACAGCGCGGCTTTTCGGAGGCAGGACATGCTATTTTCGGGGTTTCTGAGCATGAAGTGGGAGTGTATTTTGAGGATTAGCCAATCAGGTGTTGAGGTTCTGCTTCGTATTGCGAGAGGCTGTGTGCAGTGAAGATGGCGGAGGTGTAGAAAGTCACGGTGTTGGTGATTGGAGAAATGTTTTTGAATGGTTTGGAGCAGTATGCACAATCTAGGAATGTGGCTAACCATTTAGACACAAAAAGAGTGGATGTGCTGTGGAGCACTGTGCCTGATTTGAATTTGCAGGCAATTCTAGTAGTTTGTCAGGATGTGGCTAGGTTTCTTATTCCACATGTAGTTGTGCTACACTGTGGTGCTGTGCATTTGGGCTATGTCAGTGGCCCTATTTTGTTGCAAGATTTGAAAAATTTGGTTCAGACAATCATGAAAGTCCTTCCAAATGCCAAGGTTATTTTTTCTGGTTTGACACCTAGGGCAAAATGGGACAATAAATCTGTTTATTGTCCTCAGCGAAATGTTGCTAGGTGCTTAGTCAACTGAGGCATGTTTGGTTTTATGACTAGATCGGGCATGTTGTTTTGCGACAATGACAACATTGATTCTGGTAATGTCGATTACTTTAAGGAAGATGGCATTTCTTTATCTATTATGGGAAATACCATGCAGTTTTGGAACGCAAGGGTTGCTTTGGAGAAGTTAATGTGAAGATTTTTGGAGGAAAATAAGAAAAAAAGAAAGAAAGAAAGTAGAAAATAAAATGTGTTTCTGAAGCATCTGCAAACCCTCCACCCCCAAAAAAACAGCCAACCTCAAAGGGGAAATGGGATACACTATTTAATTTTTCCTCCCCTACACTCTGATTTTTCGATTTGTCTGCGGACAGCACCGTTGTCCGAGTACAGCGCGTATTACATACTGTGATTTTGGGGGTGAATGCCATGCAAATGAAACTGAGCAGAGCAAGGGATTGGTCAATAATGTGTACTGGGTGTGTTGTGTAAGGAGAGAGTTTGTCAGTAGGTCATTGCCCTGATAGAAGAGCAGATAGCTATGGCTGTGTGTTTCAGAAAGCAGATTGTTTGTATTTTGGGAGATTTGTGGATAAATTGGTTGGAGGTGCATGCAGATCGCTGTGGAGTGGCTGCACATCATGGATTCTCTCATGTGGAAGTGCACTGGCATGGAGTACGTGGAATGAAGTGGGTGGATTTAGTACCTCGTTGTGCTTCTTTGGTGACACAGCGTCATCCAGACATTATTATTATTCATTGTGGAGGGAACAGTTTAAGACATGTGTCTGGAATCTTTTTGCAATTTGCAAAGAAAGAAGGACTTGGGAAAGTCATGGACATGTATCCAAACTCCAGAGTAATTTTTTCCTGTATTGCGCAGAGACAAATGTGGCTGCATTCTTTTTCATTTGGTCCACAAATGGAGAAAGCAAGGGACACATTTAAAAAGGCTGTTTGTGCCTTTTTGAGAGATGTTGGTATGTCCTCTTTTCAGAATGAAAACATGTTTTGTAGCACACACATTTTTCGCAGAGATGGAGTACATCTTACTTATGCCATTTTGCAGTAGGTGTTGACCATTTGAAGTTTTCGAAACACAAAAAACAGCACAAAAAGGTTCTTTTCAGAGCCACCACTTCCTCCCAGAGAAAAGTGCAATGGTTGTTGCAGGGTAGCACTGCACAGATTTTAGGTGTTCGCGGACTGTCTGCGGACACCTAAAAAACACAGGGCCCTGCACTATTTAATTGTGAATCCTATTTTTAAACCGTGAAAGGCAGCTCTGAATAGAGCCTTTGTTTTTTTAAATTTTTTTTAAACATGGCACAGAAAGAAAGGAGGGTAATGGAGGGTAAGGAAGGGACACCAACCATGGTGATAAGAAAGGGCAGGTGGAGAGAGGAAGATTTGGGTTGGGCCTTATTTAGGTAGTGGGCAGTGCTTCTCATAGTCTGGGAAGCAGTTCAAAGGTCCTCTCCCTGCAGAGTACTGCGTCACAGTAGATCCACAATATTGTGACCCTCGAAAGGTAAGGGTCAACAGCATCCTGAATGGCCTGTGAGGCAGCTGGAGGGATGCACTGTCCCACAGGAGTGTCTTTTGTGGTGACAGGAGCGGAAACGGAGGATGTTGTAGAGGAACTCAACCTACTACGTTTATTGCAAGGTAAAACCTTACGAATAGACCCACCATGGAATGACTTTAGTTGTTGCTTCATTGATGTAGTTCCAAAGCTATATGAACCAGGCCTGCCACGACTCAGCACCATGTGGCACTGAGTGCACATTACCTTGTTCACATGAGCTTTTGACTTTCCTTCAACGGTGGTAAGTAACCGCCACACCCAAGACTCACAATGAGTGCTAGTAGTATGGACTTCCACTAACTCATCCTCTTCATCTGTCTCCTCTGCATACTCATGCCTGTTCCCCCCTGCAGGCCCTTGGGGATGTGGTGGTGGTGGAGGTGGTGGGGGTGCTGATGAGGAGGCAGTAGCAGCGGAAGCAATTTGGGATGCCATCTGGAAGGTTAATAACCAGGAACTAGGAAGCAGGAACCAAGAACAGCAGCTTGCACAATTGTCCTGTTGTAAATCTTGGAAATTGAAAATCAGAATAGGGATCAGCTCTGGGGTTGAGCCTTTAATAGGGGTGCTGGGTCGCTTTTGCGGACACCCGTGCCCTCCCTGAACACTTTGAAAACTAAGAACGGGCTAAAAAAGTTCCAAAAACTATGTAGATTGGTTGGGACATTGTCTGGGACATGTGCAATGGTGAACTTTTTATGTAAAATACCTTGTATTGCACTTTATTACGTGTCTGGGGACCCCGACAGTGTCTGGAAGTAAGGACAGATGCTCAGTGTGGGTGCGGTCACATGATGATGTCGCGGAAACGTTCGCAAATGGGACGACTGTCTGCAGGACACCAAATGCGCAGTGGCGGATGTGCACGTGTGTGCGGGTGTTCTACGTCAGTGTGTGGGTCCCCAAACTAATTAAAAGTGCAACACACGTGCACGTGCACGAAGTTCGTAGGACCCAAGTGTGTGATGCGCATTTGCGCAGGTGTTCTACGAACAATGTTGAACTCCCCAAATAAAATAAATGTGTGTCAAAACTTTGCCAACAGGCAGACGGGATATGTGTTCTACGGATATGTTCAATCTGGTTGCATACATTACGCACAGCGGTGGTGTTATTAAGACACCCCTATTTTGGGTGATTGAGGACAGGTGGACATCTTGTGTGTTCTAAGGGCACCTCCATTTTACTTACGAACAGTGTGAACAGGTATATTGTCCTTAGGACACCTCCATTTTGGTTAATTGCAGACATAACGGACACCCATGCTGTCCGCGGACACCCTAACTGTCTTTTAGAAAACAAAAATGAGACACGGGTATACACTAAGAACACATTTAAAATGTTATTATTGTTTAACAGTAGAAGAATTAGGAAAGAGAGGGGGAAGCAGACATTGAAACAAATATAGGGGAATTAGGGGTTTGGACATGATGTGTGGGAGGGGAAGAAGGGATGGAAGTTTCATCGTACCATTTTTCTTGGTGGGGAGGGTTTGGGGATAGATGGCTGGGACATGGAGAGGGGGAGCAGGTACATGTGGGACAGTGGTATTTACAGGGTAATTCATAGAATCTGGTGCACAAGTGGTGCACGCGGCTGGCGCACAGCGTGCACGTGCGGCAGTCTGTGCCAGCCGCGTGCGCCAAAATTCCATTTCCGTGCAAGGCGTATTCATGGATTTTAACATCCATAACCAGCCGTGGCACAGAGTGGTGCAGCGAACCTGCATCAGCGCCAGTTATGGCCCCAACCCCGCCCCATGCGCCAAGAACCGCTCACAAATCCCGTACATGGCGCACAGACCAGTGGACCAGCATACAGCCCCCCAACCACAAAAACATCTGTAAAACACCCTGCGCACCCCTCCGAATACACGTACCCCGCTTGCAGCGCGGTGCGTGTGGAGAATCACACGCAATAGGCCTTGTACGCATGGTACGTGTATTCTGAGGGGTGTGCGTGGAGAATCACACGCGATAGGGCCTGTGCGAGCAGGGAACGTGTATTTCAGGGGTGCCCATGGAGAATCACACATGATAGGCCTTCTGCGAGTGGGGTACGTGTATTCTGAGGGGTGCGCAGGGAGAATCACATGTGAAAGGACTTGTGCGAGCGGGGTACGTGTATTTCGGGGTGCGCGTGGAGAATCACACGCCACAGGCCTTCTGCGAGCAGGTACGTGTATTTCGGGGGTGCATGTGGAGAATCACACACGAAAGGCCCTGTGCGAGCGGGGAACGTGTATTTCGGGGGTGCGCCTGGAGAATCACATGCGACAGGCCTTGTGCGAGTGGGTACGTGTATTTCGGGGGTGCGCGTGGAGAATCACTCGTGATAGGCCTTGTACGAGCTGGGTCTGTGTATTTCAGGGGTGCGCGTGGTGAATCACACACGACAGGCCTTCTGTGAGCGGGTATGTGTTTTTCGGGGGTGCGCATGGAGAATCACACCCGATAGCCCTGTGCAAGCGGGGTACGTGTATTTCGGGGGTGCGCATGGAGAATCACACGCGATAGGCCTTGTGCGAGTGGGGTACATGTGTTTCGGGAGTGCACATGAAGAATCACACGCGATAGGCCTTGTGCAAGCAGGGTACGTGTATTCGGAGGGGTGCACGGGTAGAATCACACACGATAGGCCCTGTGCGAGCGGCATATGTGTATTTCGGGGGTGCACACGGAGAATCGCATGCGATAGGCCCTGTGCGAGTGGGGTATGTGTATTCTAAGGGGTTCGTGTGGAGAATCACACGCGATAGGCCCTGTATGAGTGGGGTACGTGTATTTTGGGGGTGTGCATGGAGAATAACACACGATAGGGCCTGTGCGAGCAGGGAATGTGTATTTCGGGGGTACGCGTGGAGAATCACACAGGATAGGCCTTCTGCAAGCGAGGTACGTGTATTCTGAGGGGTGCGCGGGGAGAATCACATGCAAAAGGGCTTCTGCGAGCAGTGTACATGTATTTCGGGGGTGCACGTGGAGATTCACACGCAATAGGCCTTGTGCGAGCGGGGTACGTGTATTCTGAGGGGTGCGCAGGGAGATTCACACACGATAGGCCCTGTGCGAGTGGGGTATGTGTATTTCGGGGGTGTGCGTGGACAATCACATGTGATAGGCCCTGTGCGAGTGTGGTATGTGTATTTCGGGGGTGCGTGGGGAGAATCACACGCGATTTAGCTGGGTGAGCATGGTACGTGTATAATGAGGGGTGCGCGGGGAGTTCCACGCGTGAATTGGCAGTGTGGGTCCTCCCAGGTGTTCCCTGTACCCCCTCCCCAGCCCCTGTAGCCAACCCACACCACAGGGGACTACCCTGCACCCCTGGTCATGTCCCATAGGCAGCTTATCCACTCTGGCCATGCCCCCCAGCCAGACCACATGTCACCATGCACCAGTGAGCACTGAGTCATGTCCCCCTGCACCCCCACCCACCCAGCATTGATGGGCACCTGCCAGCAGGCCCTGACCAATGTCCCCCTGAACCCCCCACCCTCCAGCATTGACAGGCACCTGCCAGCAGGCCCCGACTCATGTCCCCCTGCACCCCCACACCCCCAGCATTGACAGGCACCTGCCAGCAGGCCACGACACATGTCCCCCTACACTCCCACCCACCCAGCATTGACGGGGACCTGCCAGCAGGCCCCGACTCATGTCTCCCTGCACCCCTCCAGCATTGACGGACACCTGCCAGCAAGCCCCAACACATGTCCCCCTGCATCCCCACCAACCCAGCATTGACAGGCACCTGCCAGCAGGCCCCGACTCATGTCCCCCTGCACCCCCACCAACCCAGCACTGACGGGCACCTGCCAGCAGGCCCCGACTCATGTCCCCCTGCACCCCCACCAACCCAGCATTGACAGGCACCTGCCAGCAGGCCCCGACACATATCCCCCTGAAGCATTGACGGGCACCTGCCAGCAGGCCCTGACTCATGTCCCCCTGCACCCACACCCCCCAGCATTGACAGGCATCTGCCAGCAGGCCCCGACACATGTCCCGCTGCACCCCCCACCCACCCAGCAGTGACAGGCACCTGCCAGCAGGCCCCGACACATGTGCCCCTGCACCCCCACGCATTCACTATTGATGGGCACCTGCCAGCAGGCCCCGACTCATGTCCCCACCCAACATGTCATAAAGATGCACATTCATTGGCCTCATGTCCACCAAAATCCCACTGCATGCCACCCCAGTCTTGAGACACAATCAAGTTTCCCACCCACCCCACACTGAAAGGCCTATTTCTTGTCAAAAACCAAAAGTCAACTATGCACATCAACGCATGTCCGTCACACACACACACTGGGTGCCAGTGATTGTGTAAACCCACATTGTAACATGCAGTGAACCAATGAGCGAATACCACACATGGAAGTAACAAATCAAAATGTATTGTGCACAAATGGAATCAAAGCATGAAAATAATTTTAAACAAGAAAAAAATGCATGTCCAAAAATGTTTCTCGGAAATCCACAGTCCAACTATGTACAAAGATTGAAACCAGGTTCCATGAGCCCAAAAAATGAAATGAAACCTAAACCTACCTAATTAAGAACTATATACAAAAACGCGGGGCATTTTCCAAGAAAAAAAAGGAGAAAGGAAACCTAACACTAACTAACTATATAAAATGGCAGCTGGCAAGTCCTACGGCTCACTCTGTGATGTTGTGGGCCAGGGCATCATCGAACTCCATGTCAATCTCCTGGAGGCGGGCCTCTGCCCTGGCCTCGAGGTTTCGCAGGGATGCAGTCATGGCCTGTTTGAACTCCCTGCGAGTTGCCTCGAGGCACTCAGCCTGCCTCAATGCCCGACACATGGAGAACTCCACCTTGACCATGGTGAGCCGCGCCTCTTCGCCCGCTGCTGCTCCGCATCTATCTGCTGGCCCAACGGCAGCCACACGGAAGACACTCCCATTTCCGGGACCTCCTGCCCTCTAGCCGTTGCCTGCCCCTCTGATGTTGATGGCCCCGAGCCATCATTGCTCCCACCTAGAGCCTGCTGCTGCTGTCCATGTGCCCTGTCTGATGATGCCTGCACATCCTCCATCTGCTGGTCTCCAGTTGTTGGGGTGTCCACCCCTGCTGGACCGCAGACTCCCGACTGTGGCAGGGATGGGATCTCCACCAACCTGCCAGTGTTGACAGGCCAGGTCCACAGGGGGCCCTGGTAGAATCTAGGCCGGAAAACGGCAGGGAGAATGACTGGTGCATAGTCTCCACAGAGGAGGAGAGGTCCGACAGAGTGCGCGACACATGTAGGAACCCACCGACCATGGCCCCTCCCAACTGTGCCACATTGCCACGCAGTTCTTCATGATGGAGTGCGTGGTCCCCCCAGGAAGCACGCACGTCATCACGAATGGCACGCGTGCGCAACCTGACACCAATCAGGACGGAGCCCATATGGTCATGGGACTCCTCGTCCCCAGGTAGTGGAGAGCCAGATGATGTGGGCCTCCCCCCTAGCTGCGGACAGGCCTGGGAAGGGGCATCCCTTCTGGTGCATGGTGGTGCAGTCACAGAGTCAGGGAGAGTGACATGCACAGGCCCCTCTGCAGTGACCTGTGCTACCTCCTGACCCTGGCCCTGCAGTGCACCACTTGCACCAGTGGTACTACCCCCACCAGGCCCCATGTGAGGTTCAGTAGCGGGCTCCTCCTCCTCTGTGGAGACCACCAACCTGGATATCTCCGCACTGTCTTCCGCCATTGCAAGCCCCTGTGGGGGCTCACCCGGTCCTTCCGCTACAGCCGTAGTGGCAGATGCGGAACCAGTCCCCTCGCTCCCGGATGGTGGCAATTCCTGAGAGGGTGGCTGGGCCTTGCGTCACCGCCCGGTGGAGGCATCCCCGCTGCTTAGCTCCACAGCGCCTTCTCCGCCCTCTTCTTCACTCGATGCTGCATAGAGGGAGACATAGAACACAAGCATCAGGGTACTGTACAATAGTCCCCTAGACAGGAAGCAATAACACATGAGTGGCACTGTCAAATGTCACTTCCATCCTGTCCCTCCACAGCACATGGGTCAATACAGGCAACACACATGCAGAAACAGGCACAGCGCATGCAATCAACATCAGCATCCATGTACAAGGGCCTCTAATGACATAAATGTTGCCTTACAACTCATATACATCATGGCTCATACTGATCCCATGCACACACATCACCGGAGGGTCATGCATCAGGGCTCGTACACCACAGACACAGTGGATACACGGGTGTCTAGACTGCATAAGTGAATCTACACATCGTCATGGACATGTGTCATGCATCCATGGCGTTTCAAAGTCACACACACGCTTCTCAGACACACAGACATGTACACCATACATGTACATGAGAGCAGCACGCATCTCTCACCCCATCCATGTCCAAGAAAAGCGTACAGGCATGTATTCATGTGTGCATTCCACATGCTGCTCCCCATGTTGCATTGCAACACATGCACCATCCATGTGGTTCACGCATTACTGGTGGCACATGCATTACCACGATGCCACTGCACACACACATCCATACATGGCCTATGTAACACGTACAGGCAAGTAGCTGACTACTAGCACACTGCAACATGTCCTGTTTCACACACCAATGCATGGCCACTTACCGCTCGACTCCAGACGGGTCTCCCTCCGAAGGATCTGGGCATGGAGCGCTGGGCTTATGCGTTCCAGGACCCTCATGTGGATGTTGGTCAGGCTGACCCGACACCCTTCTGCATCCTCTGCCTTCATGAGGAGCCGGGCCTTCTTGAGGGTCCTGGACCTGAAGTCCTCCCAGCGCTTCCAGATGTGCTTGATGTCACGGGTTGCCACCCCCTCCGCATTGATGGCAACTACTACGTCCTCCCAGATCCTCTCCCATCCTTCCTTGTCGGCGCACGATGGTGTGAAGATGGCATCATAATGCCCCAGAACTTGCTCCACCAGGACACCAACTTCCTTCTCACTGAAGCTGATGGCCCTCTGCCTCTCTAGCTTGTGGTCACCAGTGGTCTCGGATGGTGTTTGCCCCGACATGGCGACCCCCGAGGCAGGTGTGGGTGGGCAACTGGGTCCTGGGACTGGGCTGTGGAGCGATGGTATCCCAGTCTGGAATCTTCTTTTCCAGCAGGGGTGGACACAGCAACTGGACCCCTGCAGATGGCTGACTTGCAGGCACCAAATAGCAGGGCACGTGGGCAGCAGGCAGGCAGCAGCAGATGGCAGGTGGGAGCATGCTCGGGGCTCTTGGGGGCAGGAAAATGGCCTTTTGGGCAGGAGCGTGGTCTTTCATGTGTTGTCGCATAGCTAGCTTGATACAAATTATTTGGCATGTGAAAAAAGTGCACTCAGCTTGTAATTTGAGGAAAGGCCCTTAGCGCGTAAGCGCGTCTGTGACGTAACGTGCACAGGCGTTTCCCTCGAAACGGGAGCATAGTGGAGAAGCACGTGAAAAAACCACATGTCCATGTGTGAATGCGTGTAATTCGAGGAAAGGGCCTAAGCGCGTAAGTGATGTGACACGCGAAGGCATTTTCCTCAGCACAGGTTAAAGGTGAGCGGGCCAGCAGTTCGCTGTATGGGCATTTCGTGGATACCGACGTGTGTGTTGCTACTTTGTGTTGTTTTGCGCGCCATCACAACTTCACAGCGGATCAAGGACATATCTCTTCTTTTGGAGGGGGTATTGGCTGCACGTGTTTTTCATTATCACGCTAGTCTGACGGTGGGTCGCGCACGCTATTTTTCCCACTGCGGGTGCCCCTGTGTATCGCGTACCCGTTTTCAAGGTCATAGTAGCCTGCGTGTCCCACGCGTACGCATTTTTCGTGTTCCTGGGTGCCACCGCGTACTGTGGGATGTTAATTCCATACAAGTAGACTGCAGGGGTTGCGTGCACAGTTTTACTGCAGTGTTGAGATGCCTGAGCGTTGCGTGACCCTTCACTTAATCAGCGGGGTCACATACAGCCTTGCAGGTGCAGGGGTGCTGTTAACATCTTCCATCCCACCCCCTTTGCCCCGATTGCCCAGGACAATTGTCATGTACACCTCCCATTGGCACTTCTCCATCTGCGCTGGCTCTACTCCATCTGTGCCATGGTTGGGAGGCCACCAAAGGTGAGGGGCACCTCAGCTGGGCGTAATCCTCGTGGAGGGTGTGGTCAGGGACGTGGCCGGGGTGACTGTTAGGGAGAATTCTCTGTTCAGGCTAAATTTCCTAACCTAGTGAGTCCCCCAGCAGCTTTGCTGGATTTCTGGAATTTGTTTTTTTTTATCCTGCCAAGAGTGAGACTCTTTTTCTCCCACTCTTGGACATGAATGTGTGTAATTCCTTTGAATGTCGATGTGTTCTATGGGCTATGGGGTCTTTTACTCCATAGGGTCTCATATGTTTTGCTATGCGTGTTACACTGCACCCTAAGTGCCGTAGAACTGGGGTGTCCTAGCGGACCTCCATCATAGACTCCATACCCGGGGACTGACTACTGTCTCCCCGGGCATGTAAAGTCACCATTGGCTTTACTAGACCTAAATTTACTAACAGAACTAGTACAAACCATCCTATTGTGGACGTACTAGTAGGGGTAATTTGATTACTCCTGGGTCTGTTATTCGAGGGGGCACTGTCCCGTCCCCCCTCATCAAGTTTTGGCTGGTGGCAGTGGAAACTACTTGTTATATTCGACCCCGAATGTAACCCTATGGGATTCTTCCCATTGTTGGAGATTGATACTTTTTCTCGTTAATCTCTAACATACCCCTGGTTTACTTATCTTAAATAAGTCTATCGGATGGTATTTTCTGCCAGAACTCGGTTTTTAAAATGGCGTCTGTGTTTGTCTCTGTGACTCCTAAACCAAAGGTTGAGCCCTTTGTTCCACTTTTGGCGGGCTTCTGTACAGAGACCCTCCAAAGTGGTGCCAATCTGTCTGGGTTACCACAGGGGTGTGGGAGCGGGTTTAGGCACCCTGGACCAAGTTGCCTTGCCAACTCCGGTCGCACTATAGTGTGATTGGCCCAAGTGGTGAGCCACCCCGCTCACCACTTAGCGTGGTTGGATTGACAGCTAGGCTGAATGAATGGGGGTTTTCTGCATAAAAGCAGGGCTTTTGGGACTGGATCTTCAGAAGTCGCCACAGGACCTAAGAATCCGACGAGGGTAAAGCTGAGCCGACCTGCAACGATGACACCTCCGGTGGAGCCCTGCTGAACCGACGCACCACTTCCCGACGACAGAGGAGATCTCCCTGCCGGAGAGTCTCTTCCCCTGACTGGTGGGAACAACCAGTCCCCTTTGCTTTTTTTTCGCTCCAGGACGCAGTGGTCAAATTGCCCATGCAGAGCACCCCGGCAACAGGATAGCCACTACCCCTTTACCGCGACCAAAAGGTGGTGCCTTGTGACGGAGCACTCCGCGGCTGGTCTCTTCCCTGGTGGTGCACCGGACTTAATTTTCCTTCGACGACGAGATCATCTCTTCTCTTGGCAAAGACCCGACGTGCATCCACCACCAGGAACAACTGCCCCCGCCGGAGCTGTCTCTCCACAAACAAGGTACCGTGTCCGCCTGGCTTCCCTTTCTGCTGGATAGAGTGAGGTGTCTTAATCCTCGCCTTTCCATTGGGTCGCCTCCAAGCTTTCTTTAACTTGCTGTTCTGAACTAGTCCAATCTTTCCATAACAATTTGCGATAAAGACTCGAAGCACATTTCCACTGAGACACTTTTTGGGACATATCGCCTTGCCTCTCTCCGAGTGGGCCTGGCCTCTGAACTTTGTGATCTGCAGTATACCCTGCCTTACTTGCCTTGCATTTGTCTGTAAAGTATTGGTACTGAGTTGATTTCATAACCTGCTTATTTTTCTCTCCCGTCCTAACAAATACTAGAGTGCCATCTAGGTTAAAGCATACACCTCTGTCTGCAAATAAGTGATGCCGGTGAACCTAGACTTGTCGAACTATTGTTAGGGGGATTGATCTTTTTCTTCGTATGAGTAATTGTGATTGAGGTTGTTTGCCGTATTAGTGCCAGAGTGTTTTCCATAGATGTGTTGTTATAAATAAATACCTTTATATCTTTACACCGAAGCCTTGTTCCGTGTTTGCTTGTTCTACTGTGTGGATTGCCCTACTTTGTATACTCCACATACTGCCTAACTCTTCCTGAGGGAAGTCTGACTGCTCAGCCACAGCTACCAAGTGAATCTGTGTGGTACAGACTGCTACCAAGTGGGTTTACTGCCAAACACCTGTAGACCTAAATCTTTTGCAGTGGTCCCAGAGGGAACTGCACAGGTTTCCGCCTAACACTGGTGTACAGCGGTGGGATTTGTATCGAGTATACAGTTTAGAGTGCTTTTCGACACTTTAGGATAACTAACCACAAAGCTTAGCACTAAAAAGCAACGTTCAAAAACATGTCTACTATGGAAGCTTACAGTCAGGAATCCTTGTCAGGTGAAAATACTGAGAGTTGACAAGCTCTCGGTAGGCAAGAGAATCTTTCTGTAAGAGGCAAGAAGTAAGAACTAATAGAGAGATTGCTGGCGAACCAAAGTCTGGGTACTGGTTCAGAGGAACCAATTTCTCCAGCGAATGTAGATAACAGTGATGGTGTTGATCTAAATCATAATTCTGATGATAGTGATGAAGAGGCTGAAGAAGAAGGAGAGGCTAACAAAATGGTCTCCCCTGCTCCTCTACCTGCCTTACCAGCTGTACCTACGGGGCCCATACCAGGTCCCACATGTAACCCTGCTTATTTTGAACTTGAAAAAATGAAGCTCGAATTAGAATACAAACGGTTCTTGGCTCAATCTGAAAGAAACCAAGAGCTCGAGTTCAGACGGATGAATGCCCAGGCTGAGCAGAAGCAAGCTGAGTTAAGGCTCAGGGAAATAGAACTTAATCACGAATTAGAGATGAAAAAGTTGTCTGTGGAAAATGCTTCTCTCTCCTCTGGTTCCTCTAGGAGCTCCAGTCCCAAAAGACCCCGGATGTCGAAGGAATTAGTGCTATGTATGAACCGAGATTGGATGTATTGGATTGGTTGAAGCTGTTTGAGTACAATCATGGGCTCCAGGACATCACCGGGAACAATTTACTTCCCTGGTTGTTCTCTAGGCTCCCTCCTGTTGCGACTGATGTGGTAATGGAATTGGGGGAGGCAGATAAAACGGATTACAAAAGTGTGAAACTAGCTTTGATAGCTAGATTCGGGAAGACCCCTTCCCAGTATCTTAAGAGGTTTAGAACCCTCAAAAAGCATGATGGTACCCCTTGGGCTTCCTGGGTGAGTGAAGGGTTGAAAAACTTAGAGGGATGGATTAAGGGTTACAAAGTGAACACTTACGAGGGTATGAAGAATCTTTTTATGTTAGAGTCTATTTATGATGCCTGTTCTCCCGAGCTCAGACAGTACTTGGCTGATTCGAAGGAATTACATTCCCGGAAGCTGGCGAAGGCTGCTGACTTGTGGGTTGCCAACAGGGCTACTCATAAGGATTCTGGGGCAACTCAAAAGGATGAGGGAAAACAGCCTAAAAAAGACTCAAAAGAGAATTTGAATAACTCAAATTCCAAAGAGGGCCCCAAACAAAACCAGAAGGCTAAGCCACAAGGAAAACCACAGCAGAATAGTGTGTCTTCTGGTGCCAAACCGGAAGGAGGCCAGAACAAGCCACCATTCCAAAAAGCATTTGGTAAATGCTTTGTTTGTGGCTCGACTGACCACGTGAAAGGAGATCCCAGATGTAAGGGTAAACCTTCAGGGGTCCAGCTTGTCTCCTTAGCCTTCGTTCCAGAGGAGGAAGTCCAAATGGCAAGTGGAAACTTTCTACTGCTAGCTGATGAACCCATTGGAGTCTCAGCCAGCGTTTCTTTAGTATCTCTGGGGTTGTGGGAACAACAGAATTTAGATGTCTATAATTCTATCCCCGATAATACTAAAGAGTATTATAAGAACAGTGTCCAGGTGAATGGTCAGGAGACTCTTCCCATTAGGGACACTGGGGCCAGCATAACTGTGGTGGATAAATCGTTTTTTCAGGCTGAGGATGTTGCTAAGGCACCCAAACGCTTCACCAAGTTAGCTGGAGGGCCTGTGCAGATGCTTCCCCAATTACCAGTTCTCATCCAGTGTAACGACATGACTGTAAAGATACCTGTCAGCATACAGAGTGAGGTACCAGGACGCGTACTGTTGGTTAACGATTTGAAAACTCTCGGAGTTGTATCGCATACTCCCAGACCTCCTAGTAAACGGTTACAGGAGCTAACCAGACCCGCAAGAGAGAGGACCATGCGCGGTACTCTCCAGGAGATGATGAAGAAAGAGATCACTCCTGCTCCACTGGAATTGTCGGCAGCTGTCTTGAAGAAATCAGAAGCGAAAGGGAAACCTAAAACTTCTAACCCGAAACCAGCAGCCAGCAGTTCAGTGCAGCCAACCAGGACTTCCCCGCGGTTGTCCAAAGTTACACCCGTAACTCCACCTACAGCTGAGGCTGAGAGGGAGGTACAACCCTGTGTGGTAGAATTAGACTCTGACGAAGAGCTAATGGAAGGCCAGGAACTCATTGGAGATCTGGATCCTGTTGACCACCCTGAGCTGCAGTCTTTACTGGCAGAAGGTGGACCCAGCAGGGCAGACTTCAGTAAGGGATAGAGAGAATGTCCAACTCTGGAAGGTCTTCGCCACCAGGCAAAAGCTCAGGCTGAAGAGCAAGAGCCTGGGAAATACAGGTTGCACTGGGAAGATGGCCTCTTCTACAGTGAACCGACCGAGTCTGCACCTGGAGACTACAAGCGGCTTGTAGTACCCCAAGAGAACAGACCACAGTTCTTGCAGTTAGCCCACAAGATTCCTTTGGCTGGTCACTTGAGTTTCAAGAAGACTAAGGAAAGGCTCTCTCTCTACTTCTATTGGCCAAAGATGGGGGCCAAAGTAGAAAAACACTGCAGGAGCTGCCACACCTGCCAGACCTCTGGTAAGGTTGGCTCCAAGAATGTGGCACCTTTAGTGATTCTCCCAGTTGTGGGAGTCCCATTTGAGAGAGTAGGGATTGACATTGTTGGTCCCCTTGATCCTCCAACCTCCTCAGGCAACAGGTTTATACTTGTTGTAGTAGACCATGCTACTAGGTATCCTGAGGCAATTCCTATGAGGACTGTTACAGCGCCGGCTGTGGCTAAGGCCCTCCTTGGTATTTTTACAAGGGTCGGGTTTCCTAAGGAAGTAATCTCTGACAGGGGGTCAAACTTTATGTCCCACTACATGAAGGCCATGTGGAAAAATTGTGGAGTTACTTACAAGTTCTCAACAGCTTACCACCCACAAACCAATGGGTTGGTAGAATGGTTCAACGGAACCATGAAGAGCATGATAGGTGCTTTAGAGGAACCCCTTAAGCATAAGTGGGACCTTCTACTGCCATGCCTTCTCTTTGCTTATAGAGAAGTCCCTCAGGAGGGAGTAGGTTATTCTCCCTTCGAACTTCTCTATGGTCATCCCGTCAGAGGTCCATTGGCCCTGATTAAGGAGGGGTTGGAGAGTGCTCCTTCCCCCAAGCCAGTCAGAGTGACTGACTACGTGATAGGTCTCCGGAGGAGAATGTCACACATGATGACAGAGCAAGCGATAACTTGAAAGCTGTACAAGCATTGGTCAAGCACTGGCACAATCAAAAGGCTAACATGGTTGAGTTCGATCAAGACCAGCTCGTTCTCGTTATGATCCCAACAAGGCAGATGGCCTTGCAAGACAAATGGATGGGACCCTTCAGAGTTGTGGGTAAACTCGGAGAGGTCAACTATCTGGTGGACTTGGGTAATCCCAAGGAGGCTCTGACCGTCTTCCACACCAACCGACTCAAAGCGTATGTCTCACGTCCTGATGTAGGAGCGTTGCTTCTAGCATCACCCGAGGAAGAAGAAGAGAGTGAAGCTCTTCCGGATCTCCTCAGAGGCTTACCTTTGGACGAAAAAGTTGAAGGAGTAAATCTCTCTTCAAGTCTGACACCCGAGCAACAAGAAGAGTGCAAATCTATGTTGAATCAGTTTGCCTCTCTGTTCTCGCTCTCACCATGCTTGACCGCTTGGGGCCAGCATGACATACTCACTGGTGACTGTCTGCCAGTCAAAAGCAGAGGATACCGAATGTCAGAAAAAGTATGAACCCACATCAAAGCTGAGGTCAGCAAAATGCTCGATCAAGGGGTAATAGAGCCCTCTACTAGTCCATGGTCTAGCCCAGTTGTGTTAGTACCAAAGGCCGGATCTAAAGAGCTTAGATTCTGCGTGGATTATAGAACTCTTAATGCAGTCACCAAGACTGATGCCCACCCTTTGCCAAGAACAGATGAGTTGGTTGATAAACTTGGCGCCGCCAAATTCCTCAGCACATTTGACTTGACGTCAGGCTATTGGCAAATAGCCCTGACAGACCATGCCAAGGAGAAAACTGCATTTTCTACCCCGTTGGCTTATACCAGTTTAAGGTAATGCCTTTCGGATTGAAGAATGCACCTGCTACCTTTCAACGGATGGTAAACCAGGTTCTGAATGGGATGGAGGACTTCTGCATGGCATACTTGGATGACATAGCAGTGTTCAGCAATTCCTGGGAAGAACATGTAACCCACATGAGAGATGTTTTGCAGGCTCTTGGACGAGCCAATCTGACCATCAAGGCGAGTAAATGCCAAATTGGACAGAGTAAGGTAGTCTATCTTGGACATGAGGTAGGAGTTGGAGAAATAAGGCCTTTGCTCAGTAAGATTGAAGCTGTGTCAAATTGGACAACACCTACTACTCAAACCCAAGTGAGAGCCTTTCTAGGCCTCACTGGGTTTTACAGGAATTTCATCGAGAACTATGGGACCATAGCTTCTCCACTGAATGTCATCTCCTCGCCCAAATTTCCTAAAAAGGTTAGATGGAACGAGGAGTGCAATCAGGCTTTTGAAAACCTGAAAAAGGCTCTTTGCCAAGCCCCAGTACTCAGAGCTCCTGATTACCACAAACACTTCATTGTGCAGACAGATGCTTCGAATGTAGGAATAGGTGCAGTACTCAGTCAACTGGTTGGGAAAGGTAGGGAGCACCCCGTTTGCTTCATCAGCCGCAAGCTGGAGGATCCTGAAACAAGGTGGGCAACAATCGAAAGAGAGTGCTTTGCTATCGTGTGGGCTCTGAAGAAGTTTAGGCCGTACTTGTATGGTTCTACTTTCGTCATTCAGACTGACCAGGGGCCCTTGAGATGGTTAATGCAAATGAAAGGGGAAAACCCGAAACTATTGAGATGGTCGATCTGCCTGCAAGGGTTTGATTTCACCATTGAGCACTGGTCAGGGTGTCACCACCAAAATGCTGATGGTCTCTCTAGATGTATGTCATCAACTAGAGGTATGAGATTCATCCAGGAGTGGATTAAATCCTCATGTCCCTTAGTCTGGGGGGGGGCAAGTGTTAGGGAGAATTCTCTGTTTAGGCTGAATTTCCTAACCTAGTGAGTCCCCCAGCTGCTTTGCTGGATTTCTGGAGTTTGTTTTATTCATCCTGCCAAGAGTGAGACTCTTTTTCTCCCACTCTTGGACATGAATGTGTGTAATTCCTTGGAATGTCAATGTGTTCTATGGGCTATGGGGTCTTTTACTCCATAGGGTCTCATATGTTTTGCTATGCGTGTTACACTGCACCCTACGTGCCGTAGCACTGGGGCGTCCTAGCGGACCTCCATCATAGACTCTATACCCTGGGACTGACTACTGTCTCCCCGGGCATGTAAAGTCACCATTGGCTTTACTAGACCTAAATTTACTAACAGAACTAGTACAAACCATCCTATTGTGGACGTACTAGTAGGGGTAATTCGATTACTCCT
Organism: Ambystoma mexicanum; assembly: GCF_040938575.1. Taxonomy (NCBI): domain Eukaryota; kingdom Metazoa; phylum Chordata; class Amphibia; order Caudata; family Ambystomatidae; genus Ambystoma; species Ambystoma mexicanum. The sequence continues at coordinate 518,162,755 of NC_090926.1, read as the reverse complement.
GGGTCTGTTATTCGAGGGGGCACTGTCCCGTCCCCCCTCGTCGAGTTTTGGCTGGTGGCAGTGGACACTACTTGTTATATTCGACCTTGAATGTAACCCTATGGGATTCTTCCCATTGTTGGAGATTGATACTTGTTCTCGTTAATCTCTAACATACCCCCGGTTTACTTATCTTAAATAAGTCTATCGGATGGTATTTTCTGCCAGAACTCGGTTTTTAAAATGGCGTCTGTGTTCGTCTCTGTGACTCCTAAACCAAAGGTTGAGCCCTTTGTTCCACTTTTGGCGGGCTTCTGTACAGAGACCCCGCAAAGTGGTGCCATTCTGTCTGGGTTACCACAGGGGTGTGGGAGCAGGTTTAGGAACCCTGGAAGAAGTTGCCTTGCCAACTCCGGTCGCACTCTAGTGTGATTGGCCCAAGTGGTGAGCCACCCCGCTTACCATTTAGCGTGGTTTGATTGACAGCTAGGCTGAATGAATGGGGGTTTTCTGTATAAAAGCAGGGCTTTTGGGACTGGATCTTCAGAAGTCGCCACAGGACCTAAGAATCCGATGAGGGTAAAGCTGAGCCGACCTGCAATGATGACACCTCCGGTGGAGCCCTGCTGAACCGACTCACCACTTCCCGACGACAGAGGAGAACTCCCTGCCGGAGAGTCTCTTCCCCTGACTGGTGGGAACAACCAGTCCCCTTTGGTTTTTCTTCGCTTCAGGACACAGTGGGCCAAGTGCCCGTGCAGAGCACCCCGGCATCCGGATAGCCACTACCCCTGTACCGCGAGCAAAAGGTGGTGCCTTGTGACGGAGCACTCCACAGCTGGTCTCTTCCCTGGTGGTGCACCGGACTTCATTTTCCTTCGACGACGAGATCATCTCGTCTCTTGGCAAAGACCTGACGTGCATCCACCACCAGGAACAACTGCCCCCGCCGGAGCTGTCTCTCCACAAACAAGGTACCGTGTCCGCCTGGCTTCCCTTCCTGCTGGATAGAGTGAGGTGCCTTAATCCTCGCCTTTCCATTGGGTCGCCTCCAAGCTTTCTTTAACTTACTGTTCTGAACTAGTCCAATCTTTCCATAACAATTTGCGATAAAGACTCGAAGCGCATTTCCACTGAGACACTTTTTGGGACATATCGCCTTGCCTCTCTCCGAGGGGGCCTGCCCTCTAAACTTTGTGATCTGCAGAAGACCCTGCCTTACTTGCCTTGCATTTGTCCGTAAAGTATTGGTACTGAGTTGATTTCATAACCTGCCTATTTTTCTCTCCCGTCCTAACGAATACTAGAGTGCCATCTAGGTTAAAGCATACACCTCTGTCTGCAAATAAGTGATGCCGGTGAACCTAGACTTGTCGAACTATTGTTAGGGGGATTGATCTTTTTCTTCGTATAAGTAATTGTGATTGAGGTTGTTTGCCGTATTAGTGCCAGAGTGTTTTCCATAGAGTGTTGTTATAAATAAATACCTTTATATCTTTACACCGAAGCCTTGTTCCGTGTTTGCTTGTTCTACTGTGTGGATTGCCCTATTTTGTATACTCCACATACTGCCTAACTCTTCTTGAAGGAAGTCTGACTGCTCAGCCACAGCTACCAAGTGAATCTGTGTGGTACAGACTGCTACCAAGTGGGTTTACTGCCAAACACCTGTAGTCCTAAATCTTTTGCAGTGGTCCCAGAGGGAACTGCACAGGTTTCTGCCTAACAGTGACCATGGAGTAGGGGGACTCCAGGGTGTCAAGGGTGGCCGCAGAGGGGGAAGAGGCAGGGGTGCGCCACTTTGGCACAATGTTGTGCCATGTGTTGGTGCAGTCATGCCACCACCCCCTGTGGTTCCGAGAGATGCAGCTTCTGCATCTGGCACTGGTGCCCATATGACCCGGCAGTCCGTTCCATCGACTGCCACAGGCCCAAGGGTAGTGGTAGCTGCACGTGCAGCTGTAGACACCACCACCCAGGCTCAGGGTCTGCCAGCACAGGCTGCGTTGGCACGTGAAGAGTCCATAGAAGATTTCCAACAGGGCAGGAGGAACACCGAAGGTGCATGCAGGGCTGCCCTGACCGAGACACGTGGCCCTGGGGCAGTAATGTCATCTGCTGCCACGACCAGCCGGGTGTTGGCAAGTGCAGGGGCAGATGCAGCCACCAACACCCCGGTTGTGAGTCTAGCAACCAGGACAGTCATGGTCAATGACCCTGCCACAGCGGATGTTGCTGTGCAGGGCCCATTCAAGGGCACCAGCAGCCACTGACGCAAGTCAGGCCTTTGGTCGTCCTTCCACCTGCCACTCCCTTGGCTCAATCCTCTGCTGCCACTGCCCATACTGATCAGGGCGGTATTTGCCAGCCAGGGTCCGCGCCACTATCCAAGAGGAGGAAGGTTGCACCTGCATCAAAGACTGGGACCCCACATACAGCCGCGACCTCCTGCACGTCGAGGAATAAGCCTTTCTGTGCGTAGGAACTGGACTTCCACGTGGACTACGTGCGGGACCACAACCATGACATGCTAGTGGGGCCTAATTGTCAAAATACGGCTGCCCACCGTGATACCCCCTGGAAGCAAGTTGCGGAACATGGAAGTGCATTCGGCCATGAGGTGCGCATGGTGCAAGAGTGCAAAAAGCATTGGAATGACTTCAAACGCAGCGCTAAGGCTAAGCGTGCCTCAAATTACAACATGACTCTGGTGACTGGCAGTGGGCCGGCACCTGAGGAGGAAGACCTCACTCTGCACGAGTCACTCGTTGCGGAGTTCATACCACCTGAATCGGTCGAAGGATTGGGAGAGATGCTGGACTTTGATGCCCAGTCCAGTGAGTGTTGCTGCGTGTTTGTCGAGGACATGTGTGTTTTACTTGTGTGATGTGTTGTGCATGACTGCCACTACATGTCATGTGTAGATGGTTCATATGTGCAAGTAATGCAATGCTTCACTGATGCATGGCTGCTCTGCAGGATAGTGGACATGTGGAGCATACGGGGACTGCCCTTATCACCACACTTGCACCCTACTCACATGCTGGTCACGTGGATGCCCCTCCGGTCCATGTTCCAGATCACTGGCCCTTCTGCATGTAGCCTGGTGTGTCCTTCCTCTCAGCACTGGGACTATGTCATTGCATGACTGACGTTCATGTGTCTTCTGCCTGCATGTGGATACTCCACGTAGGCATGCTCCCTTGCCCCTCCACCCCCCTTGCTCCCCAATATCACCTTTGTAGTGGTCTGCATCATTTTGCCGTAATGCAATGGCCTGTTCATGCGTCCTGTGTACATGCTAACTTCCACCATCCAACCTGCCAGACACATGCAGTGGGGTACATCCTTTGTACTTGATGCAGGGTGTCTCACTTGGACTGTGCAGATGTCAGATGCTCCGCAGGGACATGAGTGCCCATTCATGCTCTATGTGCATTCCATGCATGCCCCTATGTGTCCTTGATTGGATGATCATTGTAGTACGTGTCCAGGGTGACCTACATTTCAATGCATTTCATTAGCCTTCCCATGGCCACTGTGGCTCAGTCCTGCGTCCCACACGTTTAGGGTGTGACAGTCTGTGTGGGTCACAGGCCTCAGCCTATTTCAGGCCCAGTGACTCTGTCCAACTGGTGTAGTGTCTTCTGCACATGTGGGTACACTACTGAGGGCTCATCATGTGGCCTGCCTACTGTCCCATCATCATCTGCTGTGTTGTCAGTTGACTGATGATGCAATTGATGCTAGTCAACACTGTCTGCCGATACACAGGTCTCTGGTCATCCTTTTGATGTCATGCAAGGCATCCTTGAATTTCCACTTAGGGGAGGGGTACTTGTAGCTATGCAACCCATTGCATGCACATTGCATGTGATGCCTGAACTTGACCTTGCACTGCCTTCACGTTTTCTGATACACATCATGAAGTACTTATTCATGTAGATAGTGAGTAATGTACAAATGTTCTGTACTGCATCGAGCCACTTCTGAGTGTCATAACACCATTCTACATGCCTAAGCACAGTAGCAATGTGAAGTTGACCCGGCATGCATGGCAGGTTCTCTTTTGTGTGTGACATGTCTGCTTCATGTGTTGTCTGTCTGTGTGATGTCTATCTGTGTGTGTGTTGTGTTCTTCTAACATGTGTATTGATCTTTTTTTCTCTTCTTTTCAGATGATGACGCAATGGAGCCGGAGGATGGTGTTGCCATGCCTGGCACAGGGTTGTTATCATTACAGCAACCCGCACAAGTGGGGGTTGTGGGGTGGTAGACCATGAAAACCCACATGTGCTACAGTCAATCTTGTCTTTGGTTGGCAATGAGTCCAACCCAGATGACCACTCTGACGTCCATGTCGAGTTCGATGTGCATCAGGTCCATACGTCAGGGGTGAGAGATTCTGATGTGGACACTCCTCTGTCCGTGACACCTGCACTGAGGGGTCAGACAGTGGTGGGACCTCTGCCTGTGGTGGATTGGGACACAGGGTCACCCTCCACACCAGTCGCTGATGGGCCTGGGCCATCACGTCGACGGCTTCATGTAGTCGTGCAGCCACGGGCGGTGACAACCCAACAAGGACGGCAGGTCCTTGGGTCCCGCAGGTGTCAAGCCCAGCAGCGCGGTGGACGCGCGCCACCGAGGTATACTGAATGGGAGCAAGACATGACAGCCAATTCAGAAAGCCAGGGGGCAGCAATGGAAAACATCGCTGTGAGCATGGAGCGTGTGGCCCAATCCGTGTTCCCCACACCAGGCAGGTGCTTCTCCAGCAGGGGGTGGCACAGTCCATGGCCCGCTCTCTAAGGCTGGGCATGGCGGGCTCAGACAGAGCACGCCGGGCTGAAATGTCTTTGCATCAAGCAATTGCTGCTCACACAGAGGCACACATGGAGGCCCTGAGGGCTGAGTATGAATCCCTCAGATCCACTATGGGTGTCCTCTTGAGGTCCCAGAGGGCGCGGTCAGAGGAGAGGTTGTGCAGCTTGAGCATACCATCTTGGCTGAGCTACATGCTTGCCGGGAGGTGCATCAGTTGTCCAGCCAAGCCTTGCAGGAAGAACTCTGCGTTACACATGTTACCTTGCAAGAGGAAGCACACGTATCATGGGACGTTCTGCATGCAGACCTACGTGTCATCGCCGCACAGAACCAGGCTCACCCGTCCAGCTGCGGCTAGGCGTGGTCAGGCTCCTGTGCCATGTCCTCCTTTTCAGGAAGAGCCAGACTCGGACGACGAGGTATCTCCCACACAGGTCGGGCTGTGCAGGCGTTGAGCCCATGGAGTTTTTTTTTTACTCAACATCATCGCATGTGGGTGTTGAGCTGCACCCTGTACCTCACTCCTCCTGGGTGTCTCCCCCCCGGGTCGTATGTGGCCATTTTTGATTTTTCATTTTAGTTTAGTTAGTTAACATTCCATTTGATAGTTAGTTTAATTAGGTAATGTAGGTTTTTTATAGTTAGTGTAATTAGTTAATATAGTTTAAAATTGCTTGCCTATTGTGCTTTCATGTGACGGTGTGGTGCTTTGTGGCTTTTGAAAGCATCCACTGTCTGTTCCAGCTGGGCTCTTCAAGCTTGTCTCGTGTATGTATTTGCAGCTTGGGGTTCTGACTCACATAGGCCACTCTTGCTTCCCTCATCCATGGGCTCGCAAGGATGGTTCAGTGTTACAGTCTATTTCACAAGGGCTTTGGACTGTCATATCTGTGGCCTGTCTGCTGCTGTACTACTTGTGTTAACACCCCTAGTGGGGATTGTAGGGGTCTTATCGATGGCATTTCAGCATTAGAAATGGGTGGTTTCCGGAATCAGGTGTCCAGTAATTGCTATGCATTGTGGTGTATGTTTATTTTCTTCAATGTACATGTGCTTGATGCACTTCATGCTGTAGGGAGTGTCTGTCACCTTTTGCCTGTCAAAGTCACACTGATGATGGGATGGAATCTGATGTATGTCTCTGACATGGTCCAGTCACATCCAGCATGAAGAGACACACACATGTGACTTTCCTGCATTAATTTTGTGTTTTATGCCCTTTCTGCAGGAGAATGAGCCTCCAGACCACCTATGGCGGCAGACATGGGACAGTGTACATCTGGCAGCTGGCCACGTTCGGTGGTGGAGACATGCGCATGTGTGCGCTAGCAGTACCACAGAGCTTGTGCTCATACATCCAACAGAAGCAGATGTGTTTTCAGGAACTCCATGCAAGGTGAGCAGCACAAGGGGCAAACACCACAGCAAACCTTCCACTTGGCCTGTTGCACATGCATGCTAAGTAGTGCCACTGACGGTGAGCTTGGACAGTTATTGGTGTTGAAGCACACAGTACAGCTAAGAAGACTTGGTGGACACATGGCAAGTTGCTTTCCACATTGACAGGGGCACATGCAGGGGCTGTCGGACACATCCTCCAGTCGAGCATGCTCCATTGAAGAAGATGTATACGCCCATTAGCGTTCAAAGCATTGAAAAATTGAGCTGCACACAGGGACCCAGCGAGGGACAGACTGGTGTGCAGTGCATATATAATAATAATAATTTGGCACTTATATAGCGCTACGAACCCTCATGTATCTGAGCGTTGCTTATTATTACCCACGCTGTGTGGTGCTCATTTATCGACCTCGGAAGGATGAAAGGCTGAGTTTGGCCCTGCCGGGATTCAAACCTGTGTTAGCAGGCTCTGCACGGATGTCAAAGCGAGCGCTCTACTCGCTGTGCCACTTGACCTGCTATATCATTTGCATGTTCAAATTGACACATGCACTACCTCTTTTATTTGGGGGATGCCAGAACACTACTTGTACTGAAGTCGTACCTCGCTATATGTGTGTAGCTGCTTACCCAGGGACCATTGCATGATGTGTGAATCTTGACACATTGCTCTTCCATTTGCCACGCGCCCACATGCGCCTGACTTACTGCATTGACAGTGTATGAACCATCACGGGGGGAGTCTTACATATGGGTACAAAGCAGCAGACAAGAGTGTTTGTTTGTGGAGGAGTTACTTGCTTTGGGTCATGTATGTTGGTGTGTGTGTTATGGACACACACAGATTAGTAACTCTGACTATCTTTGCAGCATTGAACTGCTTCTGTTACCGGACCTGAGAGTGCCCAGGCAGGAGGCCAGCACTCACCCCAGAGATAAGTCTCTCTTTGACTTCCATTTGAGTTATTTGGTACAATGTACATGATGTACATGTTTTTTCTGATTGAGTATGAGTTATTGTGAATAGTAGATTTTTGTCTTTTCCCTACTTTCCCTTGACAATCCAACTCCCCACTCCTGACCCTCTTTCTGGTTATCTAGAATACCAATGCCTGTCCAGTCAACATATCCCTGACCCTCCTTCTACACCGTGGTCTCAGAGGCCAGTGTAAGTTTGACCTTCGAGGCGCCCAGACAATGGAGGGGGTGGTTGGTTTGTGCTTCTCCTGCGTGTGGACACCGGAGCAGTGACACTACCCACCAGTTGGCGCTGCATCATATTATGTAGCAAACATGGTGCACATCCTGTTGTAGCATTGTTTAAGTGTGCTAACTTGGTTGTTCCATCATTGTGCTTGTACATGTGCTTTGAAATTTACTGCTACTTCAAGTCATCTACTGGAGACTCTTCAAGTATGTTTTGCTGCCTACAGGCTTTTAGGCTGGCTTGTGTGTTTGGCTACTTTGAGTTCTCTTTGATTTGGTATTTTTGCCAGTCAGGGTGACCTCTGAGGGTGCTGGACACTATTTACATGCAAGGTGGTAGATGGGCACAAAGGGGTAGGGTGATCCTGTGGCCAGGTAGAATTCAAGGAAGAAGGCTACATACCCCAGACACGGTTGTTCAGTAGGTCATGGTGATATGTGAATGAAGAAGGGTGTTTGGTTGTTGGACAGTTTTCGTGGCCTGCAGTGTTATGGGCACCCCAACATTGTTATTGTGGTGTCCTATGCACATGGTGTGTTCTGCTGGTGAATGTCTCTTCCTGTGTTGTGTTTACCTTTCAGGTGTGAGGGGATTGGTGTGTTTTGCCATGCTGGGGTGTGCACATGGGCAATGTTCACATGTGATGTGTTGAGGACACTGATGGTCACTTGATTGGACATGCATGTATTGAGTGCATGTCCCTACTGACACACAGAGTCGCACTAAGCTCCACCACATGTACATCCACTCTTCCATGTCCAAATGTGTGCACAGTTTGCCTTCTGGGGACCACTGTGTCCCTGCAGCACATGATCTATGACCATTTGCTGATCCTGTACATGCGTCAATTGTTTGTTTGTTTGGTTATTTTGTCCTTTTCATGTGATGCTCAAGGTGTGTCTCTGTCACAATGGCTGGTCACTATGCTGTGTGCTGAGCAGTGTGTTGGAGGAGATGCACACAGCGCACGTATTCAGGAGTAGGGATTTTGCCTTGGCCAATTTCCATGTGAACAGGCTTTGACTGATATGTTCATGCTACTAGTGTTGGAATGCATTTGTATATGACTTGTTTTGTGTGGGAGATTGTTGGTCAGTCATTTCATCAGATTCCATGACAGGCGTCATTGAGTGAAGGCAATTTCCATTTATCACAGGTCACTTTGTGTATTATTGGTAATGTGTTGGCTTTTTCCTATTGCTTGCCATGTGATGGTGTTTCAAACAAGGGTGATGTGGTTTAGGAGGGTTTGGATGACATACCAGGGATTGTGATGGGCTGTTTTGCAGGGGTGTGTGATGCACACCCTGCATGTGTTCCTTTTGGTCACACATGATTATTTGTGTTTTAGTAGCTAGGGATGCACACAATGTAGCACTTCCATGGCAACATTCTCAGGGTGGTAAGGTTGTGACAGTTGACTGTCTCTTTGTCATCATCGATTATCACCTGGTATGTGCCAGGCCTGTGTGTACTCCGCAGGGGTGGGAGTTTATGTGAACAATGTAGCCACAAGCTGGGTCCGGGCTGCCTCGCCACGTGCCCTATCCCCTTCCATGGGCAGCGCATGTGCCTGTGGTTCGGGATGTGGTGGCACCACCATGTCCACCGGTACACCCTGCCGTGTTGCAACATTGTGCAGGACACATGCTGCCACAATGATCCTGCACACTACTGGGGGTGCATAGAGTAGCTGCCTGCCAGAGCGGTCAAGGGAGCGGAAGCGTGACTTTTGCACTCCAAATGTGCGCTTCACTATGCCCCTGGTTGCAATGTGGGCAGCGTTGGATCTTACCTGGGGTGGTGTGGTGGGTTCCGGATTGGTGTCATCATGTGGTTGCTCAGAGGGTAGGCACTGTCCCCTGGAGAGGTGATAATGGTTGTGATTATTGGGGTTTGTGTATTTGTCTGTGTGTGACATGCATGCATGTGCACAGGCATTTGTATTCACCTAGAAGCCATGTGTCGCCATGCTGCCCAGCTTGCAGGGCCCGGCTCAGGGCAGACATTCTGTATATGAAACTGTCATGGGTGGAGCCTGGGTAGTTTGCATAGACAGAGGTGATGATTCCCTTTGCATCGCATACGACCTGCACGTTGATGAAATTCCAGTACTTGTGGTTTCGATAGATGTGCTCAGTGGCCCTAGGTGGACGTAGGGCTACATGGGTGCAATCTATGGCAGCAAGCACTTTGGGGAAGTGTGCCACCCTGTAAAAGTCCTGGACTATGGCCTGCCTTTCTGCGGGTGTTCTGGGCATGTATATGTGCCTGCAGACTGAGGGGTGCGCAGTCATGATTGCCAACACCTGGTGTAGGCAGCGTGACTGCGTGGCCTGTGAGACCCCCCTTACTATGGCAGTAGTCCGCTGAAATGACCCAGTGGCCAAAAAATGCAGGACATTGAGCACCTTCTCCAAGGGGCTCAATGCTTGGGAGAAGAGGGAGGATGTAAGGTCATCTTCCCACTCCCTGACCAGGTCTAGGATGATACGAGGTGGAAACCTATACCTGCCATAGACCTGGTCGTCAGGCATCCCAAAAAGGCTAGTCCGGGGAGAAAAAATGCGGGCCGTGGCTATTCTCCTCCTCCTGCGGTGTCCCACGATCAGTGCTGCGACAAATGGGGCATTCATCGTAGCTGTATATGCGTGTTTGTTGTTTGCGTGCACTTTTATACTGTGCGCGGGGACGCTTACGCCTGCCTTCCTGTGGTGGACATGTTGACGCCTGCGTCTTTTACCTTGCGCTTGTTTCCCATATTCAAATCCATGAATACGAGTTGTTCACGTTGTGTGGGTGTCCCGTGTATTTCCCTGCAGTACTTCCCCAGTTACGCCTTCTTTTTCATGCGTTGTTCCCCATTCCGCGTGTTAAACCCACGACCCGCCCCCTTTTTGTTGTGTGCGCCGACGTTGTGTGCTTTACCTCTGCGCATCGTGCACGGCTTTTAGGTTGTTGCAATGAGGTGTGTGCCCGTGTGCGCCACACACAGATTTTGTGCACAACCAGTGGAAAACACGCGCAGCCCTTACTTGAATCGCACACGTGCACGTGCGCTTGCTTTTTCATGCTGCGCCACCTTGCGCCAGCTTGCACCGAGATTTTCAGCGCACGTTTGTTCCATGAATTGGCCCCTTAATGTTTTCTTTAATGTGGTCCACAATACACTATCTTAATTGATTGAAGTTCTGTAGTAATAAACTCATTTTCAGTTCCATTTGTTTGAGAGGATTTCTTATTATCTCTTTTGGTATATTAGTTTTATTGGTTGTCTGGTCTGTTAAAAAAATTTGATAAGTACATGTAAAGTAATGGTTATCAATTGGCATATATAGAGAAATGTTGTGTCCACCATTATTATGACTCTCTTCACTCATCTCGTCTCGTTGGAAATTCTCTTCCATCCATTCCAAAATACTGGACATTTCTATGTTAAAATATATATATATATATATATATATTAGTTTTAGTGTACATCATACAGAACATGTATAAGTATATGAAATAAATGTAGTGTACTTACTACTTTTTGACACATTTTTGCTGTTACTGGTGTGTAAGTGTGCTCTTGGTTTTTGCTATGCAGTTTCTGGTAGGTAATTCGGTTGGAGGCATATTTATTTTGTTTTGCTATATTCCATTACATTGCAAATGCAACTTCAGTGGATGGTCGGTGTCTTACATATACAGTTTCCACTTCTTATTTATTATTAAATGTAATGTTTTTATGTGTTGCTTTTTGAAAATGTTTGTGTGTTTTTAATAATGGAAGATACCCTGTAAGTTTTGGGATAGTGATGATGGAGAACACGTGCGCCTGTGGACATGCGCTCGGTCTGCGGACATCAAAATCACTGGCGGGGCTGGGGGTTTAGTATTTTCTATGTTATATAAATGTAAGGTAAGGGAGTCTAAGTAAACTTTTGTCATATTTCGATTATCTATATTTATATTTAGTGAATTAAACTTTGTTAAAGGGACATTATGGTTAAGTTGCGTTACTAAAAACCTATGAAATTCAGTGAAAAAAATGTTAATGGGACGTTATCGTTCAAAGTAAAACCAAAAAACCCCAGAAATTTGCAAGTTATAGTTTGCTAAGCAAGCATAACTCGTGCCACCACCGTGCACTGCTAAGACTAACAACCAGGACATCAAAGATGACATCACAAATATCATTGATGACATCACTGATGACATCACATGTGCATTTACTTTTCATAGAAGGGGTTGCGAATGTAATGTTGACAAAAAGTATCAGGGAATATTGGGAAATGTGTAATAAACTACATACTTCATTACGCAATGTAGTGTTCTAAAGAACATTCCATTGTAGTGTTCTTTCTAGTACAGGAACCTACTCATACAGAAATGTAGGTATTGGCTGCAGCATACACCACAGAGGTGCTATATTTGTAATGTTCCGAAGTTATATGATAAAACAGTGAATGCTTCTGTATCAGAGTTTTCCGTACTGTGAAACATGTACTAAGTAGCTAATAATGCATCACTTACTACATTTTTCTACTAATCCACACAAAACATAAATAGACTACAATGCATACAAATATGGGGCTTATATATGGAGATTAAAGTAAGCACACAAAGGCAGTATCATTAGCAACTGTGTATAATCTACACAATTGTATTCACACACAAAAAGGATTGCTGCGTTTCAAGCCTGCTTCTTCCTCTATATATCTACTGTGGGATGTTTGGACCCACTTTTTCCCTGCCATGCGGCATCACTGTGCTCTGATGGTGCCAAAAATAGTAAAATGGCTGCAAAACCCTTGTGCGCGCCAAAACCTCTGAAAATCGCACTTTGCAAAGCACAAAAAGATGGCTGCCCCATCTGCCATGCATGGTGTCAGTGGTGGAACAGAGATCTCACTCCTGAAATATGTCACTGGGCTCCGAACTATGTGGAAATGGCGTACAGAAGGAAAAAGCAGTGCATTGCTAAAGGAAACCCCAAAATCTTGCTTTAAATTATTTTTCTTTGTTGCTGAATCTGCAGAATGCCGATGCAAAACACCCTCAAACATCCAAAATTCTTGCTGGATGCTACAATTCACTTAGTGTAAGAAATCATTGTGAACTTACAATGTCCTGAAAAGCTGAAAGTATCAAGGGATTTCCACAGCAAAAGTGGCCTGTCTGTGAATATGTCAAAGTCTGGGTGCAGCAACCTGGGCTGCCCGAATGACAGCTGTCAGTAGCCTGCTTGATTAAACTTTAAACATGTATAAACTGAAATCAAATGTTTGCAATCTAAGAGGCCTGTTGTTGAGAGTAACCCATCTTGCAATTGTTTTGATTCCATGGTTTAAAATCTTGAATAAGTATTTAGCTGTGATTTGATACCACAAGTTTGTTTTATGCTATGGGAAAATTCAACAGAAGTAACAATTGAAGTAAGCTGGCTAAAGCTACCAAACTGGAATAACAGCTTTCCTCACAGAGGCAAGGCCTCTCCTTCCACCAGGAAATCACACCAAAGTGAAAATTATAGGGGTTGGGAAGAACCTTGTCTGCAGTGGTGAAGGAAACAGTGGCAAACTGCAAAGCAGGAAATGCTAGGTGTGAGGACACTCACCTAGGACGTAAAATGGCCTCTGCCAAGAGAACAGGGAGGAGACTGCTTCTGAACCGAAGGGAGACAAAAAGAGGTGGACCTGAACAGCCATCTGTGGCTGAACATTCACAAGGAACATTTTGTTTAAAGACTTATAACTTACCACTTAAAATTGTCAAAACCTGATTCTGTCTGTGTCATTCGTATACAGACATACTCCTCTTTTGAATGCCTTGTCTGTAGGCTTTCCCTTTCTCCTGGACACTCCCTTACCATGGCTACTATCTATCAGCCACCTGGTCAGATTACCTCCTTCCTCTCTGAGTGGGCTGACCTCTCCTGCTCCCGCTTGGCCTCAACCATTCAACGACTACTTCTTGGAGACCTCAATATTCATCTGGATGCTCCTTGTTTCTCCTCTGGACTCTTTCATGACCTCTGCGATTCTCTGTCTATCTCTATTCTCTCATCGGGCCTGACCCACTCTGCAGGGCACACGCTAGATGTTCTTATCTCCTCGGACCTCCCCCTCTCCATCCCTCTGACCACTCCTCTATCCTGGAGTGATCACTCCTTCCTTTCCTCCCATCTCTCCCTCTCTACCCCTCAGGCCAAGCCAACTCCAACACTGCCCCCTACCTTCTCGGTCATCCGACCCATGAAACCTGTGTCAGTTGAGACTTTCACCACCACTTTGTCTCCCCCTACTCCTCCTTTGGCTGACTCACATCCTGACACAACCCTTTCCATGCTCTACTCTTCTATCTCTGATACTCTGGATGTTCTTGTCTCTTTCATGAGGATCCGCTTGAAGCCCAAAGCCAAATGCAACTCTTGGTATGATTCTGACCTAGCTACCCTTAAACGTGAGTGTAGGGCGGCTGAGAGGAAATGGCTGGCTTCTTGTACATCCTCTGGCAAACTGGCATGCCGCCTGCTCCAAAGGCAATACCGGCTCCTTGTCCGAACTCAGAAGAGAGCCCAGATCCAAAGCTGCATCTCTGTGGCAGGTAACAACTCGGCCAAACTCTTTAAAATCTGCAAGGATTTGACCAACCCTGATGCCGTCTCTACCTCTCCTGTCGCCTCCCAGTCCCTTTGCGAGGCCCTTGCCTCTCATATTATCTAAAAAACCCAGGACATCCTGTCCACCCTCTTGTCCGCTCCTCCTCTTCCCAATCTCTATCTACTAACTCTGACCCTCCTGCTACTGCTCCCTCGTTATATTCCTTTCCTCTCTTCTCCCCGGATGAGGTTTTTAGACAAGTCTGATCTATGAAAATCTTTTCCAAACAGGTTCTTCCTTGTTCGTCTAAAACCATTAAGGAGCACATTGACACCCTGGATCCTGCTCTGGCCGACTTCTGCAATCTGCAATCACTCCTTCGCCTCTGGAATCTTCCATGACAATCAGTCTGGCTTTAGAGCTGCCAGAAGCACAGAAACTGCTCTCATGAACATCTGTGAAGACCCGCTCTCCAACCTTGACTCTAACGTACCTTCTGTCCTCATCTTACTCGATCTCTCTTCTGCTTTTGACATGGGCAACCATGCCATCCTACTCATCTGTGATAACCTGAGTATCACCGATCAGGCCCTGGCCTGGTTGACCTTTTTCCTTTCTGATTGACCCTCCCAGGTCTAACTTGGGTCCTTCCTTGCATCATTCTCACTCTCTACCTGTGGTGTTCCCCAGTGGTCTAACCTCTCTCCCTAGCTTTTCAACCAATACCTGGCATCCATTGCCCACCGCATTGCCGCTCTTTACTCCAATTTTCGGTGCTATACAGATGACACTCAGCTCGTTTTCAGGCTTCCCTCTGCCACCTCTCTGCCTTCTCTTATCTCTGACTGTCTGTCTGCTATTAAGGAGTGGTGTGCCGCCAACGATCTCTGCCTTAATGCCAGTAAGAATGAGATTATCCTCATTGGGAAACACACCTGCCCCCTCCTTTCCTGTCAATCTCTAGCCTGCGTCCCTTGATCCTCTTCCTGCTCCCACCTGCGAGGTTAAGAATCTCAGTGTCATATTCAACTCCACACTCTCCTTTTCTCCTCACATCTCTGATATCTCTAAGAAATCAAACTAACAACTGCACCTCCTCAGAGGTATTCTTCCTTCCCTCTCATTCCCCCAGAAGCTGTCTCTAGAGCTCTGGTTCTCTCCGGGCTGGACTATTGTAACAGCCTATTTCTAAATCTGCCTGCCTCTACTCTCTGCCTTCTGCAACTCATCCAAAACAGGACTACAAGAGTTGTCCTTGGCCTCAAGCCCTGGGATTGTATCTCACTTTATTGGCTCCCAGTGGCTTCAAGGATTAAATTCAAGACCCTTTCTGGGGCCATGGTCCAAAATACCTTAAATTCTCCCTCTGTAAAAAATATTTTCCCAGTTGAGCTCTTTGCTCCTCCACCTTCAACTCCCTCACGGTCAGTCGCTTCTCCAAGCAATGAGTTTGGGGTAGATCTCTTTGCTCGGCTGGGGCCTCCCTCTGGAACAGCCTCCCTGCCACTCTTAAACTTGAGGAAAACTTTCTCGGTTCCAGAAGAACCTCAAGACATTCCTCTTTGCTTCTACCTTCGCTCTTCCTCTCACCTGCTGATCTGTTCTGGCACCGTACACCTGGTTACCCTCTGATTTCAGGCCCAGGTCCCTGCGCAGCCAGCCGCACTCCTGCACTGCCTCCTGGCAACCCCAGCACTTGAGTCTGTATCTGTAACCCAACAGTCCCCTTACTTGCACTTTTCAGTTAGCCCCTGTACCTGCTTTAAACCTTGCACTTGCCACCTTGCTGGTTGCACTACCAGTTGTTTTCGTTTTATCCCCTGCTCAGCACGTTCCACCTCCTCACCTCTCCCTTGCACTTTCCCCTTCTCATGCCCCTGCACTTGCAAATTCTCGACGCCTAGTAAGATCGTTGTTTTATCCTCCCATGTTCCTCTCCCTTGCCTTGTCACACTCTGAAACACTTGTGTATGAGCACGATCCAAATAAAATATCATATATCATATCACTAACTAACACAGAAACTCTGTCCATTCTGCCTGCACCAATCTTTAAAACTGTGTGGTGATGTATATAACCTGCCACAGCTTGATAAAGGTGGGAGGTGTCATCCTA
Source organism: Ambystoma mexicanum (assembly GCF_040938575.1). Classification (NCBI taxonomy): domain Eukaryota; kingdom Metazoa; phylum Chordata; class Amphibia; order Caudata; family Ambystomatidae; genus Ambystoma; species Ambystoma mexicanum. Next base: position 518,146,639 of record NC_090926.1, on the reverse strand, counting down.
GATCCTTTGGACAAGGCTCTTTTAGAACATACATCCAATTGCAAACACCAGGGAAAATGTGTCAATTTAGTTTACACCATTCTTTACAAAAAATATACTAATAAAAAATTTACAAAATATAAAATGTGAAAACAAATAAATGTTCTTTTTTTTACCTTTTGTTATATGTATGAAGTCTAGTGTTTGTCTCTTACCAGTTCCTACCACTTATTTCCTGAAGTGTGCTTATAATCAGCATGTAGCATGATGTTTAACCAAGGTTAGAGATCCTCAGGAAAGAAAAATAATGCCTAATGCCTAAGACATTGTGAGTTCTCAAAGTATGCAATATTTTATGTATAACAATACCACTGTCAAAACAGGTAAAACTGAGTTTGTGATTGATGAATATCTTTGAGTGATGGGTTTCAGGTGTTTTAAAATATTGAGTGGCTATGCCCACTGGCCTTGGCCGAAGACCATGCTAGTGGTCTGGAAGCATTCTAAAAATCAATGGAATATCAAAACCTTTCAAATTCAATGAGAAAACGTTAGTTGCAAGTACATTAAGGTGAGAACTTAACGCAACAAAACCCCTGAAAATCAGCTAAAGCAACCTTAACTTCGCCCCCCCCTGTTGCTCAGCCTATGACTACAACAATGACATTGCAGATCACATCACTGATGACATGACTAATAACATTACCACAGTAACTGGCATTAAGGATGGCCTTGCTCCATGATCAGATTGCAGGGCCAAATATATTTTAACACATTAATGGGTACTAATCATGGCCTTCAGTCATGGACACTGGGCACAGCCTTAACCCATATGCACTGTATATTTGAAAACACTAAAGGCCACCAACTGCACATTTTGGCCTTCACTTGTGGCTACAGCTTTCAGCTGTGTCCACTGTATATTATATAGACTAATTAGCCACTAGCCATCACCTTTAGCACAATACTGGCCATTGGCCATAATCTTTGGCTGTGTCCACTATATATTCTAATATATAAATGGGCCACTAGCCATTGCCTTTCACCAAGAGCAGTTTGTACATTTTTTGGCCTTGTCCACTGTATATTTTAAAATACTAACATGTCGTTGGATGGACTTCATGCGTTCTGTGGATTATACAACACTAACTAGCCCCTATCTGTGGCCATCAGCCATGCCCACTCTATATTATATACACTATCCAGTCACGAGCCATGGTCGTCAACACAATACTAGCCAGTGGCCAATGCCTTTGGTTATGCCGACTGTATATTCTAACATATTAACGGGCACTAGCTATGGCCTTTACCTATTGCCACTGACTACAGCTTTCAAAGTTTCCCACTGTATATTTTAAAACACTGCCATAATTTGGTATTTTACAACACTAAGTGACCCACTACATATGGTGTTGGGTTATGGCCAGTGACCAAAGTCTTTGTAATGGCCAAGCCCATGGCCTAAATTGTTATTAAGAAAGTCAAAGTTTATACGTGCTAACTTATTAATCATGTTATGTCTAATTCCATTATTGATGTAATCTGTTATATACAATGTAATTAGTGTTGTCACTAGTGATTTCACCAGTGATACAATTTGGGATGTTGTCAGATTTCTCCTACAACATGTAATTAGTGATGGCTACAGTGATGTGATCTGTGATGTCATCATTGTGTTCATAGGCTGTGGAACAGTGTGCGCAAAGTTAAGGTGGATTTAGCTGCATTTCAGAGATTTTGTTGCATTACGTTCTCGCCTTACCATCCATCCCTTTATAAGTGCCGATTTTATGTTTTGATTGTTTGGGTGATTTTCTCCTTGTGTTGTATTCATTGAAAAACACAATTTCTAACAAAAAATTACTCTGAGCGGGGAGTATTGTATCTCATCTCCAGGTCTTGCCAGCATCGTTCATGCCTTAACTTTATTGACCTGTCTACTGAATTGCTTTCTGGATGTTAGGCTTCCCAGTTCTCTGATATATGGGCTGCTGTTCATATTAGAGAAAACAGCCCTCTTTCCTTGCAGAGCTTTCAACTAGCCAAAACCCTATTTGTGATTATGTGCAGAGAGCACTGACTTTGTGCGTGTTATCAATTCATATTTAAAGTTGTACCTTCCATACTTGTATGTGTATTAACTTACACGGCCTGAGATCTTTTCAGCCAACTTCATTCAATATCAGCCAACAATGTGCTCTGTCTTTCGCTGCCAAATGATTATAACATTTACTTTTCCACCTGATGTATCTTCCTGAGTGTACAATTCATTTCAAGAGAATGACTTGTTTTCTTTTCTAAGATTTCATTTCCTTCCATCGCGGAATGTGATGAAAATCTCTTTCTTTTTTCTTCAGGTCTCGCTGAGAGATGACAACAAGTATCACATAGAACGTCGCTGCCCCATAAGGAGTAATTCATTTCTGTCAAAGATTAGACATCATTTTTTTTCTTTGACACTAGATGAGTCATATTGTTCTTCAAGAGCCAAACACGAGCAGTGTAACTACGTTAGTTCTATGATGGAGGTTTAGAAGCATTTCTGAAGCACATTTTATTTATCATTGATGAGCAAAATGTCCAGTTATGAGAGCTGTGATGGAGTGTGCTACACAACCTGCAATGTTTGGTGGTGTATTTTTAATAGTCACTCACCAAGTGTGCACAGCAATTAATTATTTTGCCTACAGTTATCAAAAGTGTCTCTGTCTGACCCCTCTGTCTGACCCAGTAAGATCCCTATCGACACTAAGAGCTTCACATATTCATGCTATAGGCCCACATTTGAAATCCCTACCCCCCAGGTCTGGTGGGAAGTTGCAGTCCAAAGCCTTTAGAATAATGCAAGGGCTCGAAAAATGTTTGTCAGCGGAGTTACTCTAAATAATACATGTCTGGTCAACATTGAAAACCAACCCCACTGTACTTGTGAAGTTCACTAAATATATCACCAAATGTGTTTAAAAAAAAGGTATACATAGCCAACCCCTCCGTATTTTCAATTCAATATTGTTCAGTCAGTGTACAGTGTAAACACTGTGTACACACATAGTATATACTTCCGTTTAAATGCAGCAGAACGTTTGTCTGACAAGTGAACACCTTCAGAAAACTATGCTATTTATATGCTAACATTTCCTTTACAATTAGAGGTCCTCATTACGAACCTGCCGGTCTGGAAAGAACGGTGGTGGTAAAAGCACTGCCACCATACTTTCCGGACTAGCTGATTGAGAGTCCTGCAGGTGGGAGGTGTCACCATTGTCTCCATCCCCATGGAGTTCTATAGGGCTCCGTGGGAATGGGGACTTACACAATTCCACCGCTGAAATTCCCTGGTCACTGGGGTCGTAATGCCCCGGTGATTCCGGGAATCACAGAGGCGGAATGGTAATACGGGTCCGGCGGTAACCTACCGGTTTTCTGGCTCGGTTACCGCCGGACTCGTAATGAGGCCCATAGACTTATAGTTTTAAAATGATATATTGATTACATAATTTACAAATAATTATTTGCAGTAGTCTATTGGCTTAAAATCCACATAAGGGCTATCATAGTAATACAATAATAACACTATGGTGTTATCATACTTGGTGTCATCCATGGCTTACAACTACTTATCCTGCGTATACATATCTGTGAATATTTATCTCAGAGTGCAGAGCGCAAATGGCAAAAACAGCCATATAATACTAACCTGCACAGCTATAAGCTTGAAGTCAGGCTTTTTAAAGTTACAGTTTTTAAAGCAAAAGAAACTAATTGTGATGCCAGAATAACGACTGCGACATCAATACCCAAAGAATTGTTTGCATTGTCAAAAGAGTTACGGTGAACTGTGGTTGAAACCCATATTGTCATTGATAACGACTTCTGTCAACGTATACGTGGATGGGTGTATCCAATAAAACGTACAAAATCAGCAATTTAGTCTAGCTCAGATAAAGCCAACTCAGATTTTAGAGTTGTTATCCCCCTCTGGTAGATTCCTTTGCTCTGGCCGCCCCTATTTGTCTTCAGAGAGGTCTCAGAAAGAGAATTTACTGATATTGTATCCAAGATGAAACACACATCATGCAATGGTGCCTCTTTCTTTAAGGACTTTCTGAAGACCCTTGTTCCATGGATCACTAGATTTCTTAATCGATCCTTCCAGGAAGCCTTTGTCCCTGACAATGTTAAAGAGGCCTTAATCACACCCCTTCTAAAAAAGGAAACTCTGGATCCAGCGGATCCAGGAAATTATAGGCCCATCACTAATATCCCCTTCATACTAAAACTACTGGACACAATTGTAGAACAACAAGATATTCTTGCTCCAGGACAATCTGGGTTCTGGGTGATTCATGGGACTGAAACCGCACTTCTAGATTTAAAAATCAATTTTGCTGAAATAATTGATAGAGGTGGCACGTCACTACTTCAATTATTGGATCTATCCACCACCTTTGATTTAGTCGATCACAACCTCTTGGCGGACAGACTGATCAAGGTGGGCAGCTGTGCACCTATTGCAGCCCAGTGGTACAAGTCATTTCTGGGTCCCTGAACTACTAATGTTGTCAAAGGAAATGCTCACATTTCTAGAACTTTCCTTATTTGTGGTTTGCCCCAGGGTTCATGTTCGTCACCACTACACTTTCATTTCTATTCTAAGCCAGTGTGTGACCTTCTTGCCACTCTGGGGGTTCAATTTGACTTGGAAAGAGTAAATTACGTTTTTCACGCAATTCATTCATGTATGGCTGCTAACTTTAGCTCTGAATAATTAAACAACTGAGCTGTTTATTCTTGGTACCCAGCAAAAGCTGAAAAAACTTGACCAACAATATAAATGCTTCTCAATTGCTGGGAATATCCTTCAAGTCTCTGAATCAGTAAATACACAAACGGGGTCATTCGTAGAATCCAGGGCACAAATGGCGCACGCGGCTGGTGCACAGTGTGCGCGTGCGACAGTCTGCACCAGCCGCGTGCGCTAAAATCCATTTCTGCGCACAGCGTATTCATGGATTTCAACATCCAAAACCAGCCGTGGTGCAGAGTGGCACAGCGACCCTGCAGCAGCGCCAGTTACTCCCCCAGCCCCTCCCCCTGCGCCATGCACAGCACACAAATCCTGTACATGGTGCTCAGGCCATTGGACCTGCATACAGCCCCCCAACCACAAAAACGCCTGTAAAACTGCCCACGCACGCCTCTGAATACATGTACACCCCATTGCAGGGAGTTTCTCACACGATTGGCCCTGTGCGAGCATGTTACGTGTATTTCGGGGATGCACAGGAAGTTTCACATGCAATTGGCCCTGTGCGAGCGTGGTATGTGTATTACAGGGGTGAGCGGGAACTTTCACATGTGATTGGCCCTGTGTGAGCTGGGTACGTGTATTTCGGGGGTGCGCAGGAAGTTTCACATGCGATTGGCCCTGTGCGAGCTGGTACGTGTATTTCGGGGGTTTGTAGGAAGTTTCACACGCGATTGGCTCTGTACGAGTGGGGTACATGTATTTCGGGGGTGCGTGGGAAGTTTCACATGCGATTGGCCCTGTGCGAGCGGGGTACGTGTGATTTGGGGGTGCGCGGGAAGTTTCACACGCGATTGGCCCTGTGCGAGCGGGGTACGTGTATTTCGGGGGAGCGCGGGGAGTTTCACACGCGATTGGCCCTGTGCGAGCGGTGTACGTGTATTACTGGGGTTTGTGGGAAGTTTAACACGTGATTTTGCTGTCAGAGCGGGGTATGTGTATTTCGGGGGTGTGCGTGAAGTTTCACACGTGATTTAACTGTCAGAGAGGGGTACGTGTATTTCGGGGGTGTGCGTGAAGTTTCACACACGATTTTGCTGTCAGAGCGGGGTACGTGTATTTCAGGGGTGTGTGTGAAGTTTCACACGTTATTTTGCTGTCAGAGCGGGGTACTTGCATCCAGTGGAGTGCGTGGGAGTCCCACATGTGAATAGGCAGTGTGGGTCCTTCCAGGTGTCCCCTCTATTCCCTCCACGGCCCCTGCAGGCAGCCCACACCACAGTGGACTACCCTGCACCCCTGGTTTTGTCCCTCAGGCAGCCCATCCACCATGGGCATGCCCCCCAGCCAAGCCACATGTCACCTTGCAATATGATCACCAACTCATGTCCCCCTGCACCCCCACCCCCCAGCAGTGAGGGGCACCTGCCAGCAGGCCCCCACTCATGTCCTCCAGCACCCCCACCCCCCAGCAGTGAGTGGCACCTGCCAGCAGGCCCCCACTCATGTCCCCCTTAACCCCCACCCCCCAGCAGTGAGGGGAACCTGCCAGCAGGCCCCCACTCATGTCCCCCTGCACCACCACCCCCAAGCAGTGAGGGGCACCTGCCAGCAGGCCCCCACTCATGCCCCCTGCACCCCCACCCCCCAGCAGTGAGGGGAGCCTGCCAGTAGGCCCCCACTCATGTCCTACTCATGTCCCCCTGCACCCACACCCCCCAGCAGTGAGCGGCACCTGCCAGCAGGCCCCCACTCATGTCCCCCAGCACCCCCACCCCCAGCAGTGAGGGGCACCTGCCTGTTCCCCTGCACCCACACCCCCCAGCAGTGAGGGGCACCTGCCAGCAGGCCCCCACTCATGTCCCCCAACACCCCCACCTCCCAGCAGTGAGGGGCACCTGCCAGCAAGCCCCTACCCATGTCCCCCAGCAGTGAGGGGCACCTAACAGCAGGCCCCACTCATGTCCCACTCATGTCCCCCCAACATGTCAACATGACCCACAATCATGGCCCTCATGGCCACAAAAATCCCACGGCACGCCACCCCTGCTCAAGTAACCAACCAAGCATAACATACACCCCACATTGAAATGCCCATTACATGAAACAACCCAAATGGCATGTATTTACATCAACACATGTCCGTCACACACACACAATGGGTGTCAGTGAATGTGACAACCCACATCATGACATGCATGAAACCAATGAGAGAATACCACACATTGAAGTACGGGAAAAAATGTATTGAACAAAAAATGTGGTGAAAGAAATTCAAATACCAAACAATGGACATAAGGAAAACAATGCAGAATGTCACATAATGATAAAAAAAGCAAATCAGAATCAAAAATATATGAAATCAAAAATTTCTCCAAAGTCTCCTTCCAACAAAGCAAATCCAAACAGAAATGAAAAAGAAAAATCCATTGCTCCATGGAAAAATCAAAAAAGAAAATGCTGACAAATCCACACTCCAACTATTTACAAGGATGAAATCCTGGGTCCATGAGCCCAACTGTCCAAATGAAACCTACAAAAATACACTAACTAATGAAGAACTATGTACAAAAATGTGAGGTATTGTCCAAGCGCTCCAAAAAAAAAAATGAAAACTAAAATGAAACCTAACACTAACTAACTATTTACAATGGCAGCGGGATAGTCCGACGGCTCACTTTTGGATGTCCCGGGCCAGGCATCATCGAATTCCTGTTCAATGTCCTGGAGGCGGTCCTCTTCCATGACCCGAGGGTTCGCAGGGACGATGACATGTTGGCCTCAAACTCCTTGCGAATTGCTTCGGGGCACTTGGCCCGCGTCAGTGCCCTCCGCATGGAGTTCTCCACCCTGACTATTGTGAGCCGTGCCTCTTCCACCCGCTGCCGCTCTGCATCTATGGCGTGGCCCAACCGCTGCCATGGCTGGTGGTGCGATCCCTGCCGCTTTGCTCCACAGCACCCTCTCTGCCCTCTTCATCAGTTGATGCTGCAGACAGGGAGAGATAGAACACAGGCATCAGGGTACTGTACAATGGACTGATACACACATGACAGTTGTACCTGAGTGGCAGTGTCAAACTTCAGACATGGCAATACACTCCCTAACACACATGTCATTTCTACTCACACACATGAGCAATTCCACAGCAATATTGCACCAGGCAGCACCATCCATACACATACAACAGCATCAGCATCCGAAGGTGAGCCTGACATCACATGAAAGACCGGCAGTACACAACACATGCACACATGCCAACACACTTACATGCATGTGTACATGTCCACCACTGTCAGAGTGGTGAGATTGCCATCCATGTCACATCTGGCATTCAGCCTTCTACATGTCAGTGTCACATGCATCCATGTTGCATCACAGTTGCACACTTGTCAAATACACACACATGCACATGTACACAGTGCAGATACATGCAGCTGGAACCAACATCCATGTGTGACACCACAACCATGCCAACATACATACACAGTAATTCAAACATGTGTGCTCCCACATCTGCATTTGACCTGCATGCTTATCCACACATACACAATCCATGTATCTCACACATGAGAGGACTCGCATGTGTCAGCTTCACGCCCCTGTACATACACATCCATACATGGCCCTACAGAAACACATATGCAACCTGCACACTACTGGCACACCACGACACACACAGCGTCCAACCAGTATGCATGTACACTTACCGCTCGACTCCAGACGGGTCTGCCTCTCAAGGACCTGGACCTGGACCGCTGGGCTTATGCGTTCAGGACCCTCATTTGGTGGTCGGACAAGTGGCCCCGGCGCCCCTTGGCATCCTCTGCCTTCAAGAGGCGCCGGGCCTTGTCGAGGGTCCTGGACATGAAGTCCTCCCAGCGCTTCTTGACATGTTTGATGTCGCAGACTGCCACCCCATCCTCGTTGATGGCAGTCACAATGTCCATCCAGATCATGGTCCGTACTTCATAGTCGGCGTGCAAACTTCCAAAGAGGGCATCATACTGCCACAGGACTTGCTCCACCAGGACACCAACTTCCCTGGCACTGCAGCTGGTGGATCTCTGTCTCTCTGGCTGGGGGTTGCCAGTGGTGCCAGATGGTGGTGTGCCCAACATGGCAACCCTGGAGGCAGGTGTGGGTGGGTAGCTGGGTCCGGGGCTGGGCTGTGGAGCGATGGTATCCCAGTCGGGAGTCTTCAGTTCCAGCAGGGGTGGTAACAGCAACTTCACCCCTGGCTGACGTGCAGGTCGCAAATAGCATGGCACGTGGGCAGCAGGCAGGCAGGCAGCAGCAGATGGCAGGTGGGAGTGTGCTCGGGGCTCTTGGGGGCAGTAATTCGGCCTTTTGGGCAGGAGCATGGTCTTCCGTGTGTTGTCGCATGGCCAGCTTGATACGGAGTGATTTGGCACGTGAAAAAATTGCACGTCAGCATGTAATTCGAGGAAAGGGCCTTAGCGCGTAAGCGCATCTGTGACGTTACGCGCGCGGGCGTTTCCCTCGTGACGGGTGCATAGTGAATCAGCACCTGAATACACTGCACATACGTGAATTCATTGGACGAAAGGCCCTTTAGAGCGTACGCGCATCTGTGACGTGACGCGCAAGGGCGTTTCCCTCAACACGGGTGCATGTTCATCGTACACGTGCAAAAACTGCACGTCCGAGTGTCAGCTTGTGTAATTGGAGGAAAGGGCCTTAGCGCGTACATGCATAAGTGACGTTGTACGTGTGGGCCAGTTTAAAAGGTACGTATAGGATGCCATTTACATATACGTGCTTTTCGTGGAGAGCGAGTGGGTGAATTTCGTACTTCTTGTCGGTTCACACGCGATTACTTCACAGCGTTTCAAGTTTGTACTCCCTGTTACCTCTGACAGCATTCAATTTTTTGGCTGGGCCTGTTTCCTCAAACAGCGTTCACTTCTTCTTTTGTCCTGTTTCCTCAGACAGCGTACAATTCTTTTGGCAGGGGTGTTGCCAACGCGCACATGCGCGTCTTTTTCACGTTCTTTTTCCAGGCATACGGTGAGTTGCGCACGTATTTACCAACTGTGCTTGCCCCGTGTGTTGCGTACCCCTTCAGAGGTCAGTGTAGGCTGTGTGTATTACGCGTATGCTTATTTTTTGTGTTTCTGGGTGCCACAGCGTAGTGCAGGTTCATTTTTCCATGCACGTGGTCTACGAGGGGTTGCGTGCATGTTCATTTTTGTTTTCGGGGTGCCTGTGCGTTGCGTGACCCGTCATCTTCCCCCATGGGTCACAGACAGCCTTGCTAGAACACTAGGGTACGAATTCCATCTAGTACCCTACCCCTTTCACCCCCAATTGCCCAGGACAAAAGATTACTGCTACTACCATATGCACAACAACATCAGTGCCATTGTTGGGAGGCGGCCAAGCGGTAAGGGAGGTAAAGGTGGCCGACCTTCAAAAGGTGGGTGTGGTGGGCGCGGCAGGGAACGTGGCTAGGATTTGCAGGGTGCCCCTAGACCCCCATGTGTGGAGGACCAATCAGGGACACCCATGCCCCCCCCATGGTTGTGGGAAACGTAGCTGACACATCCCAGCTCAGCCCTTGTTGGACCGGCCCATTGTGGCACCTAAACCGGCACAGGAAGACTGCCAGGCTGACATCCATGTCAGCAAGTTTAAGCCACGTGTGGCGGTGCAAGTTGTTGTCACCAGGCCACGTGGATCTGGGGCAGCAATGTCATCTGCTGCCCCAAGTAGGCAGGGTGGGGAGGCTGCAGGGGCAGCTGCAGCTCTATCCACTCCAGCTCTGAGTCTGCCAGCCGGGACAGTGTCGGTCCAGGTCCATCAGACCGTTGTTGCCCCTGCCAACATCACCCTGCAGCCAATGCCTGCACCAAGACCTATGGTCATTGTGCCTTCGCACACTCCTAGTACACAGTCCACCAGCGCTTCTGCCCCTACTGACCAGAGCAGCGTAAGCCACTCAGGATCTGCACCACCTTTGAAAAAGAAGAAGAAGGGTGCTCTGGCACTACAGGCTGGTACCCCAGACACGGCTACACACTCCGGCACGTCAAGGAAGCCTAGCTTTAATGACGCCAAACTTGATGCACTTGTGGCCTATGTGTCGGAACATAGCCGCAAAATGGTGGTGACTGCAGGGTGCAAGACCACACCTGGTCAACGTAGGGCACACTGGCAGATCATCACGGACCACATTAGTGCCCTTGGATTTGTGAGGCGCACAGCTGATGATTGCTACAAGCGGTGGAATGACCTGAAACGCAGAGCAAAGAACAAGCTGGCCTCAAATCATGCCTCTACTCTGGTGACTGGAGGTGGGTCTCCACCAGAGGACAACCAACTCACTGAACATGAGTCTGTTGCTGGAACCTTTGTCACAGAGGAACAGATCCAAGGCGTGGGAGACCTACCTGATTACGACGCATTGTCCGGTGAGTGCCCATGCATGTGTGTGTAATCCATGTGTATGTTGTTTGGGTGACGGGTTCTGACTGAGTGCCAGGTGAGGGTGTGTACTCCAGAGTGGTATGGGTCACCCATGTGCTTCCTCCAATACATTCACGTGCCTTGGATTTGGATATGACAGTATCCCTTCTGCCCACAGTAGCCAATTAGCGCCACATTACTGCAGTTGCCCTTGACCTGTCATCTTGCAACAACATTGTTCAGATTTTTTCAGTATTCATTCTGGCTGATTGTTTCAATTCTCCCATTTTTGCCATGCATTTTTCGGCCCTAATGCAACATATGTGACATGCTTCTGTCATTGATTACACCCCAGATTGGCTCACATTTGTTGCCTTGTTATGTGAATGATTAGACCATTCAGGCTAATTGAGTATTGGCCTGCTCACATTAATTTTTGGGGCCTGTTTGAATGTGGAACATGATAGTTGTTTCCTGTCATGTTAAAGTGACCAACCACTGATGTGTACATCTGCCTACAATCACTGTATTATTGTACACTGGATGTGTTGCTGTGTGTGGCACATGCATCTTTTGCCACACTATTTAGCATTTTTCATCTCATCATGTCCATCTCACATGGATGGGTGACAGTACTCATTCACTGACATATCGCTGTAGTTGTCTAATGTACCATGGCTATGCTACATGCCATCTGTGTGCTGGCATGTGTCATGTATGTGTATTGGACATGCCACTCACAGGCTAATGTGTAATGCCAGTTCTACCCACCATGCAGCAAGTCTGTTGCTTTTCCATCTTGGTGTCCTCAGTGTCTGCTTTTTGCCTCCCCTTCCAACTCATTGACAGTGCATGCATGCCAGGGTTATAGTCATGTGGGACATGTGTAAATCATGTACAGGATCTCTGTCTTGTCAGGCCTATGTGTGTGCTATGGTGATCATGCCTGTTTGCATTTGTTGTGTTTCATGTTTTTGCATGTGATGACGCACTCGATGCTGGTGAGGTTGAGGAGATGGTGCAGACCCAGGAGGGAACTCAGCCACGACTGGGCACCAGTGGAGGACGTGGTGTGGTGGTGGGTGAAAACCCTTTGTTACTGCAGATCATACTGTTCAGGGGTGTCTCTGGGTGCACTTCCCCAGACCTCTATTCAGGTGCTGAATCGGATGATGAGACTTATGTTCTTTCGCAGGTGAGTGCTTCTGGCAGGGATTCTGTTCTGTCCAACCCACCTGCACCAGGGGTAGAACCCTCTATGGGGATGTCAGTGTTGGAAGGTCCGCCTTTGGCGGTTACGGATGCAGGTTCGCACTCCAAAACATCTGATCCTGTTCCTGGGCCAGCAGATCAGAGGGGGAATGCAGACCTGCAACCTCAGGCAGTGCCAGCACAGCAAGGTGCAGATCGCCTTGCCCCAAACAGGTGTGGTGCCCGCCGATGCGGTGGCCATGCGCCACCAGGCAATACTGTATGGGAAAACTCGATGTACGGTATGGCAACCCAACAGGCAGCATCAGTTGAAATGATGGCTCATGCAGACTCTGCTTGAACTTGAGGCTTCCCGAAATTTTAGGGCAGAACAGCAGCTGGAGCAGCTCACACGTTCGCTCTCAGCTGAGCTGCAGGCAACCTGTGAGGAGATCTGGGCATCACACGAGGCCATGCGTGCAGAAATGCAGGCAACCCGTGAGGTGCTGCATGGGGATCTCCGCACTATCATTCTCCAGAATCAGACCTTCCAGACCCGCAAGCTTGCTGCCATGGAGTACCATACCAGGGCTTTGCGTGGGCTGCCTCTCATAGCACAACCACCTCCTGATGCAGCAGAAGCAGAGGGTGAAGAGACCGACAGCAGTTCTCCCACAATGGCATAGCCGTCCAGGCCATGAGCCCATGGAGGTATTTTTTTTTCCCAACATCCACACAGGTGGGTGTTGATGTGCACCCTGTCCTCAAACCTCCTGGGTGCCCCCCCAGCCTCCACATGGCCATTTTTGATTTTCTTTGTTTTGTTTACAGTGTGTTGCCTTGTGTGACTCCCGTGGGCATCCACTGTGTATTCTGGCTGGAGTTCATGTTGTATGCAGTACACTGACACATTTGCGTGACAGCAACACTCTGCAGTTGGAAGGGATCGATGTGCTGGCTTATTCAGGTTTTAAGAATACCAGTACTTTGACTTTGTACTGTCATTTTTTTGCGATGTTTCATGCTGTGTTGCTGTATTGTGTTGGTGGTAAGTATTTGGTCATGTGTGCTGTTTGTTATTGATTACTGGGAGCATATTGTCTGTGGGCTGTTTCCATTTGGGACAGTGCACTTTGTGACACTTGTGTCAGGTCTTGTGCATTGCTTTGTTTGCTTTCACATTGCATGACATGCCATGGGGTGTTGGGTGGCGGAGATGGGGAGGGGTTGGGTGACGTGGTGCTATTTTCATGTTGTATTTTGCTAGGGGGTAGTCATTCATGCAGCATGAATGTATGTCTTTTAGTTACACAGCATTGGTTGTCTTTGGGTAGGTAGGGATGCACACAATGTAACACTTCCAGGTGACCAATCTCAGGCTGGTATGGTTGTGACAGTTGACTGTCCCTTATGTCATCATCATTGATTGTCAGCTGGTATGTGCCAGGGCTGTGTGCACTCCACAGGGGTGTGATTTTAGGTGAAGTAATTAGCCACCAGCTGAGTACGGGCTGCCTCACCACGTGCCCTTCCCCTCCCATGCGCAGCGGCCGTGCATGTGGTTGGGGATGTGGGGGCACCAGCATGTCCACTGGCAGGCCCCGGCGTGTTGCAATGTTGTGCAGGACATATGCTGCCACTATGATCCTGCACACTACTGGGGGAGCATATAGCAGCTGACCACCAGAACAGTCAAGGGAGCGAAAGCGTGACTTGAGCACTCTGAATGTGCGCTCCACTATGCCCCGGGTTGCAACTTGGGCTGTGTTGTATTTTCCCTCGGGTGGTGTGGTGGGGTTCTGAATTGGCGTCGTCATGTGGGTGCTCAGAGGGTAGGCACTGTCTCCTGGGGAGTGATGATGGGTATCATTAGTGGGGTTGTGACATTACTCAGTATCTGACATGCATGCATGTGCAGTGGCATTTATACTCACCAAGCAGCCATGTATCGCCATGCCGCCCAGCTTCTAGGTCCTGGCTTAGGGTTGACATTCTGTATATGAAACTGTCATGGGTGGACCCTGGATAGTTGGCATATTCTGAGGTGATGATCCCCTTGGCATCACATAACACCTGCACGGTGATGGAATGCCAGTGCTTGCGGTTTCTTTAGATGTGCTCTGATGCCCTGGGAGGACGTTGAGCCACATGGGTGCAATCAATGGCACCTAGCACTTTGGGGAAGTGTGCCACCCTGTAAAAATCCTGGACAACAGCCTGCGTTTCTGCAGGTGTTCTGGGCAGGTATATGTGCCTGCGGACTGAGGGGCATGCAGTCATGATGGCCAAGACTTGGTGTAGGCACCGTGACTGCGTGGCCTGTGACACCCCCTCCACTATGGCACTTGTCCGCTGAAATGACCCAGTGGCCAAGAAGTGCAGTACATTGAGCAAATTTTCCAAGGGGCTCAGTGCTTGGGAGCACTGGGTGGGTGATGTGAGGTCATCCTCCCACTCACTCACCAGGTCGAGTATTATGTGAGGTGGAAACCTGTACCTCCCATACACCTGGTCATCAGGCATCCGAAAAAAGCTGGCCCTGGGTGTAAAAATTCTGGCCCTGACTATCCTCCTCCTCCTCCTGTGGTATCCCACGACTACTGCTGCGAGGAACGATATATTCATTGTAGCGTCTGAGCTTGTTTGTTGTTTGTGCGCACTTTTATGCTGCGCGGGTCCGCATATGCCTGCTTCCTGCTGGCGTACGTGTTTCCGGATTAGCGCGTCTTTTTTGACGCACGCGTTAGCCATGTTCGATTCCATGAATACGTGTTGTAGGCACGCGTGTGGGTGTTCCGCGCATTTGCCTCCTGTACTTCCCCGTAACGCCCACATTTTCACGCGTTGTTCCCCTTTCCGCCCCATGTTCCGCCTAGGTTGGCTGTGTGTGCCGCGCTATGTGCGCTTTCGCTGTGCGCGTGGTGCACGCTGTTTGGTGAAGTGTGCGCCCGCGTGCGCCACACAGGATTTCAGCGCACATCCATGGATTTACATGCGCACGGACTTCCATAAATCGATGTGTGCAGGTTTTGCTGCGATTTTCGCACTTGCGCTGCGTTTCGCATGCTTTCGCACGCGTGCGCGGAAATTTTCAGCGCACATTAATTCCATGAATCGGCCTGTAGGTGTCTTCTTCATTCTTCACGTATCATTTAAGAAAAAGGCATCCCATCTCAAGTCCTCATATTCCTATTATGTCCCTCTTCTATGGCAGATTCAACCCTACCTTTCTGAGGCAAATAGAGAATTAATCGCTGCAGCCATAGTCAACACAAAACTAGATTGCTGCGATAGCATATTGGTTGGTACTTCTCTAACTAATATAAAGAAGATGCAGGTGTTACAAAATGGAGCAGTGTGAGCTGTTTGTGGACTTTTTCATAGATCGCAGGAGTCAGAGGCTTGTAGAAATCTGCATTGGCTCCCTGTTGACCAGATAATTCAGTTCAAGCGCTCCTTTATGGTGTTTAAATGTTTAATTGGCCAAGCACCTGTATATCTTTCATCCAGAGTTAAGAAGACTCTGTTCAGGCGCACCTTAAATTCCAATAATCACATCCGACTCATTGAGGCTCGAGTTGTACTGAATGAAATGGGTGGTACAAGGTTTAATGCGTGGGCTCCAGCCCTTTGGAATGCTCTTCCCTAAGACCTCAGAGGCTGTCTATCGACTGTTCAGTTTAAGAAGCATCTTAAGACCTTCCTGTTTGATAAAGGAAATGGGTAAATGTGTAAGTTTCTCTCTGTTCCTCTGGTTGAACTCCTTTGCTGACTCTTCTTTTGTTCTTTATATTACTGTCTTGTGAGCACCTGGAGGCCTATTGGCGAGTGGCGCAATAGAAGAATAAAAAAAAGAGAGTAAAACATAGCTACATAACTGTGTACGAGTCTATCCTCGTGTACGCATTAGCACACTACCTCTTTAACACAGCACATCCAGAAAAGGCTTCAGATGTTGTAAGCATGTCGAAAAGTGTCTGCCAGGGTATCTGTTAGGTCACCAGATTCCCAACTTCCACTCTACTTCACCATTGGTTGGGCATGCCCCACCCAATGCCATTTTACCTTATGAATACAACTAACATCAGCATGCACAAAGGATATGGTAAAACTCACTGCGGTGGCCATTCCACTGAATTGTTTGTGTCATTTTTTAATGGGGTGCAAGGCCCGCATGCCAGCTTTTCTGCTCCCTCCGCACACTGCCATAAAATCCAAAGAAAACTATACTCTTGCAATGCACTACCAGACGGAAAAATGTAGCACAAAAAGTTCTAAAATGGAATTTCACGAAATGTGGTGAAAAGGCATGGTGAGTTGGGCATGTACCTGCAGAACATCAAAAACTATCTATTGCATGTCAGAACTTTGATGGCCTCCAAGACTGAATGTATTTGATGAGTGAGTGCAGTGAACATGTCCAGAAACATTGTGAATGCAGGTACCTGCACAAGCCCCTTTCTATGACCTCAGGTCTTTTTACACTTATTAGACAAAGCACCAGATGAACATATTGTCAAAATCTCAGATTTCTGCATTTTCATGTTCCACCAAGCCTGAGGTTGCTTCTCTAAGGGAAGCTGAGGATGTTTCAGAAATGGCTTGGCCCCGTTACACCCACCTCACTCAGCGCCCACACTCTTTCCTGAAATGCTCTTCTACCCATCAGAAAAACCTGTGCTGCCCTTTATCAAGGCATGTGCTTGATGGGTTTAGATCTGCACAATGCAACATATTCAAATCATGCCAAGCAGTGCTCTGCATTCTTCACATTGCACTTCCATTGAGTCTGACCTCATTAAGAGTTTGCCGGTATTCTGCTAGTAATGCTGGCGGGATACCGGCAAACTGCCCTTACCATCTACAATGTCCAATATCTGGGTATTACTGAGATATTATGGGCACCGTAGAGCCGGTAAGTTCCGACTCTGATACGACTCCATGGGATGAGATTGCCTGAATCACTGACACTGGTATTACTGGTGCCCATGCATGAGCCATTTCTCTGCCAGTCGGGGCCTGATCTTCCGGCAGGTCAGGCCTGCCAGTAAACCGCAGCCCCCCACCGGCAAACTTGAATTGTTTTGGTCAGAATAAAATGCCAGAGCCCAAAATACTGGCATCATTTCTGGCATTTTTTGTAGCCCAGCACACTTGTAATGAGGCCCTGAGTGGCCTGGTTTGGCCAGCAGTGTTAAAGGGGAAGCTGGAGTAGGACTGGATTATCCCCTGAACACCACAACCTCAAATTTGACAATGGCTCTTTCCCTGTTCATTATTCCCAGGCTACAGAAATTGCCTCAGTCTTTTGCAGCCTTTCTGAGTTCCATGCAAATATTCTTAAACACTGCCACCTTTAGAATGTGCTCTGATCTGCCCTACTCATTGTGCTTTTGGAACTGAGCCTGAAGACACAAGTGACATTGGTGTTCGAGACAGAGAGAGACATTGAAGAAGGAGAGGTACTGAGAAAAATAAAACTAAGCGGCGAAAAGGTGAGAGTAAACAGTAAGTGTGGGAAAGAGAAGAGAGGCGTTCTAAGAGAGAGAATGAGAGAGAGAGATGATCAGGGAGATCAAGAGGGCCATATAGATAGTCAAACTACCGAGAGAACATGAATAAGAGCATGAAGGGGGACTGGTGGGTCAAAGAAACCAACTGAGAAGAAATAAAGTTGACCTAAAGTGGTGCATTACCCTAATCAAACTAATCATTAAAAAAGGCATTAACACAAGCCTATATGTAATACACCTATATTAACATCTTTTCCATACTGTGGAATTGCCGTTTTGCTTTCATGTGTAGTGGCAGCACTGAATGGACAAATTATGCCTGCCATGATTCTTTGCTCTGCCTCAAAACAACACATGGTTTAATGACAGCATGCATTGTCATGGGGACTCCCGCTGACTTTGCACATGGTTACAGGGTTGCATTCCATTGGAATCCATTGTAAATAATGTATTCATGTGTTAGTTGCAGGATGCATTTACACTTTACCACAAACGTAGTGGAGCAGCAAGGCGTAAATGCATTTTTGCACTTTATTTCTACAACATTGTAGAAATCTTAAAAATTACATCGGGTGGACATTTTTCAGGGAAGGGCAAATAGACGTGATGCCTTTTATCCACTTTCGGTCTTAAATGAAAATAGCCTCCAAAATAGAGAACGAGGTTAGAAGAGGAGAAATGCATTGAGAGATGTGGAAGGAGAACAAAGAAAGGGACAAACTAAAAAAGACAGTGTTGGGGATAAAAGGGTCAAAGTGTGGCAGAAGAAGCTAAAAGAAGACATATTCGACTTCATCATAGGTTTGCTTGTCTGGAATTAACATGCCAATAATTCAGTTTACTGGCACGTTTGTGGAGCAGAAAACTACAGGTTTGCTGGTGGGGTGGTTGGAACTGCCTCCAGCCAAAGGCTGGAGGTAATTCTGCCACACACCGGCAAAAATCGCTGGTATTGCAGCACCGGTTACCGGCAATCCTCTCATGAGGGAATGGGGATTTACTGTTTAAACTGCTACTTGGAATCTGCTAGTAAACTGGCAGACCAAGTGCCAGTAACGGTAATAATGTGTGGTGGGATGCCACTGGATTTACCAGTGGCATACCACCAAACTCATAATGAATCACATTGAATCTTTACAGGCTTTTTAAGGGTTGAGTTAAAGCCTGGCGGTGTTCTAAAATGTTTTTGTTTTTTATTGAGTTAGCTGAAATTAATCAACTTTTTCAATCATTACACAAATTCATCAAATGGAAAAAACACAACAGAACAATGCACATAATAAGTAAAAAATAAAAAAGTAATTAATACAAAATATATTCTTTCAAAACAACACAATGGAAAGAAAAGAAAAATGTACTCTTAAAAACCAGAGAAGGAAATATTATGAAGAAGGTGCTATAACTTCAAATTGATTTACCTAAAAAACTATTTACAACAATATTAAGGATTCTTTAAAAAAACTGAGATAAATAAAATAATATTCATTTGACACTAGATTATCAACATCTAACATAAAATCACCTCAATTCATATTAATTTACATATTTCTTTCAATGCAAAAAATCTTAAAATAACAACTCACTCTATTATTCACACTATTATCATATGTATATTTGTGCTCTTGTTTTAATCAATGTCAATTAAAGACTACTCCACCAAATTCAAAGCATTCAGAAAATGTACAGTCGCTATTCGAATGCTCATAGTCTTTTTAGCAGCTATTGCTAGCCATCTATTTTCCGGCTTCATATGTGCAAAATAATCCATGTGTTTAATGAAATGTATTTACCTTAGTCCCATAAGGGAAGGACAATCTACCATCACATGTTCTAAAGTTTCCTTAACCTTATGATAAACACAAAACCGACAAAAATTGTCTTCAACATTGATAGGTTTTCTACAAGCTTGAACATCACATGTAGGCCATAAATGAAATCGGAGATGTAATATTGCACTTCTCAGAAGCGGTGTACAAGCTCTGTAAAGATAAGGCTCCATATCTCTATACCTCTTTGGGCCAAACCATTGGTTTGTTAAAGTCTTTATATTTGAGACATGAAGCTCTTGTGTTTATCCAGTCCATCATGTACAGTTCTTTCTTGGATCAGTCTGGATTTGAAACAAGAACATCAATCGTGATGTCAGCATTAGCCATTGCAGAAAAAATGTATTGAGGCCACTGTTTTGGAAACACATGATGAGAAGTCGACATATACTGAGAAACAGTCGCTAACGTGGATCCATTCAAAGCTGAGAGTAGACATTTCCGTGTTCTAAAATGAGTACTTTGCTTTCTAAAAAGAGTTGTGTTTAGAAATAGATCAACTGATCACTGGTCACAATGGAGGAAATATTGGGTATCATATTGGTTTGTATTTAAATGAAAAAAGAAAAGATGTGTTCTCTGAGCGTAAAGGTCTGCCCAGCTTTGCCTGAAGCTTCAAACCTAGTGGTGATCTCTGTTAAAAACAAAATAGGTGCATAGCCCTACAAATAAGCAAATAACAATACTAAAGTTGAATGAAATTCAAAGAAATGACATAGGGAGCCCCACGTGTTGTATAGGAATGACTGGGCCCTGCATGTTGTAGAGGAATTGCTTTTTTGGCACCACCGAATCCTGGGGCAAGCTTGTGGCAGACTTCTGGGTCTCATGTAATGATTTGTTGTCCAATCAAAAGCTTTGGTTCTTAGATCGAAACATGTGTATATTTGTTGAGTTAACACAATCAATCATATTCCTCTGAGGCTCAGTCTCTAAATAGGCGTCCTAGAATCTTTTAGACAAAATTTGGGACCAAATATAAGGCCCGGCTCAGGTGTTGTACCTTTGTGGTTGTGAGGGAAAGAATTCACAGGCCAGGTCCACAATTAGACAGTGTTTTCAGTTCTTTTGGAGCTTTGTAGCAGGAGTCAGAGGAACTTTGAAAGATGTTTAGTGTTGGACATGTATCTAGTTTGTTGGTATTTTGTTTCTTTTTTACAACTTTGTTCTAGTGTTTGTTCAGTGTGTTGCTAATGTGCTGTTAGTTTACCGATATGAAAACAGGTTTTATTTTCCTTTTGAGCTTTTTCCATTGTATGTTCCCTTTCAAAATTCATCCCCACAAAAGCAGTTTCCTGTCACAAATCCCATCCACCCAAAAAGATGTTTTGTACCATTACCAGCTTCCTCCTCACTTGTTTCTTGTCGAAGTCTAGTCCTACCATATTCTGTTCTATTAGTTTGTTGTGTAGTGATTTCTTTTATTGGTATACTACATTCATTAAGGTTCTTTCTTTGTCGTATTGGTGTTGTGGTTTGGTTCTGGGGAGTGATTTGATGTTTCACACTCTAAGGATATGCTTTGACATGGGTTTCAATCATGTTTGATAATTGCCATTTGTGATTCGTACGATGCTGGGAGTGGAAGATGATGGGGAACAAATAACAGAGGAGGTGGAGGTGGAGGAGGAGGATCACTGTTTCTTCTCACAGCAGGAGGATGATCCCATCATCATGGTTGGGAATTAAGAAACATCATTTTGGGTTGTATGCATCAAGTACATATACCTACATAAGTAGTATCGTAGATTGCCAAATCATCAGCATATGTCAAAAAAGTGACCCTCAAACTTCCCAATTTCAAATGGAAATCATGGGTATTGGACAGTGACATCCCTACATCTGCCATAAACAAGTTAAACAATGCAGGGGCCAACATTGCACCTCTGTTTTACACCCCTTGTGATATTAATTGGTTCTGTTAGGTCTCTTTTTCTATTTAACTATACTCATGCAGAGTTGTTTTCATGCAGAAACTGAAATGACACTAATAGATCTTTTGAAATCTTCAGTTTCCCTAGCTTGGTCCACAAAAATGCTCGATCAGCTGTATCGAATGCGGACGCAAAGTCCACAAATAATACATAGAGTGGTGGGGATGATTTAGGACAAGCTTCTTTAATTAGGAAATTCAAGATGAATACATTATACTTTGCTGAAAAACCTTTCCTAAATTCCGTTTGAAAATAAATTAGGATGTTTTAATGGTAATGATTGCTAATACATCATTGTTGTTATACAAGATGCACTTTTTCAAAATATGTTACACTACCTAATAGTAATGTTCACCAATTCAGGAATCAATTTCCTGCAATAGTCATTTAGCAAATACTTTACTAGGGCCATCTAAAAAAGATATTATTCTATAGTTGGCCAGATCTTCAATTTTCCCCCCACTTGTAAATTGGTATAAAGTAAGATAATTTCCAAGAATCGGGAATTGTGTCAGTCATAGCTCAGGATTAGCACTTGTCACTACGTTATGAACGATGTCCGGCCCTGTGGCTCAGGATTTTGAAAGTTTGGATATAATACCCACCAGGTTATCTGTATCAAAGGTCACTTTTAGACTATGATTACCAGATGAAATATTCAAGGCTTTAGCAGTGAATTTGTTACTTAGGTATGTTTCCCGATCTCTACTGGGAATTACATTGGGAATACATGCCTGTTGTGGGGATCTCCTATTATTATAAAGGGCCTATAGGTGCTTCATATTATGCTTACGAATAACTTTGCAAAGGTCCTTCCAAACTGCAGTTCGTGCAGATACGCAAAAACATTTTAACCATGAACGATAATGATTCCTCAGCTTCTCTGAGAGTTATTTTTTCTTGTTGTTTTAAACCCCTTATCATATTTATGGGGATGTGTGCTCTCTTGCCACAACTGGGCTGCTTATGCCCTGCACAGGAAATAAGTAGAAATTGAGCTGACCCACTCTATAAATTAGTTTGGTGTATTAAAACAGGTGTACACTGTATCCAAATCTCTCATATATTATGTTACTGCCCCTATGTTTCTATCCGACCAGCAGAGTCTATTCTTGCTCATATTATATATTAATCTCCCCCACTCTATCTTGGGCCAACAATTTCATCCCTGTATCATTGATCTTAATTTGAAGCATTGCATGGTCGCTAAACTGGAAAACATACAGACATACTATGGACATTTTTAAACATCACAGAGCTCCCAAAATAAATATCAATAGACGAAGGATACACTCAATTATCGCAAGTTGGCACCACAGGAATATCCCATTTCATGAATTCTGAAATATTTTCAACCCCCAATCAAGGACCATAACTGAGCCGTTCCTGAGGATTTACTGTGCTTTTTTACCCTAGCCGGGTTTGTTAAATCTCCCCTTTCTTTAGCGGGATGGTCAATGCAAGGTGAATGTTAGGCGGAAACCTGTGCAGTTCCCTCTGGGACCACTGCAAAATATTTAGGACTACAGGTGTTTGGCAGTAAACCCACTTGGTAGCAGTCTGTACCACACAGATTCACTTGGTAGCTGTGGCTGAGCAGTCAGACTTCCCTCAAGAAGAGTTAGGCAGTATGTGGAGTATACAAAATAGGGCAATCTACACAGTAAGGCAAGCAAACACGCGACAAGGCTTCGGTGTAAAGATATATAGTTATTTATTTATAAGAACACATCTATAGAAAACACTCTGGCACTAATACGGAAAACGATTTCAATCACAATTACTCTACGAAGAAAATATCAATCCCCCTAACAATAGTTCGACAAGTCTAGGTTCAACGGCATCACTTATTTGCATACAGAGGTGTATGCTTTAACCTAGATGGCACTCTATTATTTGTTAGGACAGGAGAGAAAAGGCGGGTTAAGAAATGAACTCGATACCAATATTTTTAAGAACAAATGCAAGGCAAGAAGACAGGAACCACTGTAGATTCCAAAGTTCAGAGGCCCGGCCCACTCAGAGAGAGGCAAGGCGATGTGTCCCAAAAAGTATCTTAGTGGAAATGCGCTTCAAGTCTTTATCGCAAATTGTTATGGAAAGATTGGACCAGTTCAGAAAAACAAGTTAAAGAAAGCTTGGAGGCGACCCAATGGAAAGGCGAGGATTAAGACACCTCACTCTATCCGGCAGAAAGGGAAGCCAGGCGGACACGGTACCTTGTTTGTGGAGAGACAGCTCCGGCGGGGCAGTTGTTCCTGGTGGTGGATGCACGTCGGTTCTTTGCCAAGAGTAGAGATGATCTCGTCGTTGCAGAAAAGTGAAGTCTGGTGCACCACCAGGGAAGAGACCAGCCGCGGAGTGCTCCGTCACAAGGCACCACCTTTTGGTCGCGGTACAAAAGTAGTGGCTATCCGGTTGCCGAGGTGCTCTGCACGGGCAATTCGACCACTGCGTACTGGAGCGAAGAAAAAGCAAAGGGGACTGGTTGTTCCCACCAGTCAGGGGAAGAGACTCTCCGGCAGGGAGATCTCCTCTGTCGTCGGGAAGTGGTGAGTCGGTACCGCAGGGCTCCACCAGAGGTGTCGTCGTTGCAGGTTGGCTCAGCTTTACCCTCGTCGGATTCTTAGGTCCTGTGGCGACTTCTGAAGATCCAGTCCCAAAAGCCCTGCTTTTATTAAGAAAACCCCCATTCATTCAGCCTAGCTGTCAATCAAAACACGCTAAGTGGTGAGCGGGGTGGCTCACCACTTGGGCCAATCACACTAGAGTGCGACTGGAGTTGGCAAGGCAACTCGGTCCAGGGTGCCTAAACCCCCTCCCACACCCCTGTGGTAACCCAGACAGAATGGCACCACTTCGGAGGGTCTCTGTACAGAAGCCCGCCAAAAGTGGAACAAAGGGCTCAACCTTTGGTTTTGGAGTCACAGAGATGAACACAGACGCCATTTTAAAAACCGAGTTCTGGCAGAAAATACCATCCGATAGACTTATTTAAGATAAGTAAACCGGTGGTATGTTAGTCTCCAACAATGGGAAGAATCCCATAGGGTTACATTCGGGGTCGAATATAACAAGTAGTTTCCACTGCCACCAGCCAAAACTCGATGAGGGGGGACGGGACAGTGCCCCCTCGAATAACAGACCCAGGAGTAATCGAATTACCCCTACTAGTACGTCCACAATAGGATGGTTTGGACTAGTTCTGTTAGTAAATTTAGGTCTAGTAAAGCCAATGGTGACTTTACATGCCCGGGGAGACGGTATTCAGTCCCCGGGTATGGAGTCTATGAGGGAGGTCCTCTAGGACGCCCCAGTGCTACGGCACGGAGGGTGCAATGTAACACACATAGCAAAACATATGAGACCCTATGGAGTAAAAGACCCCATAGCCCATAGAACACATTGACATTCAAAGGAATTACACACATTCATGTCCAAGAGTGGGAGAAAAAGAGTCTCTTGGCAGGATGGAAAAAAAAAACTCCAGAAATCCAGCAAAGCTGCTGGGGGACTCACTAGGTTAGGAAATTCAGCCTAAACAGAGAATTCTCCCTAACAGTGAATTAAAGTCCCCACTGATTATGAGATCATACTTCCGATTAGTTGAAATCTCTGTGCTGGAGTCATAGATCATCATTTGATTTATTTATGTGTAAGCCCCACCGCCCCCGGGATCATAAAGGTTTAAGACCAATATATGATAACAATCATGGATATCTACATCCACCAATAATAAATGTGGGTCATCAGTAATGACTTCAGTTGCCCCTGCATGCAGAGCCCTGCAGAGTCCAGCAGACCACCATAACAGTGACTCTTCACCCCCTTTCTGGCCAGTTTTGAAAAACACATATATCCTGCCCATACTACTTTCACTCTCAGCCATGTCTCCGGGAGTAGTATTATAACACATTCCATAAAGAGATGGTAATAATCACCCTCTGCCAATAGATGATTATTACCCTTTGTGTTCCAGGAGCAGATGCAATATTGGTTTTTAGGTGAGCTGAGTGTGGACATGCAAGAAGGAGAGTGGCCATTCCCAATGGTATTTAGGCACATTCTCCTCCATTGATATTGGAGTCGCTTTTGTGGTAGATTTAGAAGTCATTACGTTCATCAAGAGTTTTTTAGAATTAAAAGGGGGACCATTGCTTTCGGAGGGAACCAGTATATGCCCTGATTTCACAATAATTTGGCCAGT
Source organism: Ambystoma mexicanum (assembly GCF_040938575.1). Taxonomy (NCBI): domain Eukaryota; kingdom Metazoa; phylum Chordata; class Amphibia; order Caudata; family Ambystomatidae; genus Ambystoma; species Ambystoma mexicanum. The sequence continues at coordinate 518,120,813 of NC_090926.1, read as the reverse complement.
ATCATAGCCCCATTTTTAGAGAGACTGGTCATGCCCGGGAACCAGAGCTGTACAATGTACTGTAGACATTATGGAACTGAGTTTCCCAAAATGACAACCCTCTTTACTCTTGCCCGCTGACGGTTTGTGAGCCAAGATGTTAGTTTTCCTTTCTTGATTTTATTGTGTCTCGGTTTTCTAGCTGCCTTTTTCTCTCGCCTACTTCAATGAAGGCCCGGCTTTTGTTATGGGGCCAGACCCCTTTTGCAGATTGAGACTTGTATCAATGCTCACAGGCATCGCAACCATGACCCTGATAACCTCTGATGCCCATGTCTTTATTTTCTGGATAATTCTGGGGTTGCGCAGGACTTTTTACACACGATAGGCCTTGGCCGAGCGGGGTACGTGTATTCAGAGGGGTGCGCGGGACGGTTTACATGCGATAGGCCTTGGCCGAGCAGGGTACGGTTATTCAGAGGGGTGTGCGTGAAGTATCACACGCGATATGCCTTGTGCGAGCGGGGTATGTGCATTCTGAGGGGTGCGTGGGATGTTTTACACACGATAGGCCTTGTTTGAACGAGGTACATGTATTCTGAGGGGTGTGCAGGACGTTTACATGCGATAGGCCTTGCGCGAGTGGGGTACATGTGCAGGGAGTTTTACATGTGTTTTCGCTGCCGCGGGAGGGGTACGTGTATTCCTGGGGTGCCATAACGCAAATTGGCAGTGTGTGTCCTCCCAGGTGTGCCCTCTCCTCCTTCCACAGGCCCTGCAGGCAGCCCAAAACACAGGGGACTACCTTGCACCCCTGGCCATGGCCCGCAGGCAGCCCATCCACCCTGGCCATGCCCCCCTGCCAGCCCACATGTCACCATGCACAAGTGAGCACTTACACATGACCCCCTGCACTCACACCCATCCAGTAGTGACAGGCACCTGCCAGCAGGCACCTACTCATGTCCCTGCACCCCCACTCACCCACCCAGCAGTGCCAGGCACCTGTCAGCAGGCCCAGACTCATGTCCATGCACCCCCACTCACCCACCCAGCAGTGACAGGCACCTGCCAGCAGGCCCCGACTCATGTCCCCCCACCCACCTACTCACCCACCCTACAGTGTCAGGCACCTGCCAGCAGGCCCCGACTCATGTCCCCCCACACACTCACCCACCCAGCAGTGACAGGCACCGCCAGCAGGCCCCGACTCATGCCCCCCACACACTCACCCACCCAGCAGTTACAGGCACCGCCAGCAGGCCCCGACTCATGCCCCCCCACACACTCACCCACCCAGCAGTGACAGGCACCTGCCAGCAGGCCCCAACTCATGTCCGTGCACCCCCACTCACCCACCCAGCAGTGACAGGCACCTGCCAGCAGGCCTGACTCATGTCCCTGCACCCCCACTCACCCACCCAGCAGTGACAGGCACCTGCCAGCAGGCCCCGACTCATGTCCCTGCACCCCCACTCACCCACCCAACAGTGACAAACACCTGCCAGTAGGCCCCGACTCATGTTCCCCCAGCACGTCATAACAATCCACAATCATGGGCCTCATGGCCACCCAAATCACACCCCACGCCACCACAGTCTAAACACACAACCAGGTATTACATCCACCTCACATTGAAATCCCCATCACATGATACATCCCAAATGGCAAGTATGCACATCAACACATTTCCGTCACACACACTCAATGGGTGCATGTGATAGAGAAAACACACATCGTGACATGCATGAAACCAAAGAGAGAATAGTACACATTGAAGTATGAAATAAAAATGTATTAAACACAAAAGCCAGGGAATGAAATGAAACACACAATAATGGAAATAATGAAGAGAAAGCTGCATGTCCAAAATATAAAATAAACATGTGTGAAAGCAGAATCCAAATCAATCCAAAAGCACATGGCTCCAAAGTGTATGTCCGTGAAAACAAATCCAAAGTGAAAAAACAAGACAAAACCATTGATCCATGGAACCAAAAAAAAGAAGTGAAATCCAGTGTTACACTATATACAAAGTACAAATCCAGGGTCCTTGAGCCCAACCATTGAAAGAATACCTACAAAAAACCCTACCTAATGAACAACTACATGCACAAAGGTGGGGCATTGTCCAAGCGCCCCAAAATAAATAAAAACAGAAAGGAAACCTAACACTAACTAACTATATACAATGGCGGTGGGCAAGTCCTACGGCTCACTCTGTGATGTCCCTGGCCAGGGCATCATCGAACTCCATGTCGATGTCCCGGAGGCGGGCCTCTCCCCTGGCCCCGAGGTCTCGCAGGGATGCAGTCATGGCCTATTCCAACTCCCTGCGAGTTGTCTTAAGGCACTCAGCCCACCTCAATGCCCTGCGCATGGAGAACTCCGCCCTGACCATGGTGAGCCATGCCTCTTCCGCCCGCCGCCACTCCGCATCTATCCGCTGGCCCAACCTCTGCCACACGGAAGACACTCCCATTCCAGGGTCCTCCTGCCCTCTGGCCGATGCCTGCCCCACTGATGTTGATGGCCCCGAGCCAACATCGCTCCCACCTTGAGGCTGATGCTGCTGTCCATGTGCCCTGCCCGATGATGCCGGCACATCCTCCATCTGCTGGTCTCCAGTTGGTGGGGTTTACACCCCTGCTGGACCTCCGACTCCTGACTGTGGCAGGGATGGGATCTCCACCAAGCTGGCTGTGTTGGTCGGGCCAGGTCCACAGGGGGCCCTGGTGGAATCTGGGCCGGAAGATGGCAGGGAGAACGACTGGCGCATAGTCTCCACAGAGGAGGAGAGGGCCGCCAGAGTGCTCGACACATGTAGGGACCCTCCAACCATGGCCCCTCCCAACTGTGTCACGTTGGCATGCAGCTCTTCGTGGTGGCGTGCGTCGTCCCCCCAGGAAGCACACGCGTCATCACAAATGACACACGTGCGCAACGCAACACCAATCAGGACAGACCCCATACGGTCATGGGTCTCCTCCTCTGCAGGTAGTGGAGTGCCAGATGATGTGGGCCTCCCCCTACCTGCTGACGGGCCTGGGACGGGGCATCCCTGCTGGTGCATGGTGGTGCAGTCACAAGGTCAGGAACAGTGACATGCACAGGCACCTCTGCGGCCACCTGTGCTGCCTCCTGCCCCTGGACTGCACCACTTGCACCAGTGGTACCACCCCCACCAGGCCCCATGTGCGGCTCAATAGCGGCCTCCTCCTCATCTGTGTAGACCACCAACCTGGATGGCTGCGCACCGTCTTCCGCCATCGCAAGCCCTGTGGGGCACTTCCGCTGCAGCCGTAGTGACGAATGCAGCACCAGTTCCCTCGCTCCCAGATGATGGTAATTCCTGAGAGGGTGGCTGGGCCTTGCGTCGCCGGCCGGTGGAGGCATCCTCGCCGTTTTGCTCCAAAGCACCGTCTCCGTCCTCTTCTTCACTCGACTCTGTGTAGAGGGAGACATAGAACACAAGCATCAGGGTACTGTGCAGTAGTCCCCTAGACAGGAAGCAATAGCACATGAGTGGCACTGTCAAACGTCACTTCCATCCTGTCTGTCCACAACACATGGGTCAATGCAGGCAACACACATGCAGAAACAGGCACGGCGCATGCAATCAACATTAGCATCCATGTAAAAGGGCCTCTATTGTCATAACTCTTGTCTTCAAACTCACATGCATCATTGGTCATTCTGATTCCATGCACACACATCACCGGAGGGGCATGCATCTGGCCTCGTACACCACAGACACAGTGGATACAAGGATGACTAGACTGCATCAGTGAATCAACACATCGTCACGGACATATGTCATGCATCCATGCCGTTTAAAAGTCAAACACACGCTTCTCAGACACACAGATATTGCACAATGCATGTCCTTGAAAGCAGCACCCATCTCTCACACCCCATCCATGTTCAAGAACAGAGACACACATGCATTCATGTGTGCATTCCGCATGCTGCTCCCCATGTTGCATTGGAACACATACACCATCCATGTGGTTCACGCCTGACTTGTCTCACATGCAACACCATGATGTCCCTGCACACACACATCCATACATGGGCTATGTCACACATCCAGGCAAGTAGCTGACTACCAGCACACTGCAACATGCCCTGTTTCACACAGCAATGCATTGCCACTTACCACTCAACTCCAGACGGGTCTGCCTCTGAAGGATCTGGACGTGGAGCGCTGGGATTATGCATTCCAGGACCCTCATCTGGATGTTGGTCAGGCTGACCCAGCACCCCTCTGCATCCTCTGCCTTCAAGAGGCACTGTGCCTTGCTGAAGGTCCTGGACCTGAAGTCCTCCCAGCGCTTCCGGACGTGTTTGATGTTGCGGGTTGCCACCCCCTCTGCTTTGATGGCAAACACTACGTCCTCCCAGATCCTCTCCCGTCCTTCCTTGTCGGCGCGCGATGGTGTGAAGAGGGCATCATAATGCCCCAGAACTTGCTCCAGCAGGATACCAACTTCCTTATCGCTGAAGCTGGTAGCCCTCTACCTCTCTGACTGGGGGATGCCAGTGGTCTTGGAAGGTGTTTGCCCCGACATGGTGAACCCCGAGGCAGCTGTGGGTGGGCAACTGGGTCCTGGGGCTGGGCTGTGGAGCGATGGTATACCAGTCGGGAGTCTTCTGTTCCAACAGGGGTGGACACAGCAACCGGACCCCTGCAGATGACTGACGTGCAGGCACCAAATAGCAGGGCACGTGGGCAGCAGGCAGCCAGCAGCAGATGGCAGGTGGTAGCGTGCTCGGGGCTCTGGGGGGCAGGAAAATGGCCTTCTTGGCAGGAGCGTGGCTTCCGTGTGTTGTCGCGTCGCCAGCTGGATATGGAGTGATTTGGCACGTGAAAAATCTGCACGTCAGAGTGTAATTTGAGGAAAGGCCCTTAGCACGTAAGCACGTCTGTGACATGACACGCAAGGGCATTTCCCTCAACACGGGTGCATGTTGTACACATGCAAAAACTCCACGTCCGGGTGTCACTGTGTGCAATTGGAGGAAAGGGCCGTAGCGTGTACGCGCGTAAGTGACGTTGCACATGTGGGCTGGCTTAAAAGGTATGTGTAGGACGCCATTTTCTTGTACGTGCTTTTTGTGGAGAGCGAGCAGGTGATTCTTGTACTTCTTGTCAGTTCACACGCGATAACTTCACAACGGTTCCTGTTCGTACTCTCTGTTTACTCAGACATCGTTCAATTTTCACGTTCTTTTTCCAGGCAGACAGTGTGTCGCGCACATATTTTCCAACTTTGGTTGTCCCTGTGTGTCGCGTACCGATTCAGAGGTCATTGTAGGCTGCAGGTACCACGCGTACACTTATTTCTATGTTTCTGGGTGCCACAGCGTAGTACCGGTTCATTTTTCCACGCACGTGGTCTACCACGGGTTGCGTGCACGTTAAATATTGTTTTCGGGGTGCCTGTGCATAGTGTGACTTTTCATCTTCCCCCAGGGGTTACAGACAGCCTTGCTAGAGCACTAGGGTACGAATTCCATCTAGTACTCTACCCCTTTCACCCCAATTGCCCAGGACAATTGTTTACTGCAACGCCAATACGCACAACAACATCAGTGCCATGGTTGGGAGGCGACCAAGTAGTAAGGGAGGCACAGGTGGCCGACCTCAAAGAGGTGGACGCGGTAGGGGACGTGGCCAGGATGTGCAGGGTGGCCCAAGAGGCCAGTGTGTGGAGGACCAATCAGGGACACCTATGCACCCCACCCGCAATGGTTGGGGGAGATGTAGCTGACACAATCCAAGCTCAGCCCTTGTTAAACCAGCCCATATTGACAACAGAACCGGCACAGGATGACTCCCAGGCTGACTTCCATGTCACCAAGTCTAAGCCACGTGTGGCAGTGAAAGTTGCTGTCACCAGGCCACATGGATCTGGGTCAGCAATGTCATCTGCTGCCCCAAGTAGCCAGGGTGAGGAGGCTGCAGGAGCAGCTGCAGCTCAATCCACCCCAGCTCCGAGTCTCCCAGCCAGGACAGTGTCGGTCCAAGTCCATCACACCGAGGTTGGTCCTGCCAACATCACCCAGCAGCCAATGCCTGCAGTGAGACCTTTGGTCATCGTGCCTTTGGCAACTTCCTGTGCCCAGTCCACCTGCGCTTCTGCCCCTACCAACCAGAGCAGCGTAAGCCACTCAGGGTCCGCACCACCTTCCAAGAGGAAGAAGGGTGCTCTTGCAGTACAGGCTGGGACCCCAGACACGGCTACCCACGCAGGAACGTCAAGGAAGCCTTGTTTCAATGATGCAGAACTAGATGCACTTGTGGGCTATGTGTCAGCCCATGGCTGCAGAATGTTGGAGACTGCAGGGTGCAAGATTACGACTGCTCAACGTAGGACCCACTGGCAGACCATCGCAGACCGCATTAGTTCCCTTGGATTTGTGAAGCACACAGCTGATGAATGCTTTAAGCGCTGGAATTCCCTGAGAAGCAGAGCAAAGAACAAACTGGCTTCAAATCATGCCTCTATTCTCGTGACTGGCGGTGGGTCTCCAGCATAGGAGGAACAACTCACTGAACATGAGTCTGTCGCTGGAACATTCATCACAGAGGATCAGATCCAAGGCGTGGGAGACCTACCAGATCTTGAAGCAATGTCGGGTGAGTGACCATGCATGTGTGTGCAATCCATGTGTATGTTGATTGAGTGCCAGGTGAGGCTGTATAGTCATGACTGCTATCGGTCACCCATGTGGTCCCTCACAACCATTCCCCGGCCTTGTGTTTCCGTTTCACAGTATCCCTTCTGACCACAGTTCAATTTTTACATATGATTAATCTACTTGGCCTTCAGCTGTCCTCTTGCCACAACATTGTTCATACTGTTTTCCTCTTCATTCAGCCTGATTGATGACATGATTAGCAAATTTACCAGACAGTTTTGTGGCCTACTGTCCTAAATGTGACATACTTCTGTCATAGATTACTCCATACAATGGCCCACATTTATTGACTTATTAGGGGAAAGATTTGTACAATCCAATTGGTTATTGCCTCTAAATCATTACACAAGGTATCCATTTCCCAACCAACCAAGCTGTAAAATAACTGTGCTCCACTTTCAACTGCTGGTCATGTGTGGGGGAAAGGGGCAGTTTTATCATTTGATATTGTGCATTGACTATAGGTAGATTCCATTCCACAAACTTCACCACCTAAATGTTTATTTGTATACATGTCAATTGTTCAACATATGGCAGTGCAAGGTATCTCCTATGGTTCCAGACAGCAGCCCCGACCAAACTAAAAACTCACTTGCATTGTATAATGGTAGAAGGAAGCTTAGCAATTCAACAGCAACTCACACATGTGCCGCTGGCCAGACTGACCTATTGCTTTACCATTACTGTTATTCATCATTATCCTGTCTAATGGTTGAAGTGGGTGAAGTATACAATGGATAGTCTTCAAGCACATGTGAGGCTGATGGTCTTCTGTCTGGACTGCACAGCACTACAAATAATCGTCACACCAAAGAAACTAAAGGTAAGTAAAATATAAAATAACAGGCTATATAAAGCGAACAGGTATATTTTAGGAATGGTAAACGCCACAAGATATCTGCTAACTTTGGTGTCCCTCTCTCTTTAGTTCGAGATTTAAATGCACTATTGGGATAGCGCTATAAAGGGAAAACGCCACCCAGAGCAATCACCAAACAAACATAGCGGCTTTGTGTGAAACAAAATCACAAGTGAGTGTACCTAAATGTTTACAACAAATTTCTTTAAAATAAGTCTTTTAAAGTGCTAAATGTCAAATCACTGAAGGGGGGAAAAAGGCTATGTAATGAGAAATCACCCAAACTTTGAATGTTTGTAACAAATCATGAAAGATTTTGAAAGTTAATCTCAACACAATATGTTTCTTTTTTGTATTTTAGAGAAATAATTGAACTGCAATCTAAATGTATTAAGAGTGGTCATAAAAATGGCAATGTATACTTCTGTTACTCCCGCCTGAGGATCTGTCTATCAGGTTGGGACAGTGAAACACGTGTCGAGGGTAATATAATTACAACCATTGATTCATCAAATAGAAAAATAAAATCTGCTGTGAGCGCAAGACATTTGGTTTTTGTCACTTTTTTTCGTAAAAAGGACAACGTTTTGGTCTGCTGTCTGTTCCTGTAGATGACCGTTCTGTCTTTAGAATGACTGATCAACTGAGGAGGGTGCCCAACAGATTATCCTCCACTTATGCTGCACCCCCAATGCTCACAATGATTTCAACACAACCAGTGACAGTGATTTACTATCTGGTAATTCCATTAACATGGAGCTTGACGTTTCCGGTGTATATGACAAAATTGGGATAGTTGTTGATGGAACATATATTTGTTCTCCAATTAATTTTGCAAGTCACGCAGGAAAAAATGATTTGCATAGTGCCATCTCCTTGTGATGCTTGCTGCTCATCTATGTGAGGCATACATTTGAAATGTTAATATTACACACATTACTAATCTAGGAAGTAGAACACAACATTTTTATTAATAATTAAGGAAAGATTAATCATAAACCTACACTTAAACAATGAACCCAAACAGACAGAGCATGACTAGATCATGCAGAACCGTATGTCAATGTATATAGCAAGAGGAATTCACTTCTATTAGCATCCTGCTATGTTTCTCCCTCTCCATAGCACTCAGGGTAACACTTACCTATGTCCTCAACAAAAACTACAGTGAAAAACATCATTAAATGCGAGTACCTCATTTGCATATTTCACTTTCATTACCATCTTCTTTATCACTCTAAGGAATAGCTATAACCACAATGATCTCTATTAGTTAGGTCATAGAAAACCTACATTCAGATGCAAATGAAGCAAATGCCTTAACATTAGGCCCATGACATTACAAATAACTCTGCTGCCCTCGGCCATGCCTCAGACAATCTGGCCACTGGCCACTGCCACAATCTATGCCTTAGGCACTATTTCTTGTACCTACATGTTGACACATTTCACAAAATAAAACATGGGACTGATTTCCAAAAGCATGCTTTTGTCTACTGATGCTTCTCATACAAGTTTTCTTCAAATCCGTCCAGGACTTTGGGATGTAGTTGCGAGTAGAATTGTTTTTCCCATTCAACCCAATCCCGATAAAAAAAATCAAAAAATTCTGGGAACCTCCTACAATTTTTTCTGTATTCAAAGATGTATCTATAATCTTTTTGCACACTTTTCTGTGGATTTGTAAAAGGGGCCAAAGTTATAAGCCATCCAAAAATTGCGAGACCGCACTCCGATTTGCCCCCTCCTGACCAAATGACACCACCATTTTTTTCTTTAATTGGAAAGTCTTACTTTATTCAACTCTTCTTTTATGCAAATACTAGGGTCTTCTGTAATTGAATGGTAGCTCCTGACATTTTCAAGTTGGGGCAAACATTCCCTCTCATATTTAGTATGGGAATGCTTTTCTAATCTGGTTTCATTAATAACCCTTTATTATTTGTTAAAAATCTGAATCCAGCTAGCGCTTGTCTAATAATAGCAAGGTGTTTTTGTTTACTGTAAGATTTACATATCTTGAAGCACTTTGTCTTCAAAAACTCTTGATTAAGCTGAGAAATTGTAAGTGGGGGTACAAACGAAAATGCAACCTTCAAATCATTACTATTATGAAAAGGCAGAGGTGTCTTGAAAGTATTCCTTCAGGCGTACCATATGTAAATTCCCACACAAAGTATTATATTTCTGGTTACAAAAGAAAAGTTCCAGTATGCAATCTAATAATTAATAAGGCCTTCTTCAAAACTGACCTACTTTGATGCATTTAACTTATCATTCAATTTCTGATTTATCATTTACATGCAACCAAATGTACATATGATCAAGACATTCCCCAATCACAGTACCCCCTGAAAAAACATATGATGTTAAGTATTCCAATTTAAATTTAAAGACAGAGATTAAGGATTGGTAACGGGGAGGGTTGTATGGGTCATAAGAGAAAATCACATTTGTGCAAATACATTGTACAAAGCACAAGAAAGAGAAAAGGTAGGTAAGAAGGGATGAAACAAACCGAAAGTTAAACATATTTTGATTCCATCCTATGTACATAACAGAGCAAATAGGTAAGTAAATAATTAAGAAAATAATAAAATAAATAAATATTTAAATGAAATGGAGAGAGAGAGAAATACAACATTGATAGCAATGGTTGCCAAATACTTGTGGAATTATAATTAGCTCTGGTATGTTCTTAACAACATGTTGATTTACCCAATGGCTATTGGTATATCCACTGATTAAGTTGTTCTGCTTTGATTTACTAGGGTTCAATCCCAAGCTCTTTCTCTGTCAATTACATATAATTGAATCTGCTTAATCCACTGTATTCATTCCATAAAGATAAATATATAATTCTAATTAAAGTTATTTTGCATATCTCCGAAACTAACTATGTTCACTAATATGTATAGCTTGTATATAAGCATGAGTGCACAACTAACATTGTTGCCTAGACGTTAGCCCGACTCTCTTTAGATTGTATATCGAAAATATCAACTTCCCATGCTTATTATCCTGTTGTTTTTAATCTAAACCATATGATACGCTTTCTATATCGTTTACTCCTTTGTACCTCGCAATATTAGCGTGATGTAAACCCATACGTTTGCTATAGAAATGTATGAACAGATCTCCAAATTCTTAACAGTTATTCAAGTCTTTGTAATTCAATTGTCCTGTTCTTATTTTCCAAAAGATCGCAATCCCATCTACTTCGAATCTGTATTCTTTGCTTACCTCCTGCTACTAATTCACTCGCGTTGGCGTTCCTACGGATGCCGTCGCCATTTTGGAAATCCTTTTTAAAGCGGTTTCCATGATGACGCGGTGCCCTTCTTGTCATTTTGTAGTCTCTATAGTTGTAACGCTCACCTGACTCCCACGGAGGCGCTGGCCTGGTTTGCGCTGCTGTGACCTCTTCTAAGGTGATGCGCAGGGTTCGGAAGACGGACTGGACCGGGCCCCCAAATCTGGCTTGTCTGGCTCGCAGAAGTATCCTTCTGTAGGCGAAAATAGGGGATTGTAGAAATCAGGTAAGTCTTTAATGAGCGTTTTTTTGGTAATGTCTTTTCATTCGCACATTAACGCTGATGTCTCTTTTTCCCCTTAGGGGCCGGGGTCTGGAAATGCCAGGATACAGCGCGGACCCGAAATGAAGAGGGAATTAATCAACAGGTAAGTCTTAAGATGGAGATTTAGCTTTCCTTATTCCCTTCTCTCTCTCACCTTTTGTACTGGTCTTTTTCTCCCTAGGCACTGGGGCGTGACTGCGAATCCGGATGATCGCTGCTGAACATGGAGGCGCCCTGTAAAGGTTAGTGGAATGCGGCGCTGCAGCGATCGACGCAATGAGCTTTTAAATAAAGTCTTTCTTTTCAGGATTGTCGGCGAGATGTCTCCGGGATGCGGATTTAGCAGGTAAGGACTTTTCCTTCTTCTGTTCTCTTCTTCTCTTCCTTTGCAGGTGATCCAGGATGCTGGCAGGCGTGGCAGAAGTCAGGATGCAGGAGCAGACATGGTGAGCGTCCAGCTGCTAGATGCAGAACAACGCGAAGCATGTGTGGCTGTTCGGGTGGGGTTTAAATAGCCTTGGAAGAAGTTCCAGGTATGTATCCTTCCTCCAATCAGGTATGTATCCTTCCCCGACCACACCCGGATGGTAAATTAGTCCCACAGGTAAAGTAGTTCCTTTCAGGCCTCAAGGAGGCTGGGATCCTTCAGCATGGTCTGCATCAGGTAAGTGCACCCAAGCACTTCCATAATGAGCCTGGCGCCTATGGCGCCAGGATTGATGTCTTTTATGAGCCTGGTGCCATAGGTGCCAGGACACTGTCAAAAGGGCCCCTATATGGGGTTGCTGGGTCCTTCCTTGGGGACTGGATGTCCGCTTTCGGGGACGCAGGGCTTGTACCGGCTCCCCGGGAGCGCGCATCATGACAATGGTCTAGATGCCGTGCTACTGGTTATGCAAAATTCTTAATCTAATTAAATTCAAAGAACTGAATAGTATCAGAATCACACAAGTTAATGCTAGTTTATGTTGATTATCAATAGTATAATGTTGTGTTGCGTGTCACACGTGACTGGGTGCCATCACTAGAGCCATGAGCGCCATCTTATACTACCTAATTTGCGACGGTTTCCATGATGGTGAGGTTTCCTTTTTTCCTTTCAACCTGACTTATTAATCTAAATGTCATTCCAGCACTATATTAACACCACATTGATATTGTATAAATGCATTTTGGGAATGAGTACGGGCATATTTTGAAAGACAGTATATGTCTAAGAATGTGTACTCCCCATTCTACCACTCCATTTAATGTGTCCTTAAGTAATTCACCTTTGTGACATCATCGTCATATTAGTAGATATGCAATTAAGTTCATACATTATTGAATACTTTGTATGTGATTCCAAAGTAATTCATTTCCTTATTAACTATCTACATTAATCGTATTCCATCATTTATACATAAATGTTTGTTCAGTCTCATCCATCACATATATTAGTACAATCATAAACCACACTCATAAAAACAATGCCATTTCAGTATCTTTGTTCAGGCCTGTTACTGTAGAATCAAATTAACAAATGAGCCTGGCTTCTGCTTTCCGTAAGGCTCTATCCCCGCCTCTTTTAGACAGTGTGACTTGTTGTAACCCAACAAATTTGATCAATTTCTTACTGTCCATTTGGTGTGAGTTCTGCCAATGGGCTGCCAATGGTAAGGTAGGATCTTGACTCCCTATATTGCTGAGATGTTCTCGAATTCTTGTTCTAAGTTCTCGTTTCGTACTGCCTATATATATTTTAGTGCACACACAGCAAATGCTATACACAACATACTTAGTTCTGCAATTAATTGCTTGCTTAATTTTCACAGATTTCCCATTCCGATCCTTGAATTCAAATGTGGCTTCACTTGCAAATTTACACATGGTACAATATCCACATTTGTGGAATCCCATGTCTTCTTTCAAGAGCCAGGTACGGATCTCAGGTTCTTTGATGTCCGGCAATAATGATGGGCTTATTAGAGATTTCAGTGCATTCGCTCTTTTGAATATCAGTGTTGGTTTCTCACCCACAAATTTATTGATATGCTCATCTAGTTTTAGTAGACACCAATGCTTCTTCAAGGCTTTTTGAATTCTTCTATGATCTTGGTTATATTGTGTGATGAACCTTACTTCTGCTGGTTCTGTATTGAGGAGTTTGCTCTTTTTGTTCAAGGTGTCCTCTTGTTTTAAGGTTTTAGTTTTTTCATAGGCCTTCTTGACACTTGACCCTGGATATCCTCTATTCAAAAAACGTGTTTGCAATAATTTGCATTCCTGCTCAAAACTCTTTTGTTCTTGACAATTACGTCTTGCTCGTACGTATTCACCTAATGGTAAATTCATAATAGTCGTTTTCTTGTGACAACTCGTCGCATGTAATATGGAATTTTTTCATTCAATACAATTAAATTATACATTGCTAAGACAAAATATAGACCATTATATTGCCCTAGCATCTTGCACCAACATCATCGATCCCTCACAACAAAGTTTAAAAAGTTACACAGAAGGTCCCAAAAATGTATTATTTGGCTCTATTAATTATAACTATTTGTGTGTTTTGAATGGAGAAAATGTGAGAACCCCGCAGGAGAGCAAATTATGCATCCAGATTTTTCCAGATATGATGATGTAGTTTAGCATCAATCCAGGGTAGTCAATAGAGAAAACTGAGGGCCTCATTCCAGATATGGCAATATGTATAACCCTGGTGAGAAAATACCAATTCACAATAGTTTCTATGCCAGTAAAACCCACTCGGCCGGATAATGACTGGTGGTCTATTCCACCAGGTGCAGTTAGGTATTGCAGTTAAGGTAAAACTTTCAAAATTTGATTACCACTGATAATCTCCATTTTGAAAGAAAATACTGTCAGACTTTGGCTTTATTAACCTCCCAAAATAAGTCCAGCTTTTAGCTAGTCTTAAAAACGATAGCATCACAAAAATCTTGCTGCCGTGTGATGGACCTTTCTTATTATGAATAACACATACCCAAGTGTGATGGACACATTGTTTCTATTCTATCTTAGGAAGCCAATGCCAGACACATATATTGAAATATATTACTGCTTGAAAGTTTACCACTGCTAGTAATTACTCTGGGTGGTATGTATCCCTGTCTATATTTGGGTACCTACTGGAAAAGAGTGCTCTACAGGATGTATTTTGTACCAGCCGTGTTTACTCCTAATCCTAGCATTCCACCAGCAGTAATGTGTGATTCCAATACCACCAGTGGTATTGGCCAATGGAGCGGTAACTTCAGTGCAGAAGTAATTTTATGCTGGCACCATGATTTTGCAAAAAGGGCCTGCATGTGAAAGTGGTATACTGCCCACCATACTTGCTAACTGCTGTACATGACATCCTCCACTTCCTCATCCTTTTGTGAGAAATCGTTTCAGCAAACAATATTTTGTGGGAATAATTCTGTGCGCCTGCTTCCTAATTTCAGCAGAGAAACAGTGGCAGAAATTGTACTTCAATTGAAGCTCTTGGGGGGTGAGGGGGGTAAACCACAGCACCTTCAAGGCACCAAGTATTGTGATAACAATAGCAGGTAAAAAATTGGATGCCCTCCAAAATATGATTTAGTGTTATATATTGCAACCTGCATTAAAATTATCAATTTTTGTGGTACTTCACAAAGTGTGCAAAGGAGAGGTCTCACACCTTCTTCCTCTTTAGAATAGTAAAGGACATTAGAACGCATGTTCAAAGTTGTTTTACTAAATACAAAAATAATAAATGCACATACAGACACTCCTTTATATACATGAAATATTGTACTATTAGTGTTATTGTTTTATTGGTAATGGTTGCTAATATATCAATTTTGTTATACAAGATGCACTTTTTCAAAATAAGTTACACTACCTAATAGTAATTTTCAAAACCTTTCAAATGAAACAAAATAATATGCCAATTATTATCCTTTTCTTTTATTAAAACATACATAATCAATATCTAGCCACTATTGACATGAAGACACATTTGCTACATGTGCTATTATTAGCTTTTGAACTCTTAAACTGCAATGCCATTAACCTAGTATAAAAAACATGCTATGTTAAATTAGGGGGATTTATTCCTTGCACTGCTGACATTTGCATGGTTTCCCGGCACATTGGTAGATCTGAAGTAGGAGAAGAGGTGGAAAAGTAAGAGGAGAGGAAGAGATCATGAGTGTTTTTGCTCTGGGTTTGGTAGTTTCAGATCAGAGATACATGTCAGTGTCTACAGTTTGCTTTTGTCTGCATGTGAGGCCACATGGAATGCCTTGTGTTCCCATAGCAGAAGGATGCATTGGCTGTGTTGAGATTGTGTATGTTATTGTAAGAGGTGTGGAGTTATGATGTTTGGTATCAGCGTGGGTGGGGTGTATTACTGTGCATGTGTGGCTTGGTGTGTGTGTGCTATACGTGCAGGTTTAGTATGGGTTAGTGGTGGAAAGTGGATGATCTTCATGGCATATAGTTGATTCATCATTGGACTGGTAGCTTGTTCGGTAAATTCCATCCAACTGGAGAGTGGGCCTCATTATGAGTTTGGTGGTGTTTGCAAAATCTGTGACAAAGCAGTGGAAATGGAGTTACCATTGCATTACCGCTGCATTAACACACCGCCAAACTATGGGTTTGGATGTAAGGAAGAGGAAAAAATACCAGCAGAATTCTGGCAGAAAATTCATCTGATTTACAGCCCCAAAAAAGGGCACATTGGTGGAATTACCGCCAGTAGAATTACCAACAGCGCTAATTCCAACATAATCCGCTCGCAGTCCTATGGACTCCAAAAATGGGGACTAACACTGCCTTGTAGTCCAGTGGGTTTTTCACAATACCAAGTAGTGGTAACGATAAATCCATTTGGTGGTCTCTTGGGGGATTTACCAGCGAGATACCACCAAACTTGTAATGAGGCCATCTGTTATGATCGGTCTCTGTTTGACAATGGCCTAGGACCTGCCAGTGAGCTCTGCATATTGCACAGCCATATTTTTACAGCTTTCCTGAAGGTTGGATGTTCATCTATTGTGCATATTCCCTTGGGAAGAACAATCCAGATTTTTTTTGTTGTGATGTTAGAAAAAGCTGATCCACCTTTTTTTCATTTTCAAATAATGTTTGGGTTCAAGGCATACTTCATTGCTAGACCTCAGTGCTTGTAAAAGGAGATATTTCCTCGCAAGGATTCTGGTCCTCGGCCCCAAACTGATCTGTGAAGTATGTAAAGTGTTCTGATATATTGCATTTTCCTGACTGGTAACCATTGTGATCTTCATGCAGGCATGATGTGTTCTTTCTTGCAGAGTCTTAGAATGAGTCTTGCTGCTGCGTGATGCATCCGTTGTAGTTTTGGGTGAGGTAGTCAGGCATGCCAAAGTAATTGCTGTTGGCAGAGACTATTCTTGACATGACAAGTTAGATGGTGCTGATGTACAGATAATCATATTAAGGTGTGTTTTTTTTTCTTCAAAATGATACTTTTGGAAATTGAGCATATACTGAAATATACCTGTGCCCACGTTTTTTTTAAACCAGCAGTACGCAAAAGAATACATATACAATACTAATAATTCAAAAGGAGGTAAAATAAGGACGACAAAGAGTTTTTTTGTTCTACTTAGTAACCAAGGAGCAGTGCATTACTTTGAGAGGTTATAATGTCTTTGCAAGCGATAGCTTTGCGAATTTTAAAGAATGAACCACTAAGGAGAGCTAAGGATGGAATAGACACCAAAAGTTGCATTTAATTTGAAAAGGAGAATAAGCAAAAGAGAAAAAACCGTAAGCAATGCATATCAACAAAAAGGCACTTATTTAACAGCAGAGGCAGGCTTTAATCACTAAAAAAGAGAAAACAAAAACATGATTTTCAATGTATTTAATTGGTCATAACCGAAAACCGTGTCTATTCTTGTGTTTACCGTCCACGATTAACCTTCAATTTCTTTACTCCATACATAACATATTAACACATGAGGAAAAGTACACATATCACAATACACGTTCATGACGAATAGCAACATCAAAACTCGCGTTGTCAAGATTCGTCATCTGCAACAAAATGACTGCCACCTGAAAGATGCTTTCCGAATCGCCGTGTTACCACATTAACCCCCATGATGCCCTAAGAGTTCAATTGTTTCCCCCAGCAAAACACAGCCGAGTTATACCTTTCAGCGATAAGCAGGCATGTCTGTCACACGCATGGCTGGCCCTTCAGTTCTCTGATGACGCATCTTCTGTCTCCAGACACACTTTCTGTCTCTCCTATCACTGCTGTGCGGAATACGTTTCTCTGCTAGAAACATGGGGTCAACGATACATCATTTTTGTTCCCGTTTTTGGGAATGTCTTGCTACATGACAACACGTATCATTTAAATGACAACGTATTACAGTTTTGTGAGATGTATCCACATAATATGAAGTTCTGCCTTCTGGTTATACATATGCCTTTTCTTTGGTCAATGCGCTGCTCACTTAAAACTACTCCTGGGCTTGATGACTCCCTAAATATTAAATAAAACAAATCAGTAAACATTTCACACTCTCATTAAAAAGGTGTCACTTGTCAGTATCTTTTTCAGTTACAAAATCCATATCTGATTCAGTGCATCGACTGTGCAGTGTACAACATACATTTCAATAAACATTTCGTACCAATGTGTTTGGCATCTAATTGAGATGCGGAACACATGAATGATAAAGCCGTATTAAAAAAAACAAACAAAAAAAAAAAACATGTTTACGGGCATTTCTTTTTCTATCAAGCGACCACCACAGATGTAGCAGTCATAGGTGTGTCTGCCCATAATATAAAAATGCATATCTCTGAACTTACTCCCAAGAGATGGGAGAGCTTCGATACATCCGATAGTACTTTAAACAATAAGATGACAATCACTGTTTTAGTGCATGTAATTCTGTGAGAACGTCTAGGTGATATGAACCGTGGTATACTTGCGTCTAAAAGCCAACATACACCACCAGTAAGGTACCACATCTGTGTAAATTTCCAAGCCGATTAAACAAAGACCCATAATACAACTCGTTTAAATGGTCTAGTTAGAATCTGTGTTATGTGCTAGTTTGGAATTCAATACAAGACCATGGACAGGTGAGATTATCATGCTGAATATTTTGTAGTGTGATGAATTCCCACCAGGCAAGAATGTAGAAGTTCTGTTTTTTATGTTTATGAATTAACAAATACATTGGTTTGGGTGATTTAATCTCTGAGGGGTTAATCTTCTAATCAGATTCCCTTTTCATGAAATCTATGGCAAAAGCATAGTGTACATCTGTGTCCTGCTCTATCAGTAGCCTGACCTGCAGCACCTGCACTCCATTGGCACAGTGCAGGTTCAGAGGTCACAGGTGCCCATCTGACAGCTGCAGTGACAGCCATGTCTCTGCATCACAGGGGCTGCAATTAAGATATACACACCTATTCAAAAACTACATAACTATGAGAATGCTGTCCTGGTGGCAAACTAAACTGTGAATATAAGCCGTACCTGATGGACACCAACTCTCAAAATGATCGTAGCCAGATCAATTTGATATCACAAATGTGCCAGCCCTGTGTGCCCAGTTTAGCTGTGGAAGGGTTGTGTGTATACTCCCCAGAGAGGCTGTATGTGTTGCTGCTAGCAAGACTGTATCATTGGGGGTTGCATCTCTGTGTTCCCTATTTGAGGCTAGGTAACACTCTCCCCAGTGAGACAGCCTCTATACAGAAAGCCGTCCTGGGAACAAGAATCAAATGACACACCCCTTCACAATGGGAGTTGCCTCAGCAGCATGATGCATTCTAAAAGGCCTGTGATTCTGTTATGAAGGGATTGGGTTAGTGTAGACAGAGGGGGGACCTTACAGCTGGACTGTTGCTCGACCATAATGTTTCTCTCTGCCTCTATCTTTCCTTCCTGTCCCCTCCACTTCCTGCACCACAAAGCACTTTGGGTGTAATGTTGCCACACTGCTGACCAGGATCGTACCATGCCAAAGTGCCCGTGAAGGAATGTGCCAGCCTCCTTATGTTTGGGAGCTTTAGAAAAGGACTTGTCTTTTCCCAGAGATCCTGGAGTGGGACTGAAAAATCCTGGGAAGCAAAGACAGCCAGGATTTCAGCAATTTCACTATCAAAGCAGGGCCAGCAATGAGTTCAGTGCATTCATCACATATCGAAGCAGCTCTTCGAACCGCTGTCCTGCACGTCCAATCCCATTCGACACTGCATCATACCATCTTGAAGTACATCGTTGCCTCAGCTCAAAAAATAAGTACCACTGAATCTACACTGCTCATGCCACTGTTCGGTACTCCAGCTTCTTCATCGCCGAATGAGTCACCAATCAAACTGGTCCTGGTGTTCTCCCCAAACTGCATCCTTCTAGCCCTCACATCCAACCGAATCACCTGTGTCTCTTGTCATCAGCCCATCTGCAGTCTAACCTTGACTGACGAATCGAAGCTGCTGACCTCCACAATATGCATTGCTTGTGTAAAGTTTTTAACTGCATCCTTCTTTAGTTCGACCCTGCTTCGAAATCGTATTGCAGCGGGACCACAATGACTGCCGAGAAGCCTGGTCCGCTGTTGCTGAACCTTCAAAACACTGCAAAGGTATTCTTGACTGATAAGTGCACCCCTGGTTCAGTGTGTGCCCTGGAGACTGGCCAGGCTGCATTCATTCTTTTTTGTCATTCAATAACATAATCTTTTGAACATAAGGGTTTTAGTGCCTTTTCTTGCCAGTCTTATTGCCCAGAGTGCTACTTCCTGCTGACGTAGTTATTCTATGTTCTTTCTCCAGGGTTAATTTTTTAGTGTTTTCTATCTAGTTATAATAGTACATTGTATGTTTAATTGAGCCGCTTTAGCCTTTGCTGATATGTGTACACAAGCAGCGCAGAAGTCAATTTTTTCACAGTAGTGTTTACAATCCAGAAGTAAATTAAAGAGGGGATTGCTTTAGGCTCACATTCCTTCACATTGTGGTACTTGTATGTGTCCATTCGGGATATGGAAAATGAAGCTGCAATAAAACTTGTTTGGCTTCACATCATGTGTGCATTTCCACACTTTGCAACTAATATTGATAAACAAGTAATTGTGTAGCTCTTGAAATACAAACCATACACAATATATGTAAGTACTGGGCTAAAGTGGTATATGGTAAAGTGTCAACATTGTAGATTGGTTCAAATCACAATATAACCTCTTAACAAACGTCTGTGATTCTCAGCAAATTATGTAATCTAATTGTGCCTTACCTACAACAATTGGGAGTGTATGGAAATAATTTGGTTAACACTCTGTATAGGTTTAAAAAAGTCTTAATTCTGGGATTAATAGAATATGTTGTTGGTTCAAATGTTATAATAACTCTCAAGAGTCCCCACCATCTTTGGAGCCAGCAAGAAATCATCCCCATCTGGAGCAGGATTACCCCAGCATCGAGATGCATATTTGCTAATTGACCTGCCCACAGCCAAGCTTCATTTGAACATGGCCACCACCACCACTCATTCAGAAGAGCCGTTGGCATCACCAGGCTGTGTTGAACCCCTCAGCCGAGCCCCCAGCTTCATCTTGCCTAATTGGCCTTCTGAGGCCCTATCACCAGCTTCCTGCATCAGCTAGCAGATGTAGATGGCCCAAATCGGGGCCGAATTTGAAGGCCCGATTCAAAGGCCTTGTTCCCTTAACTGGACCTGCTCTCTCTATTGAAGAGCTCCCACCATTGTTGGAGCCAGCAAGAAATCATCCCAGCTGGAGCGGGATCAACCCAGCATCGAGATGCATCTTTGCTAATCGACCTGCCCACATCCACGTTCCATTTAAACATGTGCCCCACCATCACTCATTCAGAAGAGTCTTCGGCATCATCAGGCTGTGTTGCAGCCCTCATCCGAGCCCCCAGCTTCATCCTTGAGAGGCCCTATCATCAGGCAGCAGGTGGAACCGGAGGAAATTGCAGTCAAATTCAAAGGCCTGATTCAAATGTCTTCTTCCTCTCGCAATCTTTTTAAGCATAAAATGCCTGTACTTAATCCTGTGAACCTCCCAAAGCACTCGCCTAAATGTAATCAGCCATGGCTGTCATTGTATCCATGCTGTGAAGCCCTTGTTCAGCACTGTGCCCACGGCCATTCACTTTGGACCCGTACACTTCAACTAAATGGCTTAATATACCTCTGCCACTACTTACACCTCTCCGGCCCACTCCAATCCGTTTCTTTGTGACAACAGCTGTTCTTCAGTTAATCTGGAACCCAAACCATCTCTGCCCTAACACGCAGTCTGTAGCTAGTCTCTCTTAATCCCCTGCACTCGTCCCACTGTGACTCCTCGCTACTCATCGCCACTCGCTTCCTGCCGCCAATACTCTCCACTTCATCGTTATACAGTGTCGAGAGGTGGAATTCTGCTCCCCCACCAGGCACCAGCATCTCATCTCCAGGACCCCACAGACCTGCCAATACCCACACCATTCCTCACTAAATTCAACTGTGCCCCCAACCATTCAGCTTCCAGCATGTCTGCCTCCCTCTTCACTGTGCCTTTAATAGAACCCCATGTCCTCTATCAGGCAGTCACCATCGCACCGGTGTCCTTGCCACCCCATCCACAAACAGGTGGCCACCATCATACCAGTGCCCTTGCCAGCCCCCTGTTTTCAAACGGGTGTCCACCATTGCACCAGTGCCCGTGCCACCCCCATCCTCAAACCGGTGGCCACCATCATACCAGTGCCCTTGCCAGCCCCTCTGTCTTCAAAAAGGTTGCCACCATCACATCAGTGCCCTTGCCAGCCGCCCTTCTTCTAACAGGAGGGCACCATTGCACCAGTGCCCTTGCCAGCCCCTCACTTCTTCAAACAGGTGGTCACCATTGCAACAAGTACCTCACCAGCCTGGCCTGCTCTCAAACAGGCAACCACAACTGTGTCAGTGCTCTACCATCTAGAGAACATACCACCTCACCTCTCCCGCCCTCAACTGGGCGCCCAAAAGCTTCTTTAACTTCATGCTAGAACTGACACAGTTAGTTCCTCCCTGGCGAGCCTCTCTTACACTATTGTGGTTCTAGCAGTCTAAGACTTTCGTCCTGCACCTTCCCTCCATAACTCCCCACAGACACCAACATGGCTATCTCTCCACCAGCCTGCCCAGCTGCCACTCAACCAACTAACCAAGATGTTGTGCTTAGATGCACACTTATTATTGAATGCTCCCTCGGAGCACATGCCACCGAAATACATGTTCTCATCATAGATTGTCATCTTGACCTGCTCGCTATGACTGAATCTTGGCTCCAAAGTGCCCCTGGCCATCTGCTCTCGCTTGCACTGCCCCCCAGACTACACTATATTCAAGGCATATCAAATCAATTCCCCACGAGGATGTGTTGTCCTCCTTGCTAAATCCTTCATCCTCATCAGAAGCTCCCCCACTCCTCCCATCACAGGTTGCAAAACTCTGCTACTTAAACATTCACTTAAACCACAAACTATTTACAACTCCTCTACCGTCAAGCCAACTCAGCCAACTCCCCTGAGTTTAACATCCCCCTCCTTATCAGTCACCTTATCAAACCTGCCACTAAATGCATTATACTTGGCGACTTCAATCTGGGCTACAAAGATACCACTGATCACAAAGCAGTTTCACTCATTCACTCACTCACTCACTCACTCACTCACTCACTCACTCACTCACTCACTCACTCACTCACTCACTCACTCACTCACTCCTGGACATGAAGATTATGCAACTAGTCCCCTCCCCTACTCATGTTAAAGGACACATCCTAGACTGGATGCAGGTATACCAACGCCACTATCAACTTTTTTCTCATCAGTCCAGTGCCCTGGTAAGATTGTCATTTAAGGGAATTGAACCTCATTCATGCCAGACTTGTCCCAACTACTACTCCGATGCTCAACCATATCATGGTTAGAAACACCTGTAAACTGCATAGTCCAGCCCCTTTGATAAGTAGCAATTACCCTGGAGATGGATGGAGATGCAGACTTTACTCATGCATCAATAATATAGCCGACTCAGGAAGTTGACAAAAGGAAGTCTTTTTTAATATCAATTTTCTAAAACAGGGAGCATAACAAACATCAACACAATCACTCGATCTGCTTACTCAATGCATTTAAGAAAAAAACAGAACTTTTATAAGTAATATTCGTCAACAATGACATCTAACCTATGTGTGTACTATCGTAATCTTACTTGGCAAACTACAAAAACATATTCGCATGGGTGATTGGTTCTGAGTGAACATCTAAGTATATGATCCATACTAGTCTAAAAAAGTGTAACTATGTGATTGGTTACTTAACATCAGATGGAGCAACTAAGCCCTATCCTAAAAATGACCACTATGAACGTCACTAAATACACAATGTCCCATTGGTTTACACACTATAGGACCCCTACATACACAGGCCCTCTACAATAGTTTGCCAGGTCATTTTATATTATATTATTATGTTGTACTATTGGGTCAGGTCATTTTTTGGCTATAAAATGACCTGACCCAAGAGTACAACAAGACTACCTGGAGTCAGTGCATTTGGTTTTTGAATCCCCAATACAACAACTCTGTGGATTCCCTGTTTTTTAACGAAAATATTGAGAGAGAAAAATTGAGAAATTGATTGAAGAATATTCCACCATTCTTCTTTTTCCTTGTTTTAACATTCTGCACCCGCTTAATAGAAAAAATCCATTAAAATTCTGTTTCTGTTCATCTAGAAAGCGGCAAAAACATGATCCATTGTGGTCCAACATGTGTTTTTTAGCACGGCACAGTGCATTCACATTCGCTTGTAAATTTATTTAGAGACACGTTGCTCTTTCAAAACTTTTACTCTAACAAAGAAACTGTGGGCCTCATTACGACCCAGGCGATAAGTTACCGCCTGGGTCGTACCTTTACCACCATGGCGTAAACTACGTTTACGCCATGGTGGTTGGCGGACTTACCGCCCCATTCCGAGTTTGGCGGGCGGTAAGTCCCCAATCCCCATTTACCCTTCCCCATTCCCATTTTTGCCCCATAGGGCATAATGGGAGTGGGGAAGGCATTAATTACGCCACCGTAAATTACGGTGGCGTAATTAACTCCGTGGTCTCTTAGCGCCATGGATTTTAACACCTGCTAAAAGCAGGTGTTAAAACCTCCATGGCGCTAAGGGACCTCGTACTCAGGCGGTAAGGGTTGGCGCTGTTTACGCCGCCGTAAACCCCTTACCGCCTGAGTCGTAATGAGGCCCTGTGTGTTTCTTAAGTGTGAACATTGAACTGGGTAACCCAGAGTAGGCAATCCCAAAACGGTCCTCGTTGTTATATATACAGCAAATGAGAGAACCCACAAGATTTCCAAGAAACCATTGAACACTCATGGAGAGCCAGTATGGGTGTTAGCTAAGGATTATTGATGTCCTTAGCATTAGTGTGAGATAACCAAGCTCATTTTGAAGGTGCTATTTGGGGTGGATTTAGAGGTGCAGTCTTACAATTGCAACACGGGTGTGTATTAGCCTTGCTGTTATTACTTGACTCATTGCTCACTGCCAGCTGAAGTTGAGGGGCTTTCGGCTCAGATATCAGAGGGGCCACAGTTTCCAGAGCTAGGCCTTTCTCAAGGAGAAGATGCCTCTGCTGCCAGACATAGTTTTTGATTATTTTTAAGGAAATTACAATATCAACAACTGTATCCTGGTAAGCAGGCTTAATATGTCGTAAAGCTGGAATACGCTGAAGGGCACCCAAAAGAGTGGATGTACTTGGAAACGGGTCAGAATTAATTCTATCTAGCATAGTAATTCTCAAAGTCTCCTCCTGCAAGTTGTCCAAAGGACGAGAAACTTCCTTTACCGGGAGTGATGCAACTTCCTGAGTTGTATCCCTAGAGGCAAGATTTAGGGGGTAATTCATAGAATTTGGCGCACTAGTAGCGCACACGGCTGGCGCACAGTGTGCGCGTGCGGCAGTCTGCCCCAGCCGCGTGCGCCAAAACCCATTTCAGCGTACATCGTATTCATGGATTTCAACATCCATAACCAGCCGTGGCGCAGAGTGGCGCAGCGACCCTGCAGCAGTGCCAGTTATGCCCCTAACCCTCCCCGTGCGCCATGAACAGCACACAAATCCTGTGCATGGCGCACAGGCCGGTAGACCAGCATACAGCCCCCCAACCATGAAAACGCATGTAAATCTCCCCACGCACCCATCAAAATACACGTACCCCTCTCGCGGTAGCGAAATCGCGTGTAAAACTCCTGCACACCCCCAGAATACACGTACACCTCTCGCGCTAGCAAAATCGCATGTAAAACTCCCCGTGCACCCCTCCAAATACATGTACCCCTCTCGTGCTAGCGAAATCGCGTGTTAAACTCCCTGCGCACCCCTCTGAATACACGTACCCCTCTCGCGCTAGCAAAATCAAGTGTTAAACTCCTTTTGCACCTGTCCGAATACACAAACAACTCTCGTGCTAGCGAAATCGCATGTTAAACTCCAAGCGCACCCCTCAGAATACACGTAACCCTCTCGTGCTAGCGAAATCCAGTGTAAAACTCCCCATGCGCCCTTCAGAATACATGTCTCATTTCTCCCCTGAAAGCATTGACGGGCCCCTGCCAGCAGGCACGGACTCATGTCCCCCTGCACCCCCACTGACCCAGCATTGAAGGGGACCTGCCAGCAGGCCCTGACTCATGGCCCCCTGACCCCCCACACCTCCAGCATTGACGGGCAATTGCCAGCAGGCCCCGACTCGTGTCCCCCTGTACCTCCACCACCCCAGCATTGACGGGCACCTGTCAGCAGGCCCCGACTCATGGCCCCCGGCCTAATCCCCACCCACCCAGCATTGACAGGCACCTGCCAGAAGGCCCCGACTCATGTCCCCCCGCCCCAACACATCATCACGATCCACAATCATGGGCCTTATGGCCACCCAAATCACACCCCTGTACAAACATCCAACCAAGTATTCCATCCACCCCACATAGAAATGCCCATTACTTTTTTTTTTTTTTTTTTTTTCTTTTATTTTTGTTAGGTTGTATTACAACCCTTTAAAAACAGAGAGAAAACAAAAAACAAGCCAAAGTTTCTACATTCATCTCCAATCAATGCCAGGCGTCATCTCTACATCGGTTCCCTATGTCATGGCTTATGTTGCGGACATCGAAAGCGGCCCAACTGTTGAATCCGCCGAGGCATCGCGTAGAAATGCCCATTACATGATACAACCCAAATGGCAAGTATGCACATCAACACATGTCCATCACACACACACAC
The DNA here is from genome assembly GCF_040938575.1 of Ambystoma mexicanum. Lineage (NCBI taxonomy): Eukaryota > Metazoa > Chordata > Amphibia > Caudata > Ambystomatidae > Ambystoma > Ambystoma mexicanum. The sequence goes on along the minus strand of NC_090926.1, from coordinate 518,094,355 downwards.
TGGGTGCAAGTGAATGAGAAAACCCACATTGTGACATGCATGAAACCAATGAGAAAATACCACACATTGAAGTATGAAAAAAATATGTATTGAACACAAAAGCAAGGGGATTAAATCAAATCACAAAATAATGGAAATAATAAAGAAAATGCAGCATGTTCCAAAAAAAGAAATAAAAAATATGAAAGTAGACTCCAAAGAAATCCAAATGAAAATGGGTCCGAAGTGTCCGTCCAGCAAACCAAATCCAAAGGAAAAAAAATAAGAATAATCCATTGCTCCATGGTGAACAAAAAAAAGAACGATGAGGAATGCAGTCTTCAACTATATACAAAGAAGAAATCCAGGGTCCATAAACCCAACTATTTAAAGGAAACCTACAAAAAACCCTACCAAATAAAGAACTATCTACAAAAAGGTGGGGAATAGTCCAAGCACCCCAAATGAAAGAAAAACATAAATGAAACTTAACACTAATTAATTATATACAATGGTGGCGGGCAAGTCTTACGGCTCATTAGTTGATTTCCTGGGCCAGGGCATCATTGAACTCCTGTTCAACGTCCTGGAGGCGGGTCTGTTCCCTGGCACCGAGGTCTTGCAGGGATAGCGCCATGTCCACCTCCAACTCCTTGCAAATTCCCTCGAGGCACTTAGCCCACCTCAGTGCCCTGAGCATGGAGTTCTCCGCCCTGACCATAGTGGGCCGTGCCGCCTCTGCCCGCTGCCGCTCTGCATCTTTCCACTGGTCCAACCGCTGCCACACAGAAGACACTCCCATTCCAGGGTCCTCCTGCCCTCCGGCCGATGCCTGCCCCTCTTGATGTTGATGGCCCCGAGCCATGATGCCTCCCACGTTGAGCCTGCCACTGCCTCCGACGCAACTGCCTCTGCCAGCACGACGGCATCCAGGCTGATGGAATCCACTGGCGCTGTTGTGCACGTTCCCTGCCCGATGGTGCTGGCACATCCTCCATCTGCTGGGGTCCAGTTGCTGGGGTGTCCACCCCGTTGGACCTCCGACTCCGAACTGTGGCAGGGATGGGATCTCGACCAAGCTGGCTGCGTTGGTCGGTGCAAGTCCACAGGGGGCCCTGGTGGTATCTGGGCCGGAAGACTGCATGGAGAACCATTGGCACATAGTCTCCATAGAGGAGGAAAGGGCCACCAGAGTGCCTGACACATGTACGAAACCCCCGACCAAGGCCCCTCCCAACTGGGCCACGTTGGCACACAGAATTCTTGATGACGTGCATGCTCCCCCCAGGAAGCACGCATGTCATCACGAATGTCACGCGTGCGCAACACGACACCAATCAGGACGGTCTCCATACGGTCACGGGTCCCCTTATCTGCAGGTAGAGTAGTGTCAGATGACGTGGACCTCCCCCCTAACTGCAGACTGGCCTGGGATGGGGCATCCCTGCTGGTGCATGGTGGTGCAGTCACATGGTCAGGGACAGTGACATGCACAGGTCCCTCCACGGCGACCTGTGCTGCCTCCTGCCCCTGGACTGCACCACTTGCACCAGTGGTAATACCCCCACCAGGCCCCATGTGCGGCTCAGTAGCGGCCTCCTCCTCTGTGCAATCCACCAACCTGGATGGCTCCACACCGTCTTCCGCCATAGTAAGCCCCTCTGTGGTCTCCACCTCCCTTCCGCTACAGCCATAGAGGCAGACGCGGCACCAGTCCCCTCGCTCCCGGATGATGCTAATTTCTGAGAGGGTGACTGGGCCTTTCGTCGTCGCCGGTGGAGGCATCCCCGCAGCTTTGCTCCACAGCGCTCTCTCTGCCCTCTTCTTCACTCGCCGCTGTGTAGAGGGAGACATAGAACACAAGCATCAGGGTACTGTACAATAGTCCCCTAGACAGGAAGCAATGGCACATGAATGGCACTGTCAAATGTCACTTCCATCATGTCCCTCCATAACACATGTGTCAGTGCAGGAAACGCATATGCAGAAACAGGCATGGCACATGCAAAGAAGATTTGCATACATGTCCAATGAACTGTTGAAACCTACGATGGTGGTTTGAAACTCACATGCATCATGGGTCATACTGATCACATGCACACACATCACCATAGTTTTATCCATCTGGCCTTGTACACCCCAGACACAGTGGAGACAAGGATGACTAGGCTGCATCAGGGAATCAGAACATTGTCACGGACATGTGTCATGCATCCATGGTTTTTACAAGTCACACACACGCTACTCAGACACATAGAAATGTACACCATACATGTCCTTGACAGCAGCACCCATCCCTCACACCCCACCCATGTCCAACAACAGAGACAGGCATGCATTCATTTGTGCATTCCGCATGTTGCTCCGCCTGTTGCATTGTAACACATGCACCATCCATGTGGTTCACGCATGACTGGTCTCACATGCAGCACCATGATGTCCCTGCACACACACATCCATACATGGCCTATGTCACATATACAGGCAAGTATCTGACTACCAGCACACTGCAACATGCCCTGTTTCACACAGCAATGCATGGCCACTCACCGCTCTACTCCAGACTGGCCTGCAACCTGAGGATCTGGTGGCGAAGCACTGGGCGAATGCACTCCAGGACCCACATCTGTTGGTTGGTAAACTGGCCCTGTTGCCCCACTGCATCCTCTGCATTTAAGAGGCGCTGGGCCTTCTTGAGGGTCCTGGACTTGTAGTCCTCCCAGCGCTTCTGGACGTGTTTCATGTTACGGGGTGCCACCCCCTCTGCGTTGATGGCACCCACTATGTCCGTCCAGGTCCTCCTCCGTCTTTCCTTGTCGGCACGCAATGGTGTGAAGAGGGCATCATACTGCCCCAGGACTTGCTCCACCGGGATGCCAACTTCTTCAGAAGTGAAGCTGGCAGCCCTCTGTCTCTCTGGCTGGGGTTGCCACTGGTGCCGGAAGGTGTTGTGTTGGACATGGCAACCCCCGAGGCAGGTGTGGGTGGGCAACTGGGTCCTGGGCTGGGCTGTGGAGTGATAGAACACCAGCCGGGAGTCTTCTGTTCCAGCAGGGGTGGTCACTGCAACTGCAGATGGCAGATGTGCTGGCACCAAATGGCAGGGCACGGTGGCAGCAGGCAGGCAGGCAGCTGCAGATGGCTTGTGGGAGGCTGCTCGGGGATCTGGGGGGCAGGAAAATGGCCTTCTGGGCAGGAGCGTCGTCTTCCGTGTGTTGTTGCGGGGCCAGCTTGATACAGAGTGATTTGGCACGTGAAAAAACTGCACATCAGCGTGTAATTCGAGGAAAGGCCCTTAACACGTAAGCACATCTGTGATGTTACGCGCACTGGCGTTTCCCTCGTGACGTGTGCATACTGAATCAGCACATGAAAAAACTGCACGTCCCCGTGTTAATGCGTGTAATCCGAGGAAAGGGCCTAAGCGTGTAAGTGACATGACGCGCGCAGGTATTTACCTCAGCACGGGTTAAAGGTGAGCGGGTCCAGCAGTTCGCTGTATGTGCCTTTCGTGGAGACCGACATGTGCGTTGCTACTTCGTGCTGTTTTGCGCGCTATCACTACTTCACAGCGGATCAAAGACGTATCTCTTCTTTTGGGGGGTTATTGGCTATGCATGTTTTTCATTATCACACTAGTCAGACAGTGAGTCACGCACGCTATTTTTCCCACTGCGGGCCTCCCTGTGTATCGTGTACTCTTTTCAAGGTCATAGTAGCCTGCGTGTCCCACGCGTACGTGTTTTTCGTGTTCCTGGGTGCCACCGCGTACTGGGGAGCTTAATTCCATGCACGTGGGCTATGGGGGTTACGTGCATGGTTTTGCCAGCATTGCGTGACCTGTCACTTAAACAGCAGGGTCACATACAGCCTTGTAGGTGCAGGGGTGCTGTTAACAATTGCCCAGGACAATTGGCGTGTACACCCCATGGCAGGAGTGGTCAGGGACGTGGGCGGGGTGACCAGGGAGTAGAGGGACTCCAGGGTGCCCAGGGTTGCTGCAGAGGGGGAAGAGGCAGGGGTGCACCAGCTCGGCACAATGTTGTGCCGCGTGTTGGTGCAGTCATGCCACCAACCCCTGCGTCTCTGGGAGATGCAATTCTTGCATCTGGCACTGGCGCCCATGTGACCTGCCAGTCCGTTTCATCGACTGCCACAGGCCCAAGGGTAGTGGTAGCTGCGGGTGCAGCTTTGGACACCACCACCCAGGCTCAGGGTCTGCCAGCACAGGCTGAGTTGGCACTTGAAGAGTCCATGGAAGATTTCCAGGAGGTCAGGAGGCACACCTTAGGTGCACGCAGGACTGCCTTGACCGAGGCACGTGTCCCTGGGGCAGTAATGTCATCTGCTGCCCCGATCAGCCGGGTGTTGGCAAGTGCAAGGGCAGATGCAGCCGACACCACCCCGGTTGTAAGTCTACCAACCAGGACAGTCCTGGTCAATGACCCTGGCAAAGTGGATGTTGCTGCGCAGGGTCCATTCCAGGGTACCCAGCAGCCACTGACGCAAGTCAGGGCTTCACTCCATGTTCCACCTGCCACTCCCTCGGCTCATTCCACCAGCACCACTGCCCATACTGATCAGGGTGGCATTTGCCAGCCAGGGTCTGGACCAGCATCCAAGAGGAGGAAGGTTACACCTGCAGTAAAGGCTGGGACCCCAGACACAGCTACGGCCTCCGGCATGTCGAGGAAGAAGCCTTTCTGCAAGCAGGAACTGGACTTCCTCATAGATTACGTGCAGGAACACAACCGTGACATGCTAGTGGGGCCGAATTGTCAAACTACGGCTGCCCATCCTAATACCCACTGGAAGCAAGTTGCGGATCATGTGAGTGCATTCGGCCATGAGGTGCGCCCAGCGCAAGAGTGCAAAAAGCGTTGGGATGATCTCAAATGCAGCACTAAGGCGAAGCACCTCTATTTACAACATGACTCTCGTGACTGGCGGTGGGCCACCACCTGAGGAGGAAGACCTCACTCTGCACGAGTCACTCGTTGCAGAGTTCATACCAACAGGAATGGTCGAAGGAGTGGGAGAGATGCAAGACTTTGATACCCCATCCAGTGTGGGACGTCGCCTGTTCGTCGAGGACATGTGTGTTTTGCTTGTGTGATGTGTTGTGCTTGACTGCCACTGCATGTTATGTGTACATGGTACTCATGTGCAAGTCATGCAATGCTTCACTGATGCATGCCTGCTGTGCAGGATAGTGGACATGTAGAGCAGACGGGACTGTCCCCACCACCACACTTACACCCTACTCACATGCTAGTCAACCAGCTGCCCTACAGTTCATGTTCCAGCCCAATGGCCCTTCTGCTTGTAGCCTGGGGTGTGTTTTCTCTCAGCACTGGGACTATGTCACTGCATGACTCATGTGCATGTGTCCTCTGCATGCATGCGGGTATTCCACGTAGGCATGCTCCGTTGCCCCTCCACCACCCCTGCACCCCAATTTCAACATAGCACAGGAGTGCATTATGTTGGCATACTGCAATGGCCTGTTCATGACTCCTGTGTACATGCAAACTTCCACCAGCCAACCTGCCAGACACATGCAGTGCAGTACATCCTATGCACTTTTTGCAGGGTGTCTCACTTGGACTGTGTAGATGGCAGATGCTCCGCAGGGACATGAGTTCCCATTCATGCTCCATGTGTATTCCATGCATGCCCCTATGTGTCTTTGACTGGATGATCATTGTAGTACGTGTCCAGGATTACCTACATTTCTTTGCATTTGATCATCCATTCCATGACCACTCTGGCTCAGTCCTGCATCACACACATGTTTAGGGTGTCACAGTCTGTGTGGGGAACAGGCCTCCCCCCGTTTCAGACCCACTGACTCTGTTCAACTGGTGTAGCGGCTTCTGCACACATGGCTGTACTACTCAGGGTGCATCATGGATCCTGCTTTCTGTCCCATCATCATCTGCTGTGTTGTCAGTTGACTCAGATGATGCAATTGATGCTAGCCACCACTGTCTGCCAATGCACAGGTCTCTGGTCGCCCTTTCGCTACCATGCAATGCATCCCTGCATTTTCACTGGGGGGGGGTTTGCTTGTAGCCATGCAACACATTGCATGCACATTGCACGTGATGCCTGAACTTGCCCTTGCACTGCCTTCAAGTTAATTGATACACATCATGCTGTACTTGTTCATGTAGATAGTGGATAACGTGCACATGTCCTGGACTGCATCAACACACTTCAGAGCCGTGTTACACCATTCTACATGCCTACTCCCTGATGCTATGTGAAAGTGACCCTGCATGCATGCCAGGTTCACATTTGTGTGTGACATGTCTGCTTCATGTGTTGGCTGTCTGTGTGATGTATATGTGTGTGTGTGTTATGTGCTTCTGACATGTGTACTAATGTACATTTTTCTCCACTTTCCAGATGATGACGCAATGGAGCCAGAGGATAGTGTTGTCATGCCAGACACAGGTTTACTATCACACCAGCAACCCGGCACAAGTGGGGGTCGTGGGGTGGTAGACCACAAAAACCCACATGTGTTACAGACCATATTGTCTGTGGCTGGCAATGTGTCAAGCCCGGATGATCACTCTGACGACAATGTCGAGTTGGATGTGCATCGGGTCCATTCATCAGGGGTGGGTTATTCTGATGTGGACGCTCCTCTGTCCATGACACCTGCACCGAGGGGCCAGACAGTGGTGGGACCTCTGCCTGTGATGGATCGGGACGCAGGGTCACCCTCCACACCAGTTGCTGATGTGTCTGGGGCATAACGTCAACAGGAGAATGTAGTCCTGCAGCACGGGCGGTGCGAACCCAACAAAGACGTCAGCGCCTTGGCCCCACAGGTGTCAAGCCCAGCAACGTGGTGGCTGCGCCACTGGGGTATACTGAGTGGGAGCAAGCCATGGTTGCCAATTCAGAACACCAGGGGGCAGCAATTGATAAAATCACTGAGAGCATGGAGCATGTGGCCCAATCTGTGCTACCCCCTGCTAGGCAGGTAGAACTCCAGCAGTGGGCAGCACAGTCCACAGCCCGCTCACTCAGGCTGTGCATGGCGGCCTCAGACAGGGCATGCTGGGCTGCCTCCCCCCGGGTCGTATGTGGCCATTTTTGATTTTTCATTTTAGTTTAGTTAGTTAAAAATGTTTTTGATAGTTAGTTTAATTAGGTAATGTAGGTTTTTTATAGTTAGTTTAATTAGTTAATATAGTTTAAAATTGCTTGTCTATTGTGCATTCATGTGACGGTTTGGTGCTTTGTGGCTTTTGAAAGCATCCACTGTCTGTTCCAGCTGGGCCCTTCAAGCTTGTCTCGTGTATGTTTTTGCAGCTTGGGGTCCTGACTCACATAGGCCACTCCTGCTTGCCTTATCCATTGGCTTGCAAGGATGGTTCGGTGTTACAGTCATTTACACAAGGGCTTTGGACTGTCATATCTGTGGCCTGTCTGCTGCTGTCCTACTACTGTTAACACCCCTAGTGGGGATTGTGGGGTTTTATCCACGGCATGTCTGTATTAGATTTGGGTGGGTTCATGATTGATGTGTCCATTAATGGATATACATTGTGATGTATGTTTCTTTTCTTTGCTGTACATGTGCTTGATGCACTTCATGCTGTACATAGTGGCCGGCACCCTTTGCCTGTCAAAGTCACACTGATGGTAGGAGGAATTCTGATGTAGGTCTCTGACATGGCCCAGTCCCAACCAGCATGAAGAGACACACACAGGGAACTTCCCAGCGTTAATTATATGTTTTGTGTCCTTTCTGCAGGAGAATGAGCCTCCAGACCACCTTTGCCAGCAGACATGGGGCATAGAACTACAGACAGCTGGCCACAATTGTTGGGGCAGACATGCGCATGTGTCGCAAGCAGTGGCACAGGGCTTGTGCTCAGACGTCCAACAGAAGCAGACGTGGTCCCAGGAGATCCAAGGAAGGTGCGCAGCACAAGGGGGCCACACCGCAGCCAACCTTCCACCAGGCCACTTGCACATGCAGGCTAAGTAGCGCCACTGGTGGGGAGCTTGGACAGATATTGTTGTTGAAGCGCACAGTGGAGCCAAGATGTGTTGGGGGACAAATGGCAAGTTGCTTTCCAAGTTGTCAGGGGCACACGCAGGGGCTGTCGCACATATCCTCCAGTCCCCCCTGTTCCATAGAAGCAGAAGCATAGAAGCGGAGTTATTAGCGCAGTAGCGTTCCTAGCCAGATACGTATACCTATACTTATACAGCGAACAGGGACATCCAGCGAGGCACAGACTTGTATGCACTGCATATCATTGGCATGTGCAAATTGACACGTACACTACCTTTTGAAATCTGCGGATGCCAGAACACAACTTGCATACGCGTCTAGCTGCTCACCCAGGGACCATTGTATGATGTGAGATTCTTGACGCATTGGTCTTCCATTTCCCGCGCGCCCACGTGCGCCTGCCTTACTGCATTGACAGTGTATGAACCATCACGGGGGCAAGCTAACGTATGGGTACTAAGCAGCAGACAAGAGTGTTTGTTTGTTGAGGAGTCACTTACTTTGGGGCATAAATGGTGTTGTGTGTGTGTGTTGTACACAGATTAGTAACTCACACTCTCTTTGCAGCATTGAACTGCTCCTGTTACCCGACCTGAGAGTGTGCAGGCAGGAGGCCAGCACTCACCCCAGAGATAAGTCTCTCTTTGGCTTACATTTGACTCATTTTGTACAACGTGCATGATGAACATGTTTTGTCTGATTGAGTATGTGTTATTGTCAATAGTTGTTTTTTGTATTTTGCCTACTTTCCCTTGACAATCCTACTCCCCTCTCCTGCCCCTCTTTCCGGTTATCCTGAATACCAATGCCTGTCTGAACAACATATCCCTGACCTTCCTTCCCCGCCGGGGTCTCAGAGGCCTGTGTAAGTTTGACATTGCAGGCACCCAAACCATGGAAGGGGTGGTTGGTTTGTGCCACTCCTGCGCCTGGACACTACCCATCAGTTGTTTTATTTTATTTATTTATTTTACATTTATAAAGCGCTCACACAGCCCGCAGACATCGAGGCGCTGTTACAGGAATTGTTTTTTTTCTTAGTTGCGTAATTGTTTTTGTTTTTTTTTGTCTTAGTTACGAATTTATAACACGCTTAAACACCCAGAGGTTTCTAAGCACGGACCCGGGGATCGAACCTGTTGTTGCTTTGTGTCGTCTTGCTTCCAAGACGCGCACGCTGCTGCTGAGCTATCCTCCCGGGACAGTTGCATCATCATTCTATATTATGTACCAACCATGGTACCCATCCTGTTGGAGCATTGTTGGACTGTGCTACCTTGGTTGTTCTATCATTGTGCTTGGACATGTGCTTGCACATTTTCTGCTACTTCAAGTCATCTACTGGAGACTCTTCCTGGGTTGTTTTTTGGTGCCTACAGGCTTTTTCCCTGGTTTGTGGGTTTGGCTCCTTGGAGTTCTCTGCGATTTGGTAATTTTACCAGTCAAGATGGCCTCTGAGGGGGCTGGACCCTATTTACATGCAGGGTGGAACATGGAGACCAAGGGGTAGGGTGATCCTGTAGCCAGGTAGACTTGAAGGAAGAAGGCTACATACCCCAGACACAGTTGTTCAGTGGGTCATGGTGATGTGTAAATGAGGGAGGGACTTTTGTTGTCGGATAGTTGGCTTGGGCTACAGTGTTTTGGGGACTCTGACATTGTTATTGTGGGGTACTATGTGCATGATATGTTCTGCTGGTCAATGCCTGTTCCTGTGTTGTCTTTACTTTTCAGGTGTCAGGGGATTGGTGTGGTTTGACATGCTGGGGTGTACACATGGGCAATGTTGTTCACATGTGATGTGTACAGGACACTGAGGGTCACTTGATTTCGCATGTATTGAGTGCATGTCCCTACTGACACACACAGTTGCACAATGATCCACCACATGTACAACCATACTTCCATGGCCACAGGTGCACACGATTGCCTTCTGGGGCCCGCTGTGTCCTTGCAGTGCATGATCTATGACCATCTGGGGATCCTGTACATGCGTCAATTGGTTATTTATTTAATTAGTCATTTTCATGTGATGCTCAAGGTGTATCTGCAACACAATGGCTGCTCACTGTGCTGTGTGCTGAGCAGTGTATTGCAGGAGACACACACAGCAGACGGGTTCTGGAGTACCAATGTGCATGTGAACAGGCATTCAGTGTTATGTTCATGCTACGACTGGTGGAAACCATTTGTGTATGACTTGGTATGTGTGGGAGGTTGTTGGTCAGTCATTTCATCTGATCCCATATCAGGCATCATTGTCTCGAGCCACTTTCCATTTATCACATGTCACTTCGTATCTTATTGGCCATGTGTTGCGCTTTTGCTACTGCATGCTATGTCATGGTGTGGCAGACAAGGGTGATTTGGGTTGGGAGGATTTGGGTGACATACCAGGGATTGTCATGGCCAGTTTTGCGGGGGAGGAGGTGATACACACCTTGCATATGTTCCTTTTGGTCACAAAGGTTTGGTTAGGTTTAAGTAGCTTGGGATGCACATAATGTAGCATTTCCATGGCAACATTCTCAGGGTGGTAAGGTTGTGACAGTTGACTGTCTCTTTGTCATCATCGATTGTCACCTGGTATGTGCCAGGCTGTGTGCACTCCACAGAGGTGGGAGTTTAGGTGAAAAATGTGGCCACAAGCTTGGTCTTGGCTGCCTCTCCATGTGCCCTATCCCCTCCCATGGGCAGCACCTGTGCCTGTGGTTGGGGATGTGGGGGCACCACCATGTCCACCGGTACACCCTGCCGTGTTGCAACATTGTGCAAGACACATGCTGCCACAATGATCCTGCACACTACTGGGGGTGTATATAGTAGCTGCCCACCAGAGCGGTCAAGGGAGCGAAAGCGTGACTTGAGCACTCCGAATGTGCCCTCCACTGTGCCCTTGGTTGCAATATGGGCAGCGTTGTATCTTACCTGGGGTGGTCTGGTGGGGTTCCGGATTGGCGTCATCATGTTGTTGCTCAGAGGGTAGGCACTGTCCCCTGGAGAGGTGATAATGTTTGTGATTATTAGGGTTTGTGTATTTGTCTGTGTGTGACATGCATGCATGTGCACAGGCATTTGTACTCACCTAGGAACCATATGTCGCCATGCTGCCCAGCTTCCAGGGCCCGGCTCAGGGCAGACATTCTGTATATGAAACTGTCATGGGTGGAGCCAGGGTAGTTTGCATAGACATAGGTGATGATTCCCTTTGCATCGCATACGACCTGCACCTTGATGGAATGCCAGTGCTTGCGGTTTCGATAGATGTGCTCAGTGGCTCTAGGTGGACGTAGGGCCACATAAGTGCAATCCATGGCACCGAGCACTTTGGGGAAGTGTGCCACCCTGTACCCCTGGACCACGACCTGCCTTTCTGTGGGTGTTCTGGACATGTATATGTGCCTGCGTACTGAGGGGTGCGCAGTCATGAATGCTAACATCTGGAGGAGGCAGCGTGACTGCGTGGCCTGTGAGACCCCTCCTCCCCCACTATGGCAGTTGTCCGCTGAAATGACACAGTGGTCAAAAAAAACAGTACATTGAGCCCCTTCTCCAATGGGCTCAATGCTTGGGTGCACAGGGTGGGGGATGTAAGGTCATCTTCCCACTCCCTGACCAGGTCTAGGATGATACGAGGTGGAAACGTATACCTGCCATAGACCTGGTCATCAGGCATCCCAAAAAGGCTAGTCCGGGGGGACAAAATGCAGGCCCTGGCTATTCACCTCCTCCTGCAGTGTCCCACGATCAGTGCTGTGACAAATGGGGCATTCATCGTAGCTGTGTATACGTGTTTGTTGTTTGCGCGCACTTTTATACAGTGCACGTGGACGCTTCCGCCTGACTTCGTGTGGTGCACGTGTTGACTCCTGTGCGCGTCTTTCAGTTTGCGCGGGCTTCCCATATTCAATTCCATGAATACGTGTTGTTCGCATGCGTGTGGGTGATCAGTGTATTTCCCTGCAGTATTTCCCCAGTTACGCCTTCTTTTTTATGGATTGTTCCCCATTCCGCGTGTTATGCCCCGTGTCCCGCCCCCTTTTTTGGTGTGTGTGACAACGTTGTGCGCTTTTCCTGTGCACGTCGTGCACGGTGTTCCAGATGTTGCAATGATGTGTGCGCCCATGTGCGTCACGCACGGATTTGGCGCACATCCAGGGGAAAACACGCGCAAGCCCTTCCTTGAATCTTTGAATCGCACGGGTGCGCGTGCGCTTGCTTTTTCACGCTTGCGCCAGCTTGCCCAAAGATTTTCGGCACACATTTGTTCCATGAATCGGCCCCTTAGAGTGCAACATTTCTCTTGCATCGCTATCATCAGGTTTGACAGCGGGGGTTTGACAAAAGGTAATCTTTTAATTAGACCATTTCGCTTTTGTTCGAGTGTTCTAAAAGATGAACCATCATAATTTAAATTCACAGAAAACTTGGGACTTTGAGCCTCAGGTCAGAGATGTTTTCATGCAAGCTTTGATAAATGGCATCCTGAATAGGTGCATTATTATGTGAATAAACTGAGAGGTTCATCAGCTGCTCTTTAGAGATAGAATCTTCCACCATATCACAGTTAACATTCGGTACATTTTCAATGACAGGATTGGACCCAGGAACTTCCATTTACTTTCCTTCAAATTGAGCCAAACCAGGAGAAAGAGGACATACCTCAATAAGAATGGGGTTCAAAATCATTCCCGACTCATGATGTTATGGGTGGCCCACTGCGGCTCAGAAACAGAGAGATTAGCCACAAAGGCTTTAGATTTGGATTTGGCTTGTTTTTTTTGGAATGGTGAGATTTTTTGTTTTTTTTCCATTTGGATTGCTCAGAAGAGGAGTTTAGATCCATTCCCCGAGCAGAGGTCCTTTTTCTATTCCTTTTTCATTTTATGCAGGGGTTTTGAGAAGGGCGACAGGGGACATCATAACAATGGACCTCAGGGATAGGTTAGTCAGGCATATCATCATCAATTTGATGATCATTAGGGGACAACACTTGGTTTCCTGGAACAATTTCCTTGAGGGCAGTACTTTCCTTAGTCATTGGAGATGGAATTGGTTCAATGATTTGCTCAACGCCAGGTGAAGACACTGAAAGCTCCTGGGGCAAAACAACAGGGCATAAACAAGGTAGTACATATTTCAGCATATTTGCAAGGTTTAAGACCAACCAGTCCAGTTTGTTAGTCAAAGTTGACATCATATTTTCTTGAGCAGATGCTCTGGTTTCAGGAATTGTGAGTGTGCAAATAGATGTGTTAATTGCTGTTATAGCCGAGTCCAGGGTAGGATTAGCAACTGATGGGAAGCTAAATGAAGGGCCAGGCAACGGTTTGGCAAATGAAGGCGCCGCTGATACATTAGAATCAGGTGGAGAGATTATATCATCAGACCATCTGTAGGATATAGGTCCAGCAATATAGTTAGTCTATAAACCATAGGTCTAGAGCCAGTATCCTCAATGGTAAATGGCATGTTAGAGGACGGTATTTGAGTTGACTGTGCTGCAGGCAAGGGAGGGATGTGCACCAATTTTAAGAATTGACACTGTGATTTTTTCCCTTGAGTTAACTGAATCAGCCGTTGCAACAGGACCAGACAGAACCTGGGAGTGGAGAGGGTGAGGGGTCAGAGGGATCATGGATTGAGATGCTCCTAGTTAAGGTTTGTTTAAATGTATTGGAGCTTCATTTAACTCAAGAGGGCCCTGATCTTCAAGTGTAGATGCTTGATCCGATGCATATTCATGCATAGTTTGATCGGAAAGAAATTGAACTTGAGTGGTTTCTTTAGTGGATACAGTGAAATGGACATTGGAAAGTCCTTGATTAATCGAAAATGGGAATCTCGTAGCAGAAGGCCTAATTGGGCTGTCCATAATGGCCGATAAGGGCACGGAGGCATGCCAGATGTGAGCCGCATGGTTTTTAGTAAAGTTCTTACCGAAAGCTGAGGAGATACTTAAATGATTATGTTCCTCCTTTTTGTTTTGTTTTCGTTTTTCTTTCTTTTTTTAAAAAATAATTTTTATTTAATATATGTTTATTTTTTATTAGCATTTTTTTGGTGAAGCAAGGGTCACTGGAATTGCAACAAGAAAAACAATGGTTCACTCTTAAAAACACAACCTCTTCAAGGGTGCAACACAACAGAGTAGCCGTTAAAACACTGCCATTTCATAATCAAACATATGTTCACTCAATCAATGCAATTCACTGAAAAAGAAAAATGCACCAGGCTCGCTTTTTAGCTTAATATGAAGCACGACTGAATAGGGGAAACAAGGTGGATAAAAACCAGCACAACACCAAGCATGGGTGCGGCCGGTCATATTTGAATGGGTTGAATGGTTGAATGACTCCTAAACACTTGGTGTGGGCCAACGCTCCACAAGGGTGGTTTTAGTTTTCAAGTACAGCGCACTGGATGAGGTAGCTAACACTCTCACCTGACTCGGGAGAAGCACCTTCAAAACAGGGCACATGAAGGACAGCTTAGCGTCGTGTAGCGATACAGCGGTACATGGGTCAGCGGACAGCTGACTGTACTCGTCCGTACTTGCTCACAGTGCACGTGCACTGGTGCATGCAAGGGCTCAATTTGTAGCGTGATGCTTAAGGGGGCGTGGCTAAAAATACAACAAAGTAAATTAGTGTTTAGCGTATAACGCTGTTATTGCAAGTCCATATTACAAGTCCTTGGTAACAGTTCTTAAGTTGATTAAGGTTGATGAGGTGTCAGGTATACCCAAAGATAGTCCAACTAGTCCAAATGGCAGCTGAAGAAATCAGGCGGTCCAAGCACAGTCTGCAGCAAAACAGCTGACAGTAAGTACTCGTCCGTACTCGCTCACGGTGCACGCAAGGGCTCAATTTGTAGCGTGATGCGTAAGGGGGCGTGGTCAAAGATAGTCCAAATAGTCCAAATGGCAGCCAAATGGCAGCTGAGGAAATCAGGTGGTCAAAGCAGCAGAACGACTGACAGTACTCATCCGTACATGCTGCTCTGGGGCTCTTTCGATCTAACCATTTCACTGCAACACGCAGAGAAGCTCACTGGCTGCCTATCAAAGCCTGTATTGACTTTAAAACCCTATCTATTGCTCACTGCTGCATCTATAAAGAAGCCCCTCTTTATCTGAACAACAGTATCACCAAGAGACATCAGGCTTGTTCCCTTCAGTCATCCGACAACATTCCACTGGTCACTTGTCACTTGAGACGAGGTGCACGGACAGTCAGTGTTCTCCTGCTCGGACAAATAGTAGTGATTGACGACTATTCTGAAACAAGGTACATGACTTGGGAGGTGTGGTTTGAATGAAAATAAACCTTGGTTGCTGTGAAAGGATTACAGTGGAAGCCCTGCGGGCAGCTAATTTCTGATTAGGAGCACTGGTCAGGACCTGTGGCTATTTAAAAGCAATGAAGGATTTTATATAGACTTGATATTGGAAGTCTGCAGCTACTCAAGGGTGTATTGCAACACCAGCACTACTAATATTATGCAAAGAGGAGCAATATTGAAACATCTATGTATGACCCTGGATTACATGGTGTAGACTAAGAAAATTGAATTATTCCCCAGAAGAAAGTTTGTGCAATCAGTGCAAATAAAGAACTGAAACATGTCGGGATTTGTGTTGGCCTGAGTTAAAATACTCAGAGTCTGGAAGAATTGTTAAAGCCATTTTTGTGTTTTGTACTGTTTTCTATTATTGTATGTGGTTATATGTATGTGAAATTAGTGATTTGTACTGTTTTTATATTGACATGTTTTGTTGTGTTGGGACATTCATGCAAAACATTTTTATCTTTGTGTAAAACTTTATTAAAACAATTTGTTGATACTGTGAACAAGAATCATGTACTTGGTCTATTTTTTTGACTAGAAGTACAGGGAGGGTTTGTTTTTCATTAGACCATATGTATAGATCAGCAATTTTTTTTTTTTTTTTTGAACTATTACTCGGTGAAAACTGAGTTTTGTCAAAAATAACTGAGGGTCATGGACGAAGGTGCACGCTTTCGTCCTTCACCGTGTAAAATTGGTGTCTCAGGTTTCTATGGGTTTCTACAGAACCTCCCCCAGGTCTCCAGTGGCTAGAAATGGGTTAATTGATTTGCTCCTTATTACTGTCAGATTGTCTGATCTGGTCAAACGCCATTTCAATTAGTTTTGCTAGGGCTTGTGACCACTTGTTGGTTTCCCCGGAGATCAATCTATTCCATAGCTCATTCGTATCGAAGATCCATAGGTTGTCCTCTAACGAGGGGAGGTACTGGTTTCTCTGTGTTTCCATGCTAGTGCATTCCATCACCAGATGTTTCAAGGATTCGGTCGCCTCGTTTTTTTTGCATAATCTACACTTTTTCTCATTTTCAGCAATTTTGAAATAATTGAAACTGTCTCCTTTATATATAAACACTCGTCACTTGAAACGTGTCAGAGCAGGAGGTGTGCATTTTAGACTTACAACCCCCCACTCTCTGGAACTCACTACCATCCTATTTCAGAAATGATCCTTCCTACCATGCCTTCAAGTGACTTGTGAAAAAATGGCTGTTGGACAAATGTGACTAACTTGCTATGGGGGTCCCCCTCTTGCCCTCAGCCACCAGAATCCTGTGACAATCTGACCGACTTTTATGACTCTGTCTCCTTGTTTGTTATTTCATGCCCTCTGCTTCTGTAAAAATGCTGTGATACGGCTGGGTGTAGGCATTACATACATGCTATGAATACATAAATAGTATTCATACAACATAATAGTAGTATTATTATTATTATTGTAATAATAATGACATAATGAACTTGCAGCGCAGGTCGTTAATGTGCGGTTAATGGCTGGGATGGGAGGGGCTGCCAGTGCAACAACATTCCATGTCCCGGTTTGGAGGGAAGTGGTTGGGGTGGAGAAGAGGCACAGTGGGGGTGGGTGGAAGTGAGGCGGGGACTGAACAGAGCCTCTGCCTTGAGCCAAAAATAGGGGGATCAGATCAAAATGGAAAGGAGGCTGAGCCAACATCTGTGAGTGAAGAGGGGACCCACTTTGAACGAGGAGGGTGGTAAAGGCTGGAGAGAGGAGGGTTAAGAAGAGGATCCACCAGTTTGATTATAAGGAAGGTTGTGAGGCAGGAACACAACACAATCAATGGCACAGCAAGTATGCACTCAGAAGGCACCTATGGTGTATGTTGTTGCAGCCTAACAATTGCTGTGTTGTTAGGGGATGGAACCATAATAATGTGTTTAATAATAATAATAATAATAATAATATTAATAATAATAATAATAATAATACAATTTTAACAATAATGGAATAACAATTGTAACAGTAATAATATATAGGATAATACTGTTATTACCTTTCATTGCTTGCCTACTGCCTATTGCTTAATCGTAAACAAGGGAAGTTCCATTGATAAAAGATATAATCAATGTAGAATCTGTTTGAATCTGAAAGAAAAACAAAATTCGTTGCGTGTAAAGTGTTGCAGAAAATAGTTCAAGCAGTTTATTAAAATATATCTGAAAAATGCTTTGTGGTTAAAAATAAATAACATGCAGTTTGATTCTTGCTATTGTTAAACTTCAGAAATTCACAAAACATTTATTCTACCACGAATGGTTCCTTATCAATTAATGGCTGGAATGTGTCACAGAAAGATATTTTAGCAGAAAGGAATTTGAAAAGCTTGAAACTGTTTTAATTATTTTGTGCAGTCACAACTGCAATTCCGCTCTGTGCTGTCTCAAGCAGCAGGCATTGTGACATGAACACACATCTGTAATAATTGGTTTTGCTTATAGTAGTGGTGCCATTGTTTTATTACATGCCAGGAGTGATGCCATCATTAGCCTGCAATACGATTATTATTTAGAGTCTTATACAAATTTACTGTAGGCAGCCGGTATTATAGCGCAAACAATAGTTGTCATTCATAAATGAAATACCAGTAAATAATGTGTATCTTGCCTTACTCATGTTAATACCACTGGAGTACAATGACTCTCTTATTGCATATTTTGGTTGGCAATGATTGTGCTTAGCAAGGTGATCAAGAATTGAGCATCTAAGTGACAATGGGACAGAGATTATATGCCGGGGCAGCTTGTAAAGTCTGAATACTAAATCAGAGGTCCCACAGTGATTTGTCTGCATGAAGTTGAGAGAGGTAGCAGGATGTGTGATTGGCCTGAGAAATTCCAAGTTGGTATTCCTCACTTGTTTGTTACTTTTCTCCTGGGCTACTGTAACTCCTCTCTCTCTGCTGGCTGGCTTGCATAGTAATTAGTATTTTGGCGTCACCACTGTATTGTCCTGGCAGTGCTTGTCTTTGAAGCACTGGCTTCCAGCTAATCCCCTGAGGTGTATTCTGTCCTCTAGGAAGTGTCATACCGTCCCAGAGAAAACAAATGGGAGATTCAGGGGCTGTACCCAAATAGTTATTATGGTGCTCCTCAGACCAAGTCTGGAGAAAACAAACATCTCACAGTTAGATTTGTCATTAGAAAGCAGACTGGCATTAAAATTACATCAGAGGGATTTTGGAAAGTATAATTGTATATTTTCATTGACCACCATACCAAAACCATAAAATGGTGTATATGTGTTTATTAATCTATCACCAGTTATTGGCATTGTATAATTATATAAGTTGGCCCAGGGTTATCCGTGGATAAGGGCAGCCAATGGTTGTTGGAACTTTGGCTTCCAGCAACATGTGTGAAGTAATGTACATGTTACTGTAACTGACATATTGCAAAATGACAGGGTAATTGATGGGGTTGTCTGTAGGCAGTCCCAGCAGAATCACACATGTGCACTATTCTATTCTGGAGGGAGCCTCTTGAAAGTGAACTTCCTTAGAAGAACTCATTCTCTGAGGCAGAATTACCACCATAATTGTATGTGGCACATATCAAATACGCTGGGGATTGCACATCCACAAATAAGGCATTTGCTTGCAAGTCAGGGTTATTTGTTTATTGTCCCATAGTGTGGCTCAAATCTCATGTGGTCGGAAACTATTTTAATCACTAACAAAATAAATTCCCATATTCTGATGAATTATAAAGGAGGACATTGATGAAGATACAGAAAAATTCAGAAGTTTGAGTTTGTTCTCTATTCGAAACCCCTTTTTCCAATGCTCAAAATCCCATCCCTACATAGATTTCAGGAAACTATCTGCACTTTACTTTAGTCAGCACCATCTATAATGGCAGTTTCGCCATTTGGCGCGTACATATCATGATTGCCCCATTGCTTGACTCTGGATACGTTCTGTGGGAATGGGATGTTCAAATAATCATAAAAATTAACTGCAGACAGCATTAGCAGCAGACCGGGCAAGTATAACATACCTCATTCTGATATTTGTTTATGCAGGTGCATTGCATATAATTTTGAGGGATTAACTGACAAACCATGTTGTGCCAGGAACTCACCTAATGATTCGGTTTTGCAATGCTGTGTTCTTTCTAAGCACATCTACTGAATCATAAGAATAGGTCAATATAAGTGCTCTTCTTTTGCCAAGTGGGAGCATATCTCCTATTCTTTTGCAAGGAATTACTATACAAAATAAACATATTTGGGGGATAGAAAATAATCCATGCACCCTGTTCTAAATAGGGATATTGTTAGATCCTCCTACTCCCTTGGCTGTGAAAAGTGAAACAGTGGCATGTGTGCACAATAGATAGTAGAAATCTGTAACACCCCACAAGAGCCCTCTGACATTAGAAACTCCCAATGTTCATTTTGCAAATTGAACAATTTGGATAGGTGATAAATTGGGTCTGACCAAATGAGAATGTATTTTCTACCATGGACATAGGTTTGCGGACAATAAGGCACAACTCAAGTTGGGTGATAAAGATAATCTGTTGCAAGATTGGTCAACGAAGGAACAAATGTGAAGAATGCTTAAAACAGTGGGATGAGGAGTATTTAATAATTAAACATATATGGTTATTGTTTTTATACTTGGAGGAATTAAGTGCACCATTGCATCTGTCAATATGAAGAATTGTACTTACACATTTCTTTATCTTTATTACTTACTGAAGCTCTAAGCACCAAATTGTTCAGTCAACATCAGAGAATATGCAGTTTGGAAAATGCAGTGTAATCTACCGTACACCCAGCTATTAGCTCCACTTTTCCTGGAAATAATACAGCCAATGTGCATGAAATGGCTCTTTTTGATAATATCCCACGTAAAACAACTAGAATGAAATTAAGTGATTAATGCATGCTTTATTTTACTAAAATAAGGCACATTCTGTGCAAATGATATGTACTTGCGTTGATGTCTGTGGGAAGGACCACGGTAGACAAGAGTTTTTGCTTTGATGCATCTTCTTTATTTGTCCAAGAATTATATAGATATCCTACTTAAGTCATCTTAGTTGAGTTCCTGATTGTCTATGATAAGAATGGGGTCTCCTTGACCCTGTCTTGCCTCTTCTGCACCTCAGAATTTTGATTCTTCATTCTTTCTTCTTATCAAGCCCAGCAGGAACTGGTTATGATTAACTTCTTGTTTGCCCTGCAATGCAAACCACACTGATGGCTATATTACACATGATGTTTTCCTTTTATACCTCCATCAAGCTTGCATTAGGGATTCTGATTGTCTCTTTGACTGTCAGGCCTCTCCCTCCTCTTAGAGTGTATGCCCCTCCCTTGTAGACAGCCATGATTGTATTCTTTGTCCGTGGGACAGCAATTCTGTCATCCCCTCTATCCAGCTCAGGCAAGTGGAATGGTCCTCCTCTGGGCATTCTGTGGAGGGACCATCCTCTGCATGGTATTTTCCAGCCTCTGTTGGTGTCTCCTCATATGCTGAATGCATCTCTGCAGGAGCACCAGGCTCTCTCTCACTGCGGTGTTGTGTCACTGATGCCGTCCCCAATCTGTTGCCATCTGGCTGCACCATCTCAGTGTCCACCTTTAGCCAGACTGTGTGGGCCTCAAGGCAAGCTGTCCATCTTCAGGTGACAGTGGGGGCACTGTTTGTTCCCTGTCCCTAAAATGCCTTATTCCATACGTTTTATTGATGAAGTAGTATCACTGTATAGATTGAGCTGGTCATTGGGAGGAAATGTATACATTGTATCTTCATTTACATTACAAATGACTCATAGAGAGAGCAACACCTATTTTTATCCAACAAGCCTTGATAGTTCTCAGAGGCATTTTCAGCCATTACATCTTTGAGAGATATGTCATATGGCAACAAGCTTTGTTTTCTAAATGGAACTCAATTACCCCAGAGGTACAAGCATGGATTTAGTAATTGCAATGTTGTCTGTTCAATTCCACTCATTAGGTTAGAGTGTGGGTTTGCCGGTTCAAGCCCACTGATTGGCTTGAAATGCACAACCAGGTTGTACACTGGGAGGAAGTATGTGCATTCTTTTTGTTTTTAATGTTTTTCATGTTACAAATATATCTTGTTATTTTTATTTCTATTGCATATAGCTCACAGAGAGTGAGCAACGCCTGTGTTTATTACAACTGGCTCTGCTATTTCCCAGAAGCAGCTTCATCCATGACACGTTTGACAGCTATAGGATATTGCAAAAAGCAATACTTGCTAAAGGGAGCCCCAGTAGCCCAGGGGTTATCTGGTGTGTTAACAAATGGCTAGTTTGCTAGTTCAAGTCCCCTCGTTGGCTTGAAAATACACCACTAAATAGGTTAAGCTGAACAGTGGAAGGAAATATGTGCAGTTTTAATGCTGTGCTACTGTTATGGATATATTGTTTTATCTTTATTTCCTTTACAAATGACTCATAGAGAGAGCGACACCTATGTTTACTCAACCAGACTTGATAGTTCTTAGAGGCATTTTCAGCCATAATACCTTTGAGAGATATGTCATATGACAAAACACATTGTTTTATGAATGGAACTCCATTACCCCAGAGGTAAGAGCATGGGTTTAGTAATTGCAATGTTGTCCGTTCAGGTCCACCCATTAGATAGAAAATACACAACCTCATAAATTGAACTGTACATTGGGAGAGCATAGAATCAATGTTTAATGGCCCTCATTACGACCCTGGCGGAAAGTAACTGACCTCACCGCCATAGCGTAAATAGCGTTTCTGCCATTGCACGATGGAGTAAAGTGCGGCTAATTCTGACCCATCGGGCACGAGCATTACGCCATGGCGGAAGTGCAAAGTCCGCGATGGCGGAAATGTCCCCAAAATGCCCCTCACCGCCGTCGTACGGCGCCCTAGGTGCAATTCCGCCACCCATCATAGCGGTCACCGTAATGAGCGGTAATCGCAAAATACGGTGACCGTAAATATACGGAAACGGAAGTAAAAACATGGGGCCGGAACGGGAAACAGCACGCCGTACACCTATAAAATCAGAATCCCAACACAACCATTAAGAATCCGACCCTGAGACACATCCCAACCCGTTAGCCACCCCAGTTAAAACAATCAAAATGGGAAAAGTTGCTAAAAAAGCGTGCGACCGCAAGCGGCAGGTCCACTTCTCCCATGAGGAACTCACCGTGCTCACAGAGACCCTCCAGGAGAATGCTGCCGTCGTCTTCTCGACGGAAATGACCAGGACGGCACTTGCGAACAAGAAGGCCATATGGGCCCTGGTGGCACAGCGGGTAAGTGCGGTGGGGACCGCACCCCGCAACCCACAGCAATGCAGAAAGCGATGGGACGACTTGCGGATACGCGTACGGAGCATACTATCAGCCAACCGTAACATTGCCACAGCTACCGGGGGAGGATCGGAATCACCCATCAAGTTGACCCCCTGGGAAGAAATCTGTGCCTCCACCATTGGAATGGAGAGTATAGAGGGAGTCGGAGGGATGGAGAAAAGAGTGCAGACATCCGAAGAATCAGGTAGGTGGGCCAAATAAAACAATGCTAAATCCACAATGTCCAATCATGTGAAGTACCATGTGTCCACATAGTGCAACAGAAACACATGTCCAGGAGAACGTCCACATACATTGGCCTGATAGCGCACTTTAAAAGTCACATTAAATACATAAATAATTAAAAATCCTAAAAACACCCTCTACACGTGCAGCATGCACACCCTAACTGCAGGCTGCAAAACAACTGCATCCTCAATCCACACAAAAATGAAACCACCTCCAAGGCCCTGACCCAAATCACCCTCAGGTACCACCCCAATGCATGTGATACATTGCCATTCCAATTTCCACAGCCCCATAAATAACGCTCGCCCTCCTTTACTCCACCACAGGGTCCGATTCAAACGACGAGCTTCAGGACACCCCTACCAGCACACCTGCAAAGAGGGCCAAGACAAACGGCCAAAGACCCTCCACCTCAGCTGCACGGATCAAGACACGGCAGCAGCACAAATCAAGTGGCAGCACACAGGAGGGGACTTCAACAGGCACCCCAGCAGCCAGCATGCCCACAACAGCAGCACCACAGGTCCCCCCAATGGATGCCACAGAAGGCACTGCTTCTGGTGGCAGCAGCACCATAGGTGACACTGCATTAATGCCAGCATGCTCCGACACAGAAAACGGTGCTGTCGATGTAGGACCCATCCATGACCTGTCTCAATCCCCCTGTTTGTTTCATCCCGTACACCATGAGGATACCACGCAGGGGCACCCACAAGACGACGACTGGCCATCCCCCACAAGCCCTGTGGCAAGGCAACATGAGGTGATCAGCCCCTCTGTGACACCACCGCAAATGGGCATGGCCCAGCAGAGGCAACAGTCCCTCGACCAGGTGATCGTGCAACAGCAGCAACTGGCCACGCTCCTCAAGGAGCATGCTGATGAATGTGGGGGTTCTAAGGCAGCCATAGAAACATCTACTGAGACACTTAGGGCACAAATGGAGCGAAGTACAGAGACACTAAGGGTACAAATGGAGAGAAGTACAGAGACACTAAGGGTACAAATGGAGAGAAGCACCGAGAGCCTGAGGGGGGAACTGCATGCGACGTCCAAAGACGTATGTGGTGAACTTGCCGCTGTGCGCCGTGTGCTCACTGAGCTCTCACAAACCCTTAGGGACATGCATGGACGTGAGCAGACAGAGACATCATCCGTTGCAAGTTCCGTCCAGGGCAGCCCCCAACGTAGATCTGGGAGGAAGCTGCGCTCCACAGGCAGGGGTGCCCCTGATACCCGGAGAGGGGGCTTGCAATAGCGTCTGCCCACTGACAATGAGCATCTTTGGACACTGGTGTTCGGGGGGGAGGTAGGAGGGTGGAGGGGGGGTGTTGGGCTTTCTTGGGTGGCGGGTCGATGGGGTGTGTAATATAATTTCACATATGCTATAAACATTTCATAATCATCCAATGAGATGTGTGGACATTAATCTTTGTGTACGAGGCGTTCATAGGCGTACAGTCCACATTGTGCATGTTCCAGACACACACAGTGCCACAAGTCCCGTGTCCATGTATCAGCCACCAGGCGTGAGTGCTAGAAGCATGAATCTATGATATTCTGACGAATTTCACGGGCCTCCTGTGCCTCGCAGACTCCTTGAGGTGCTGCCACATCTCCACCCTCATCATGACCATCTTCAGGTGCTTGCAGTTCTGCGTCAGGGGGCATGGGCACATTTCTACGTACGCACATGTTGTGTAGCATGACACATGCCATGACCATCTTTGCAACCTTCTCATGGCGGTACAGGAGTGCCCCGCCAGACCTGCTGAGGCAGCGGAAACGAGCCTTCAGTAGGCCGAATGCCTGTTCTATGACTACACGGGTACGTGAGTGGGCATGGTTGTAGTCCTCCTCATGCTGGTTCTGTGGGTTCCGGAGTGGTGTAAGGAGCCATCTCTTCAGTGGATACCCGGCATCACCTGTATGTGGACAATAAAGGATGTTTGTGGAATGACATTGCTACGTACGCATCCCCCCCCTTCCTGCCAGGTCATTGCCGCATCACATACCCCACATTATCATGCATGAAATGAGACTCACCGAGTAGCCAGGATCTGTTCCCTGCGTGTCGCTCCATGTAGCGTGGTATTGTAGAGTTCCTCAAGACCATAGAATCATGGGTTGATCCAGGAAATCGGGCACAACAATGTGTAAAGATCCTGTTGGAGTCACACACCATTTGTACATTAAGAGAATGATATTGTTTCCGGTTGCGGTACTGGACCTCCATGGCATGTGGGACAACCAATTCCACATGGGTGCAGTCGATGGCACCAATGCAACCCGGTATGCCGGCAAGTGCATGGAATCCCACTTTTGTGTTTGTAATCTCCTGCTCCGAGCGTGGTAAAGAGATGTAGTCGTCTGCGTTCTTCAGGAGGGCATCGAGCACTTGCAATAGTGTCCGTGACAACAGTGGCTGTGAAATGCCATGCAACTGTCCGACTGTGTGCTGGTAGGTGCCTGTGGCCAGGAATTGGAGTACAGACACCACCTTCAGTAGGGGTGGGATGGCGGTTGGGCTATCTATCATGCTGACAAGGTCAGCGTGTGTCATGTTCACAATGGCGGTTATGGTGTCCCGGTCCAAACGGTAGAGGGTGTGGATCTGCTCAGCAGTGAGGTTGAACGGATGAGCTCGGAGGCGTGGGATTGCGGGCTGCCTGTGTGGTGGTAGTGGCTGTGCTGGTGGGCCTTGCTGGCCCTGCCTTGCCCTCCTCCTCCTCCTGCGTCTCCTCTGTGCGGCCGGTTGTTGTAGTAGTTGGTGTTCGTCTTCTTCTTGAAGTTGGAGTACTTGCAGTGCTATCAGGTCCCCCAGGGCCAACATCGCTAGTCCTGCCGGTAGCATTTTGTAGTGGGTGTGGTTGTGGGAGGGGGTTGGGTGTGCAATTTATGTGTTTTCAGGCTGTATAGCCTCCACCTGTGGTGATTCATTCCACCTGTGCCAGCTGCAATCCCCTTTGGGC
This sequence comes from Ambystoma mexicanum, assembly GCF_040938575.1. Lineage (NCBI taxonomy): Eukaryota > Metazoa > Chordata > Amphibia > Caudata > Ambystomatidae > Ambystoma > Ambystoma mexicanum. The sequence continues at coordinate 518,068,424 of NC_090926.1, read as the reverse complement.
GAGTACGTCCCGCACACAACGCTGCAATTTGACGCATGGCATCTTGCTATTACAATCAAGTATTTAATCCCGATGGCAGTGAAATATTGGTTTATATGTTCATTCTGCTATGGTCCCATTGTTTCACATACTATCTTTGCAGTCGCGAACAAACTTGTGAAGGGTCAGTGGAATGTAGTACTCGATTAACGGTGGACCCTCATGCAGCACTGTACCGAGGTTCACCGACGGGCGGGGCGTCCCATTTGTGAGTGAAGCCAGTTGCCATTTTCACACACTGCCGCACTACATGGATGAATTTGTGATTTCAAGCAGTCACAGATGCCTTTTCGACGTGATGTTGCAAATGAGGAATTCGAAGGACAGCGCTTTCGGTTTTCAGCTAGCGGCGAGGAGACGCCCACAGGTCTGACTGCAAATATAACGTTCTATTTTTTAATGTCCTTGGGACAGGGGCCATGGCGAGAATGCAATGATTGATATGAATAGTATGGGATGCGCAATAGCGTAGTGGACGATAAGGCAGGACGTTCCCAAATACATGTTACTTCACAACACTAGAATTCCGGGCTGGAGCACAGTGGATTTTGCAGACTGCATTACGCACAGACTCAATGGAAATCTCAAATGTTATGTGAGTAAATAATCAGGCGTTTTTATACCGGGATGAGGGAATGATGTATGGATGCATGGACAGATGATTTAATTGAGAGTTTGCCATGTACATGGCTTTTTGGAATCTATCCCCTTCCCCTGCGCTATGTGATGCAGAGCTGCCATAGTGGGACCATCGTCTATCTGCCCTTGTTGAACCCTCCCTGTCTCGACGCGCCTTCAAACACTTGTGTCTATGCACGTTACTAATCCCATCTAATGGATTCTGTTTTAACAGACGCATGCACACAAACATTCGTTTGTAATAGTGTTTTCACCTCGATTTATATAGTTATGATTCGCAAGTGATTTTTGGGTGGAAATAATCCTTTTGAGTGGGCTAGCATGCATATGGCTGTAGATTTAGTGTGATCATTGAAGTGAGTAATACAAATGAAGTTCTGATGCCCATACTATTCTTTTTCATTTCATTTGGGTGACAGGTATCTCCTCCCCTTTTGCCGCTGCCATCTGTATGCCACTCCTGCAGATGGCTTTTACTCCCGACACCTGCTGCTTCGAGTTAATCAGTGGAGCACCATTACGATCTTATGGGACGATCGCCAATGGGCCACATGCCCTTACGCAGTACTAGTGGCTAGGAGCAACATATCAACCTTTCAGCTGGACTAGTGCCTACCTAATGGGACGGCCCTGCGGTTCTAGGCGCTTCCATGTTGCCTTTTTGAACGTGAATGTAGCCCCTGTGTACCATGAAGGAACAGGGCGTCACACAAGAAGAAGCTGGTCATTTATTGCGGATGCAGCCCACAGTAATGAAAAATATTTTGGAGTTTATGACCTAATAGCTGTATGGGCTTGGTGAATTTGATGTGCATTAAAATTTTATTCTGATATTAACCGTGTAGCGTTATTCTTTGCAAGTAATGTAGCATATTCCTATTTGTGGAGCGATGTATTGTGAGAAGATCTGCATTGGGTTCCGGCTTCTGAGTATAGTTGCGTGGTACTGTACTGGCCGCGTTTGCCTACGAAGCCCAGTAAGGTCAGGGATAGGGGCTGCCATTATGACTGTTTTAATGATGTCATGCTCAGGGGCGGGGGATTAGCTTTTGTGTAACAGATGCCGGTCAGCCAGGTGGATTGGTGGAATGATGTGATTATCAGAAAATGGCTGGTCACAGGTGCCTGTGTTTGCGTGCGTTTCTTGGAGGGAGACTGAGGTCATGTCCATTGGAATAGCTTCTGTATTCGTGCCATCTGTGCCCTGCAGCTCCCATTGGCCCCTCTTGAGATGAGCCTGGCTGCTCAGTCACTCTGCCAACTTGTGTGGTACATGCTTATGCTGATGGTTGGTTTGTTTACTGGCAAGAGTACAGGGCTGGTGCAGTCTCCCTCAGGATACTGCTTTGAATGTTGCCTTACACTGGTGTCAAGCGATGGGGGCCTGTTGTTGTTTTGTCTCATATTTCAGTTCACATTGCTGTACTTGAACCTTCACATGCCTGTGCTGCATCAGTACGGCAATGGTGACATGCCAAATATGGATGGCCACTCACAATGCACTTGGAGCCCCTACATTCATTTGTTCGTTGGCATGCATGGGTGACTTGTACATTTCACTGGTTGCATTGTGTAACTTCATTGCACCTACGAGGAGTTGTGCAATGTGGGCAGGGAGTGGTGTACAGGCACTCAGTAGGGCCATTTACGGTTGGTTCACGATGCCGTAATTCTCACCATGGCGGAATGGTACTTTCCGCCATGCTTGGTGGCGTTAAGTAAATGTCCGCTAGGGTCAGAATTCGTGTACCGTTGCGCCATGGTGGTAATTATGGTTTTGCATGGCGCACGTGCGCGTACTTGGTGCAGTTAGCGTTGGCGTTCACTACGGTGTCGCTCATGGCATCGTACTTTACGATGACGGGTCATAATCGCACCGAGCGGTATTCGATGGCGGTATTACATTTCCGCCATCGTTTTTCGATTTCCGCCAGGGTCGTAATGAGGGCCAATGTGTTTTACTGTTACTTTTACATATATATAATGTTATCATTATTCCCATTACAATTGACTCCTAGAGCGAGCAACATTTTAGTTTTATACCAACCAGCCTTGCTAGTTCCAAGAGGCATATTTAGCCATTATACCTTTGAGAGATATGTCATAATGTAAAATGTTATTCTTCCTATAGGCCCAGTAGCCAAGAAGTTAGACTGTGGGTTTGTCGGTTCAAGTCCACTGATTGGCTTGAAAATGGACAACCTCATAGGTTGAGCTGGACAGTGGGGGGAAATAAGTGTACTGTTTAGTTTTTAATGTTTATTACTGTTACAAATATATCTTGTTATCTTTATTTCTATGTTAATGTTAATGTTAAAGGATATTTGTACCGCACACTATCACCACCTGAATGGTCCCCTGGTGCTCTGGCAGCTCTGAAAGAGGAGGGGAGGTTGAGTTAATGGGAGGAAACACGAAAAGTGCAATAGAGCAGTGATGTGATTTTGGCGGCCTCAGCCCGGTGGGTCAGTTGGCTGGGCCTGGGGTGTTTGCGGCCATTAGTCGTTGTGTACTGTTGTGGGAGTCTATGTGTACATTTTGTTTTGTTGTTGCAATGTAGTGAAGTTTGTGTGGTTTGTTGTGCTGCAGGTTTTTGGTTGCGTTTGGTTTGGAGTTTGAGAGGTGTATGCAGAGGGTGAAATTGTTAGTGGAGTTGGTTAGTTGGCATTTCTATCCTGAATTGAGGCGCTGGGCTTGCGTAGTCTCCCCTGATGCGCCTCTGTCCTGATCCTGGCGCGTCGGGCATTCAAGGTGCCTTTCTCATCTGGCCCCCACCTCTATCAGGCTCTCTCGTAGTCACACCTGTCCTCCCATCATACTCCTGTGGCCAGTGCACCTGCCAATGTCAACAACTCAGATAGTGTGGTGGTTGTCAATTCCCAACATTGTGGTACCTGGTGGTAACTAAGGGCGGGTAAAGATGTTAAGTGAGGTTTGCTGGGATAGTTGACTTGGTCTCCATGCGTGTCGCCATCTATTAAAAATGGCTCGTAGACAGCAAGCAACAAAAATGATTATCCTAAACAGCCCAGATGTTAGAGTGTGTGTTTGATGATTTAAGTCCACAGATTGGCTTGGAAAGGCACAACCTCTTTGGTTGAACTGTAAAGTTGGAGATAATACGTGTAATATTTAGTTTTTTATGTGTTTTATTGTGACAAATATGTCTTTGTATCTTTATTCTATCACAAATGGCTCACAGACAGTGAGCAGCACCTATGTCAATCTTAAACAGGCTGGTGTACGAGTAGGAATATTTGGGGTGCTGTGAGTTACAGGGTTGAATTATCTTAGTATGCACATGTTGTGTTAGTGGGCTTATGTAGAGACAGGGAAATAGAAACACATGGAAGCAGTGGCAAATGCAGCCGGCGCACACACCAGATGGGAAATCCACAAATCCAGGAACAGAGAGTACATGTTTAAAAGTGTTTTATTTCAGGATAATATTTCATTTCACTGGCTTGCACAAAACATAACTACTGATTTAAATTAAAATTCTAAGCCCTTCCCAGTAACCTGTAACATATATTTATATAAATTAGTGAACATTGGTTCAGATGAAATAACTTGAAATGATTTTGGAAAATGCTCTTCTGCAATGAGGTTTACGTGTGCAGTTAGGAGCTTTTTGGTTTAATTCAATGAGAGTTTTAAATGTTCAGCATAGCAGAGCCTGTGAACATGAAATATGCGCTGCTAAAGAACACCATTGTGTTTGCGCAGGAAGCAAAAGGAAGATGATGTTACATTTATAGTTTAGCAGGACAGCCATTTTCAATGGGAAAAACACTGAACAAGATGGATGAAGTGGTATGATCTGGTGAAGGGGAAGGATTTCTTTTGAATGAAAAGGGAAGATTATAAAAGCCACTGTTAGTGGGTGTGCTAGGCAGACATCCAGTGACATCCAGGTAGAGACAAAGGTCTGGGACAGTGCTGGCAGGCAGCCTGGGATGCTTTGCTGAGACATTGCCTACTGGGGTCGTGACAATCCTTATCGGTGGGCAAACCAAGTGAGAGGGATTCCCACGTTCAGCTGTGCCAGGAATCTCCCCAATTTATAGGTAAATATAGGCTGCAGTGAGGGTATTGGATTTGCCTGTCCGATAGTCAGTCAGTGACAGGTCATTTCATGTGTACTTTTTCAATGTTATAAGTGCATGCAATTCCGAATTTACAAGATTGCTTTACAGTTTGATTTTCATAAAGCTTAATTCTTGCCAAGTTCTTCACTTTCAAGGTCGGGTTGCTATGGCTGGTTACAGCTCATTTCATTTTTGAAATGTGCCTTTTTCTCTTTTTTAAATTATTCTCACCAACCAATCTGTCCTATGTATAGTTGTTGCCATGTGTAATTGGTAAGTTTATCTGTCATGGTAAAAACACATAGTAAAAATTACTTTGCGTTCTGAGCATTTTGTGGCAGTTGGCCATCCTACGTGATCTGCACACACAGACCAACACTCCATAATAAATGTTTCCAAGTGGCAAATCTGATGTGAACTATATAGTTAGAAAGTGAATGAGTGTGCAGTATTTCATTTTGCCTGTTTATAGTTGTGCAGATAAGCCACCAGGGCATACACCAGCATCGTAGACAAGGTGCTGAGAGGTAGAGGTACTGTCCCATATTGAATGTAATAAGTCCAGTATCTGGTATTGTGAATAACCCTGGGATTAAAAAGGACACGTGTTAGACTACATTCTGAGGAAAGTTTTACCACTATAAAGGGAATACACCAATAAGAGATATTATACCACAATAAGATACCACTATTTACCACACTAATAAAATACCACAAAATCAGGTGTAGCTCTTCTAGAAAATATATCTAACACTTGCTAGTTCCCAGAAGGCCCTTCAGTCATTACAGCTTTGACAGCTATGTCATAATGTAAAACGTTGCTTTTCCAATAGGGAGCCCCAGTAGCCCGGACGTTAGATTTTGGGTTTGCCAGTTCAAGTCCACTGATTGGCTTGACATGCACAACCTCATAGGTTGATCTGTACAGTGGAAATAAGTAAGTGCAATGTTTAGTTTTTAATGTTTTTCATAGTTACAAATATATCTTGTTATTTGTATTTCTATTACAAATAGCTCGCAGAGAGCGAGCAACACCTATGTTTATCACTACCGGCTCTGATAGTTACCAGAAGCAGCTTCATCTTTGAAACATTTGACAGCTATATGATACTAGCCTGGGTACGTGGCTTTGCCCATGTCCTGATCCGAGTGGTGTCTCATGTGCCATTGATGATGTTGCTCTTGTCCTCTTGTCAGCAAGTCCTTCTTCAGTTTGCTCTGGCATCTCATTTACACTGGAGAAAGTTGTTCTTGTCATGCTGCTGTTTGTTGTGCTTCAGAAGCGCCTGATATTGATTATCGCTTTGCATCCGATGGTGCTTCTCCAAGCAAAGTTTGTTTTTTGTGCTGCATGTGTCAGTCCCTCACTGGCTTCAGCACATTTGAGAACATGTCCAAGAAAGATTGATTGATTGTGCTCTTGTCTCGTGAATGAACTTAAGTAAATTGTAACCTTGCCATTTCCCATATTTGAAGTGGCATGATAATTATTATTATTATTTTTTTAATTTGCTTTAAAAATGCTTTAATAAACACTTTCGAACTGTGTACAGTAGTAATACATTTCAAACAAATAACCAACATATCGAACATATTGCTTCAGACACTTTGCCAAATTGTGCCTCCTTCTAGTACCTACTGTAGTGAATCGGGGTGAGCATCAGTAAATGAGGTTGTCTACAGAGGTATTTTTTTGCATCCAAATATAGACTAAAATCTTGCCCCAGACAAATGAGGAATCCATGCAAAATGTGGTAGCAGTGGGTTCAACGGTGTGGATTTCGATAGCCGGACAAACATACACAAACACACATCCCAAAATATTTTTGCATATAGGATGTTTGCATCCAAACATAGACCACGATCTTGCCCCAGACAAAAGAGGAATCCGTGCAAATATTTGGTAGACGTGGGTTCAACAGTGTGGATTTGTATAACCGGACAAACGTACACACACACACACACAAACACAAACACAAACACCTACATACATTCAGCTTTATATTTAAAGATTGCAAAAAACAGTACTTGCTAAAGGGAGCCCCAGTAGCCCATGGGTTATCTGGTGTGTTTACAAATGGCAAGGTTGCTTGTTCAAGTCCCCTCATTGGCTTGAAAATACACCACTACATAGATTGAGCTGAACAGTGTAAGGACATAGGTGCAGCTTTAATGTTTTGTTACGGATATGGATACATTATTTGATCTTTATTTTCATTACTATTGACTCATAGAGAGCAACACCTATGTGTATCCCAACCAGCATTGATACTTCTCACATGCATTCAGCCATTACACCTTTGAGAGATATGTCATATGCCAAAAAGCTTTCTTTTCTAAATGGAACACCAGTACCCCAAAATTAAGAGCATGGTTTTAGTAAATGCAATTTTGTCATTGGTTAGAAATTATGCAACCTTATACGTTGAACTGTATATTGGTCGTGTATAGATGGAATTTATGTTTTTTTTACTTTTACAAATATAAAATTGTATCTTTATTTCCATTACAATTGACTCTTCAATAGAGCAACATTTGTTTGTGTCCCAACCAGCCTTTCTAGTTCCCACACGCATCTGTTGCCATAACAGCTTTGAGAGATAGGTAGTAATGTTAAAAGCTATGTTTTCAATACAGAGCTGTAGTAACCCAAAGGTTAGACTGTGGGTTTGCTGCTTCAAGTACACTGATTGGCCTGAAAATATACAACCTCATAGGTTGAGCTGCACAGTGGGAGGAAAATAGTCCAATTTTTCGTTGTTCATGTTTTGTATTGTCACACATATATCTTCTTAAATGTATTTCTATTAGAAATAGCTCATAGAGATTGTGCAGCACCTATGTTTATCACAACTGGATTTGCTATTTCCCAGAAGCATCTTCTTCCATGACACCTTTGACAGATATATGATATTGCAAAAAGCAATGCTTACTAATGGGGACGCAATTTGCCCAGGGGTTCACTGGTGTTTTTACAAACAGCAAGGTTTTTAGTTCAAGTCCCTTCATTGGCTTGAAAATAAACCATTACCTAGGTTGAGCTGTACAGTGGAAAGAAAAAGGTGCATTTTTTCACTGTTATATGGATATATTGTTTTTTCTTTCATTTCATTACAAATGAGCAACATCTATGTTTATCCCAACCAGCCTTGATAGTCCTCAGAGGCATTTTCAGCCATTAAACCTTTGAAAGATATGTCATACGGCAATAAAGTTGTATTTATAGATAGCACACCAATATCCCAGAGGTAAGAGCAGGGGTTTAGTTACTGCAATGTTGCCAATTCAAGTCCACTCATTGGTTAGAAAATACACAATCGCATAAATTGAACTGTATATGTGTAGGGCAATGGTGTCATTTTTCTTTTTTATATGTATTTCCATTTTAAATGACCCTTAGAGAGAGAGCAACACCTATGTATATCCCAACCAGCCTTGCTAGTTGCCAGAGACACATTTATCTATTACATCTTTGAGAGATATGTCATCATACAAACAGCCAAGTAGAGCATCAGTATCCCAGATGATGTTTCAAGTCCTCTCACTGGCTTTAAAATGCACAATCTCAAAGTACAAGCCGTACATTTTGATAAAATAGGCACAATGTTTAGTTTTTAGTGTTGAGAGAGAGAGAGAAGCAATTATATTTATCCAAGGCAGCATTGTGTTGTAGCGTGGATGTAGCCTGGATGTTAGTCTGACTGTATGTGTGTGTGTGTGCAGGGCCTTGTAAAATGCTCATGTGGAGCTTGGACCGTTGGGGTGCCTGAGGGTTCCATGAACTGATGGTTGGGACTGGCAGCTGGGCAGCGAACCAGGGTGGAGGCTTTCAGATCTTCTCTCCTACTTTCTGATCTAAACTATGTAACTAAGAGAAAACAAAGCATGTTCCTGTTTCTACTCAGCTGGGTCAGCCTGGTTCCTGCTCCTTGTACATCACTTGCCCAGGGCATATCTTGCAGGAGGCAAGATACATCACATTGCTAGTTTGCGGATGCATCGTCATCCATGACACCTTTGACAACTATGTCATAATACCAAATACAGTGCTTGTTCAAAGGAGTTTGAAAGAAAGCGGGCTTCCGCCATAGTTAAGTTTCACCTTCCTTTAATGTCCATGTTCTGTCACACTTTTATAAACACTACAGGATGGTAGGGAGAAGAAGACACAAGAATACATGTAAGGACACCGGGTTTCCCCACACCCATCAACCATCACTCTCACTGCTCATTCACAAACGTCATTCACAGAACCCCAGAGCCACCACATTACACAAGGAAGCAGTGACATTACCAGCACTCCACACACAGGCCCCATTACTACACTTCTCTACCTCCGTTAAAATTACACAACACAAGAAACGCAATGGGAAAGGTGACCGGCACTGTTAACATTCCATCACACACAAAGACAAGCACCAGACCGTCTATACAAAGTGGTCAACAATGTAAAAGAAAAGCCGGCACAGGAAGAACAAAGGAACAAACCTTCTAGCATGCCAACTGGACCAACAAAATACCAGGACCCCATTGTGACACACCAAAATTAGTGTAACAATACACTCTACACCATACTCACGCCCTCCTCACCCAACACTAAACCGAAGCAATGTCCACTGACATGCAAAAAGGATAATTCTTCTAGCAAACTCACCGTCTGACAGAAAAATTTATGAGGACCAAAACAAAAAAAAACAGCACCACTGCCTGTCCCGAGCTGGCCCTCAGGACCTCAGGCATTCCACAACCAAGCGTAGCATGTTCAGAGAACAACCACTAATATAACTAGCCAAACCAATAAAGCAGCAACACCTTCCACCCTTGGCTGCCCCCCCATGGCCTCAGACCTGCCACGCTTGAGCACACACCACTCAACTACGAGCATACTACACTGCACTAGCCAAACCCCATCGAAATACCTACAAATCAAACCCATCCTGACACTACCACATCATTAACTGATAACACCCTTTTATATTCACTGGCATCTTGCACCCGCTGTGGGATGTATTTACCCATGCATCCGAGCCATACCTCAAAACTGTGCAGTACTGACATGGAAAACATCATGATGGCCAGAGCTTCCCAGAAAATGCACAGGGAAATGCATGAAGAATAGGCTGCCACTCATTTTTGCCAATGTTATGGGCACAGAAGGACACTGCCTAAAACCACCATTGGACTACCCACACAGTAGTCTGAAACCATTGGGACTGGCAATGCTGATTGCCAAAAGCAAACCCATAACTGTTGGGAATTCATTTTCTTAAATCCCAAAAAGGGGTGCAGTACCAGTACTCACCACTATCCAAAAGCCGGCGTTTTAAAACCACCAGATTTTGTAGAAAACTGAATAAATGAACCCAAAACATGCCAAAGAAAGACATTTTAAGAGGTGGATACAATGTAAATTTATATTCTGAAGTGACTTGAAGGTTTATAACAAGACTGGCTGAGCTGGGGATTTCAGCAGTTTAAGTAAATTTGGACTGAAAGACATTAAAAATCTCAAGGTTTAAGAGAAATGAGTGACCTACTTTTGAGTGTCACATAGGTTGCAATTGTTTAAATGTCATAGTTTTGAACTTAGAATCAGCATTCTAGCTGCATATGTAAAAAAATTGTCTTGACTTAAACTGGGAAACAGAAGTGACATTTTATCTGAAAACTGGCTTAAAGAGATTCCAATTTGCCTGGCAACTACCCCCATCAGGAGTGAAACTTGAGTCACAGCTGTGTTCCCAGGCCTAGCTGCCCTTTTGCTGCTCACACCAAAAGGGATATGACACTTCCCTGATTGAATTACCTGGGCTCTGCAGGAAATTGAACAAAGCCCTGTCCTGACTCAGGCAAAGGTTTTATTGGCGGCAGTCGTAAATGGAGCTTCCTCCTGGAAGTGAAGGGGAGGGGCACTGCCTGTGAGAGCAAGCTGGCTTGGCAGAACTGGAAAAAGCAGAAATTCAACCTTGTGCTGGAGGAAAACCACACCCCTTTGGGGCCAGAACATAACTCTAAAAAGATGAATAACTCATAGAGCGGACTTGTGAAAATTATTTAAATGACACCATAATTCTTGTGATTTTTCTGCCCACATTTTAAGAGGTTTTTAGAACCGGTGGCATGTTCAGGGGGGTTTTAGCGGAAAAGAGGATATTACTCAAAATGTGTGCATGTGAAAAATCTGACACTTCATCAACTAATGTCCATACTCCTTGCGCACATGTGTGTAAATTTGGGTCAATGTCCGGAATTGCAAAATCAGTTAAAAAGTGAAATATGTGCCATTTCTGAATGCAAGCCCCCAGGAAGCGCAAAGTTTGGACAGGGTATATCTCCTGTGATATGTGATGTGTGCATGTAATTTTAAACCAATGTTTACCTGTGCAAATATGTCTTTTGTTATCAAATATAGAATGTGTGCAAGTTGACAGGAGGAGTGGACTTGCTGCAGGCTGTAAAATGACATCACTCTGACACAACTTAGCTCCCCCAATCAAGTGAGAAATGGAAGTTTGACCAATTAGAAGCTGAGAGAGAGGTAGGGTCAGTGATGCTAGAACACACCCACATTCTAAACACATAAAAGCAGACAGACAGGACAGATAGGGACCTTCAAATCCAGTTGCAGCTGGAAGCTCTGCCGGGAAAATCCATACTTTACCTCCATCAATCTCCAGAGAAAGCTGTGCAGAAAGATCCAGACTTTAAATCCCTCAATCTTCAGAATCCAGAGAGAGAGCAGAGCTGACCCAGACCCATGTTAGCAGTTCCAGAGACCAGACGCTGTGCCCAGAGACCGTCCGAAGTCCAGACCTGTTGACCAGATCGTGACAAAGCCGCCTTCCTGTTTAAAATCTCTTGTGAGTACTCAGCAAAACTCAGCACACATCCCATAGTTAAAATCATATAATTCAATCCATTTTTAATCTAAGTAGAACTGCAGCTTAGCAATTGTGTTATCCTGCCATCATTTTTAAAGCTGAAAAAGTGCTGCGTTTAAAATTTGCAAAACCAAAAACGACCTTTACTAAATCGCTCATATCTCCGCGACCGTTTGTCTTAGAGACTTGCAGTAACTTTCATCTGGAAGCTGAGATCCTAGGCTTTCTTAGAACCCCACAATGATAGTGATAATCCTTGTAGTTCCTCTGTAATAGCGCTTGGCGCATTCGCGAATTTTACCGCGATTTGCAAATTTCTTCACGTGTAAAAATCAGCTGCTGCTTGCCTTCCATTTGCCAGAAAATCGTTTGCCTCATAAAAACTATCCCTGAATCATTGCAAGAGTGAGCCTGAGCTAATATTAACTAGATATCACTCACCCTGAACCTCTGGAAGGGAATTAAAAGCATTTCCAGCATATTTCTCATCCATTGCTAGCACATATAAAAGCATTTGGGCCTGTGTTTTCAAAACTCCTATCTGTTTTCTTTAAGCGTGCTTGGGGGGATTGAACTGAATTACATTGATTGCATTTCTGAGAACTGTGTGCTTTCCTCCCATTTCCTTGCATTGCATAAAGAGGGGGGGAGTGAATAGACAGAGAAAAGTGATTACATTGTTTGGTTGAAATCATATTGAGTATTTTCTGTACTGCATTCATTGAATATTGCATCCACCTGAGCTTACATAAAGCATTCTGTACCACCTTCTTCTTTTGTCCGATTCACCTGTGTGCTACCTTATCCATTTCATGTCAACTCCTTAGTGATTATAAAGAAGTGTGCTAGTGCCAGATTCTCCGTTGTTAATCTTTATCATATCAGATTAAGTGTGATATTCAATTATTAATTTATTATAAAGTGTGATATATATATATATTGTTTAAATTATCAAATAAACCTTTTAACTTGCAAAACAGAACTACTTCTTGGCTCAGTGGGGTCAGGAGGATTCCAAGAGAGGGGTGTTATATAGGGGTAGTCATCCAGAACGCATGAACTGGACATAAAGATATATCAATAAGGGTTTTCATTCAGTATTACAGACTAGGCGTTGACTTAGCTGTAGTGTTGAATTGAATCCTCTTACAAATTGGGGGCTCGGGCCGGACGTTTGGTTTAGAATACCACTTGTGCAGCTTAATACAGTGTGCTAACTGACGGGATACATACATCCAGTCGGATCACCACGCTGCATTACGCTGTGAAGCATTCCTCAAAAGGGACACTCCAAGAAAAGTTCTGTTCTGCAAAAATAAAATACTAACTTCTGTAAGTCAGGACAGAGACCAATCTCTAGAATGACGACCTTGGTAGATATGAAAATAGCCAGAGAGCACCTCTTGCATAAGCTATTTGTGAGAGGTGAATGGACCGAACAGGTCCAGGATGCGTGGTTGCAGGCCATCACACAACAGGTCACTGAAACAGGGTCAGATATATATAGAGATCAGGGTCCCTTACATGTGGCCCTGAGTGAACTATATATGGCTCCTAAAGCCAAAGAGGAACACAATAAGATTGCCAGGATAGCAGCATACCTGTACCTATATATGGGAGACATGCAGGATAGATGTGCTGAAAGCCAAAATCTGGCAAATAGGCAACAGATGGTGTTAGAGAAGGTCCAATCTGACCTGGTCTCTTCTGAGCAGAGGCTGCAGAGGAGCCAGGAGTCAGAAAATGACAGCAGATTGTACATCACTAAAATAAAGGAGGATATGGATATACTGCAACAGGAAAAGGCTGACCAGGATACCAGATTTCTGGCCCTGCAGAAGGAGCACCAAGACAGTTTGGACTCCTTACTGCAGAGCCAGAAAAAGCTGGAGCAACAATTAGACTTTAACAGGGCATGCACGGAGCAGGTAGCCACCCTGCAAAGTCATCTAGATAGAGTGAAGGTAGAGAGCAACAAGCTGATTTTGAAAGACCTGGATACCTAGGCAGAGTTTGATGAAGAACGCCAGAAAGCTGGTGCCTTTCAAAGGCAGAGGGACAACCTGGCGGCACAAATGCAGGCTCTTAGTCAGGAAAGAGACGCCTTAGGCCAGGAAGTCTGCCATTTAAAAAGGAAAATGGAAGAAAATCACCTGGCCCACCAGGGACTGGGTGACCTCCAAAAAGAACACCAGAACTTGTTAGAGCACACCAGGAGGGTGGAGGATGCTCTAGCAAGAAAGGAGCAGGCCAATAGGGACACAGCTCAGGAGGTAACCCTCCTGCAGCAAAGACTGGCCCAGTGCTCCAGGACCAATCAGGAAACACAGAGAGAGAATGAGGCTCTCTGCCAGCGCAATGATAGACTCCAACAACAGGTAGCGATGCAGGAGAGACTGATAGAGTCTAGTAAGGCCTTAACTGAGGAACTGAAGGCGCAGGCTCTTGCATTGCAACAGGGAGCAGGGGCGGATAGAGATGAGGTTCGCTGGGAAAGAGAAACTCCTGAGCATAACCCCAGGAGCCCTAGTACCAGAGGCCTTTATTTCTCTCAGTCCCTGGACTCTGCCACCCCCATGTCCCCTGGCGCACATGAGCACAGGGCCACAGGGATGGCAGATTACTATCCAGCTAAAAGTATGGGGCTCATAGGCCAGTACCACTCAGGATTGGAGGGGTGGGCATCCGGGTATGGGCACCCAAGTACAGTACAGTTCAGTGGGGAACCCCAGGAGAGTAGGCCCCTTAAGGGCATCCTGAAAACCTCTGCCCAGTTAGGTCAGTGGAGGGGGTACCCATCAAATCCTGGCAGCAAGTAGGAATCTGAAGACTCCTCTGAACTGCGCAGGACACAGGAGACCAGGTCCCCACATTCTGCCAGCCATTCCCAGGCTCGCAGAATCCGGGAAAACCTGGAAGAACAGACGGGAACCTCTGGGAGCAGTGCCTCTGAGTCCGAGGACGAATGGACAAGGGTTACCCGAACCAAAAAGGCCAATAAGGCAAAAAGGGCCTTGCTTAAGGACCCCTTAAAGCAGATTAAGGCGATCAGGAGCGTCATCACGCCTTACCATAAGAACGCTAAGTATTCTGTTTGGGAGCACTTAGAGCTGTTTGAGCAAATGATGGAGACTTTCCATTTGAAGGACGGCCAAAGCTGCATTCAATATGTAAAGTGGACCTTCTCCCCGGAATACTCCAGTTTCTTTGCGGGGCTGGAGGACCAAAATCATTTAAGATGGTCCACCTATAAGGCGGCCATCTTGAAACATTTTTCTGTTCACAGAAATCCTCAAGAGGCTCGCAAGGCAGCCTACAATTTGCAATGTGGGGAGGATCAGGCCCCACAAGAATTTGTGCAGGAGTTAACGCGTGCTTTTGCACAGACCACAAGAAGGGTGCGCACGGATAGCAGAGAATTTATTCATACGTTTTTCCATGCCTTGCCCAAATATATCATGACCCAGCTCGTGAGGGATTTTCACGAGAAAAGATCTTTAGACTGGGTCATTGAACAGGCTACCCGGATCTATGAGGTGCAGAAACCGATAGATAGCAAAAGTAATGCCCAGAAAAACCCCAAAGCCAACAGCACCCCTGCTGCTGCCAAGGTGGCAGAGGTAAAGGTCACCCCCGTTTTGGATTTGGAGATGGGGGGGCCTAAAAACCTACCTGCACCTAATAATGCTAGGCCGTCCCTCGCTCTCCTGATTATGTAAGTCCCCGTTACAAGGGAAATCGACCCATCCTGGGTTATGTGTGGACTCCTCCAGCCCAAGGGGGGGGATCCAGCCAAGCACCTAACCCAGGGAACTTCCCTCCAAACTTCCCACAGGAGGGCAGAAATTTACCAAACCCTGGGCAGAACTTTTTCCCCAGATATCCACCCAATTTCCAGCCCCAAAATCATCCATCCTTCTTTCCCCAATTCCCTGAGCCCAGACCACTGAATCCGGGAGAGGGGAGGCCAAGGGTGGAGGGGTACCCAAATCTTCCCAACCCGGGGTATTACCAGAGGAGGGACAGCTACCCTTCCCGGGATCAGCCCAGGGGAGAAAACAGGGCCCCGTATCAGCCTGAGCGGGTTTCCCAGTTAGAGCGCCAGGTTCAAAACATGGCGCGGGATCTGGGTCACATACTGAGGGCTCAGCAGAACCCTCAGATGGGCGTGCCGGCGCAGAACGCACCCAACTCTTGACCTGGTGCTCCAGAACAATGACGGGGGCAGCACCCCGATAACTCACCGGTTCCCAGGGAGGAGGCACAAGGGGAAGGGGGGTGTAAAGCCTTGGAGGAAGCTTCCTTCCTCACTTGTAAACAGCCCCTGGAAACCCAGGAACCGGAAACAAAATCTCTTGCCCCTGAAAGTCTGCCTCCTAAGGAGCAGAGGGGGGGTAGGAGAAACAAAAGACCCAAACAGACTCATTTTGAGGAGGAGGTACAGATCTTCCAATTTGAGGGAGAGGGATCCTCAGAGGATCCTGGGAAAAGGATCTTCTCCTTCAGAGAGGGGGGAACTCCTCCCAAAGAAAAATGGGTCCCTAGGGATGCAAATCCAGACTGGGGAGATGTGGAGACTGAGCTACCGCCGCCCACTATCTCGTCCCAGAACCAACAGCAAGAAAATCCCCTGGTTCAAACCCATCCTGATGACTGCCTCCAAAAAGGGGGGGGCGGCCCAGAACCAGAGCCAGGGGAACCCACAATGGCTCTGATCTCCAGTTGCCAACTTTTTCTTTCAGATTCCCAAGGCTCTCCACAGAATTCTGCCCAAATCTCTTCGCTAGCGATGTCCAAAACCAGAAAGTTAGCCCACCAGTTGTCCAAAAATGTGCATTATCTGTGCCCCCTTGAGGAGAAGGAGGGAAGATACTATGCCCCGGTACAAGTACAGGGGCAGGGTATAATTTCAGCGCTGGTGGACACGAGATCTCAAGCTACCCTTCTGTCCAGAAGGGCCTTTGACGAACTGAATGCAGGAAGGGGAGAGAATTACCAAATTCCTCTCACCTCTCTTCCTGGACAACTGCAGAACTTTGACGGGAAGGAAATTCCCGTTGAGGGGACTGCAGACTTGGACATTAAGATCGGGCGACACAAGTTGAAACACCCGGTCATAGTAGTGACCCCAGAGGGCACCCCTTGTTTACTAGGGAATGACCTCCTGAGAAGGTTGTCACCCCTAATAGATTGTGTAAACAAGGTCCTCTGGACCCAGACTAGCCGACCAATAAAATTAAAACAGAGTGTCAACCATGTTAGTTTAAACGGCACCTGCCACATGGTTGAACAAAAACCTGACCAAGTAGCATTTCACTTCCAGAATAGCCAAATTCCAGACGTGACAGTAATAGCAGTAGGACAACAGACTGGTGATGGGGGGTCCTCTCTATTTCTGAAAATCAACCTTCCTTCCAGTCTAAAGTGGTACTCCACGCTGGAAGGAAACACTCTGAAATTCTATACTAATCCACAATCAGAAACTACCACTTCTATAGTCCAGGAAGATGTGAAATCAGCTCAGAGCCTGGCTGATATTCAGCAAATTGGAAAGCAGTTGTTCATCCCTGTCCAGTTAAATGATGGGAAGGACTCTGTTCTCGCTCGAGTGTGTGTGAACAACGGTAAGAGCTTCATCAGCGAAGCCATGTTCCGCCAACTCCCAAAAGATCCAGCCATTCCCACCTTCAAACTGATAGACAAATGGGAAATGGACCTGGAAGCACCTAATTCCAAACATCTCCTGCCAAGCAGGTGTATGCTCAAAATCTCCATTGGCAACAAGAGCATAGTCCACAATTGTTGGGTCGTGCGAGACGTCCCTGCCGCCTTTTACTTAGGCAGTGACATTCTCAATCGCTTTGCCATTAGTTTGGACCTAATAAACTTCAAAGCTTGGTCCCGATTAGCGGATAATCCCATGGGCTTTGATGATCCAGAAAAAGCATTTAGGTCAGCCCAATTGCTACGTTATGCAGTTGAAATTCAGATTAAAGAGGAAGTCACCATCCCAGAAAGGACCCGACAATTCTCCCTGGAAGTGAAAGTTAAAAGAGGACAATATTTGCAAAACCCTGATGCTTACATACATCTAAATGCTTCTCTCCAACAGCAAGGGTTAGGGGTAAACCCAACACCATTAGTCAACATAGAACATGACACCATTCCAATAGAGGTGGATAACAGCAACTTAAAGAGTATTACTCTAGCCGCAGGCACCATTATTGGAATGGCGGTTGATGATCGACATTTCTCCATTGATCTTGGAAATGAACTGTTAGGGCCAATCCCCAAGGACTGCTTTGACAGTGACAGTGATGACAACACAACACCAGACAGGATTTTTACCCGGCATGGGGGGAACTTCCTGGTGTACACTTCCTGCCCCTATGGTAAGGAAGATGTGACTTGTGACTTCAGGAGGGATGAGGTGATTTTCCAGGTCCATGAGGGCTGCCTTTCCCACCTGAAGCCTCCAGTCCAAATCAGCACTCTGACCAGGGACTTCTCCACCCAGCTGGAGGAGGCCGCTGAAATAGCCAAACCAGAAGTCTTTCCAGGCTTCAGGCAGATGGTGGAAGAGAGAGTCAACCTAGCTGATGCCTGTGTGACTCTGGAACAAAAGCAAAAGTTGAAACAAGTTTTCTTGGATTTCCAAGATCTCTTTGCGGTAGACTCATATGACTGTGGTCGCACTGACATCCACACAACAACAATCCCCACGGACCCTGGCATGACTCCTGTGTTTGTGAAGCAATATCGCTTGCCTCTCGCATCAATGGAGTCCCTTACTGAAATAATTAAGAACCTTGAGTCCCGGGGAATAATCCGTCCAGTCCACAGCACCTTCAATAATCCGGTGCTGGGAATATTGAAGCCAAACGGCCAGTGGAGACTCTGCGCTGACCTCAGGGAGCTCAACAAATGGGTCCATACTTCCCGATGGCCTCTGCCCTACATTGACCAAGGGCTGGCCCTGATTCAGGGGTCACAGGTATTCACTGCAATAGACCTGACCAATGGATACTGGACTGTGCCTGTCAGTAGGGAGGACCAATACAAACTGGCTTTTACCTTTGGGGGCCAACAGTATACATGGACCCGGACGCCCTTCGGATACCTTAACTCCGGTAATGAGTTCAATATTTTCCTACATAAGGCCATGCCCGACCTGGGTGCGAGGGGTAACCTGGCTTATGTAGATGATGTCCTCATCAAAAGTTCATCTGTGGAGGAACACATAGCGGAGATCCGTTATGTTCTGACCCAGTTGAGAGCCGCCGGAGCAAAACTTTCCTTTCAGAAAGCACAGTGGTGTAGAACCCGTGTTAATTTCTTGGGGCATGAGATTACTCCTCAGGGTCTCTGTCCCCAGGAAAAGAAAGTGGAAGCACTTCAGAAACTGAAAGACCCCACAACTCTGCGGGAACTAAGGAGCCTCCTTGGACTGACTAATTACAGCAGAAAGTTCATTGAGGGCTACGCAGAGATCACCAGACCCTTGATTCATCTCCTGAAGGGGGGGGTCAAGTGGGAATGGGGTCCAGAACAATCCGAGGCAGTAAGACAACTCAAGAGAAGCCTCTCACAAGCGCCTTGCCTAGCTTACCCTGTCAGAAACAAGGAGTTCTTCCTGGAGACGGGGTTCTCTAATACGTGCTTGACAGCAGTATTATACCAAAAGCATGACAAGGTCAATAAAGTAATCTCCTATGCGAGCAAAACTTTATCCTCTGTGGAGGAAAAATTCAACGATTGTGAGAAGGAACTCCTGGCAACGGTGCGGGCATTGAAGAATTACCGCCCGTTTATCCAGGGGGAACACATCATAGTGGAGACTCCACACCAGCCTCTGCAATATCTCCAAAGTGACAGAATCCGGGCCGGAAATGTGAGTAATTCCCGAATTACTTCCTGGATTCTGTCAATGCAAGGCTTTCCTGTGGAGGTCTGATATGGCCAAAACAAGAAGAGTCCCCTCGCGCAAGGTCTGGCTGACTTGCATGATTGTGCCAGAGAAAACTGTCTCGAGGACGAAAGTCTAAAAATAAAGGACAACATGGAGGCATACCTTAATTCCCCCCACAAAGTCTTTGAAGAGGACAAGTGTGAGGGAATGCCCACTGTGTATGTGGATGGATGCTCTTACCATGTTGACAACAACGGGGAGAAAGAACTGGTGGCCGGCGTAGGGAATGCATGGGTGAATGAGTCCCCAGAACCCTCCGCTGGATACAAAATTGGTCCCCGAAGTAGTCAGGTGGCAGAATTGATGGCTGTGCATCAGGCCATCCTCACTGCTGTCCAGCATCAACTCCACAAACTGGTCATAATCACCGATTCGGATTATGTACGGAACGGGTTCGTGGAGCACCTGGTTAATTGGAAAACCAGAGGCATGTTATGTGCTAACAACAAACCCTTGAAACATGGGAAGTTGATCCAAAACATTGATGATCTGGTCACCTCGAAAGGAATGACCATCTATTGGAAGAAGATCAAGGGTCATTCCAAAGTAGAGGGACCAGACAAAACTGGAAATGACTTAGCTGATCAGCTGGCCAAAACCGGGGCCATCCAAGGGGATCTAATTGAGATTGAGTCCCTGTTGGGGGAAATCCAGGTCACTGCTATCACTAGGTCCCAGACAAATGCTCACAACGACCTTTCAATTGCACAATGGAGTAAGGAGACCCCTGATGCTGATTTGATTACCGCTCAGAAGGGGGATCCAATAATTGGTAAATTTTACCAGCACCTTGAGGACCCTGAGAACTTTCCCCTGACGAATACCGATTACATTGGGAAAGAGGACCTAAGAGTGTTGATGAAGTGTCCAAAAATGTTCCAGATCCAAGACGGTTTGTTGGTAAGGAAATCCAAAGCTGGCCACGATCAGTGGGTGGTTCCTACCTCATTCCGAAGCCTGATGTTAAGTCACACCCATGATGCGGCCACCGCCGGTCATAGGGGGTTTCACACAACATTGGAAATCTTAAGAGAGGTTGCATACTGGCCACACATGGGGCAGGACCTCGACCAATACTTGAAGGGGTATCTTGTGTGTGCACAATTTCAGCCATCATCCCTCACGCACCGCGCGCCTCTCCAAAAGCGGGGGATGACACTGCCATGGTCAGATTTACAAATCGACTTTGTAGGCCCCGTGATTCGCTCTGCTAGGGGGAATAAGTACATGTTGACTGTCACATGCTTGTTCACCAAGTGGGTGGAATGTCTCCCAGCCCCAAACTGCAAGGCAGAAACGGCAGCTGCCTTGATGATTAACCACATCTTTTCCCGTTTTGGTCTACCTCAAAGGATTGAGTCAGACAGAGGTAGCCACTTCACCAGTGAAGTAATGACAAAGATGTGGGAGATACTGGGGGTCAAGAGAAAGCTGCATATTGCTTACAGGCCAGCTTCTTCTGGGGCAGTAGAGAGATATAACCGGACAATTGTGAGCATATTAAAGAAGTTTGTGGCAGATTCTGGGCCAAGTTGGGATATCCGATTACCTCTGGTCCTAATGGCCATCAGATCTACCCCTTCATCTGCAACCAAAATGTCACCATTTGAATTGATGACTGGGCGCAAGACGGTGCTTCCTCAGCATTTGCTCTACAGGACCCAAGAGCAGACACTGATAAATGCCTCCACTACTCATGAGTATGTGGAGAATTTAAGGAAACACCTTCAACATGCTTTTGCTTATGCTCAGCGGAATCTAGAAAGATCGGCTGATAGCATGAAGACCCATTATGACCTGAAAACTTCCAGGAAGGAATATCAGGTGGGAGACCGGGTCTATCTATACAACTTCCAAAGGAACCAGGCCAAGCAGCGCAAATTTTTGCCTACATGGAAGGGACCCTTTGAGATCATCGACAAAATCTCTCCTGTGGCCTACAAAATCCACATCCCCAAAGGTCCTTTGGCAGCGGGGGAAGACAAGTGGGTCCACATAAACCAGTTGAAATGTTGCCATCCCAGGCACACTCTGCAACAACTGGAGGAATCCTCTGGAATCCTAGCGGGCACTGTCTCAGACTAATTCAGTTCCAACCATAAAACATACCACATCTAGTCTCTAAAATATTGTGATTTGCATGAAACTGTCTCTTAGTTATACTGTTTTTTTTTCAAAATAAGAATGTAATGTTTTGTTATGATGAAATGCATATGCTGCCCACTATCTCAACAGTGGTGGAAAAACATCTATGAGTAGGTATTGCCGCTTTTGCTTTATCATCCTAGGAGAGATGAAACCATGGAGAATGACCAAGGAGGACGATCCGGAGACCGCGAGCAGAGACGCAACGGGCCCGGGGTACCGCCCAATCTTCCCATCAGGACCGGCGAGGAGAACCGATCGATCAGTACCGGATGGAGGAAAAGATGCTGAACTGTGCCATCTATTGGAAGAGGATGAGGAAACATCCCAGGTCTTGCGAGTCCCATTCGTGAAATAGAATGGCCATCGCAAGAGGGGGGCTTGTGGGATGTATTTACCCATGCATCCGAGCCATACCTTAAAACTGTGCAGTACTGACATGGAATACATCATGATGGCCAGAGCTTCCCAGAAAATGCACAGGGAAATGCATGAAGAATAGGCTGCCACTCATTTTTGCCGATGTTATGGGTACAGAAGGACACTGCCTAAAACCACCATTGGACTACCCACACAGTAGTCTGAAACCATTGGGAATGGCAATGCTGATTGCCAAAAGCAAACCCATAACTGTTGGGAATTCATTTTCTTAAATCCCAAAAAGGGGTGCAGTACCAGTACTCACCACTATCCAAAAGCCGGCGTTTTAAAACCACCAGATTTTGTAGAAAACTGAATAAATGAACCCAAAACATGCCAAAGAAAGACATTTTAAGAGGTGGATACAATGTAAATTTATATTCTGAAGTGACTTGAAGGTTTATAACAAGACTGGCTGAGCTGGGGATTTCAGCAGTTTAAGTAAATTTGGACTGAAAGACATTAAAAATCTCAAGGTTTAAGAGAAATGAGTGACCTACTTTTGAGTGTCACATAGGTTGCAATTGTTTAAATGTCATAGTTTTGAACTTAGAATCAGCATTCTAGCTGCATATGTAAAAAAATTGTCTTGACTTAAACTGGGAAACAGAAGTGACATTTTATCTGAAAACTGGCTTAAAGAGATTCCAATTTGCCTGGCAACTACCCCCATCAGGAGTGAAACTTGAGTCACAGCTGTGTTCCCAGGCCTAGCTGCCCTTTTGCTGCTCACACCAAAAGGGATATGACACTTCCCTGATTGAATTACCTGGGCTCTGCAGGAAATTGAACAAAGCCCTGTCCTGACTCAGGCAAAGGTTTTATTGGCGGCAGTCGTAAATGGAGCTTCCTCCTGGAAGTGAAGGGGAGGGGCACTGCCTGTGAGAGCAAGCTGGCTTGGCAGAACTGGAAAAAGCAGAAATTCAACCTTGTGCTGGAGGAAAACCACACCCCTTTGGGGCCAGAACATAACTCTAAAAAGATGAATAACTCATAGAGCGGACTTGTGAAAATTATTTAAATGACACCATAATTCTTGTGATTGTTCTGCCCACATTTTAAGAGGTTTTTAGAACCGGTGGCATGTTCAGGGGGGTTTTAGCGGAAAAGAGGATATTACTCAAAATGTGTGCATGTGAAAAATCTGACACTTCATTAACTAATGTCCATACTCCTTGCGCACATGTGTGTAAATTTGGGTCAATGTCCGGAATTGCAAAATCAGTTAAAAAGTGAAATATGTGCCATTTCTGAATGCAAGCCCCCAGGAAGAGCAAAGTTTGGACAGGGTATATCTCCTGTGATATGTGATGTGTGCATGTAATTTTAAACCAATGTTTACCTGTGCAAATATGTCTTTTGTTATCAAATATAGAATGTGTGCAAGTTGACAGGAGGAGTGGACTTGCTGCAGGCTGTAAAATGACATCACTCTGACACAACTTAGCTCCCCCAATCAAGTGAGAAATGGAAGTTTGACCAATTAGAAGCTGAGAGAGAGGTAGGGTCAGTGATGCTAGAACACACCCACATTCTAAACACATAAAAGCAGACAGACAGGACAGATAGGGACCTTCAAATCCAGTTGCAGCTGGAAGCTCTGCCGGGAAAATCCATACTTTACCTCCATCAATCTCCAGAGAAAGCTGTGCAGAAAGATCCAGACTTTAAATCCCTCAATCTTCAGAATCCAGAGAGAGAGCAGAGCTGACCCAGACCCATGTTAGCAGTTCCAGAGACCAGACGCTGTGCCCAGAGACCGTCCGAAGTCCAGACCTGTTGACCAGATCGTGACAAAGCCGCCTTCCTGTTTAAAATCTCTTGTGAGTACTCAGCAAAACTCAGCACACATCCCTTAGTTAAAATCATATAATTCAATCCATCATTTTTAAAACTGAAAAAGTGCTGCGTTTAAAATTTGCAAAACCAAAAACGACCTTTACTAAATCGCTCATATCTCCGCGACCGTTTGTCTTACAGACTTGCAGTAACTTTCATCTGGAAGCTGAGATCCTATTCTTCCCTAGGGCCCCAAAACGATAGTGATAGTCCTTGTAGTTCCTCTGTAATAGCGCTCGGCGCATTCGCGAATTTTACCGCGATTTGCAAATTTCTTCACGTGTAAAAATCAGCTGCTGCTTGCCTTCCATTTGCCAGAAAATCGTTTGCCTCATAAAAACTATCCCTGAATCATTGCAAGAGTGAGCCTGAGCTAATATTAACTAGATATCACTCACCCTGAACCTCTGGAAGGGAATTAAAAGCATTTCCAGCATATTTCTCATCCATTGCTAGCACATATAAAAGCATTTGGGCCTGTGTTTTCAAAACTCCTATCTGTTTTCTTTAAGCGTGCTTGGGGGGATTGAACTGAATTACATTGATTGCATTTCTGAGAACTGTGTGCTTTCCTCCCATTTCCTTGCATTGCATAAAGAGGGGGGGGAGTGAATAGACAGAGAAAAGTGATTACATTGTTTGGTTGAAATCATAGTGAGTATTTTCTGTACTGCATTCATTGAATATTGCATCCACCTGAGCTTACATAAAGCATTCTGTACCACCTTCTTCTTTTGTCCGATTCACCTGTGTGCTACCTTATCCATTTCATGTCAACTCCTTAGTGATTATAAAGAAGTGTGCTAGTGCCAGATTCTCCGTTGTTAATCTTTATCATATCAGATTAAGTGTGATATTCAATTATTAATTTATTATAAAGTGTGATATATATATATTGTTTAAATTATCAAATAAACCTTTTAACTTGCAAAACAGAACTACTTCTTGGCTCAGTGGGGTCAGGAGGATTCCAAGAGAGGGGTGTTATATAGGGGTAGTCATCCAGAACGCATGAACTGGACATAAAGATATATCAATAAGGGTTTTCATTCAGTATTACAGACTAGGCGTTGACTTAGCTGTAGTGTTGAATTGAATCCTCTTACACCGCATATCAAACAATGTTCCTAAACACATCACCAACCTTACATTTCACCCTTAATTGGGACAAAAACTACCCAAAAGAAACTGGGCACCTAGCAAAGTGGAACGATACCTTGCCAAACATACACTCATCACTAACCCTTTTCTCCCATGGGGTGAAACTCAGTAAAAGCTAATGCCCCCTTAAAATGAGCAAACACCTAACCTTGGTGAGAAAAATGATAAACGTTACCGGGCAACTAGCAAAGTGAGAACGACACCTTGACAAACATACACTCATCACTGACCCCTTCTCCCACGGGGTACCACTCTTAAACAGTTATGTTCCTAATGACACAATGCTGCTCACCTTCATCCAGAATCAAATCTATAGGCTATAACGCCTTCATCTGAAACACAAAAGTCACCACCTCACACCACAGAGTGTAAGTGACACCACGCACCCAATTCACGGTGAATGTCCAAACATGGATGAAAATGCAGAAGATATGTCCCTCTGAAAACACAGGAAGAATGTCCTAGCCTGCCCACATTTCCTTTTGAACAATAATCATAACCACCCTCATGTCCAGGAACGGATGCAAATGGAAAGCCTATGGCCTTTAACAGTATCACCCATTTTAAACAAAATTATGATCCAGCAATCCTATGGATCAACAGAAAAGTTCCCAAAGGTACATACACTTAAATTTCCATATTGCCCTCGGAATCTTAGAGGGGAAAAGAGGCCCCACCAAAACACACCACAGGGTACAAACAACAGCCTTGGAACAACATACCTCTACCCTCTCACCCCCAAGGAAATGACCTAAACCCAAAAATAACATGGACCACATCACACTACACAACATCATAATATGATCAAAGACAAGGACACTTACCGCTATCTTCACTCTAACCAAAATCACATTCTGCCGGATCCTGGAAAGTTCCCGTCCATGTGTTCAAAAATATTCAAGACATCTTGCACCTGCACCCCCCCCCCCCCAGCAATGCAACATGGAAATCTTCGAAGTCCATCCTACCATCCCATACTCGTCACCAGGGAAAGAAAGCAGGCTTCCTTCATAGCTAAGTTTCACCTTCCTTTAATGTCCATGTTAGGCAGAATCATATGCAGTACCCTTTGGGAACACCACACACAATCAAGACTACAAGTGACAGTACAAATTCACCTTTGGTACAAGCCTGTACTACACAGTAAATTGGTAGCGATGGCTGAGCAGCCAGACTTATTTCAAGAGTAAAGTGAGCAGTATTAGAAGTTACACAAAGGACAGCAATTACTATGGTTCAAACAAACACTGACTCAAGGTTTCTGAGTAAAAGAATACACATTTATTTACACAACCATTTGTAAATCAGATCACTAAGTAAAGCAGCAGAAAAATCACAATCTTAATACACTACACCACACCCAAGGAATTCTGGACAAGTTAAGCTCAAAATGAAGTGTGAGCAAAATGGCACTCCAGCAATTTAAAAGGGAGGGAAAGACAAAGTTATTCATAATCAAGCAGCACCATCAAGTAAGTAGGAAGGGCAATCTAGAAAAGTCTTAGTACAATAAGGTTTCAAATCACTAGGCCTGGGCCAATGCTAATAGTTCAGAGTCTTTGCAGAGGATCACACAGCTCAGAGTAGTTTGTGGTTAAGTCTTTGCCAAGGGTTCGAAATGAAGTTGGTCGGATGAAAAGTTACTTAAAAGAGTAGAGAAGGACAAGCCCTCAGATTGGCAAAAGATTTCAAACACTTCCATCATGTTCGGACGGAAGGAACATCCGGGTTTGAACAGTACCTTAGTAGAAGAAGAATGCTGTAGCTGAGGCAGAAGTTTCTGGCAGATCCTGCAGGCTCACGGTTCCTGAAGTGACGGACGAACTGGCAAGAAGAAGGAAGACTGGAAGGTCCTGCACTGCCCAGGGAAGAAACCAGCAGCAAAGCAAAGAAACAAATAAAAGGTGCACTCCTTAAAACCCAAGCAGGGTCTGGTCCCCCCGGCTATCCGGTTCAGAAAAGGGAGGCCTTGCTTGGTGTTTGGTGAACTGGTTGGTCCCACGAGCTCAAGGGAAGAATATTCCTTGCAGATCTTCTCTGTCATCGAAGTATAGAAGATTCAGACCCACAGCAGGGCTTTAACGGAAGGTTCAGTAGTTGCAGCAGTCCTCTTGCTTCCTTTTCTCTTTGGTTCTCTTGATCCAGTGGTGAGTCTGCCTTCAAAGTCC
Source organism: Ambystoma mexicanum (assembly GCF_040938575.1). Classification (NCBI taxonomy): domain Eukaryota; kingdom Metazoa; phylum Chordata; class Amphibia; order Caudata; family Ambystomatidae; genus Ambystoma; species Ambystoma mexicanum. The sequence goes on along the minus strand of NC_090926.1, from coordinate 518,041,075 downwards.
AAGAGACCTGCTTTTTTATGCAGTTTTCCCCCATTCACACAGCCTGGCTGTCAATCACGCTGCAGGGTGGCTGTCCTGGCAGGGCAGTCACCTTGCTAATCAAACAAGAGTGTGACTTGGGTCTCCAAGGAGACCATGTACAGGGGTCCCAAAACCCCTCCCTCACATCCTGTCTACCTAGACTTTCAGGCACCTAAGGAGGTTGAACAAAGGAACCAAACCTAGTCTGGCGCGCAGAGTAAAACACGAGAAAGACCTTTACAAAAAGAAATGGCAAATAAAACCAGGCAGAACCAAATAAAAGTAAATGTGGTCCAGAGGATTACAGTTTGAGGCTACTAACTTAGCCGAAAACAGTACCACGGCTATTTTAATAGACAGCTGCAGGAAAAATATGGTAGCTACCACCAGCAAAATCTTAAAGAAAGGGGAACAAAATAATGTTCCATGAGAAACAAACAGGGATAACTATTAACCCTTTCCAGTACTCTATGGAAGATAGTGTGTACTGGGTCTGTGAATTTAAAAAGACTAATAACGTCAATGGCAACTTTACATGTTCTGGGAAACAGCAGTCAGTCCCAGAAAATGGATTTTAAAGTGGGAAGACTGAAAAAGACAACCCTGTGTCACTGCACTAAAGGTGCTGTGTGACACACAGTACAAAGATGATGCTTATGGAGAAGATGAGGCTCCACAGTCTATTAACACAAAAAATGTAAAACACACAGCAAAACACATGTAAGAGTGGGAAAAAAAGGCTCACACTCTTACCAGGTGAAAAAAATAAATCCTAGAAATCCAGCAAAGCTGCTGAAGGACTCAGTTGTTGAGTCAGGGATGTAACCACAGATGGTTAACAGAGTATTTATTATCAAGTTAAACAAACACAATTGACAGCAGGCGTCCTCCTGGCAAGACTATCCCAACTGCCTCTCCAAAGCAAAAGTAGACAATTCCATATTCTAAATGGAACTAACAAGAGATCAGATTCCATATGGAATAACATTACATCATAAGTGCATTTTTACATCTGCTGAGTTGCAGTAACACATTTTTAATTACAAGACTAATCTCAACACATCTCCTTCCTTTAACGCAAAAGTCCTAACCCACATAATAATCATTTAATCTGGTAGGTCTGTTCCTGACTCTACTCATTCTCACACCAGTGTTGACACAACTATCACTGTCACTCTTCTCATTCACCACCTTGTCTGCACATGGTCCCAAATCTGAATCTTCTTCTACTACTCGATTCCTCTCATTACCTTCAGCATTATCTTTGTTGCATTTGGCTAATCTAGACATTGCCCAGCATTCACCACCCTCCATAATAACAACATTTCCCCTTATACTTGCAATTCTCTTGGGACCAATAAATTTACTAGTAATGCATTTCGGAGATGCTCTAGGATTTTTAACATAAACCCAGTCTCCAACCGACCAAACCATTTCTCTTGTAGCTTTCATGTCATCAAAACGAACCTTGTACTCACTCTGAGCTTCCTTAACTAAATCCATAATTTTCCTTCTGTCAACATTCACACTCCTAGCAAGATCCATCCAACCAGGACATAACTTTGTCCCCGGGTGTCTACCCTTTAGAGACGAAAAAGGGGACACTCCAGTGATGGAATGTGGAGTTACACAGTAATTCCAGACCATTTCTCTTAAAATTGTCTGCCATTTGAGTCCCGATGCCATAGCCAACTGCAGACCACCTTTGAGAAACCTATTCATCCTTTCAACCAAACCATTCGCCCTGGGTTGATACAACGCTGTCCTGTAATGTCTGATTCCGTACTTATTCAAAAATTCTAGCATCCTGTCCGAACAAAACTGGACACCATTGTCTGAGACAAGTTCGGAAGGGAACCCCTCCCTGTAGAACACTTCCTCAAGGAAAGTGATCATTTGGGACGTGGTCGCCTCCCTTATGGCTTTCCATTCAACCCATTTACTATGATAATCCACCAGTACAATGATATACTTGAACTCTTCTCCCAACTCCTGAATGGGTCCCATCAGATCTACTGCTAACTTCCTCCAAGGCTCTGTAGGAATACTAACAGGTCTTAAGGGCGTTTCCCTGACACATTTGGTCTTATCACTTCTTTCACACTCTTTACATTTCCTCACTACTCTTTCAACTTCTCCATCAATACCAGGCCACCAAAACGATTGCCTTATGTGTCTCTTGGTGCCTCCCATACCCAGGTGACCCTGGTGAGCTATCTCCACCAGTTTGGCTCTCACAGCAGAGGGAGGTATTATCCTCAATCCTTTCCTAAATTGAACCCCATTCCCCGACAAGTTCAACTCTTCTTTGATATTATAGAATGCATCAAATTTCTTTTCTACCAGATCCTTCCTGGGCCAACCCATTTTAACCCAGCTCTTGACCTGGCCTAACATCTCATCAAGATTATCCGCCGACACCCACTCCTCTTCACATATAGCATTGTGCACCATTTCACAAATCCCGACTGGAGATTCTGCATTTGTAATATTGCATTCTTCATTTTGAATAGGCAGTCTGGACAGACAGTCTGCAATAACATTATCCCCACCAGGAACATATACCATCCTAAAATCATACCCCAACAAATCCACCATCCACCGGGATATCCTAGGGGACCCTTTTGTCCAGTCTGTACTGCCCAACAACTGAACCAGAGGCTTGTGATCAGTCTTAACCAGAAAAGATTGGCCCCAAAGAAAAAATTTAAAATGACTTACCGCCCATGAAACAGCTAATGCCTCCCTCTCTACCACAGAGTAATTGTTCTCCCCTCCCCTCAATGGGCGAGAGGCAAAAGCTATGACATTTTCAACGCTCCCTTCATATTGGAACAAGGCAGCTCCGAGCCCCAACATGCTTGCGTCTACAGCTAACACAGTCTTCCTACCAGACACAAATCCACCTAGAGAAGGAGCCTCAACTATGCCCTCTTTTATTTTAACAAAGGCTTCTTGGCATTGATCCGACCACACATATCTGGATCCCTTTTTTAATAAATCTCTCAAAGGAGACGAAATGTTTGCAAATCCCTCAACAAATTTGTGATAATACTCCGCCAACCCCATGAACGAACGTAGCTGATCCTTATCACGGGGTTGTGGAGCATTCACAATGCTGTCCACCAAGGACTTCCTGGGAGCAATACCCTTTACAGAAATATTATGTCCCAAATAATCAACCTCTGTCATGGCAATTCTACATTTCTTTCTTTGTACTGTTAGCCCCGCATTTCTAAGTCTCACCAAAACAGCTCTTAACACAATATCATGTTCACTCATATCCTTAGCAAAAATGAGAATATCATCTTGAAACACGGTCACATTGTTAAGACCCTTGAGGACTGTTTCCATTACTCTCTGGAAAACAGATGCTGCCGAAGCTAAACCAAAAGGCATACGTTTAAACATAAAAACCCCTTCCGGAGTGATAAAAGCAGTTAGATGTTGGCAATTTTCGGACAGAGGCACTTGGTGGTACGCAGATGACAGGTCAATGATAGAAAATACTTTGGGCTCTCCCAGTGTGGACAGGATCTCCGAAATGTTTGGCAATGGATGTCTCTCCACTACAATATTCCTGTTCAGACTGCGTAAATCCACACACAACCTCAAGTTACCATTGGCCTTAGTAACTAGCACGACCGGAGACAACCATTCTGTGGCTGCTACTGGTTCAATGACTCCCTTCTTCATCAGACTGTCAAGTTCTTCCTTGAGCTGTGCCCTCATCTTTAAAGGAACTTGACGAACCTTGTGTACTACAGGTTGAGCAACTTTTTTTAACTTAATGTGATGTTCAAAATCCTTAAGCTTGCCAAGACCCTCCGTAAACACTTCAGGAAACTCTTTAGTCCAGGAATCCTCCACCTCAGCAATAGATACGGGAACTGGTGCACTAGCTTGCACTATTATTCCTAATTTCTTCTGTTCGTCCCAACCTAGCAACGACGCTCCTTTCTCTGCTACAAGTAACATGGCTTGACAGATTCTCCCTTTGTAACACACTTCTGAAGAAATTTGCCCAACAATTTTTATGTCAGAGTTGGCATATCCGCATACTCTTACGCCAGTGGGAAAAACACTTGCATCATCTTTTTTGAGAACATTTCTCAAGGTGTCTCTGGATATGATGGACCACGGTGAGCAAGAGTCTACCTTCATCGACAGTTCAACTCCATCAATGCTAAATAGGTCGACAGGGCCATTATCGTTAGCGGATACTTCTGATACTTGAAAAACATGCTTAGGGGTCACTTCCTGACCTGCTGAATTTTGATGTGTATAATACTCTGTCTTAATGTCCAACTCCCCAGTATTGTCCATTTTAGATTCCACATAGTTGATCGACCTACTTCTGCAAACATTTGCAAAATGGCCTCTTCCCTTGCACTTGAAGCATTCCGCGTTCTTGGCCGGACATGATGGATAGTTCATTCCATGCCTGACGCTGCCACAACGAGGACACATGTTCTTTGTATTCCACGCACCTTTCTTTGCCATGGAGTAATTACCCCTCTTCTTTTGCTCCACCACACATACTGATGATTGATCAAGACTGGATTTGTCAATTTTTAGTTCCTTTACATACTCGGACGTTTGTTCAATGCTTCTCGCCATTTCGATTGCCTCTTGAAGAACCATGTCTTTTGTCAATAGTTTCTCCTGAATCCTAGGGTTGTTTGTGCATCTGACAAGCTGGTCCCTGATGAGCGATTCTGTTAACTGCTCAAACTCACACGTATAGCTTAATGATCTGAGACATGCAACATAAGATTCCACCGACTCTGATTTTTCTTGGACCCTCTGAAAGAACTTAGGCCTTTCAAAACTGATGTTCTTCTTCGGCTCAAAATGGTCTCGCAGTTGCTTCAGAGCAAAAGAGTACTCATCCATATCACCATATCCTTGATCTCGATTCCTTGGAAGACCATCATAGATCCTGCGCCCTTCAGTGCCTAAGTTGTGAAGAAGTAACGCTTTTTTCCGTGCTGCAGGATACCTGTCTCCACCCATGGCCACTAAATAATTTTCAAAAATGTCCTTCCACCTATCCCATGGTATGGTAGGACGACCTGGCTCGTTGACAAACGGCAGGGGAGGTGGTATAGAGGACATGTTGCGCGGTGGAAATGACAGCTATCTCTCTCGAGTTGTTAAAGACTTGTTTTTTACCTTGACAAAAAATATAAGCACTTTTCTCTTGATGAATGGCAGCAACTTGAAGCTCAACAAAATTGTAAAACTATGTAAAATGTCACTTGGGAGACCGGAGTGTGCACATGTAAAAACTGAATAGGGAGACTGATCAGTATATGGACTGCACACTACTTCTTTGTTATGCGTGTGCTTGAAGCTTGACACTATTGCAAAATTTATGTAAAATGTCACTTGGGAGACCGGAGTGTGCCCATGTAAAGACTGAATATAGAGACTGATCAGTATATGTACTGCACACTCTTCTTTGTTATGCGTGTGCTTTTGACCATCCGCGTGTGCCTTTTAATAATACAGCACCAGCACAGTTCACAAGTTTACTGCCTTCGTTCGCAGCTCTTGGCGCCGCGAGTAACGCCACACCGTCGCTCCCTGCTCGCGAGCAGACGTCTGCTCGCGAGCCACTTTTCTACTGAAGCGTGGCCGGCGCTTTGATGCAGGCAAGGCTGCCGCTGATGCACGCTCTGATGTGCGCGCGATATCTCACACGCAGGAACTGGGCTCGCGCTCGCTCACTGTTTGATGCAGGCGGCGCTGCTCGTTTTCATAACATATTAGATGAGAGCGACTCTCCCACACAGCGCTTCTCATAAAACAGGCTCACTCACACCTGACCTGTTGGTAACGCCCCGTCTCGGATCCCTTCTCTGGCCTCCTCTCCCTCGGCGGCAACTTCACGCCTGCTGTCACACCGCCGGAGCAGGCACTTTGCACGGGTCACGCTGGGGCCAAGATCCTCGTCGCCAATGTTGAGTCAGGGATGTAACCACAGATGGTTAACAGAGTATTTATTATCAAGTTAAACAAACACAATTGACAGCAGGCGTCCTCCTGGGAAGACTATCCCAACTGCCTCTCCAAAGCAAAAGTAGACAATTCCATATTCTAAATGGAACTAACAAGAGATCAGATTCCATATGGAATAACATTACATCATAAGTGCATTTTTACATCTGCTGAGTTGCAGTAACACATTTTTAATTACAAGACTAATCTCAACATCAGTCGGTAAGGGAAATTAGCCATTCTCGAGAATTCTCCCTAACAGTCCATAGTCTGTCATGCTTGTATAATTGCTGTGGGATGATAGAGAGACCAAGACACAAGAATACAAGTAAGCACAGCGGGTTTCCCCACACCCATCAACCAGCCACTCTCACTGCTCAGTCCCAACCGTCATTTACAGAACCACAGAGCCACCACATTCCAAAAGGAAGCTTTGACATCACCAGCACTCCACACACAGGCCCCATTACTACAGAGTTCTAGTAGCCCAGGGTTTGAGTGTGGCTTTACCAAGAGCAAGTCTGTTGGTTAAAGTCCACACATTGGCTTGAAAATACACAACCTCATAAATTGAGATGATCAATTGGAGGAATTGGATAATTTTATTTGTTTTTTTACTGGTGTGGATATGTTATTTTATGTTCATTTCCATTACACATGACTCATAGAAAAAACATCATCTTTGTTTATCCCAACCAACCTTGCTGGTCTGAGGAATGTTCAGCCATTACACCTTTGAGAGATATGTCATAATGCAAAACGCTTTGCATTGTTAAGGGATCCCCAGCACTCCAGAGGTCAGCACATGGGTTTACCAATGGCAATGTTGCCAGTTCAAGTCTGCTTATTAGTTTGAAAACACTCAACCTCCTAGGTTGAACTATAGACTCAGAATAAAAGGGTAAGGTTTTTACTGTTATGGATATCTTATTTTATGTGTACCCCCTTTACAAATGGCTCATAGAGAGAGATCAATACCTATGTTTATCCCAACCAGACTTGATCGTTTCCAGAGGCATCTTTAGCCATTACACCATAATGCAAAACGCCATTATTTCTAAAACAAATCCCAGTTACCCAGATCTCAGGGTCTGGGTTTACCAATAACAAGGTTGCTGTTTCAAGCACACTTCGTGGATTGAAAATAAATAACCTCATAGGTTGAGCTGCTCCTTTTGAGGAAATAGGTAACGCTTTTAACTCTTATAACCTGTGTGTGCGTGGGAGGGTGTATTGTACGCTAGTTCTGTTGTGTTTTTACACGTATCATTATTTACTGATGCTGACTTGCAATGTCTATTTTAATCCTGGCTAACATCATCTATGTTTATGCTTGCCAGCGGGTAATATTGTTTTTAACCATGCCTAATATGATATTTGTTTTGTTCCTTTGTGAGTGTGATCGATACCTTCTCTGGGTCTGAGGGCTGCATTGAAGACGGAATCAGATCGGCTTATTTGTGTCCATGTCATATAAAAACAGTTTAAGACATGATGTGTGAACAGAAGCTCATCTGTGTAACACGTGACATTTGTATCATGTATTTGAAGAAGCAGCTCATAATTAAAGCAGGGTCAAATACCTTTTGCTAAAGGACCGTGTTCTTTCATTAAGGCTGCAAAAGTCCATAGACAAGCCTAAAACGTTTGGTCTCATCCATAAGACGTCAAACACAATGGTTTGATTGGTTGTTATCTTGTAAGAAGCCTGCCAACGTTTTGCGTGATTTAAAGTCGACAGTGTTCTGCTGCTGCTGTGTGCTCTAACACTTATGCTGCAACAGTATGGCTGTTTTGAGTGTCTTCACTGAATCACTCTAATAATTGTTTACTTCATGACACATGCTTTTATTGGTTAATCCATATTTTTACGATTCTAGATTCAAACACAAATGTTAGGATGTGTTGTTAAATAAATGTGAACAGTCTAGTTAACTTAATAATAAACAAGCCTTGGCAATGCCAACAGTATGGGCTTTTGTTTAGGTATGGGAAAGGCAATTGCCAGGCACAGCCATAGTGGTATTAACTACCCATTTATGGTAGGAGGTGCAACATGGTGGCACCACCTGGGCAACTAATAGCAGTAGCTGGCAAATACCTAATACACATACACAAGCCAAATCTGTTGGCTTTGCCACTGCATGTTTTCAAAACACTGGTTCCTGGCCAAGTTAAACCCATTGAAAGGCACAGATTCCTTTCTCCCTGAGATGGTTGAGGTTGAGGTTGATGATGAGATTGATGATAACCTATGAAGTTTGGTTCGATCGTCTTCCAGGGTGAGGGAGGTGGCAGCAGTTCAGGCACCGGAACGCAAACTGCCTTGAAGAAGTCCCACCTATTGTTCCATCTAGCACTTAGAGCCAATATCTATGCTTTCTATATGGCTGAAACGTTGCATGGTCGGTTCAAGAAACATCACAAGGCTATAGAAGAGGGCTCCCCTTGGGCACCCATATTGTCTGATATGCAAACGTAAGTGGAACTCCTATTTGCATTGTCGCTTGATGCATTGCGAGGCACAGCCATGAAATTGGAGGATGGTATTTCTGCCAGGAGAAATGTCGATTTTCAGGATTGGAAATATGAGGGGTTCCAAAAGTCTACGGCATCAAAACTCCTGTTTGAAGGTAACAAGCTCTTCTGTGACTCCCTGGAAGACAAAGTACACAGAGTATTAAGGGCGAACAAGAAAGCATGTTGATTAATTGCACAGGAAGTCTTCCTCTTCTACTATCTGCAATTCAACCCTGGTGAAGGGCAACAAGTGACAAGGCTGTGTTTTTTCAGAAGTCACAAGGATTCTGTTCATGGCTTGGAGTGGCAAAACCTTCTCTATGGCATCATAAATCCTAACAATCACAGCTTGCCGGTTGGTGGAAGACTCTGAAACTTTTTTCTGGTCGAGGTAAGTGGACCTTGGAAGTTTGGGCTCTCCAAATGGTGAAGAGAGGTTACAGGCTAGAGTTCCTTTCACCTCCAGTACAGTCCAGCATGACCATGACTGCTATGCTAAGAAACTGGACCAAGAGGACTGCCATGTCCCTACCATGTCCCTTGCCATTGGAGGCCTGCTAGACAAGAGGACAATTGTGAGATTATGTATGTACTACCACGAGTCCCACAATGGAGTCAGGGGTTCTACTCTTGAGTAGTTCTGATTCCCAATCTTTCTGACAAGTTCAGGTTAATCTTGGACCTGAAAGCCCTCAATTTGTTTGTGAAGAGGGGAACACTTCAAAATGGAGATCTTGCAGAAAAGTATTCCTTTTGTGCAAAATGGGGATTCGTTGGTGGCATTAGATCTCTATGATGACTTTTAACATGAAGCCATCCTACCGTCTCACCGGAAGAATATCAGGTTTATGGTGGGGCGGGGAGCTTTTCAGTTCTGGGTTCTTCCCTTTGGGTTAGAGACTGCTCCAAGAGTAATGGCAAAGCTGGGGGTTCCCTGTTAGTGGTTCATCTCCATTTTCTGGGTATTCAACTCTAGAGCGGCCCAGGCCTGGAATGCACTGCCCACCACACCGAGAGCCACATTACCGTACACTAGATTTAGATGTTACGTGAAAACCTGGCTCTGGACTAATGATAACTGACAACTTCACTAGGTCCGGTTCGAGTATCAGCTCCAACTACCGCGACACCTCTGACACCTGACAACATACAATCCCATTGGACCGTACCTTCCGGACCTGCATTTATAGCTCCCATAAACTGTATATCTATTCTGTATATTCCTTAATAATTCATGTATTGTTTTCTCCTGTATGCTACCTACGTATGTAACCTATGCATGTAACCTAAGCTTAAGTATTCTTATGACTGCTGCGCCCGCTACCCCTGGGTTTTTTGTGCGCATTATCAAATAAACTAAACTAAACTAAACTAAACTTCCAGTAGCCTAATGACTGGTTGATCAAGGTGGCTCTCAGGTTTACTGTCCAGGACCATCTAGTTCAGGTCTGTTGTGATCTGCAGGAGTAGGGGTTTCTCGTAAACTGGGGGAAGTCCCACCTAGTTCTTTCCCAGGATATAGTGTTTATAGGGGCTCAGTTCTGCACCAAGCATGGAAGGTCTTCCACCCTCTGGAGAGGGCCCTTCATCTCCAAGCTGTTTTATCCCATGTCTTACACTGGGATTGGGTCTTGGTACAGGAACTTCTGGTAGTGCAGGGGCACATGGCCACTTGTGTTTTCCGTGTCCCTTGGCTTGTCTCCATCTTCGCCCGCTGGAGGTGCAACTCCTGATGCATTGGCTCCCCTCCCTCCAAACCCTTGAGACTCCTGTCCGATTTTGCAGGGGTTGCGGGAGGAACTGATGTGGTGGCTGCATATGGGGTCCCTGTGGACAGGGATAGGTTTGGATCGCCCCATAAAGATCATCCTTACCACTGATGCCTGTGGCCTGGGCGGCTTCTCTGGTGTCCATGACGGTTCAGGAAATGTGGATTTAGAAGCGGTTCCATAGATCCTCCAATTGGAGGGAATTGGCAGTCATATAGAGGGCCCTGCTGCAGTTCTCCCAATGACTCAAGGGTCGGGCAGTGCTGGTCAGAATTTACAATTGTTCAGTGATGGCCTATGTCAACCACCAGGGGTGTCAAGGTTGTGGGGCCTGCATGCCTTGGAAACATAGGGTCCTGGTTAGAGCAAGACTTGTTGTCATTGGAGGTGGTTCACATTCAGGGGGTAGAGAAGCTTGTGGCAGACAGACTCTGCAGGGTCTTCCCCAGTTGTCAGGCATTGGTATTTTTGGAAAGGACATTCTCAGAGATATGTCATAGTTTCAGGACTCAGACCTTGGATCTGTTTTCCTCCCCTTCCTCTGCCAAGGTCCACAGGTCCATTTCCCGGTTCTTGTAGGTGGGTGCTAGGGGCGTGGATGACCTGAACCTGCGGTGGCTCCAGGGTCTTCTATATACCTTTCCTCTTGTTACCCTCATCCCCAGCGTGTTTCACAAGGTCAGGCAGAGCTGGTCCTCTGTGATCCTAGTGGTCCCTTTCTGGCCCCACCGTGGATCTCTATCTATTTTGGATCTTCGGTCCAGAGAGATCTGGAGAATTTCGAGTTGTTCCTATCCTCTACAAGAAAGTCAGGTGTCAGCGTGCCATGTAATCCGATAGTAATCCTGGCTATTGAGCGGGAGAGGTTGCTAGATTTGGGTCTCTCTGGCCAGGTGGCTGAGACTATGCTGCATTCTAAGAGGCCTAGCACCCTGAAAGCCTACGATAGACAATAGACACATTTCTTGAGGTAGTGTGAGGGGACTCATAGACCGCCACACTTGGCTGTGGTTTTGATAAGGGTCTGACAGTGGCCACTCTTTGTTCCCAGTGGGTGGCTCGGAACATTCTGAAAGGAGGGATGGAGGGCAAACTGAGGGATGAAGGAATAGTGAGAAGATTCCTTTAGAGCTTGGCTTTCTCTCGTCCCACTCTACATAGGAGTGTTTCTCCTTGGGATTTTCCTCTTGTCTTACATTTCATGTAGTCCTCTCCCTTTGAGCCCAGTGATCTTATTGTCATAAAGAATCTAACCATCAAAACCAATTTTTGGGTCACCACAACTCTGCTTGTAGGTTGGGGGTGACTGGGGCTCTTTTGTGTTGGCCTCTGTTAGGGAAGTATTTCTAAAGTCCACTTATAAAAGGACTTTATAAAATGAGCCCCACCTTCTAATATAAGTCTGTACTACTCACTGCTTTGGTAGTATGGCAGAGCAGCCAGGCGTATATTTGGAGTGAGATGTGACCTGTAGGTAAGTACAAAGAACTCAGTATATACATATGCCCAAACAAACACTTGCACTTATTGTAAAATAGTTATGTATTGTATATACATAAGGTTAAAGTTAAATCGCAGGTAAGTAAGTACTATTTCTAACTAAGCAACACAAAATGAAACCAATGCAATACTTCAGGTGAGTAAACCATAAGTAAAGACGTCTACAGTTAATGAACAGTCTGCTCCCTGGAAGTAAAATCAATTGTTATAGCAACTCAGAAAATGTTCTGTTTTAGGAATAAAATGCTTGAACAACACCAACAATAGCATGTCAGTACTTAAAAAAAGTCAACAAAGTTTCACTGAACTTGGGAAAGGATCCCTATGGGCCCACAAGCATTAGGTCTGGGTGAACGGTATGGTGAATACCTAAACACTGGAATCAGCACTCTAGCAACAAGGGAACGACAGAATGACCCACGGTATGTACTACCACGAGTCCCACAGTACCTTACGAGTGATGAAGAAGATGCAGCTGTATTCTTTCACCTGCAGCAGTGGTGGATTTGGTCTCCATTCCTTAGTTGTGGTGATGAAAGGATGGACTCTAGAAGGGATGTTGCAGGTGCAGTCAATAGAAAGGACTCCCAGCAAAGGATACTTTGTACTCGAATGTCCCTAGTCGTGGTGCCTTTTCACAGACTTGAATGTAGAACAGTTCTCATCCGAACAATTCACTTTTGCTTGCCCAGTCCTGCACTCTGATGAGGGGACTTTGAGGAGGGGGTCTTACCTATGGAGGCCCAAAAGGTGTACACCACAGTTTCTGCAATCAGACTTGAGGTCCAAGGCGATGGTCAGTTTTCAGCCAAGGAAGGTCACAATATGTTGTAGAATGGCTTGAGTTGAAATCGCCTTTGGCCTAATTATGCCGACCAGTCCATGGGAGGAAGTTATTCTCTTCGGAGCTTCCCAGTCGATTTGAAAACGTGGTCAGGACAGCGTCGGTACTTCAGTAGTCGTGGGTGATTCAGCCTCAAACACTGGACCAGAGAAAGGCCTTGGTGAGATAACAGATGCTGGCATGTTTCCCTGACTAGGGCTTTGATTAAACTCAGCTTCAGTGAATGTGGTTCACTGTTGCTTTTCCTGAGATTCAAAACTCAACATTTGTTGTTTCATTTCTCTACACTGTGCATGGAGCTGCTGTGCTTCATGACAAAGAACAGACTTCTCATTTCTCACCTTAGTAATTACCCCCTTGAAACACATTACATTTATGCCTGGTAATAATCAACTGTTTGGGTTTTTCTTTCATTTTCATCTAGCCTAAATATTTCACTTTCCAGTGCACACAATTCCTTAGTTTTCTCATCACTATCTGTCCTAATAGTTTGAATTTCTGAAATGGCCACATCTCAATCTTTTTGTACACCATCTAACATGGTTTTCAAGTGTATTAATTCTTACAAACTGTCAGCAAACTGTTTTTCTGAATCCCTTGTGCACTAAGATTGCTACATTTGGCCTGAAGCTGCGTGTCAAGCTCTCCATGTTCATTCATCTGTAGCAACCCTTCCAGTTCTGGATATATACTAAACTGTAACTCAGCAATGATATTGGAATCTTTTCCCTGCATCTTTATAAACGTATGTAATGAATACCACAACTTGGCGATTAGCCTAATAATGCAGTCAATCTCCTGTTTTTGTCCTTTTGATTGAAATAGTCTAAGAAGACATGTTTGTAAAATGCTTCCTTCATCAAACATCTTGTGATTTCCATTCTCCACTTCAGTGCTAATCCTGTCTTTCCAAGTTACACCGATGTTCAAATGACCATGTAGCGAAGGAACACGGTTTTCTAACTAGATACATCAGAAAACTCTGCTTCTATTTCTGACATCTCAGAAATGTTAGCCAATAGCACAATAGATAGAAACTCAGCAGGCACACTGTACAATCACTGCCACTTCACTCACATTGAACTCTAGGTCACAATGTGACTATATTAAGCCACACCAGTAATTTATTTACTGCTTCCCAGCCAAGGCACCATAAATATGTTACAGTATTTTTGTGGTATTTTAGTGAGCCTGTTGGGGTATTTTGTGGCATTTGATGAGCCCCAAATACATAGGACTACCTCATATTATTCTTATATTGGGGTCATAAGCGGTAAGCCAACAACCAGACCTGCTGCACACTAGAGCACCATTTCATTATCTTGTGGTCTTTATGGCAGTATCTCAGAATACAACTCCCAGGTCACCTGAATACCGTCATCTAAGTAACCAGCTCCTTAGGATATGAGCCCATTCGCCGTGACCTGTCTTACCTTGAGTTTTACCAAGTGCAGTAAATGTAAAATACTGCATGCAGTAAAATGAAAATACTTTACCAACTTCTCATCTGTCTGTATGCTATCGCAAGAAATTAGGACACATAACAAATACCAAGGCTGACTTACTTCTTTTTTATATACTAAATAAGCAATTAGAATTCATGAAAATATAAACAACATGTTCAATGTACTGAGTTTTCACATGATCTTCCCTGTGATTCAAAAATGAAACTGAAATTAGCCACACATTCAATTTGTAAAACCTCCCCCACGGTAAAAAGCTTTTAATCCCAATAGGCTTTAAACATCCTTTATTGTGATAGAATGCCAGTACACTGCTACACTGACCATGAAGCTTATCACCAGTCTTGGCAGATTATAAACTCACTGTTATATCAGAAGCTTGCTGCTTGGACAGTGAATAAAACACATGAGAAATAGCTGTACATGTTTGTGAATGCAGCACAATGTTTCAAGCTACAACTGCATGCAGAATGTATTCACAAAACAAACGGACACATATCTCACTTTCTTCTGGGATCTCACCAAAACACACTTGGTTCTGTGTGCTCTCAGGCTGCAATCCAGGAATTCTCTCTTCCCCCTCTGCCAGGACAGCCCTCACTGGAAGGTTTCCATATCTGCTTCTCTCCCCTCTCGGCATGAATGAACTCAGTGAAGTCCTCCAAGCCAGCCTCCACAGACACTCTCAGCAAATGTTGCACACTCCAAGAGCCCAGGAAGAAAGACAACCCCTCTCACATCACTGCACATCCCTTTTAAACCAACCTCTGAGATCTGCCCATGAAATGTATGTTTGCCTTCAGAAAATGTTAGACATAGCCTGCCACAGACTATGATGTAATGTGTCAATCAAAAGGCCAACCTTCTATAAAGATCCAGAAAGTACTTGTTCAGGCCGCACCTTTGCACAGAGATTCAGACAAAAGAAGCAGAAGCACAAGAGGTACATTTCTATGTGCTGGTTACTGCGGCAGAAACTGAACACTGGAACTACTTTGAGCAAAACAGATTTCACATTCCACAGCTCACATCTTGTCACATATTCATTGCAGAATAAAGTTGTATTCTTCATGTGTATTCCATGATTCCAAGCACATTGCACAGCCTGATACCATTTCATTAAATTAACCGGCTTGCACCATAGATTTGCACCAATATTTTTCACCAATGAGCCATTGATTTAGCTGCCTTGAACATTACTGTGGGGGATATATTAATCATTTAGGTGTGTGTAAGTAAGTACATTGTTAGTCTTACATTTCATTGCAAATCAATCCATAGTTAACCATGTTGTGGTGCAAATGATACCATCAGTTTTGTATATGTAATGCCAAATTCAAATCACCCTTTTATCTTGTCTGTTTTCCATGCATTCACAATACTGACTGACACCAGATTCAGCCAGAGTCTCCCACCCGAGTCTCACACTCCTAGTTGTCAAATGGGATCAGTTTTCATTTTGAGGAAATTCTGACCTTGATCAAATTTGGGGCCTCCCCTTTTCCTTACAGCACCTAGTCGGAAATAGTGGAATTGTATTAGAAAAAAAGTTTTCTTCCTGGAGAGAAAGAACAGTATGGAATTGAGGAGATTTGGCAAGCAGGACCTGCAGATGGATTGTGTTTTATTGTAAAATTATGGAGAGGAGAACCTTGTGAACTATGTTTTGGGACATTGGAGAACTGTTAAAAACTTGTTGGAAAGAGATAGCTATTAGGATCTGGACTGGCAGTCCTTTTGACGTTGTGTAAAATAAAAGGGCCTATACTAAGAAAAAAATATTGGCAGTTCCCTACAACTAATTACAAAAAGAGTGTCTGGTAAGGGTTCATTAAAGAAAGAAGTGTCTACAAATAATAAGTCAGATGTGTTTGCCAGGGGTCTCCGTTCCCCACGTTTTCAGCACAGAACAAGGTGGACCCTTGGAGCACAGCACACCTCAAGCTTTCTCAGCTTTCCGTTCCAGCTATCAAGTTCTTCAATGGTTAAGTCTCTTTTCAATAAAACGTTTCTTGCCTTCGAGGGCCTGATGTAGTCAACAACAAACAAACAAACAAAAAGTTACTTTGCAAAAATGACCTTAGGTGAGGACTTTTCACCCCTGGATCTCCCTCAACTGGGCTCAGACACACTTGACAGGGGGCAACCATTCACTTCCCCTCGTCTTCCAATGCATCTTAATTACTTAATGTCTTTTTAAAAAGTTCTGCAGGCTTTGCCCTTCATTGTTGGCTTCTCTCTGCTGGGTTAACTCTCATCAACTTTTACAGACAGTTCATTTGCTAGTTTGCACCATGAAGGATTAATTTCCCTTTCATTAACAACCATTTATGACCTCTCTTTGACTCTTCTCAAGGCCTTCTGGTTGTGTTAGTCTCTTATCTTCAGGTAATCGCCCAGTGTTTCCTGCGTGAGTATACACGTGGTGCCAAACTCCTCTGTTGTGGCTCCCCCCCCCTTTCTCAATAGTTCCTTTAAACGTCAAATGATCAAATTTACCTGCTTGCTACTTTTTGTTCAACACGGTTCGGTTTCTTATCGACTCTCCCGTCGACTCACCGGCTTTGATGAACTGCATGGTTTACTTCTCCTTCGAGTCAAAGTTGGTACCACTGAGTCAAGCGTCTCTCCCCGGCTTGGTAATCAATGGAGGAAGGTCTGTTATACCATTGAAATCTGCTGCACCACATGCTGGCCATTGTTTGCAGTCTTATGTTTCCGTCTGCAGAGGTATCACGGGCCTGGATTGGAAAGGGCAAGTTTACTTCTCTCCTTGTCACCTTCTCAGAATGCTGCGTCTTGAACTGCTATGCTGAGCCAGCCCTCATGTTGCGCAGTCAGCCATACTCGTCCTGTGCTCTTGCGCTCCACCTTTTATCCCTGTGCGGAAGGGAAAGGGTCATCAGGTGTGTGTGATTCTGGTCAATTGTTGACTTTGCCTGACCCTTGTATTGAGACATGTAACATGAACGGCTCTAGTCTTAGTCCGTTGTCTTACGTGTTGTGCAAAGTGTTTATGTCGGAATAGGGGAGGCTGTGTTTTGGACTATCCTATGCGGTAGGATAGGGAAAAGTGCTTAATGGAAGGGGGATACTGTGTCTCACCTATCAGTGTCCCACTCCCAATCCCCATTGACATCCCATCCTGGTGATCATCCCTCACTGGTCCACACCCAAGAACTGGATCCAATAGTGATGGCCGTGTCCTGGCCTCCTGGATTGCAAATCCCTGTGGGCTAGGTAGTGAGACACCTTCAGGTTTCTCATTGTTAGGCAGAATCATATGCAGTACCCTTTGGGAACACCACACACAATTAAGACTACTAGTGCAAGTACACATTCACCTTTGGTACAAGCCTGTACTACACAGTAAAGTGGTAGCGATGGCTGAGCAGACAGACTGATCTCAAGAGTAAAGTGAGCAGCATCAGAAGTTACACAAAGGACAGGAATTACTTTGGTTCAAACAAACTCTGACTTAGGGTTTCTGAGTAAAAGAATATACATTTAATTACACCATCAGTTATAAAACAGTTCACTAATCTAAAGCAGCAGAAAATCACAATCTTAATACACTACACAACACCCAATCAATTCTGGACAAGTTAAGCTCAAAATGAAGTGTGAGCAAAATGGCACTCCAGGAATTTAAAAAGGGAGGGAAAGGACAATGTTATCAAAAATCAAGAACATCAACAAGTGATAGGCAGGGCAATCTAGAAAAGGCTTACTACAATTAGGATTCAAATCAATATGCCTAGGTCAATGTTAATGGTTCAGAGTCTTTGAAGTGGATCACACAGTTCAGAGTAGTTTGCGGTTAAGTCTTTGCCAAGAGTTCAAAACAAAGTTAGACGGAGGAAAAGTTATTCAAAAGAGTAGAGAAGGACAAGCCTTCAGAGGCGAAAAACACTTTAAAACACTTTCACCGCGATCGGACGGAACGAACGATCGGATTCGAACAGTACCTTAGATGAACAAGAATGCTGTAGCTGAGGTGGTAGTTCCTGGCAGTTCCTGCAAGCTCATGGTTCCTGAAGCGACTGTCGGACTGACAAGAAGGATGAAGACTGGAGGGTCCTGCACTGCCCAGGGAGGAAGCCAGCAGCAGAGCAAAGCGACACATAAAAGGTGCGCTCCTTAAAAGCACAAATGGACTCTCTCAAGCTGGCTATATGGTTTCTTGTGGCACAGAAAATTCAACCAGGCCAAAGAGGGAGATCCAGGGGCTTTTTGAGCTGGTTGGTCCCACCAGGCTCAAGAGGAGAAGACTCCTTGCAGATATCCTCTGTCGTCGAAGTTTCAGGAGATTCGGACCTGCAGCAGGGTTTCACCAGGATGTCCAGTAGTTGCAGCAGTCGTCTTCCTTCAGCTCCTCGTTGGTTCTCTCGTTCCATGGGCGACTCTGCCTTCCAAATACCAGAGACCTGCTTTTAAGCAGTTTTCCCCCATGCGCACAGCCTGGCTGTCAATCACACAGCAGGGTGGCTGTCCTGGCAGGACGGTCACCTAGCCAATCAAACTAGAGTGCGACTTGGGTCTCCAAGGAGACGCTGTGCAGGGGGCCACAAACCCATCCCTCACATCCTGTCCACCCAGACACTCAGGCGCTAAGGAGGGCTTCTGTGCAGAAGCTTGCCAAAGGACGGCAAACAAAGGAACCAACCCTGGTTTGGCGCGCAGAGTAAAACACGAGCAAGACCTTTACAAAATGAAATAGCGAATAAACCCAACCAGAACCAAATACAATTAAAAGGAGTCCAGTGGATTAAAGTTTGAGGCTACCACCATAGCCTCTAACAGTACCAAGGCTATTTTCATAGCTCGCGGTAAAATAAAAATGGTAGACACTACTGCCACCAGCCAAATCTTAGAGAAAGGGAACAAAATAATGTTCCATGAGAAAGAGACAAAAAGGGATAACTATTAACCCTTACAGTACTCTATGGAAGATAGTTTGTACTGGGTCTGTAAATTTAAAAAGACTAGTAAAGTCAATGGCAACTTTACATGTTCCCAGAAAATGGAGTTTAACAGTGGGAAATCTAAAAAGAAAACCCAGTGTCACTACACTAAAGGTGCTGTGTGACACACAGTAAAAAAATGATGCCTAGGGAGTAGGTGAGGCTCCATAGTCCATGATCACCAAATGTATAACACATCAAAAACACATGTAAGAGTGGGAAAAAAGGCTCACAATCTTACCAGGTGAAAACAATAAATCCTAGAAATCCAGCAAAGGTAAGGAAAATTAGCCATTCTGGAGCATTCTCCCTAACACTCACAGTCCCAAAGGTGAACCAGGGTAGTAGTAAACACTATATGTATTCTACAATGTGCAGCCAAGCTTCTTTGGCACTAGCTGCATTCAGGCTGATACCAAAATATTTTGTAACAAACGGATCATATTGGCAGTGACCATCAAGTCTGTTATTTTTTTTCCCATTTTGTAGCACAGTGAGTGTCTGGAAGCGTGTAGTCACCTGTTTTGTTGTTTGATTTAACCTTGCCACCGCTCCCGCACCCCTACTTGTGTCCCCCTTGCCTCCGTCCCCCTCCCGCTTCCCTCTCCCTGGTGCTCGAGTTTCCTCCAGCCTCCCGACCCGCCCACTGCCTTCTGATTGGTGTTTCCTCTGTTTGGTACGAGTGTACCTACTTGCGTGACCACACCAGCTCCATTTCCCATCTTGAAGCACGGTGAGTGTCTGCAAGCGTGTAGTCACCTGTTTTGTTGTTTGATTTAACCTTGCCACTGGGCCCGCGCCCATACTTGTTTCCCCCTTTCCCCGTCCCCTCCCACTTCTCTCTTCCTGGTGCTCGCATTCCCTCCCTCCTCCCGACCCACCCACTTTCTTCTGATTGGTGTTTCATCTGTTTGGTACGAGTGTACCTGCTTGCGTGACTACACTGGCTCCATTTCCCATCTTGGAGCACGGTGAGTGTCTGCAAGCGTGTAGTCACCTGTTTTGTTGTTTGATTCAACCTTGCCACTGGGTCTGTGCCACTACCTGTGTCCCCCCTGCCTCCATCCCCCTCTGCCCGGCAGCCCATCGGCTAAGGACTTGACGCAAAGGACGGCCCCTACAGAGACAGCTCTGGGTCATATCTGCAGGTACCCGCAGGAGAAGCACAAAGCATCAATAAGTAAGAGTGGCAAGGGCGGGGAAAGAAGCAATTACTTCATGCCATACTACCCTACCACTCAACCCTAGAAGCTAAACTGTGGTAAACTCTCCCATCTGTGGTATAACTGCATTTGGAATGTCCACCTAATAGCATAGCTGTGGTATAACTGCATTTAGAAAGTGTGCTGAATAGCATATCTGTGTTGTAGTTAAATTTAGAAAGTCTGTCTAATAGCGTATCTGTGGCCTTGTTTGCATGTAGAAAGTCCGCCTAATTGCATTTCAGTGGTGTAGTTCCATTTAGAAAGTCCACCTAAGAACATATTTTAGGTGTAGTTGCGTTTGAAAGCCAGCGTAATTGCATATCTGTGGTCTAATTTGCATTTAGAAAGTCTGCCTAATAGCATATCTGTGGTGTAGTTGCATCTAGAAAGTGTGCCGAATAACATATCTGTAGTGTAATTGCATTTAGAGAGTCTGCCTAATAGCATATCTGTGGTCTAGTTTGCACTTAAAAAGTCCACCTAATATCATATATGTGGTGTAGTTGCATCTAGAAAGTGTGCCAAATAGCACATCTGTGGTGTTTTTGCATTTGGAAAGTGTGCCGAATAACATATCTGTAATGTAATTGCATTTAGAAAGTCTGTCCTAATAGCATATCTGTGGTCTAGTTTGAATTTAGAATGTCCACCTAATTGCATATCTGTGGTCTAGTTTGCATTTAGAATGTCCACCTAATAGCATATCTGTGGTGTATTTTTTAGTTTTAGTGTAGTTGCATTTGAAAGTGCCCAATAGCATATCTATGGTTTAACTGCATTTAGAAAGTCCACCTAATAGCATATCTGTAGTGTAGTTGTATTTAGAAAGTGTGCCTAATACCATATCTGTGGTCTAGTCGATTTAGAAAGTCTGCATAATAGCATATCTATGGTCTAGTTGCATGCATAAAATCTGCCTAACAACATATCTGTGATGTAGTTGCATCTTGAAAGTCCACCTAATAAATAACCGTCACCTAGTAGAATACAGAAACTCCACTCAATAGCATATTAGTGTCTAGTTGCATTTAGAAAGTCTGACTAATAGCATATCTGTGTCTAGTTGCATTTAGAATGTCTGCCTAGTATCTCATCAGCGATTTAATTGCATTTAGAAAGTCTGCCTAATAGCATATCAATGGTCTAGTCGCATTTAGAAAATCTGCCTAAAAGCACATCAGTGGTTTAGTTGCATTTAGAAAGTCTGCTCAATAGCATACCCGTGGTCTAGTTCCATTTAGAAACCCTGCTAATAGCACATCGTTGGTTTAGTTGCACTCAGAAAATCTGCCTAATAGCATATCCGTGGTTTAGTTCCATTTAAAATGTCTGCCTAATTGAATATCCATGGTTTAGTTGCATTTAGTAAATCAGACTATTACCTTATCTGTGGTCTAGTTACAGTCTGAAAGTCTAAATAGAAACTCTGATATAGTTGTACTTAGAAACAGTGACTAATCTCACCCTGTGGTATAGTTTTACCTAGAAACTGTGAATAATATAACCCTGTGGTATAGGTGAATTGAGAAACTGTGAATAATCTCACCCTATAGTATAGTTAAATCTTAAAACTGTGATTAATCTCACCCTATAGTACAGCCGAATTTTGAATATGTGGATAAATCACCCTGTGGTTTAGTTAAAGTTAGCAACTGTGAATAATCTCACCTGATGGTATAGTTGAATTTACAAAGTGCGAATTATCGCAGTGGTACAGCGGTAGTATAGTTAATCATAACTAACTTCCGGTGGTATAGATGAAGTGGGAAGGTGTGAATCGAAATCATCCAACCCCAACTATAACACAGCTCTAACTAACTCAAACCATGAGTACTCCCAAACCACCAAGGTCTGCTGAAAATGACCCCCTCGTGCCCACATCCCTTCCCGCCCGCCATACCTCCCACCCCACGCTGCCTCAAACCATCATGCCCTCCACCACATCCCCTACCCATCACCTATCCAAACACCAAGCCAGAGGGGCACAATGGTGAGCCAACCACCCTAAGACCACTCCTCCTCCCATGCCCTCCTCCCACCCCCCTACTATCATCATACCCACTGCCCCCACTTCCCTGACTAATGCCCAGTCTAACCTCCCAAGCACACCTTTCACCGCTAGCATCCACCCGCCATTCCCCTCATCAACTCCCACCATCTCCCCCCCCCAACTCCACTCCTTCCCCTCCCTAAAAATTGAATGCCTCGCCCTGGCAAGAACAGTAGCCGCATCCCTTTCCCCCTCTGACCCCCCTACCCTCTCTCATACACCAACCACAACAAAAACACTGAAGAGAAAACATACTTGGTCTCCCTCAATCTCTCATCACTCATCGCCACTCCTGTCTCGACCCACCTCCTCATCCTCCCAATCTCAATCATCACCACCCACCCCCCTGCCTCACCCTACCTGAAAACCCTCTCCCTCGAATTCTCACCGACCACAACTGAAACTCCTAACCCCCCACACTCCACCATCAAATCCTCTGTCCCAAATCCAATCAACCCATCACACCAGTCTAACCCCTCCCCCCAAACCCACCAACTCAACTGCCCGCCTACTCTTCCCATCGACCACCAAGCATCCACCCCCTCTAACTCCTCTCTTTCCACCCTCTGCCCACCCAACCCCAACCTCCGCAACTCCCTCATCATCCTCCTGTACCAAAGTAAATTGCATACTTTTTAATGCCTGATCTGTAGCAAAAATCAGACACAGTATCTTTGATCTCCTCGCCTTTGACAAACCGGACCTGGACTTTATCACGGAAACCTGGTTCTCTGACGACTTCTCCCCTATCGCAAATGAAGCCTTCCCCGAGACTACTCCCTCATCCCACTGAACTGTCCCTCTAGAGGAGGAGGAATAGCAATCGCCTTCAAGTCTCACTTCTATGCCTCAATCATCGACAACCAGCCTTCCATTCCTTCCTGCGAATCACTCCTCGTAAAACTATCCCTCCCCCCTTCGTTCTCCCACAGCTTCCTAATAATCTACAGAACCCCTGGCTATGATGGACAATTCTTAAACAACCCCTGTGACTCTATTGCCACCCTACAACTAAACCATCCCACCCTCACCCTTCTAGGAGACTTCAACATATGGCTTGACATCCCCACCAACCCTATGACCCACTCTCTGGTTGACAGCCTAGACGCGATTAACCTCCATACCCACATAAACGGGCCGACTCACTATAAAGGACACACACATGCTGCCATCTTCAGCTCCCACAACCTGATTCCTCTAAACCCCCCCCCACCCTTATTATCTGGTCCAATCACTTCATTGTCTCTTTCATCATTCACTCAACCAACCCGCTCCCATTACCTGAACCAGAACCTCCAAATCTTCACAAATGCTGGAAGAAACTAAAAATACTTCCCGACCAAGCCGATGCACTCCTTCAGTCTCCTCCCCCTACCCACCTACCAAACAAACCCCTAACCTCCGACGCCTTTGACTCATGGCTCAACAGCTCACTAATCCCTCTCACCCCCTCTTGCAAACCATCAGCTCGCCATGGCCTATTTCCTAGATGGTTCACACCAGAACTGAAGACCACCAAACAGCTATATAAATCCCTAGAATACAAATGGCGGAAAGACAAAACAGCCCTGAGCAGATCCTCCTTGGCCCGGCACCATCACCTTTACAAAGCCGAAATCCAGAAAGCTAAAAAAGCCCTTTACAACTCCTGAATCCTAAACTGTAAAAACCCCAGCAAAGAACTTCACAAAATCATCGCGGAATTCACCAATCCATCATGTACCACCACCCTTCCCACCCTCTCACAACCACTGTGCGACTCACTCTCTCTACACTTTTACACCACAGCTCTCGAAAGAACAAACTCTCTAACCAACAAACTTGCTCTCTTACACCCACCACGCAATCCACCCATCCTACCTGCCATCCCACCGCCTGCGACTGCTACACAACTGACTTTCGATTCCTTCACTCCAATTTCAACTGACCAATTTCTCAAACTTCTCTCGGCCCGCAAACTATCCAGCTCCCCGCTCGACCCCTGCCCAGCCACAACCCTCAAAGAAATGTTCGCATCTACCTTTGCAAGAGAACATGCAAGAACCATTATAAAAGAATCCCTCTCCTCGGGAATGTTTCCCGACGCGTTCAAAACTGCTCATGCCAAACCTCTTCTAAAAAAACCTTCCCTCAACCCTCTCAAGCCCAAAAACTACCGCCCCATCTCAAACACCAAGTTCCTCGCCAAACTCATTGACCAAACCGCCTACTCCCAACTAAATTCCTTTGTCGAAGCCAACAATCTCCTAGACCTCGTGCAATCAGGCTTCAGAGCCCGACACAGAACCGAAACCATCCTAACCTCAATCTGGGATGACCTTAAAAACACTGCTGATTCTGCGGGATGCGACTCACTAATCCTTTTTGACCTATCCGCCGCCTTCGACACAATCAACCACTCAATCCTCCTTGACCACCCCCACTCCCTGGGAATCCGTGGAAATGCTCTCAAATGGATAGCATCCTTCCTTGACAAAAGGAACCAAATAACCCTACTCTAAACCTATGCTTCCCATGCCCGCCAGTCAACACTGGAGTTCCACAAGGAGCATGCCTATCAGCCCTCCTCTTTAACCTCTATATGTCCACCCTCCCACGAATAATCTGCTCGCACACTATCCAGTGCCATAACTATGCCGATGACACACAACTAATCCTAAAACTCCTGAATTCAGAACCCAACGGCCAACCTGACCTTGCTTCCTGCCTCTTCGACATAGATCACTGGATGACCACAAACCACCTCTTGCTAAACCCCTCCAAAACTGAAATCATGGTATGTGGCAACACCAAGCTTCTTCTGCACCCGCTACCCTAGCCATCTGCCATGGGCAATTCCCCGGCACCCTCAAATTCAGTAAACATCCTTGGATGCACCCTAGATTCAGACCTAACCCTCTCGCTCCAAGTCAACAATGTCTACAAGTCCTGCCACTACCACCTTAAAACTCTTAGGCGCATTTTTCCATACCTCTCCTTTCCCAACAGACTCTCTGCAATCCAATCAATTGTTATGTCAAGACTGGACTATGCTAACCCCCTCTACCTCAGAATGCACGCGCACCAACTACAAAGAGCACAAAACGCTGCAGCCAAACTGCTATTAGCACTTGGCCCTAGAGATCACATCTCCCCAGCCCTCAAAACTCTGCACTGGCTTCCCGTTGCCCGAAGGGTGACCTTCAAAACCTTATGCATCTCTCACCGAGCAATGCATAAAACCGGACCTCAATATCTTCAAGACAAACTAAAACACTACCATCCTCCACACACTCTAAGGTTAAGCTCTGCCAGCCTCCTAGTCATACCAAAAACCAACTCAGTCAGGTTAGGTTGATCAACATTCTCAGCCCTGGCCCCCACTCTGTGGAACGCACTTCCACCCCACACCCGACTCACCGAGGACCTCATGTCTTTCCGCAAATTACTGAAAACATGGCTCTTCCCCTAAAATCGACTCTTAACTCAAACTGGATAATAGCAATCAATGACATTAGCCCAAAGCTGCTTTATCATAAATAACAATGCAACACCATTATCCAAGTGAGAAATCGCAAACTAATAGCCACCAATGTAAATTAAAACAGATAAACTGAATAGAACGTGTGAAGTGGATGATATTAGTAAAGTGGATGAAAGGAATAAACTGGATGAAAGCAGTGAAGTGGATGAAATTAAGGAAATGGATGAAACCAATGAATTGGAAGTAGGAATGAAGTGGACGAGAGGAATACAGTGGACAAGAGGATGGAAAGGATGAATACATGATACAAATGGTGTGCACGGAGTAGATAGAGTACATGGAACGGATAGATGGCATGGAATGACAGAGTGCATGGAATGAACGGAACAAATGGAATTGATGAATCAAGTGTGTGACATGGATCGAGTTTATGGGATGGATGGAGTGCATGGGACGGATAACTGCATGGGACGGATAAGTGCATGGGACAGATGGACTGAATGGGACGGATGGAGTGCGTGCGACAGACGGAGTGCGTGGGATGGATGGAGTGCATGGGGCAGATGGAGTGCGTGGGATGGATGGAGTGCATGGGACGGATGGAGTGCGTGGGACGGATGAGTGCATGGGATGGACAGAGTGCGTGGGTGGACGGAGTGCGTGGAGTGGACGGAGTGCATGGAGCTGACGAAAAGCATGGAGTGGACAAAGAGCGTGGAGCGGATGAATAGCGTGGAGCGGATGTAGAGTGTGGAGCGGATGAAGAGTGTGGAGCGGAGGAATGCATGGAACTGATTGAACGCATGGAGTGCATAGATCTGAGAGAGTATATACGATAGATGGAATACTTGGAACAGTTAGGGGGCATATAATGGACATTGTACAAGAATGGTTGGAGTCCATGGAATGGTTGAAGTGCAAGGAACGGTTGAAGTGCATGGAACGGCTGGAGTGAATAACACGGCTGGAGTGCATGGGACGTTTGAAGTGCATGGAACGGCTGGAGTGCATGGAACGGCTGGAGTGCATGGAATGTTTTGGAGTGCATGGAACGTTTGGAGTGCATGGAACATTTGGAGTGCATGGAACGTTTGGAGTGCATGGAACGCATGGAGCATGAAGGCGCTCAATCTCAAGCACCTACTGAAAACCACCATATCACACCACCACGCTTAGTCTCTTCTATACACCACCACTCAACTAGAACACAGCGATACTATGACACATTCGGTATAGCTGTTCTCATACCAACACCTGCCACATACTGCCCATCATGCTAACTAAACACAGCTGGCTGCACTCCCGCCAGCCTAGGCGTTCTCCTCAGGCCTAATGCAGCCAGAATCAGTCTGGTATCAACTTGCCAGAACGAACACATACTCCTGATCTCCCAACCACCACACCTATCGCTAAGAAGCAGCTATCATACGAGTGCCACACGTGCTGCACACATATCCAGTGCACACACACTTTTTGACACTCTCTCTCTCTACTGACCTGAACTACGGTTTCCGAGGGCGTTCAACCTACCAGCGCCTTGAGATCATACCAATGGTACATAAGGTGCTATATAAATGCAAAGCAACATAACATAACATAACATGGTGCATGGACCTCTTAAATATGGCAAGACAACATCTTCCAATGGTTTAGGTAGTAGTCAAGGCAGTTGTGAAATAATGGCTTCTGCTGGTTCGAGTCAGCATTTGCAGTGGTCATTTCAACGGCTTCCAGTAGGTTGATTCCATGCTCTAATCATTTGCTGCTAAGAAGGTCGATTGTGCAGTCAGGTTGCTGTGGTCAGTCTGTGGGAAAAAGCTGAGCAGACGTCTGTTTGGCCCAAAACAAAGTGAATAATTCAATGATTAGTTGTGTGGCAAAGGCAGCATCACAGCTCCTGTAGTTGTTCCATGTCATTGAGCATGGTCGATCCAACTGAAAAATGTCACGATGCATGGAAACAGGATTTCATGCTCATTACGAATTGCTGGATTGCTGAAAGTTCCAAAGCAGGAGCTCCAGGATAGACGAGTCCTTGTGTTCCACATTCACACTCCAGGGTGCTCGGGGGATACCTACAGGACATCTGTCACCTCCAGTAAACAGGGTTAGACTTTGTAAGAGACTAAAGATGAATCAAAAAATATAAAGGTACATTTCACAGGGGGGAGGTCCAAAGCAGGCGTGCTGTAAGAGGTTCAATTCAGGTTGTTGTAAAATGTGACTTTTGCCTTTTGACATCACCCAGACAATCTTGTGTGGAGGAAATGGAGACACAGGGAAAAGGGTGAACGCCCTGACAGAAATGAAGATGGTGGGGGACTTCTCTCCATCCAGCACTCTTTTGTGGCTACTCTAACACCACCCCTTCCCATGCCTGCTAACCTTAAAGTGACAGCCACCAGTGCATGGCACTATTCTGTGAGAGTTGCTTTGTTATTTCAGTGATGCCTTTAAAGAACTGGTTTCCAGGAGGCCTCCTATGGGTAGACGTTTACTCTTCGGACAGGAGCTGCTCTTCCCGCATGGGCATCAAAGGGGCAGAATCCTGGCCATTGTTATACTGAATAGAAGTGCAGGCACTCATACCAGACACCAATACACATCAGTTCTGTCATACCTGCCGTGCTAAAAGAGCTGACACCAGTGTGATAGCAAGTTGCTTTGGTTGTATAATAACATGCTTTTAGCAGTCGCCAGTCTGCAACCAGGCATTGCTTACATTTGCAAATATGTGTGCCACTAGACTGATTAAGGTATACAGTCATTATAATGTAGATCAAAGGTGTAGAAGATTAAAAAGCCATGGTTGCATGCAGGAATGGTGTGCTCCAACAGCTGTCAGAAATGACCATTTTAATCTGCCCTTTGCAAAGGCATATGTGTGCATTTTGGCATAGAGAATTTTTCAAAGTGGGGTCTGATTACAAGCAGAATTATCCTCTGCATTTTAAGTAATGTAAAAACAAAGCTTGGACTATTCCACTCTGACCAGAAGGCAGTCTGTAACAGGAGAGGTCCTATTTGATACCAGCACCAAAGGAATTATTTCATTGCCAAGCTGCCTGGAACATGGTTCAATGAAGGTGAAGGGCCTTGAGTGCACTCCACTTAAGGGTGACAAGTGCTACTTGATTTGTTGTGTCCACAACAATTGTGGGAAATATCCTGTCTACTGTGCATCATTGTTGGGTTCTCACATCACCTATCATGTCTGCCCGCTCAATACCTGACTCATGTTATTATACATGGCCTGATCCATCTACATTAGAAATTAATGTCATGATCATTGCAGTCGATATGTTGGAAGCCAAGAAGTATGACATGGGGGGCCAAAAGATACCACTATTGCTACCAGAACAGGGGCACTACACACACAAACCTGGGACCATTTCGAGGAGTGCTTCTCATCCTGAAATGAAAAGAAGTGTACCAGCTATGGGGTATACCAGGCAGAACGAAACAGGAAAGACTTAAGATGCTAGACCATTACAAGAGATGGTTCATCATTGAATGTCTAAGAGGAACTGCACTACAATAAATATGCTCAATGAGTGGTAGGTGTCCTGTGCCACACCCAAAATAAGTCAGGAATATGCCATTGAAGGACCATTTGGCTGCACAGAACAAGGACCAGACCTGATGGCAATGCTACAAAGCTGGACCCAGGGGAAAAGCTGTCTGAGTATGTGGTCCAAATAAAGACGCTCCTGCTACTAGTTCACCATAGTAACAGAATTGAGACCGACAATCTGAAGCATTGCCGGATGAAGCAAATCCTCCATGGTGCTAAAGCTGCTGCAATTCTGTTCTTTCAACTTTTCTTTCGAGGTGAGCTCAAAAATACACTGAGTTCAACTATACACTTGACTGAAAGGAGTTCCTAAAGGCCATCTGCTCTTTGGAAGATGAAATGGAATAGGTCAGTGTGCAATAACACCCTGCTCAGAGGAGCACATTGAATCCTTACCCACCTGAAGAAAACGGGAGACCTGTTTAATAAATAAATAAATTTGGTAGGAAGTTTCAGGTCAAGTTACCTCTCCATGACATTAACCAGTGTAACATGAAATTAGGCAGTGGCACTTCTCCACAATTGAAATAATGGGAATGCCAACCCTACTCGATAGCTCAAAAGAAACAGAGTTCCTCCATGCTCACTTGCACCACTTCCAACATGGTGGTTCTGTCACAGATGTGAGTGAGAAATCTATTTCCCATGGCTCTGCAAGGGAGATCCAGATTCCAAGAAGGTTGGTTGCCCCATTCCACAAAGTAATCCCCAGCCATTTCCCTGTCATGAAATGTCAAAGAAGTCCTAGAGGAGAAGCAGCCAGAACCTCTGAATCACATGTAGACCCCAGGAATACTGACACCATACATCCAAACAAAACCAATGTTCTGTGAGTCAAATCTACAAAGCCACAGATGACGTTACAAGCAAGACAAAAACAAGCCCATAATCATCAGGTCTGTGTGCTCTGTAGAAACACACCCCATAACCATTGAAGTATGCATGTATGTTTTGGAGAGATTTAGGTGGCTCGCCCAAGCTGATATGGAGGATGTCAGATGCCGCGTGGAGGAGCAGATGCAGGCTGCAATCATCCAGGAATATCACAGCCTTTGCGCCTCTCACATTATGGTGGCAAGGAGAAAAACAACTTGAAGCGGTGCATTGACTTCTTCAGACTGAATAGTCTGAACATCCCTATCCAGTAAACCACCCTCTGAGTTGATGAGGTGGAGGACATTGTCAAAAGAATGTTGTTATTTACTGAGATAGATGTGAGGAGCTGCTATTTTCAGATCCCGATAAGCAACAACGATGGTGAGAAAACTGTCTTGGTCTGCCTATCAGGGTTCTATAAATTCATCAAAAGGCCAGAAGACATATCCAGAGCCCCAGACATGTTGCAACCGCTAAAACATGTCTGAATCTAGCCTGCTGGAGGTCCTGTTGTACCTTTAAGATTCCATACTATTTGTAAAGATACTGCAAGAGCATAACCAGAGCCTCAGGAAGATCGTGGGCTGACTCTGCCACCAGGTCGTAAAGGTTTTTTTTTTCTGGAGGAGTGCTACTTCTGAAAATCCTGCATACAGAACATTTGCCATTTTAATGCATCAGAAGGAGTGAATCTGGATCCTGTGGCTATGGCAGCTCTGCACACATGGTGCCATCCACAGGGCATTGTGAGATGCTCTCATTAGAACAGAAAATGTGTGCCTGCGTCTGCAGAAGAAGTGGCCTGTGCTGAGGACCACTTGCTGGCATGCCATCGCTTGCAAGAGCCTTTTGGTGGGCACTGGATGCTTGTGCACAGCCAAACCTTTGCAGACTTAATCAAGATATGCATTGATGCGCAGGTATACTGACCACCAGCTGCCCTACATATTCCACATGGATGCATATCTGTATGGTTTCGAAGTGTCATGAGGCCTGTCCCCCTTATCAGTTGCCACCTGAATATATGAAAGAATACATTTCCAGTGCATATGGTGGAGCCCATGGCATTCAAGTTAGAAGTAACTGAAAATTGGCCATGACTACCAGTACAGGGTGAAGTTTACTATGTGGATTAACATAAATCATTTACATACATGCTCAGATCTGTCAAGTTGGATGCACCTTTTCTGCATAAAATATGCACCTGAGGTACCACCCACGTGTAAGCAAAACTAATGCCAAATAATTGTCCCACTGTCATCAACACCCTGGAGCAGGAGACATCACAGGCAAGAGTACTTTTCCAGCAGCAATTGTGTGGACATTTTGCCTTGTTGAAGAGCCCATAACTTCTGATCAAGCTTTAATGTTTAATTTTCTCAGAAGGACGGCTGCTTGGGTTTCTTTGGGCTTTACCTAGATTACCAATCTGATCATGCCAGAGTGCTTAAGACTGACCACAGTAAACTACATCAAGCCCAGCTAGTGAAGCCCAGCATAACTGCTGTTTTGAAGGCCAATGAGAATGGAGCATAGGGACCACCCTTACCCCCAAGACAATGGTGGAAATCATACATTTGCAAAGGTGTGGAATATTCTGGTTATCACAGGGTCATCCTGATTATGAAGAGCCAGAATCATGACTAAGCATTAAGTACCCAGTTACTCTGTTGATAAAAATGATATGCAACCCTCCATACGCTGCCCAAGCTGCAGGGATATCTTTGCATCATGTCAAGTCATTGTCCTTGTGATTTATACCATGCAACACTGTGGAGGATCTTAACGAGGGAGGAGTGAGTAAGGTTAGTGGAAAATGAGGAGCAATGTAAGATAGCTGCATCCAAGTCTATTTCTTTGTGTCCTTGTTTGAAGAAATAGAGACACTTTTGCCAGAAGCCGTGTGTGCTGATTAATTGTCTGGGACTGTGTTATAGCAAAAAACATAGGGTAGACCAGTGGATAGAGGATGACAAAACTAACTAGATCGACTAGCATAATATATTACACAAATGTTATTATTAAATCCAAAACAAAAAATAATCATACATTGTATGTAACACCATACTCGTATATAAAAATAAAATGACTCAATATTCATAATCACAGTTTTACACAATTAGGCTCACACTCGAACACTCTCTGTCACTCATTCATACACATACTCATAAAACAGCAAAGGCTTACTATCTTAAAGTGTAAATACAGCTTGACATTACTAACAATCACTCACCTGACTGCCATTAAACTTCCCCACACGGATAAAAGGTGGAGCATGAGAGCACACTCTGAGCGAGGCAAAGCACACAAAGGTACAGTAGTTTTTAGTGAGCAGATGAACGAGGGGAGAAAGTCAGCAAACCATGGAAGGTTCATAAGCATGGAAGCACCCTTGACCATTTTCCTAAGACGCTGTTACTTACAAGAATCCTTCCAGGCAGAGAGTGTAAGGCTGGGAAACCAGACTGAAGAATCCTACATTGTGTGTCGGAGTTACAGAGGGCCCTCCGGCGACTCAGGTGAACAGCAGGCACTGGGGTATCATCCATGGCTCCAAGAACGAAGAAGCAACAAAGAGATCAACACTTCCAGTGAGTTGGGGAGACCGATACAAGACCGGTCTGTGTTGAAGTCAAGGTTGCAAGCTGCAGGGGGCATGGCCAGCCAGCCATGGAGTAGGACATGCTCCGATGCGGCTGCTCCGATAGATCTGACATTGATCCTAATAATAACACACATACGGTCCGAAAACTGCTGAAAATATAAGGGAAGGCATCGGAAGCAGCACTCTACCAAAGGTGCAAAGGACTGTTCATGTTGAGCGGCGATGACCAAACTATGAGCATTGCAGGAGTCGCCTGATGGAACACGGAGTCTCGCAAAATGGCGGCGGACAAATGCGTCGGGTTCGGAAAACACCCTGATCGCCTGAACGACTGAATCCAGCAATCCGCTGTGACTGAGGGGCTCACTTCGTGGGATGGTTGGTGGCGCACGTTTGGCCTGTGGAAACAGCTCCAAGAGACGTGCTGTGTTGTGCGATGAGCCCGGGAGAAGAGGAGCCCGAGATACATTGTTGCTGGTGGCCGCCGAAGCTCGTGTCGGCTGGGGTGCCCAGCGGAGCATTGAAATAACAGTGATACACTAGGAGCGTGTTACACTGTATACCTGGACTTGGAGAGGTCATCTGCCTCGCTCGCGGTAACATATCGCCTGGAGGAAGCCGACCGCGATGATGCCCGGCCGTGCCGAGGCAGGCCCAGCTGCAAGAGATTGAGGGGCACCGAAGCGTGAGCGGGGCCCCCTAGTGAAGCAGAGATCAGCTGCGAAAGCTGCGCGGGGCCTCGGTTAGAAAATGTTGGGCGCCGTACGCCTGAGCTTTTAATGTTGCAGACCCAGGAGTGGAAGGCAGAGACATTAACAGTGCACTGGACTGATTGTAGAGCCTGAAGGAAGGAGTTGGAAAAGGTGTGCGTGACACGGTGGGCGGCGAACATTGTGGAGAGATCGAAGAAAGTGGCCTCTGGAGTGTGGTTTGAGGCTGCCGTGCGGGTGCAAGCAATGATCACCGTGCCTTTTTTTTTTTTTTTTAAACGAACGGAGATGCAGCATTGAGGCCTGGAGGCATGTGCAGAGGCTGAATATTGGCACACAACGCTGTGTGAGCCACAAGGTGAGGAACAGCACTGTGAGACACAAGCTGTGAAGTGAGCACAGGCCACGGTAAAAGTTGGAACTACGCAAGCCATAAGTGGCTGGGCACAGTGAGCGCATAGCCGCACAGGGCCCCGGGGACCGGATGAGCAAAAAATAGTGCTCCCTAGCATGCAACGACACAAACTGTATCGTGCAGAGACATAGTCTGTTTGTGCATGAGCCCAGTGAGCATAATCTCACGCAGTGCCTCTATGGACAATCGACCTAGACCTGTGATGGCACTCTGAAATCGTACCACAGCAGCGCAACGAGACTGCTATAGCGGAGACTGAACAACCTGGAAAGGCAACTAAACCAGCAGGATGTCCGTGCGGGGGGCCGTGGGCAAGAACAAAAATAAACAACCTACCATGGAAACTTTCGCTAGGGCACAGCTATCCCCAGCGACCACTGTGCCTCAAGGAGTGCCAGCAACAGCAGAGAGTACTGTAGCCACGGAGAACCATCAGATTCTAGCAGCTATCACAGAGCTGAGGGACTCATGGGGAGCAGCGATGGCGGATCTACGCACTGCACTGGAAGTCAAGATAGATGCAGTAGGCATTGACGTCGCCTTGCTATGACAAGATGTAAGGACATTATCGGAGAGAACGAGCAGCCTGGAAAGTGCAGTGAAAACTAACTCAGAAACCGGCGCAGACAACGCAAAGGAGGTTCACATATTGAAACAGCAGGTCGTTAACCTGGAAAATCGTGCAGAAGAGGCAGAAGGGAGAGCAAGAAGGAACAACATTTGCGTGGTCGGCCTTCCAGAGGTAGAGGAAGGCCAAGACCCCACAGACTATATCGAAAATTTACTCTTGCAAGAAATAGGGGCTGAAAAACTCTCGCAAGGATTTGCAGTGGAGCGTGCGCATAGAGCCCACATGAGAAGACCGAAGCCGGGGACACCCCCCCGGCCAATAATTGCGAAGATATTTAACTATAGGGATCGCGAGAAGATTTTGGAATACTTCCGCAAAGGGGGAACCATTGACAGGGCTTCGTGCACCGTCATGGCATATCCAGATTACACAATGCTGGTCCAGAGGCAGCGGTACAGCTATGTGGCGATCAAAAGACGGCTACGCGCGGCGGGGATCAAATATATGCTGCTGTATCCTGCAAAGTTGAAAGTGATACATAAGAGCAAGATGTTTTTTTTTCCACACTCCCGAAGAAGCGACGACATGGCTAGATCTTCAGGGTTGTCTGGAACAGGAGGCGGAACAAGCTCGAGAGTAATACGATAAGTGGCCGGGACATTGCATGTAGGGTGATATGCTGCATAGTGGGTACTCCAATGGAAATGAAGGTGATGCTTATGTTTGAGGGGTATCACTGGGTACAGGTGACATTTAGAGCAGATACCATGGATCTTGGCGAACTTAAGGACTTGAATATAGTAATGTGCATAGATGTGCCAATTGTACAGTTAAGTGTGTTGAGTTTATAGCGAATAGGAGCGGCAGGACGCGAGTACCCTACCCCCCTTTACTAGTTTTAGTGGGCTAGCCATTAGGGCGGCCTTACCCTGCGGAGCATCGAGTACAGGCGGAAGCCAGAAAGTGCTAGATGCGGGGGTGCCTGAGATCCAGGGATGGAGCTGGGCAACAGTTGGGGAGGGGGTTGTTGGGGCTGGGAGGGAAAGTGGGGGGCGGGAGGTGCGGGGTATTAGGTGTGTTTGGGAAGAGACGGGCGTGGGAAACAGAGGAGGGATGAGTGTTTGGGGTGTGTGTAGTTAAGGGAAGTTTGCACTGGGGTACGAGCCTATATAGACGAGAACAGAAACGAGGAGTGGTTTGCACGGCTGGGGTGGGGACAGAAGCCATAACAAGCCATGGGGGACCTTAAGATAGTTACGTGGAATGTCAGGGGTCTAAACAGTTATTTGAAGAGAAATAAGGTTATGCTCTACCTGCGAAGACAAAATATAGACATTGCGCTATTACAAGAGACTCATTTGACGAAAGAGAGACTGGGTATGATTATGAGGAAATGGAAAGGAGTGGTGGTGGGCTCAACATACTCAGCTTATGCTAGAGGGGTCCTTATCTGGGTGGCACCGCATGTCCCCTTTCATGTGTTACAGGAAACTGCTGAAGCAGACGGGAGAATGGTTATACTCAGGGGATTGGTAGAGAACAGGGAGATAAGTATAGTCAACACATACGCACCAGATCAGAATACAGCGACGTATTTCAGAACCCTGAGTGCCAATCTTGGCATGTGCATGGGAAGTGCGATAATCTGGGGTGGTGATTTTAACTGTGTACTAGACCCCAGGGTAGACAGATCAGATCAAAAGTCAGCACGTGTGCTACAAATGCTGCTAGATGACTTTGGCCTGGCAGATGTATGGAGAATGAAGCACCCCCAAGAAAAACAGTACTCTCACTATTCGTCCCCACAACAGCTGTCTACTAGACTGGACTATGTCTTTACTACGTCAGACATAATGGTGGAAATGGTGCAGGCGGATTATAAAGCGAGAGTCCTGTGGGACAACTCGCCCTTGGTTGTCGGCTGGCAATACCGCCTTCCAAGAGCAAGGATCCCAAGGTGGCACCTCCGAGCGGAGGCGCTTAAAGATCCTGTGTTCAAAGAAGATATAAGGGAGGAGATCATAAATTATTTTGAGGAGAATACGAGTAGTGTGGATTCAGCGTGCACATTATGGGAGGCCTTTAAAGTGGTGTTGAGAGGCATAGCCATAGCAAAGTCTAAAAGTTTGCAAGACGGTATCCTGACTGACTTGCATGCAGCCGAAAGGGAGTTGGAACAAGCGCAAAGGGAGTCTGGAGATACCGGGTCGAATGCGGAGCTGATACTTCAATTACAACAGACGTGTGGAGAACATTGGGATAGGCTGTGTAAACTGAATTATAGGAAATACATAGAGAGGCAGCACGCGGTTGGTGATAAAACGGGACGGCTTCTGGCGTGTTTATATAAGAGTGAAATCCCCAGACCCACCATTAGGACAATAACAAGGGACGATGGCAGTGTAGATAGTTAATCAGGAATTCGCCACCTACTACAGGGAACTGTATGGGGACGTGGAGGAGAATAGTCAAGAAAGGATAAAATAAACACTCGAAGATATAGGCCTGCTCAAGATAAGTGCTGAAGAGAGGGAGGAGTTGGATGCACCAATCACTTTAGAGGAGCTAGAAGCGGTGGTGAGACAATTGCCTACCAGTAAGACCCCAGGGGCGGACGGGCTTCCGAGTGAGTTTTATAAAGCATACATAGCAGAAGTGCTCCCTCCGATGCTGAATATGCTAAATGAGGCATTTGAGACGGGACAGCTGCCAGAGTCTCTCAGGGAAGCAGTTATAATTCTCCTTCCTAAACCAAATAAGCCTGGACACAGCTGTGGCTCCTACAGACCACTATCAATGCTGAATCAAGACAGCAAGATACTAACAGCTGTTTTGGCAAGCAGACAGCGAAGAGTCATAGACAAACTCATACACCCTGATCAGACGGGGTATGTTCCTAATAGGAACATAACTCATAATCACAGGCGACTCCACCGAGTCATCGAATGGGCGGGTGAGAACGAGGGTGACATGGCAGTGGTGTCCTTGGACGCGGTAAAGGCTTTTGACTCTGTCAAGTGGCCATGGCTGTGGCGGCTCTGGCGGAATATGGGATGGGGCCTAGATACATAAGATGGGCAAAGATGTTATACAGTGCGCCGCTAGCCAGAGTTAAGACGGGAGCTGTTATTTCAGAGAGATGGTCGGCTAGGCAGAGGTACTAGACAGGGATGCCCATGGTCCCCTATGTCATACATATTGGCTTTGGAGCCTTTGGCTATATATCTCAGACAACAGTATGATACCATAGGCATCGATGTGGGAGGGGAGCGACACTTGATCTCCTTGTATGCAGACGATTTGCTATTGTACCTGAGGCACCCGGAAGAGAACCTCCAGTATATCTTGGAGGTTATGGGTCGGTATGCGGGGCTGTCTGGAATAGCTGTGAATCCTCAGAAGTCTGTACTGTTCCCGTTAGGTAGCTATAAGGGACTCCCTGTAGAGCAGCTGCCGGTGCTGCAAGCCCCTTGGGCTGTCGATACCTTTTGGTACCTCGGGATAGATGTGTATCATACGGTTGAACAAGAACATAAACACAACACAGAGGTAGCCGTAGGAAAAATTGAGAAAAGTATGCAATTTTGGGGGAGACTGCCGCTAGCAATGATGGGGCGTAGTGCAATGCTTAAGATGGTGGTCTTGCCCAGACTTCTGCATTATTTTGGAAACATTCCACACCTCATACCGGGGAAGTGTTTTGCCAAGTTTAATAGTATATGCAGGGACTTTTTGTGACAGGGCACCAGGTGCAGGGTGGCACTGTGGAAGTTGCAGAATTTTTACGAAAAAGGGGGGATACGGCTCCCCAACTATGAGGCCTACTATGTAGCGAGCCAATTGCAGTATGTTGCTAAATGGCTCTCGGATGAAGGAACCCCCGAATCCAGATTGTTCAGTGCAGACTGTGCCCCATTTTATTTAAAAGAAGTGATCTGGTTGTCCGACATAGAAATGCAGGGGCGCCCTAGAATGTTGATGCTTGGGTGGAGGATCTGGCGCCGAGCGTGCCGGATGATGGAAATCCCGGCTCTGTGCTCCCCGCAGATAACGCTGGTTGCACTGGCCAGGGGTGAGGTGCAGCTACGATGATTAGGAACCACTGGGAATCGGTGCGGTTGGCAACTGTGGGTGATGTCTGGCGGGAGGGAGCCATCATAAATTTCGAAGAGCTGGGCGAGGAAACAGGTCTACACGTAGGTCAATATATTACGTATCATAGACTGGTACGTGAAATTAAGAAAACTTGGCCCGAAACGATTCTTGAAGAAGAGCCGGATGGTACTGTGGACATGATATATGATATAACAGAGGGAGGGCACGAGATTTCAAGATTGTATGACATGCTGATGCTTAAGATTGGTAGAGAAACAACGCAACTAAGATTAGACTGGGAAACGGAGATGGGAGCCCTGATGGAAGACAGGATGTGGGAGTGTGCTTTGTGGTATCATCAAAAGGTGTCGAGAAACGCTAGGTTGAAACAAATGCAATTATATATTACGCATAGGGTGTACATGACACCCCTGAAGATATCAAGGTTTAAAAATGTAGGAAGACAAGCATGTCCCAAATGTGATGAAGAACAGGTCGACATGATACACATGTTTTGGTCCTGCCCGGTGGTTGGGCGTTTCTGGAGTGAGATAGTGACGAAACTTGCGGATAAAGGGGTCACATTGGTTGTAGAGTCAGCCTGGGCCTGCCTACTGGGGGGGTTCCCTAGATCACAAAAATTAAAGCATGTTAACAAATTGAAGGACTTGGCATATGTGTTGGCTAAGAGGAGGATCGCCATGGGTTGGAAGGCTTGTCATAAACCGCGGGTGGAGATATGGTGGAAGGAGTTACAAAGGTGGGCGGAAGCGGAGACCATGGTATAGCAGGAGTCCAGTAATATAGGAGGGGGAGAAGAGGTGGGAACCCTATTGGCTTGGAAATCACTGATAGCGGAACTGTTTGGAATGATGCCAGATTTGGCAGTTTCCAATGGAAAACAGACCTCACCACGCAGTGCGAATACAGAGTGAACAGACTTGATAGGCTCGTAAGGGGGGTGGGATTTGGGGAACAGAGATCAAATTGTATAATGCACAAAAGCGAAATTGTATTATTGAATCTTGCACTGTATATTTGGTCTGTATTGTTTTGTTGGTTGAAATATAATAAAGAAAATGTTAAAAAAAAGGTTGCAAGCTGCTACATTGTATAACGAGCGCGGGAACAAACATTGTTAAACATGTGTGATGAAAGACGTGAGTAAAGT
This sequence comes from Ambystoma mexicanum, assembly GCF_040938575.1. Classification (NCBI taxonomy): domain Eukaryota; kingdom Metazoa; phylum Chordata; class Amphibia; order Caudata; family Ambystomatidae; genus Ambystoma; species Ambystoma mexicanum. The sequence goes on along the minus strand of NC_090926.1, from coordinate 518,001,256 downwards.
TAAACTGCTGATGAATGTTTGAACTTGAGAAGGAAAGATACGGTACCATTGACAGAGTGATCCGGCACTGTGAATGTGCTCAATCCAAAAGTCTCTGTAAGGTATCCCACCAAGAGTGATGCCTATGTGTTGAAGTGTGTGTGCAAAGCTTGCAGGTGCCACAATGCCCCATGCTGAAAACATTGGGAAGGGGAGCCAACTTCTCAACCATCCAGACATATACTTTCTTGAATACTTTTCTTTTGCATACATTGTTATCTCACACCATTTGTATTTAGAAGTAAGGATTGACAATAGGTTTATTACTATAGACCTCTTTATTTTGATAGACTCCACTAGGACTGCGTTATTGTTATTACATGGTTGTCGCTTGCTCCCATCCTTAGATTTAGGTTTAGATAGGCATTCAACCGACCCATTTGAAGTTCAATAAACACCCATGAACTGTGATCACTTGTGTCTGTCTTCACTGTTTGATACCATGCCTAGAAGTGAGGGAAAGTGTCATGCCTGGCACTAACACTTGGAGGAGTTCCGGTGCATTTTGAAATATTAAACAGTAATTTCAGGACTTTTGCAGTAGTGTTTTCTCTTTCTGGTCCTTTCTGTAGTTTATTTCTGTCTTGTGTGTTTTGAAGCCATTTTTTATCCAACCCTTTTCTCTAAATATTGGTTGATTGTGTGATACCGTTTTTTGTCAGTTTCCCCCTATTAAAAGTACATGAATGCCTTTTGATCTTGAACCTTTCACTTTTTTCCCTCTTTATGGAAGTAAGAATGCCAAAAAGGTTCACATCCCAATTTGTAACCCTCCCAAAAAAACATTTTACACTTTCCACTCTTTATTGGGGCCTCATTACAAGTTGGGTGGTGTGGGTAAAATCTGGTGATATTACCATATACCACTTAATTACCACATCACCCAACTATACATTTGGTGGAAAATTGGAGGATTTACCTACAGCTATGAGCTGGAAGTAAATCTGCCAACTTTCTTCCCAATTTCAGTTGAAATTACCACAGCAGAATTACAGCTGCTCTTATTCCGCCAACATCCCCCACTGAGTCCAGTAGACTCAAATAAATGAGGACTAACCCTGTCTGCCACCAATCTGAAGGTAATACTGCCGGACCAAGTGGCGGTATCTGTAATGCCATTTGGTGGTATCTGGGAGGATTTACTGCCCAGATACCACCAAATTCATAACACGGGTACGTGTTTTGTATTGTATTTTAGTACTACTATTGTTTTAGTTGACATTTTAGTTGTAATTGAAGGATTATTTTGTTTATATTCTTGTTTGTAGACTTTTGCCACTTGAGGTTGTGCTGATTTTATGTGGTTCTCAGTGTACAAAATGTGCTGTCCTTGCATTGGCCTGCTCGCACCTACATCACATTCCTGAGGTGCTGATAGGAGAATGAGAAGAAGGTGCAGTGAGGAGGGAGAGTAGCATATTTTCTACTAGCAGAGTAAGATGATTCCCCCATGATTGATGAGGAAGCTGCAACCTGCCCCACTTTGTGAAACCCTTTTCATTCACCATGTCTGTGTGGAGAGAGCATATGAATGGGGTGACCCATGGCTGAGAATGCAGAGACTTAGGGGTGAAAGTATGCAGTGAGAAGTGAGAGGAGAGAGAGTCACATAGTACGGATTGGAACCTTCAGAAGGCAGTGTTGTAGGAAGAGGAATCGGGTGTGAAGGAGGAGAGGGATAACTCTAGGTCAGAGGGAAAGGGGAATGGTAGAAGGTTTAAATTTCCTTTTAGTAATAAGTGATGAGAAAAGGTCAGAGGGTGGAAAGGATGGGGATGGAAATAATAGAGTGATCATATAGGGATGGTATGACAGTAGTATTAGTGGCTGAGATAGAGGTGGAGATGAATAAGAGATCCAAAGAGTTGCCCCTTGTGTGGGTAGGTAGGGTATGGATAGAGTGGAGAGCGTGGCCACTAACAAAAGACTGATGTTCAGATTTCTGAGAAGTGGTTGGAGAAGGAAGGATGAAGACACCCAAGAGAATGAGGTGATGTTTAGTGGAAAGAGACTCAAGAAGTTGCCCAAGATCATACAATAATGCTCCAGTGGGGCAATAGAGGGAGATGATGTGAACCAAGTGAGGAAGAGCAATAGCAGAGATTTTGAATTCAAAAGAGATATAAGAAGATGTGGCTTTGGACATTTGTGAGGCATTGAGGCAGGAACAGATTCGGTGCCTGACGCCTCCACCTCTGTCAGACAGTTGAGGAGAGTGAATAAAGGATAGTTTGGAGTCATGTAGTGCCACCAGAGTGGCAATGTCAGGTGGAAAAATCCAGGTGTCAGTGATAGCAAGAAGTTCTAGGGGAGGAGAACTCAAGTAAAAGTAGTCAGTGATAAAGGATATTTTGGTGCCTACAGACTGAGCATTCCAGAGTGCAATGTTCAGTTGATGAGGTAATTAAGAGTACAGAAGTTGACTCTCAAAGGAAGAGAGGTGAGTTGCATAGTTGTTAGAGGATGTATGGTTAGCTCTTCAGCTTTGTTTGTGCAAGAAGGTGGAAGAGAGATGAAGTAATGGGAGTTTCGAATTGGGAGTTTTATAATAGGCATAGGAAAGAACGAAGCTGTAGCGTGATTGGAGAAAGCATATGGAGAGGTGCGTAGGAGAAGCAGCAGGAGGAGCGGGGTGAATGTATTATAGGTGAGTAGCACAGTGTAGAGAGACAGTACTTTAATTAGGAAGCTCGGGGTACTCACAGGTTCAAGAGGGAGAAAGTCAAAACAAAGGCTATTAGACTAAGAGGCAAAGAGGCTGGTCAATGCCTGGTATTCACCCTTTAGCATTCTGCTCTTAACTGGGACACCCCTGGCTGGATGCCACTAGGAAGTTCAAAAGGGATGACACACGTTTTTGTCACCTGATCATCTAGTCCATCAGTGGTTGGTCTCTCAGATATTTTTCTTGGTGTTTCTGGGATGAGGCAATTTCTTTCTGATTGGTTTTCCCATAGGACCCTCTCGTGGCCTTCAGCTGGAGATGGGTTTGATCCAAGATGGCTGCTAGAAGTGATGTCACCAAACCAGGATGGCTGCTGGCAGTGAAGTTCCAGACACAAACCAAAAGGAATGACACATGCTCATATCTCCTGATCGCCTAGTCCATTAGCAGTTGGTCTCTCTGATATTGTCCCTGGTGTTGCTGGGATGCAGTGATTTCTTCATGACTGCTGTACCCAGAGGAGCCTCTTGTGGCCTTTGTGTGGAGAGGGGATTGATCTAAGATCTCATGACATTAGGGTTTCTCTTTAGGGTTTTCTGATACGTGATACCTTTTAAAAGTATGTTTATACATTATATGTGAACACGTGTTCAAACTGTATATTTAAGAATGTAATTATGTGGCCACACGTTGATGTACAGCTCAAACGTTGGTCGTTTTTGGGTGGTGACATGATAGTGTTTGCCCTGCAGCTTTTTGTTGGGTCACTAAGAAAAAATAAGAGCAACGCAATCTCATATTTTACTTGTTTTGTTAGTTGTAAGATCAATAGTTTTCATAACTACATATTTGATTGTTCTCATTGATAAGTAGGAAATGGATTCTATAGTCAGAAAGCCGCTGAAACCGGTCAGCAAGTACACAAAAACGCTTTTGTAAATAAGGCCATGTTGCAGACATTTCAAAGAACAAATACACTATAAAAACAGGGGGCCCTTGGGTTTTTGACTTGCTTTCTATGTGCGTAATGGACAGTTATCTTAACATGCAGAATCATTTTGTTTAAGAAAATACAAATTGATAATGTTGTAATTATAAATATGGCATAATATACACATTGTGTCACGCACGACTTTCTAAGACTCACCAGCTACCAGGAAACTAAACTTAATTTGCTTTGATAAATATCTACACATGTTTAGATTCTTAGCAAGTGCAAAGTCAAATGCTCCCTGTCCCTCTGCACAGTGCTAAGGATTAGCCAGGTCACATTTCAAAATGCTCTTCATTGTGGCCTCTGGGAACAGAGCCCATAAGAACGCAATGTTATTCTTCACGCCTCCCTCTGCCTGCATCTCTCTGCATGCATCAGGTAGTGGGAAGAGTCAGAATGAACGGAGCAGTGATATTTAAAATGAGAATATTGCCACAACTGCACTCAAAATGCTATGTTTATAATGTTTTACACACCTTTGTGCTCTTGGGGAATGGAAAGGGTAAAGCAGTGGAAATTAGGAACTATTGGGGGCAGCAAGGGCAACACTGGAGCAGAAATGTCTAATGGGGGCACATGGCAAAAGAACATGCCACTCATAGCCAAATGGGGGCAGCACTCAGCAGTGCGTTCAATGGGAGACACATTTGGAAGTGATGGGCAAATGGGGACATAGAGCAGTTCATTAGAAAAGCTGCAGGATTTCCTGCATGGGGAAAATTGTGGTCAACCACAGTCTTGAGTGGTAGATGTGGGAGAACTCAGAACTCAGCAGTTAGGGCCACATTTGGGCAAAACGTTGCACCGAGAAGCAAGTGGGGGAAGAACTTGCATTGAGGTTCATATGGATTGTGAAGCAATCACTGATGGGCACATTAGGACATGACTCACTACAGAGGGCCAAAAGAAGGCAGAACTGTGCACTGAGAGAAAAGCAAGGCAACACTGGCCATTGAGGGGCAATGAGGCATGCCTGGCTACTAAAGGTCTATTGAGGTGTTGAGTGTTTTGACCGGGTGGCATCCAATTCAAGGGAAATGTCCACCCACCCCAAACCAGGCACACGCATTTGGCTTCATTTGATAGAACCCTTGATATGAATCTGGGAACCGCAATTTAACAGCATTGATTCCTTACAGACTCCCTTCTCCTTTGCCACATGAAAAACACAGGGTTCCACAGAAGCAACATTTATTAACCAAATAGCAATAGTCAGTTTAAAGATGAACAAGTAACTTTTTACTCACTTAGCTGGAAGTGCTATATCATGGGCTTCCCCTTTTGTGACTATCAACAGTCCCATTCTGGATGATTATCTCACCTTCGTTACTGCCTTGAGGGGAATGTTCGATAGACCAGATACTATGTTTTAAGTACAATAACCATTTTTGAACCTAACTCAAGGGTTCATGGATGTGCTGACACCTGTAACCCACTTACAAATAATTGGCAGATGCCACAGGGTGGCCTGAAGATATCCCTTACACCTTATTCCATCAGGGATTTTCAGAAGAATTAACAGATGAGTTGGCTTGAGTCGCCTACCCAGTTGCCTTTCAGACCTTATTATCCTGGTATTACCGTTTACAAGAATACAAGTTAGAAAGAATGAAGTACCGACCAACCCAGACTCTGGGCCATTCTGAAGTACTCTAGGGACAAAAAAATCCACCTGATGAACCCCCAGCATCTATACAAATCAGAGCTGCCAAAGGCCCTTAGTCTGACGAAGAACAAAGACGCTGATGCACGCAAGGGGTTTTGCATGGATTGTGGAATTAAGGTACAATCAAAAAGGTGACAGTGGAAATTTTAAAATAAATCAAACCACTGGCAATGCTCTGGGCCACCTTCCACACCACCTTCCACCTTCCAGTTTTTTAACCTGTCTGCGCCATTTCAATAGAAGCACGCCTGATTTGCATATGATCTTTCCCATTTTGTAATGGCTTTGCAGGCGAAGAACAATGGTCTGGATTGTTGCCCAGAACAATGCCAGAGTTTAAGATGAATTTGAAACCTTCCAGCCATCACCTTTTTTGTTTTTGCTTTTTGGAAAAAAGGGAAATATGGTATGGGAAGGTCAAGTAGCTCCTGGAAGATCAGGAAACACGACCTCCCTGCCATAGATGGCGTAAAGGATGGCGAGAGAGATAACTGCTCCTACAATTAAGTGACTATGCAAACTTCTATTTGGATACCTCCCTGTTTGTCATAAATGTACACTTTTTGATACTGTGCTCAACTGGGGAAACTACTGTCACCCTGACACTGGTAGATTGTGGGGCTGCAATAATATTTATGCATCAAGTTTGGGTAAAAACAGCATCAGACAGCCAGAAGTGCTTAATTTGTGGAGGGGCTTTCTAGGGCGCAGCTCTAACACTTATCTCTGAGGCATCTGCAACTATTGCTGATTCCAGCTTGATTATGTTGTGGTGTTTTGGCAACTTTATTATTTTAACTGTAAGTTAGTCATAGTATAGAACAACAACAGTGCAAAGTTCGAAATTGTTGAGAGCTAGTCAGCTCCTATCTCTACGCTAGGAGAGCCTGGTTACCTTGAAACTAACTGCTACCAGGAACTACATTTGGCTCCCATTCCAAATGGTATCTTACAAACATACATATGCAACATTAACTTTGACTATTTGAAAATGTTAATAAAGAAGAACTAGACCATATCTACGACAAATTTAAACATAATGGATCATACATAATAGCCAATAATTTAAACTGTGGAAGATAGAATTCTGGTTTGATGTGTACCGGTTCCTGGTTTCCTACCCGTAGATCCTACTTACTAGGTGATACCTGACACCCAGGAGCTGGTTTAAGCTCCTGCTCTTTGAACCTTAATGTTGATCCATGCAGTATGCAATGGTCAAGGTCTCTGCATGGGCTGGCTCATTATTTATGAACCTGATGACCAAGGTTGCCAGGGCTATTTATCCATTTTCAAGAATAACAATGAGTTGGCCGCTGATAATACTTGGGCACTGATGTTAGCTATGTCCACACTTTACTCCAATCAGCCTGAAAGATCTACTGTAATAGCCATCAGAGTGGTTTGACCACAACCTTCAGCTCCAACACAGGGGCAAGGTCAATGAAAAGGCCAATGTCTAAGATGAGTTCCTATCATGAGTGACAACCTGTATAAGACAATCTTGCTTCAGTGTTTGATAGCCAAGTTCATCAGATAAGTAATGATTGTGCATGCATTTGTCCATCAATTTATCGTAGGAGGAAAGTATGCTTGCTCTTTTTTCAGTGGATTGATGGTTAACATGTTCCACTTGCCACCAATACTATCAGAGCAAAACGATAACGATGATGTGGATTAAAGAAACATCATCATTACCATTTTGCTTTGATACTATTGTTGCAAATGTTTAGTTTATTTCAAGACACAAATACTAAGTTGATTGATATCTGTAAATTGCACAGTGGCTCCATCACCCCCAATGAACCGGTGGGATTTGCAGCTTTAACCACAAATATGTTGACCCAGTATGGAGCAGCTTTGGACAGTGTCAAAAGGGGGCTGGGAGTTGCCCACCCCAATGTGTAACAGGTGTGCAGAAAATATTTGGTCCCTGGCACTTATCTTCTTACAAATTAAGCACTCTGGTTGTGGAACAACTTGTTGTAGGTGTCGAAGGACAACCATTGTTCTCTGGACACATCAGTAACAAAACATCTGAAATGCTTATGACTATCTCCATGCACACACAGAAGTTGATATTCAATCTCATTCAGGCGGTTCATTTTGTGATTATCCTGGGCCTTCCTGGGCAGAAGACTTATAATCCATGCATTAATTGGAAGGCCATGTACTTTGGACCAGAGACCTGTGTTGAACAGTGTTTACCAGATCTGGTCACGTGCAACAAGATGTGGCTCATATCAAACCATCCCGTTGGAAACTTGAACTTGATACCTCAATGATATGCTGCCACCATTGATATATTTGATGATTCTGCTGAACACAAATGACCTACCTATAGAATGGAGGATTGTACCATTGAATTACTATCTGATGCCTTAATCCCATTTGGCTGAAGGTATACTATGTGCGAGTATACAAAGGAAGCACTTCATGAGCAGCTACAAACGCATCTGAAAAATTGAACTTTTAGAGAGTGTAAAGCTCCAGGGGGGTGTTTCCCTCTTTTTCATCTCAGAAAAAGAACACCAAGGAAGTGTGTCCCTGTCTTGACTTCAGGGGATTTAATAAAATCATTGTCAAGTTTAAGTATCCGCTCCCCTTGATCATCAACATAGTGGTAAACATGTGTTGTGGCAAGATATTCACCAGGTTGAACTTGAGGGGGGCATACAATTTGATTTGTATTAAAACAGGGGATGAGTGGAAGACAGCCTTTCAGACACCTTTTGGCTTATTTGAGTACTGAATAATGCTGTGTTGGCTGGCCACCACCACTGCTAGTGTCCAGTGTTTTATCAACAAAGTTTTTGCAGGCCGTCTGTGTTATACCATGATGGTCTACCAGGATGACATCCTTATTCACTGCCGACACCCAGAAGACTGTGAAACACACATGCTGGAAGTCCTCAAATGACTCAATAAAAACAAAGGTTATGCCAAACCAGAAAAGTGTACCTTTTAGGCTTCTTCTATATCTTATTAGGGATACATTTTATCCAAAGAAGGAATAGCAATGGACCGACAGAAGTTTAAGGCAATTAGTGATTGGCCACCATCTACACAAATCAAGAACATACAGCAATTCCTTGGACTGGCAAACTTCTACAGGAAATGTATTCCTATTTTTTCTCAGCAAATGTAGCCCCTCACACACTTATTAAAGAAGGTTGTTGTTTTCCCAGGACTCAAGAGGAACATATGGCCTTCCCTTCCTTAATGACTGCTTTCAGTCAAGTCCCCCCTGTGCTGACCAAATGCCAAGGCTACTTTTGTCATCAAGGTAGATGCCTGTGAAACTGCAATAGGAGCAGTAATAATGCAAGAACAGATTGACGGTGTAGAACAACACCTCACCTATACATAACGCATGCTTACAAGTAGTAAAATGCTTTACTCCATTCCGAAAAGGGAGCTATTAGCACTTAAATACACTTTTCAAGAAAGTGTTACTTTGAGCTAGGTTTCTAGTGTAATTCAAAACAGATCATACACATTTTTAGGCCTTACAGACGATTGAATTGAATTGAATTGATATTTTATTTCTATCGCGCTCGTACACAAGTGTTTCAGAGCGTGACAAAGCAAGGGAGGGGAACATGGGAGAACAAAACAACAAACAAAACAACAATCTTACCTATCCCAGTGACATGTGTAAAGTGCAAGTGCATGGGAGAGAGGGAGGGGGAAATTGCATTGAGGGGGATATATGATGGAATATACAAGTGTCGACAAGCAATGTGAGTGTATTTTTTTGGCCAGGATGATTTCTTTCTCATTTATATTCCTGGTTCCAAGAATATAATCGCAGATGCCTTATGCAGGAAAACAAGCCAGCTGTCACAAGGCCTATTATGTGAAACCACTGTGCCATCTGTTGATCACAAAGCTATGAGCACCCTGCTACAGGCACAGACCAGTCACAAGTAATTTGCTGACAGAAACCAATGCCATGGACTTTGCTTTTGGAGAACATGTGTGGTTGTCTTCCAGATATCTTCCTAAACATCTGGAGCCATCCACAGACCTCCACTGTACTTGGCCCTTTTGTGTGTCCCAAAGCATAAACCGGGTCTCTTATCGACTGGCTTTAACTTCTTCATGAAGTTGGATACATCATGTATTTCACTCCTTCAGCAGCAGTGTTTGTCTGATCATTTCCTTCAATGTTGTGCTACTGCACCTCCCCCATTGTTGGTGGGTGGCTGTCCTCTGTACAAAGTTGCTGGCATTTGTGATGTTTGTTATCACTATGGCATTCTTCACTATTTGGTTGACTGTAAGGGCTACTTGCCTTTTGAACATACCTGGGAACCTGCCCCGCATCTTCATGCCACTTGTCTTCTCTGGTATTTTCATTGTCTCCACCCTGGGAATCCCCAGTGGCTGGGGTTTGTTGGCGGGGGCATGCTGTCATGTCTCTCTATAGTGGTAGACTTCTATGGCCAAAACAGAAGTTGTTTTTGCATCTGGAAAACAGCATGCAGCAATCTTGTGTTTTCCAAGATGGCCACTACCGTGTCTGGATTTCCCACAACAATGTGAAGATAAGCAGTGCCCGGAAAGGAAGATGGTGTGTTGCAAAGCTCCATGCTCCCCTTCTGAGGTGAGACATTTCCTGGTTCCTTTTCCTTCATTTCATTGCTTCTGCTCTCTGCCCATTGATTCTTCTTTCCTTTGTCTCCTCTGTCCTGACTTCCCACTCCTGGTTTCCTGGTTTACTTGTTATGGGCTCTGCCCAGGATACCTCACTTGGGCTACCTCTGATCCGGCTGGCTAACTATTCCATGAGACTGTGTAGGGGCTCCATCTTCTATCTGCTGACTACTGGCCGCATGAGACCAGGTGAATTAGCTGATCAACCTGACTCTTCTGCTGGAATCCCTATGGATGCACAACAGGAGGTTTTCTTCCCCTCAAGGCTTTTTCCCCTCCTGGCAGATGTTCCATCTTGAGTCCATCTGTTGCCTGTGTTCTGCCCTCACAGAGTACAGACTAGTGCTTTATATTGACAGACTATATCTCTTCAAATCTCGCCATCAAAAAGAGAGTCTGTAAATCCAACTACTGAAAATGTATTGCTCCAAAGTTACCACCCGAAATATGAATGCACTGCTGTTTCCACAATACAATATTTATCTTTTTACCAAATATTACAGGACATCTGGAGATTGGTCTATCAATAGCAAAGCATCTGGTCTTTTTGTTGTTAGTTCAGGGATAAAGATATTTATGACTTCAGCCTGGCAGTGGTACATCATTTTGTACATTAGGGTTTCTAGGCGTTTATTACTTCAGTACGGCCCTCTTGGAGCAGTTTCCAGATTTTGAATAAAACATTCTGTTTTCCCAGGTGTCTGATTCCTTCCTTCAGGAAACGCCTGGTAGATTTAAATATAAGATTAGATTAGAAAAACCACTGGTTGAGTTGAATTCCTTTTTATTCTCATCATCTCAAACTGGCATACTTACAGATGCCATACATTCAACACTTAGAATTGCTGTAGGATCTGCTTCCCTGTGACCTAGTAGCAGGACAGTCATTATTTGTATGGTTCAACTTTACACTGATTCCAATTCCATGAGATAGGAATGTATCTATTTACCCATTTCGTTTGCTAGGATTGGGAAATTGAACAGAATCCCATAGGTAAGAATTCTGTCCTGGCTTCATTCAAGTTGCTGTCATTCACAGTTGCAGCTTCCAATAAAATGTTCTCTGCCCCTTGCTTCTACATTTTACATAACCCAGTAGATTATTCATTTTATTGGTTTATCAACTCCTATCAAAGGTCCACCTTCTCAACATCTCTAGGTGTCCTAATCCTAACTCTTCATTTATGTATAGGGAAATAAAACTAAAACAGCAGAAAATGCAAATGTGTTTATCTCTATTACTTTAGGATGCTGGGAATTTTCTCCTCAGATTAAGCAGTTGCTCATTTTAACATACATTGCAGAATATTGTCTTGTACTTGGAAATGTTTATCTCAAGCCTTGGCACTATCTTTTAGTTTGAGGGGAGTTAAAAGTAGTGCACACTTTTCTTGCTTGTGTCTTTTTCAAATGCTGTGTGCAGGCTTCAGCATTCATGTTTGTCTATAACCAGGCATGTTGCTCCGCATCCTTTCTTAGAATAAGATTACCCTACAGAGATCTTACCTCAGCAGTAAAGGGGCCCATGAATCCAAAGTGGAGAAGGAAAAGTAATGATGGGCAGAATCTTGGCAGAAGGTACCGTGGACATGTGTTGTAAATTGGTAATGATTGCATAGGTATGTTGGGCTGAACTCAAGATTTTCTTTGGCACAGCAAGCATGAATGTGGAGGTAGTTCTGGAATACATTTTCGAGTCTGGGCTCATAATTTTATTTGCATTAAAAAAAGAAGAGACATTGATTTTGTTTGCAAATATGTTCAAATCATGCCTTGTGATTTTGGGCATCAGCAGTATGAAAATGTCATTTACTTTGGCATTGGGAACATATGTTGTTATTAATGGGCTGGGATTTATTTTCTTTGAACTCAAACTGCATTAACATGTGTTTTAGATTAGCAATGCTGTCATACAGAGTTGAACCAGAGCTCATGTGTTTCCTTGGGCAGAAGCAGCACAGGCATTTATTTTTACATGGCAGTGTTGCCACATGCTTTTAAGAAAGGCAACAGGAATGTATGTGAGTACAACCAGCATGTTGCAAAATGTTCTTAGTTACTGTTGATGAACTGGCATCTAGTATGCCATGTGTTACAAGCATAACCAATTGTAAATTCCATGGAAATCTACCCAACAATATTTACATATTGTCTTGTAGAATGTAGCATTTTTACCTATTATTTAAAAATAGTCATGGGTGGAAAAACACCCTCAAATCACCAGAATTGGTTTTGACAGCCACCACTGAATACACACAATTCATACAGCACAATACTGCAATTGTATGGTTCTGACAGTATTTATGTGATTAGTTGTGGCATCACAACTGGCTGAATGCAATATATTGTAGTTGTAATATCTATGGAAACATGTTCTGATATTAAGTCCTTTTCATTGTAATTGACTGCAGCATATGGGGAGCCAATCCTCACTTTTTTCAGACAAAAAAAACATTAACTTGATGATAGCAGCAGTTTCCAAAAAAGGAATTGACAAATCCAAATGTGTTTGCTTTTATATATTAAGCGTGGTTCTGTGTAGCAAGCCGTTGCCTTAATATGTATGCATGGATGTATGTAACAGTGATTGTAGAGCAGGTTGTATCTGCATAGGTATGTTGGAGCTATGAACAATGACAACAAATAAGGGAATACCTCTTGGTTTGGGAAAACAGAAAGGAATTTAGGGATTTGCTGATCTTTCGATTACCCTCTGTTGTTCTGATGGATACTGGGAGGGAGTCTCATTGCCCTGCATCTAAACCCACTAACATTGTATTACGAAATGGCAACTAAAAAGCATGCATTGATTGAGCATAGTTGTCTATTTGAAACATATATAAAACATTTGTCAGACATAACCTTCTGACCCCTCCCTGCAATGTCATGTTGGACCAAATAGTACATGTGTACAATTATTTTGCTGAGCACTGAAGCCAGTGCAAGCTGCAGATTGTTGGCATAATATGCTCCCTTTCCCCTACATTCAGAAGGAGATGAGCAGCCCCATTCTGACTCAATAGCAGCCTATATATGCAGGGTTCTTTGTAGCACGAAACATGCATTACAGCTGACAAACATAGGTGACACAAATGTTTTGACCACAGAATCATAGTGTGAGAAAACGAATATAAAAATGAGCCTTACATTTCCTGTTAGAAAAGCATCCAGCTATATTTTGGTCATGCTTGTCTCAAGCACCATGTCACGATTGCATACTTACCTGAGAGGTATTGGACAGATACCCGATAAGAAGGGCCGTACATTACTGATAATCTGCACATGTAATGCGCAATGGCGACCACTACTGCCGTTGTGCTCTAAGCTGATTTAAAGTCTGTCTATCAGGTATCAAGGATATCATTCATTGGTACTAAGCCCTGCGATTGTTGTGGTATGGCCTATTCCCACAACTTTAACTGTAAAATAATCAAAGAAATGGGTCTTTTATTGGCATTCTCTACTGTGATGAGTGATTTATTTTTAGCAATGATTTCATCATGTGAAGCTAAAGTTGATCTGGAACCATGACCAAATGTATGGTTTGGTAACATATATGGGTACATAGCTGCTGATTTCGAAAATCTATGGCTATTTATGGGATTCTGACAGGGCATATATCTTTTAATGAGCCAATGAACCTCACATTCCTGACCAGAGTGTGCAGTTATGGGCCTGAGTTTCAGACACACATTCTGAGCAATAAATAGGCAGGTACATCTGAGATTCTACAGATTTCCTCAGTATCCTGTTCGGGTACTAATGTATGTCTCGTGCTGGCCACTTTATGAACAATTTCCTGTTTTTTTTAGTGGCGTAGGACCCTTGATGGAGAAATGTCATTCTTAATCGAGTGCTCCTCTTTTAGATCTGCGTGTGTTGCAAATAGTTGTATAGTTCCTTAGGAATAATGTTAGTTAGCAGGACAACATAATTTTCTTGCCATATTTCAAAGGGCTCACAGTCTGCAGGAGCACAATGGAAAGAAGTGGCTAAAACCTCTACACAACCCCACACCACTACTAAAGCAGCAGTGATCCCAACTGTAAAGGTGATACAACTGGAATGGTGTACCTCCTTCACCTCATACAGAATCGCAGGCCAAAGGCAGTCTGTACTCTTCAGTAGCGATGTAAACTGGAACAGTAGTAACACAAACAATAATATGACATGAATGCCAAAATGAAAGGAATGTCCGGTCAAAGTTTCATAAAAATAAGGGACTTTAATTACAGTAAAATTCCACACACACAAAAAAGCACTAATAGCCCGCCCATCTAAATGAAATTTTCGGAACATGCAGACTTTGAAATGAAGGATCACTCTCAGTTTGAAGAGAGGGGACAAACAGGCAAGATTTCAACAACAAATGTTCAAGTTCAATGAATATGCCTTTTAAAAGGTAGTGAGAGAAATGTTACAAGTCACTGCGGTCCTTTACAGCACGCCATGAGGACAGGACCCCTTCAGAGATGCGTATTTCTTGTTCCCAGGGCTCAAAATCATTAAGACAGGCTTCAGGATCTTCCTGGGGTGGCAACTTGGTGTTGGGTTTGTTGTGAGATTGAATGGTTTCAGCACACAGTGCAGTCAAAGCAGCAAAGGCACATGGCACAAGGAAACTTGGGAAAAGCAGGCGATGACCAGAGTAGTGAAGTTCACGTGAGGTTATGTCTGACACTTTTATTATTATTATTATTATTATTATTATTATTATTATTATTATTATTATTATTATTATTATTATTATTATTATTATTATTATGTTTGAAGTGGGACTCAGGGCCCACTGCTGTTCCATGATTTATGGGATACTGGAAGATCCAGTCCATGTAATCCGGGGGCAATATGAGTCACGTGTCTGGCTTTACATTCCAGGAACTTAAATAGAGAGCACCTGCAACAACTGCTACTTCAGTGAGCAGGATCCTGGTTCAGAATGTGGGATAGGCCTTGCCCTTCACCACAGCTTAACCCCAAACATACCCATGGGATGGTTGGTTGTGAACAAGAAATTACCTCTTGCTTGTAAGACTGTGATATTCACTTCACTGGCACAGAACCTTGGAGCAGACTGCACTCTAAATCAGGCCCCAGGTTTATCCATAGTCCAAAGATGATTTAACTAAGGAAAGGATTCCATCCCCCTTTATATAAGCAAAGTGCTTCAACTGATTGGTCCAATGCAATCCTGTTCTCAAGGCTGGCTGTGGGCTGCTAACACAAGTTTCTTTTGCCCGTTGATGTCATACTCAGAGTGCCTGGTCTGCAGGAAGTGAGGAAGGGGGACATGAATTGTAGGAGCTTTAACAAAAATCAAGATGATGAGACCTCTCTCTCTTATCTGAACCTCTCCTCTGAGCTACTCTGACTTGACCGCTTCCTTTGTTTTCCTACATCAAAATGTCGCCAGCAATCAGCAACTACTGTGACTAATCATTTGTACTGGCAGGGCTGTCTTTGAAACACTTTTCCATGCTAATCCCCCCTGGAGGTGTTCCTACTCTCAAGATTGTGGCAAACCTACTCAGGGGGATCAAAAGGATAGCCTCTTGCTACACCCACAGGGTTGTTATGGGTGAAACCGGGCCCATACTGACTTAATCCACATAGACACTAACAGGAAATAATCACTGTCCACCAGGCGTTACATGAAATAACATCAATTGCATGTCACCATATAATTGTTTAAGCCTAGCAGTCACCATGTTAATCCCAGACATGTCTTACAATGCTGTATTATAAACTACCACAGGGTGGCTAGTTTCTTACTATTAGGTAATGTTTAACTAGTTAACTTTAAACTGTATTTCCCTTTTTGACTGCAAAAAAGCTAACGTAAAAATAAGAATAACTTGAGTTCTATAGATGTCAACTACGAATCATATGAGAGGCATCTTCCTGAGTGATCTGTAAATGATTCCTACAAACAGTAGACTTTCATAACAGATTTGGCAAACAAATTCAGGATTAAAATATCTAGTAAACAAAACGGGCTTGGCACTTTCTAAAAGTGAAATCCCCTTTTTGGAACTAATTCTGATGGCATGCCAATTACACATACCCAGCAGTAGCATATACAGAGGATGCCTTATATGTAGATGTTGGTAAATTTAATATTAAGCAGTTTGCCAAACATTGAGTGCTGTCTGAAATTGAGACTGTTTAGCAGACCTGACTTTCATGGCAGGATCTATTTACTAGATCTTTAAAACATTTCTGAGAGTTCCTCAAGCATATGGAAATCCATTACATCTTATCTGCTAGTTACTCCTACTCTGAATACATCTTTCAACATATCATGAATTAAATAGCAGTTTCAGCAGGGGGTCTGACTTTAAAAAATATTCCTTCAATGGCTATTGGTGTGACCTTGCACACTTTCAGTTGATGGTCTGTCCAAGGCTCTGTAGCAAAATACACTTTATGCTAAATTGTTGATGCTATCCAGATGTGTTCAAATTCCAAGCTTTTAAGAGTTATTTTTTTAGAGGATGTAGCCATTATTTACATTTAAGTGCTTTAAACTTTAAATCAGTCTACTTCACAACATTTCTGCACCAACGACCAGCTTCTGATGTGAATGGGAACTTACAGGCTTGCCATTGGTGGGTCACCAGCAAGCGTGGCTCATAGCAGACATCCAATATTCAGACATGGTGCCCACTGTTATATATTTGATCGCAGGCCAATAGTGAAGCTGTAAGACTAATTTCAAAATAGCTGAGTATTAAGTCACATTTCTAGTACGTTCCAAGCGGTTCTGTGCAAGTGTTACCAAATCAACAATAACATACAAATACAATCAAACCCTTTATGCAGTGGTCGAAGACTATGAAAAGAAGCAGTGGAACTATGTTCCCTGCTGCCCTGCCCACGCTGCCCACAAACCACATCACCACACCCCTCCCACGCGTAATCCAAACCTACAAACAAGCACACCTGCTATTTAAGGGAATGTTTAGTGCACTTTCAGCTTCTTCCTACACTTTTATTGTGAAACTAAACCATTCCAGAACGGTTTCTTTTTTCAAATAAAAGATTAGGAACAGTACAGACACATATATTACATGGCCACAGTAGTGGCCATGTAGTTATGGTTAAGTTGCTGTTTCCATAGGAAGAACACTTTTTGGACGGCTTATAACTTCGCTCTCCCTGGACGGATCGTCACCAAACTTTGCAAAGTTTGGTGAGGATTCGTCCAGTGGGGGCAAAGTTATAGGGGGGGTGCCAAAACTTTTTTTTTCCCATAGACTGAATGGGAAAAAAAATGTGCTCGCGTCTACAGCCCAAACCGCTGGACGGATTTTCACCAAGTTTGAACCAGGAGCAGCGGCTTGGTCCCAAAAGTGTGCTTTTGCAAATTTGGGGAAAATCCGTCCAGTCGTTTTTTTGAAAATGACCAAAAAGTAGGTCAAAAAAAAAATTAGTGATATCTGTGTTCGGTCCGCGGACACACTTCCCTGTTCGCTCCGCGGACAGTGTCCTGATTGGCCAATCGGCTTGCGTGATGTTCGCGGGCATGCAACGTGTTTGCCTATTGGACGGCGTGGAGCGTGAAGCGCGTCAGATTTTCGGTAGCGCCCGCCATCTTGGATTCGCAGTCATCCGCGGACAGCGCGGTGAAACTTTGTTCAAAATTTGTATTTAGTAGAGTGTGTTGGTGTGTAGGAGTGCTTGGGGAGGGTGGGAGTGTATGAGATAGGAGGAAAGTTGTGTTTTTTATGTGTTAGACATTCTTTTTGTGTTGATTTGTCTGCGGACATCATGGGTGTTCTGAAATGTTCTAAATAAACTGGGGGGTGTTCTGAGGACTCAATATGTGTCCGTTTTGTTTGCAAGCAAACTGAAACTGTTCTAAGAACACTCGCAGTGTCCTGAAATGTTCGCAAATAAACAAAATGGGGGTGTCCTGAGGACGCTGTCCGTATTGTTCGTTGTCAAGTTGAATATGTTCTAAGAACACTCGCGGTGTCCCGAAATGTTTGGGAAATAAACGAAATGGGGGTGTTCTGAGGACACTGTCCGTATTGTTCGTTGTCAAGTTGAATGTGTTCTAAGAACACTCGCGGTGTCCTGAAATGTTCGCAAATAAACAAGATGGTGGTGTTCTGAAGACGCTTCTAAGAACACTTGTGGTGTCCGCGGAATGTTCGTAGGGGGTGTCCTGAGGACGCTGTCCGTATTGTTCTCTGTCAAGTTGAATGTGTTCTAAGAACACTCGCGGTGTCTTGAAATGTTCGCAAATAAACAAAATGGGGGTGTTCTGAAGACGCTTCTAAGAACACTTGCGGTGTCCTGGAATGTTCGTAGGGGGTGTCCTGAAGGTGTAGTCCGTATTGTTCGCTGGCAAGTTGAATGTGTTCTAAGAACACTCGCACTGTCCTGAAATGTTCGCAAATAAACAAAATGGGGGTGTCCTGAGGACACTGTCCGTATGCGTTGTTCTGAAATGTTCATAGAGGGTATCCTGAAAACGCTGTCCGTATTGTTCGCTGGCAAGTTGAAAGTGTTCTAAGAACACTCATAATGTCCGCGGACATTAAAAGTTTCCATAGACCATAGTTGAAATGTTTGACTCTATGGATGTGATATGCTGCGGTGGTTGTTGCCAGGGCATAGAGTCTTGGGTGCATGGCCATTTGGCCATGCACCCAAGACTCTATGCCCTGGCAACAACCACCGGAGCATATCACATTCATATTTGCTTATAACTTTGGGTGAAAAACAAATGTATAAGGAACAAAGGTATTAGATACTATGGATGTGATATGCTGCTATGGTTCTCCTTATTATTGTATACTTACTGTTTGGTCTAGTAACCGGAGTACATGTATTTCTTGTTAATTTCTGTGATAAAAGAAAATAGCATGTTAGTATTAGTATTTTGTAATGACTTATTACATTGTATAAAATCCATGTTGTATTTTTTGGGAGCAGTAACATATTATTTATTTGTTTTGATATTATAAAATTTTGGAGCAGTTAGATACCAATTGGCGTATTCTAACTGTCTATTTTTTATATATTTTAGTGGTATTGATTTATCTATTTGGATATTGTTAAATTTTGGGACAGTTAGATACCAATTGGCGTATTCTAACTGTGTATTTTTTGGTCTAATTTAGTGGTATTCATTTATCTGATTAGTTGTTGTAGAATCTTTGAGCAGTTAGATAGCTTTTGGAGTAGTCTAACAGTTTATATTTTTTAACACAAGTTTACTTAGGGTTTAAATACAGTTTAGTTATCAAATTTTGGTTTTAAGAACATCAAATAAGCGTTTGTAAGATTTCCCGGTAATTTCGGCTTTAGAGTAATGGTACTATCATTACATTCAAACCATCCACAGTTCTTTTTTATATATGCAGTGTAGTGCCCTGAATTGGTTGTGGCTCCTGCGTGGTAGATTATACCTATTGTTGTGAAGGTTTTCTTACCAAGTGATATTTGACAATGTGTGAATCCAGTCAGCTCGCAGTTGTTTTTGGTACCATCTGCATTGTAACGTAGAAGCATTAGTATTATGTTTTTACTATGTGTTTGTATTACTAATGTGGAGCGATTATCTGATTTGCAGGTAGAGCATAATCTACCATGGTTTGCATTTTGTACAAGTCGCTGAAACGGAATGGATTCACAATTTGGTATTGATATATATATGAAGCGTTCATTGGGGATTTCTTCTTGTGTCACATTGTTGCAGTGAGTGCATGTATGTTTCCACATGTATGAAATCTGAAAGATTTCATTTATAGGTATGTTTTTGTTTTCCAGTACTTGAAATAGGTACATTAGAAATTATTGTGGATCTTCCTGTGAATTTATAGTGAATTTCACCATTCCAGCACAGTAGTCCAATTGTTGTCTTATTCCATAAACACTATACGTGTTGTCAGGATTGTTTGCTGAATTTCTGTGAAGTACTAACATTTGCAAACACAATGGGTCTGTACTGTGTAAGTAAATGTTGTCAACAATTGGTGGTAATTGAAATAGAATATTCATTGCTACATTTGCGTAGCAACTTACACCAACTATATTTGAGAATTTAAATGGTCCATGTAGTTCTGTATCTAACTGCTTTTTTTGGAGTTTGTCTTCCTTCTTTAAAGAAGTACCTAGTTTACTTTCCCTATTTGATTCTTTTTTGCTTGTGGTACTTGATGAAGTATTAGTTTCTTTTACTCTCTTTGGAGGATTTGCAGTGACATCCTGTTGCATTTCTGTTTGATTTATTTTTCTTTTATAACGTGTTACTTTTTGTGGAACAGAATATGTGTTTAGGTGGGGGGTGTATAGTGAGCGAAGTCTATTGTATTCTAAAATACAAGGAATATCAGCGTTTATTTTACTTGCATCAAAGTTGGTTAGGAATAGAACGTCAAGTGTACGTAAGCGTGATAGTGCTACATAGCTCATGCCTTCTTTAAAGACTGTGTTACCAATATCTATCATTGCTTTGTCTAGGGTAAGACCGTGTGATTTATGAATCGTGACTGCGTATGCAAGAGTTAGAGAAAATTGTTCTCTGCGTACATACATATCTTGGAAGAGAAGGAATCTAGCTGTTGAGCGTCCTATCCTTTTTACTTCTGAAAGTTTGTCAAAGAGTATATTGACAATCTGAATTTTGTTGTCGCGTGGGTATGTTTGAAAGCCAACAACTGTACCCAATGCTCCATTAACTAGTCCTTGGTCCACGTCAAGGTTACGTTTAAGCATTACTCTGCAATTTAAGGATAATTTTAATATCTTTTCTAAGCCTGCTGTGTTTGAGATTGATTTTTCTAAACTATTTAGTCTTGTTGTGGCTTGGTCACACATGGGTAGTCTCATACCATGTACATCTAGTTTGTCTATGGTGCTAATTTCCATGATTGGTTGCATTTCTTTACTTAGCATGATTTCATTGAATTTGAAACAGCTTGCAAGAGTTGGCATTAAGGCCATACAATTGACATTTTTGTGGGCTAATTGTTCCATAACATCTGTAGCACATGCATTATCGCCATAAAGTGCATTAATGTGCCGGGTTTTCAATATTGCTTCTGCTTCTTTAGAAAGTATACCAACTCTGATACTTTTTAAAATGTTGGCATAAGTGAGATCTGCAGATTGCCGCATGTTTTCTGTTAATTCTCTGTATTGGAAATATTGCCAAAGGTTGACATTTCCAATGCTGCCAACAGTTTTACGGCAGAGTTTGTGTCCTAATGTTTTAAAAATAGGCTCACCTTTTACTGGTGTTAATTGAAGCAGATCTCCAAAAACAATAATGTGTTTTCCTGCAAAGAGCTCTTCATTGTCTGTTTTGAGTACTTCTTGTAATCTGAGGTGAATCAAAGCTAACATCAGGTTGGAGACCATGCTCACTTTATCTATTAGTAGCATTTTCATGTGTTTCAATACTCTGCGTAATTCCATTGCAGCTTCTGGAGAAAGTTTGTAATAGTCTAATTTGTTCTGGTGTTCTACTGGTAATAGTAGTAATCGGTGTAATGTAACACCACCTATGTTGTAGGCAGCTAAACCTGTGGGGGCAGTGACAACAGCTGACAGTTTGTTGTTTGTCAATTGTTGAAGGAACTTACTAATGATTTTGATTAGGAATGTTTTGCCAGAACCAGCTTCACCACTGACGTACAGTAGTATAGGTTTATAATTATGGCAGGAACATTCTTTATTTTCATGTTTTACACCATGTGCAATTTGTTTTGTTACTTCTTGAAAAATGCTACTTTGCTCATTGTTTAGTTTTGATTGTAGTATAGTTAAGTCTTCCTTATATTCATACTGACACATGGTGTTTTCTACTTCTATCATAGCTAATTCTGCCTCATTTATTATTACTGGTTCTCCCAGTGGTTCTTGGCTTCCTGTTACAGAAGGTTGACTACTGTCAGGAGTGTCCTTATCTAGTTGGGCTTGGAGTTCTTCTTCGTGTTGCTGTTCATTCTGCAACATTGTTTTGTACTGTGTAAAGTTTACATCAGTTATAGTGCTTTCATTTGCTTTGAAAGCATCCTCATATGAGTCATAGTTATCTAGTAATTGTTCTTCTTTTCTCCATGGTTTGAAGAGTTGTAGCAGGGACATGTAATATACTTCTTTATGTTGAGGAGTCTTTAATGACAATTTGATATGATTAATTAAATTTGGTTTAATGAGTTTAACTAAGCTGCCTTCACAGTTTGTCACTCTATATTTACCTTTTTTTTCATCAGGTTTCATATTATTTTTGTATGTGTAGTTTTGGGCTATGTGGTATAGACACATGTTTTCCAAAGTATTACTTCTGTTTGGGTAGTATGTGTCCAATAAATTGTTTTTCAAAATGTCTTGGCTGTTGGGATCAAGTTTGGCTGTTGTTTCTATATCTTCATATGAGTTTAGAACTCTTTTTCTAGATTTAGCTGGACCAAGACTTAGCCATACTATCAGGCCGATTCATGGAATAAATGTGCGCCGAAAATCCCGGCGCAGAGGGGCCAATACGTGCGCTGCGCCGAAAATTAGCGAAAAGCGCAGGGAAACCAGCGCACGTCGATTCATGGAAGTCCGTGCGCAAGAAAAGCAGAGGACGTGCGCCGAAAAAGCGCGCGGCGCAGGCCGGCGCACAGGTCAACCAACGTCGTGCGCCACGGCCACTGCGCTATCACTCCGAGCGCAGCGCACAGCTCTAAAGTAGGCGGAACACAGGG
Source organism: Ambystoma mexicanum (assembly GCF_040938575.1). Taxonomy (NCBI): domain Eukaryota; kingdom Metazoa; phylum Chordata; class Amphibia; order Caudata; family Ambystomatidae; genus Ambystoma; species Ambystoma mexicanum. The sequence goes on along the minus strand of NC_090926.1, from coordinate 517,978,526 downwards.
CGGGACACTCGGAATGGGGAATAAAATGGGGCACAACACTCGGAATGGGGAAGAATGTGGGCGGCACGGGAAAGTATAGGAGGCAAGTGCGCGGAACGCCCACACGCTCGCATACATCACGTATTCATGGAATAGAATAGGGCAAAAAAGCGCACGCTCAAAGCAGCGCACAGGCACAAACAGGCACAAACACGACCGCCACAAGAAAGCAGGCGGTAGCGTCTCTGCGCCTGCAAGAAATGTGCGCTAAAAGGTGCGCCAACAAATAGCACCTATATACAGACATGATCAATGTCCAATACTGTGGCCCTCCAGGACAAATGACGTACAAAGGGGTACCCACAAACACAGACACGCGCTGAGAGAAAAAATAAACGTGTGCGTGCATACCGGGGTGCTCGGAAAGTTGCACACGCGATATGGCCGGGTACGTGGATTACAGGGGTGCGCGGGAAGTTCCACACGCGATATGGCCGGGTACGTGGATTTCAGGGGTGCGCGGGAAGTTCCACACGCGATATGGCCGGGTACGTGGATTGCAGGGGTGCGCGGGAAGTTCCACACGCGATATGGCCGGGTACGTGGATTGCAGGGGTGCGCGGGAAGTTCCACACGCGATATGGCCGGGTACGTGGATTTCAGGGGTGCGCGGGAAGTTCCACACGCGATATGGCCGGGTACGTGGATTACAGGGGTGCGCGGGAAGTTCCACACGCGATATGGCCGGGTACGTGGATTTCAGGGGTGCGCGGGAAGTTCCACACGCGATATGGCCGGGTACGTGGATTGCAGGGGTGCGCGGGAAGTTCCACACGCGATATGGCCGTGTACGTGGATTTCAGGGGTGCGCGGGAAGTTCCACACGCGATATGGCCGGGTACGTGGATTGCAGGGGTGCGCGGGAAGTTCCACACGCGATATGGCCGGGTACGTTGATTTCAGGGGTGCGCGGGAAGTTCCACACGCGATATGGCCGGGTACGTGGATTGCAGGGGTGCGCGGGAAGTTCCACACGCGATATGGCCGGGTACGTGGATTTCAGGGGTGCGCGGGAAGTTCCACACGCGATATGGCCGTGTACGTGGATTTCAGGGGTGCGCGGGAAGTTCCACACGCGATATGGCCGGGTACGTGGATTTCAGGGGTGCGCGGGAAGTTCCACACGCGATATGGCCGGGTACGTGGATTGCAGGGGTGCGCGGGAAGTTCCACACGCGATATGGCCGGGTACGTGGATTTCAGGGGTGCGCGGGAAGTTCCACACGCGATATGGCCGGGTACGTGGATTACAGGGGTGCGCGGGAAGTTCCACACGCGATATGGCCGGGTACGTGGATTGCAGGGGTGCGCGGGAAGTTCCACACGCGATATGGCCGGGTACGTGGATTTCAGGGGTGCGCGGGAAGTTCCACACGTGATATGGCCGTGTACGTGGATTTCAGGGGTGCGCGGGAAGTTCCACACGCGATATGGCCGGGTACGTGGATTGCAGGGGTGCGCGGGAAGTTCCACACGCGATATGGCCGGGTACGTTGATTTCAGGGGTGCGCGGGAAGTTCCACACGCGATATGGCCGGGTACGTAGATTGCAGGGGTGCGCGGGAAGTTCCACACGCGATATGGCCGGGTACGTGGATTTCAGGGGTGCGCGGGAAGTTCCACACGCGATATGGCCGTGTACGTGGATTTCAGGGGTGCGCGGGAAGTTCCACACGCGATATGGCCGGGTACGTGGATTTCAGGGGTGCGCGGGAAGTTCCACACGCGATATGGCCGGGTACGTGGATTGCAGGGGTGCGCGGGAAGTTCCACACGCGATATGGCCGGGTACGTGGATTTCAGGGGTGCGCGGGAAGTTCCACACGCGATATGGCCGTGTACGTGGATTTCAGGGGTGCGCCGGAAGTTCCACACGCGATATGGCCGGGTACGTGGATTTCAGGGGTGCGCGGGAAGTCCCACACGCGATATGGCTGTGTGCTCCCAGGCATTACCTGTACACCCTCCACGGCCCCTGCAGGCAGCACACACCACAGGGAACTACCCTGCACACCTGCTCATGTCTCCCACCACCCCCACCCCCCATCCACCAGGGACACCCTCCACCAGGCCCCCACCCATGTCTCCCACCACCCCCACCCCCCATCCACCAGGGACACCCTCCACCAGGCCCCCACCCATGTCTCCCACCACCCCCAGCACTGTGGGGAACCTGCCAGCAGGCCCCCACCCATGTCCAACCCATGTCTCCCACCACCCCCACCCCCAGCACTGTGGGGAACCTGCCAGCAGGCCCCCACCCATGTCCAACCCATGTCTCCCACCCCCCCCACCCCCAGCACTGTGGGGAACCTGCCAGCAGGCCCCCACCCATGTCCAACCCATGTCTCCCACCACCCCCACCCCCAGCACTGTGGGGAACCTGCCAGCAGGCCCCCACCCATGTCCAACCCATGTCTCCCACCACCCCCACCCCCAGCACTGTGGGGAACCTGCCAGCAGGCCCCCACCCATGTCCAACCCATGTCTCCCACCACCCCCACCCCCCATCCACCAGGGACACCCTCCACCAGGCCCCCACCCATGTCTCCCACCACCCCCAGCACTGTGGGGAACCTGCCAGCAGGCCCCCACCCATGTCCAACCCATGTCTCCCACCCCCCCCACCCCCAGCACTGTGGGGAACCTGCCAGCAGGCCCCCACCCATGTCCAACCCATGTCTCCCACCACCCCCAGCACTGTGGGGAACCTGCCAGCAGGCCCCCACCCATTTCCCCCTGGCCCCAGGTCCTGACGATACACAATCATGGCAGTAATGGCCAGCATACCCAGCACAAACACCCAGGCAAGGATTGCATGCACCCACATAGTGAATGCAATCACATGACACAACCCCAAAGGCAAGTATGCAAAAGAACACATGTCTGTCACACACACATACACAATGGGTGCAAGTGAATGTCAAAACCCATATCATGACATGTAAGAAACCAAAGAGAAAATAACACAAGTGTAAGATAATATAAAAATGTATTAAAAACACAAATCAAGTAAACCAATAAAACTTACAACTATGTGGCAAAGTAAATAAAAGGTCCATGTCCGAGAACAAAAATGATAAACCAAAAAACAAAGGATGAAAAAATCAATATAATTTGTCCAAAGCAAAACCATGTAGTAGGAAATCAAAGAAAAACCATTACGTCATGGTGTAAACAATAAAAAATTTAAAAAATGTATCTCCCAAAATAGATCAATATATACAGGAATGTTCCAGGGTCCATGAGCCCAACAGCACAAATGAAACCTAATACTAACTAATAAAATAAATATGTACAAAAAAGTGGCCATTGTCCGAGCGGTCCAAAATAATAAAAATAAATAAAGGAAACCTAGCACTAACTAACTACAAAACTATATACAAAGGCAGCGGGCTAGTCCTGCGGCTCACTTGGTGATGCTGGCCAGGGCATCCTCGAACTCCATGTCAATGTCCTGGAGGCGGGACTCTGTCCTGGCCCCGAGGTCTCGCAGGGACAACCCCATGTGCTCACCAAAATCCCTGCGAGCCTCCTCGAGGCACTCAGCCCGCCTCAATGCCCGATGCATGGAGATCTCCACCCTGGCCATGGCGAGCCGCTCCTCTTCCGCCCGCTGCCGCTCCGCACCTATCCGCTGGCCAAACTCCTCCCACACGGAACACACCGCCATGCCAGGGTTGCCCTGCCCTCCGGCCGATGCCTGAACCTCTGATCTTGATGGCCCTGAGCCATGATGCCTCCCACGTCGAGCCCGCTGCTGCCTCCGACGCCACTGCCTCTGCCAGCACGACGGCATCCAGGCTGATGGTAACCACCGACGCCGTCGTGCACATGCCCTGCCCAATGATGCCGGCACATCTTCCATCTGCTGGGGTCCACTTGCTGTGTCGTCCACCCCTGCTGGACCTCCGACTCCCAACTGTGGCAGGGATGGGATCCCCACCGAGCTGGCTGCATTGGTCGGGGCAGGTCCACAGGGGGCCATGGTGGCATCTGGGCCGGAAGACGGCAAGGAGAACGACCGTTGGATAGCCTGCACAGAGGAGGAGAGGGCCGTCAGATTGGCCAACACATGCAGGAACCCCCCGAACATGGCCGATCCCAATTGGGCCACGTCGGCACGGTGCACTTTGTGATGACGTGCGTGCTCCTCCCGGGAAGCACGCACGTCATCACGAATCACAGCTGTGCGCATCGCGACCCCAATCAGGACCTGCTCCACGCGGCCAGGGGTTCCCACGGCCGCAGGTGGAGGGGAGTCAGTTGACATGGACATCCCCACTACCTGCGGACGGGCCTGGGACGGGGCATCCCTGCTGGTGCATGGTGGTGCACTCACAGGGTCAGGGACAGCGACATGCACAGGCACCTCCACGGTGACCTGTGCTGCCTCCTGCCCCTGGCCCTGGACTGCACCACTTGCACCAGCAGGGATGCTCCCACCAGGCCCCATGTGTGCACCAGTGTCGGCCTCCTCCTCCTCTGTGCAAACCACCAACCTGGATGGCTCCTCACCGTCTCCCGCCGTAGCAGGCCCCTGTGGGGGCTCACCCACCCCTTCCGCTGCAGCCGTGGGGGCATCCCCGCCGCCTTGCTCCACAGCGCCGTCTCCGCCCTCTTCTTCACTAGCCGCTGCGTAGAGGGAGACAAAGGACACAAGCATCAGGCTACTGTAAAATGGTCCCCTAGACAGGAAGCAATAGCAGATGAGCACCCCTGTCAAAGTACACTTCCATCATGTCCCTCCACAACACATGGGTCAGTCCAGGCAAAACACACACAGTAACAGGCATGGTGCATGCCATGCACATTTCCATGCATGTCCAATTGACTCTTGAAACATTCAATGATATGTGACTCACATGCATCATGGCTCATGCATATCACATGCACACACTTCACCTCAGTCACATCCATCTGGCCCCAAACACAACGAACACAGGCGAAACAAGGGTTAGTTGGGTGCGTCACAGAATCTGTGCATTGTCACACACATGTGTCATGCATCCATGGCATGCACAAGTCACAGACACGCAGGTCAGGCACACAGACATGGCTACCATATATGTACCTGGCATCAGCACCCATCCTTCACCCCCATCCATGTCCAGGTACAGAGACTGGCATGCTCTCATGTCCTAAATCTGCATAGGGCTCCCCATGCCACATTTCAACACATGCAACAACCATGTGGGTCACACATCACTGGTCGCACATGCATTACCATGATGTCCCTGCACACATACATGCATACATGGCCCATGGCACACATACAGGCAAGTATCATAGAACCAGCACACCGCAACATGCCCTGTCTCACACAGTAATGCTTGCACACTTACCGCTCAACTCCAGACGGGCCTCCCTCTCAAGGACCTGGGCGTGGAGCGCTGGGCGTACGCGTTCCAGGACCCTCTTCTGGATGGAACTCATGCGGCCCCGGCCCCCCTCCACGAGGCGCCGGGCCTTCACAAGGGTCCTGGACCTCAAGTCCTCCCAGCGCTTCTTGATCTTCTGGACGTTGCGGGTTGCCACCCCCTCCGCGTTGATGGCAACCACACAGTCGGCCCAGATCCTCTCCCGTCCTTCCTTGCTGGCGCGGGACGATCCAAAGAGGGCATCATACTGCCCCAGGACATGCTCCACCAGGACACCAATTTCGGTGGCAGTGAAGCTGGTGCCCCTCTGCCCCTCTGGCCTGGGGTTGCCACTGGTGCCAGATGTCGAAGTGCCCGACATGGCAACCCCAGAGGCAGGTGTGGGTGGGCAACTGGGTCCTGGGGCTGGGCTGTGGAGCGATGTAATCCCAGTTGGGAGTCTTCAGTTCCAGCAGGGGTGGACACAGCAACTGGACCCCTGCAGATGGCTGATGTGCAGGCACCAAATGGCAGGGCACGGTGGCAGCAGGCAGGCAGGCAGGCAGGCAGCAGCAGATAGCACGTGGGAGGCTGCTCAGGGCACTGGGGGGGCAGTAACTCGGCCTTCTGGGCAGGAGCGTGGTGTTCCGTGTGTTTTCGGGTGGCCAGCTTGATACGGAGTGATTTGGCACGTGAAATTCCTGCACGTCAGCGTGAAATCCGAGGAAAGGGCCTTAGCGCGTAAGTGCATCAGCACGCATACGCGATTCTATTGGACCAGAGTCCCTCACCGCGTAAGCGTAAGCGCGTCTGACGTGATCCGCACGGGCGTTCCCCACTCAGCACGTGATGACGGAGCACACGTGGAAATACTGCACGTCAGAGTGTCATCGCGTGTAATTGGCCAAAAGTGCGCGTACACGCGATTGGCCAATGTACGTGTATTACATCGCGTGTAATTGGCCAAAAGTGCGCGTACACGCGATTGGCCAATGTACGTGTATTACATCGCGTGTAATTGGCCAAAAGTGCGCGTACACGCGATTGGCCAATGTACGTGTATTACAGGGGTGCGCGGGCACTTACACACGCAAGTACGTCTGCGCACCTGTATGCCTGCTGCGTGGGAATTTCCACACGCTATTGGAGTGGGAACTAGATTCCAGGGGTGCGAGGGTCACACGCTCGCCTAGAACACGCACAAGGCATTAATTTGCGCACTTATCAATGAACAAGCCAGATGCCAGGATGAACATACCGTTCCTAGCAGCAGTGGCAGTGGGCTACCAAAGGAGGAGGAGGAGGAGAGTCAGGGCCAGAATATTCACACCCAGAACCAGCCTATTCGGGATGCCTGATGACCAGGTGTATGGGAGGTACAGGTTTCCAGCACACATCATACTGGACCTGGTCAGTGAGTGGGAGGATGACCTCACATCACCCACCCTGTGCTCCCAAGCACTCAGCCCCCTGCAGAAGGTCCTGAATGTACTGCACTTCTTGGCCACTGGATCCTTTCAGCGGACAAGTGCCATAGTGGGTGGTGTGTCACAGGCCACGCAGTCACGCTGCCTACACCAGGTCTTGAACATCATCACTGCACGGCCATCAGTCCGCAGGCACATATATCTCCCCAGGACTCATGCAGAAAGGCGGACGTGCATCCAGGAATTCTATGGTGTGGCTCAATTCCCCAAAGTGCTTGGTGCAATTGACTGCACACATGTGGCTCTACGTCCACCCAGGGCAACAGAGCACATCTATAGAAACCGCAAGCACTGGCATTCCATCAACGTGCAAGTTGTATGCAATGCCAAGGGAATAATCACATCAGTATATGCCAACTATCCCGGGTCCACCCACGACAGCTTCATCTACAGAATGTCTACACTATGCCGGGACCTGGAGGCTGGCCAGCATGGAGATACATGGCTGCTTGGTGAGCATGAATGCCACTGCACATGCATGCATGTCAGATACTGGGTCATGACACAACACCACTAATGATACCCATCACCACCTCCGCAGGGGACAGTGCCTACCCTATCAGCCCCCACATGATGACCCCAATCCGGAACCCCACCACGCCACCCGAGGTAAGGTACAACACAGCCCACATTGCAACACGGGGCATAGTGGAGCGCACATTCGGAGTGCTGAAGTCACGCTTTCGCTCCCTTGACCGTTCTGGCGGGCAGCTGTTATATGCTCCCCGAATAGTGTGCAGGATCATAGTGGCAGCATGTGTCCTGCACAACGTTGCAACACGCCGGGGCCTGCCCGTGGACATGGTGGTGCCCCCACATCCACAACCACATGCACGCCCGCTGCGCATGGGAGGGGAAAGGGCACGGGGGGTGGCAGCCCGTACGCAACTGGTGGCCAACTTCTTCACCTAGGAATCACAGTGCTGGCTAGTGCACACTGCTCTGGCACATACCATCTGACAATCAATGATGACACTACCTGACAATGTCACTAAATTACTCGACAATAAACTGTCAGATACACATCAGCCTGAGATTGTTAACATGGAAGTGTCACTATGTGTGCACCCCTACCTACACATACACCAGCAATGCATCACAACGAGAAGACACAACTCCATCAATCAAATATGCATTGCCACAGGCAATTCACTACATGACAACATTGCCATGTCACCTATCCCCTTCACAGTCCCGCCACTGAGGACACCATGTCATGGTATGTGAGAGCAAACAAACTGGCCATCACAACATGACACCGGTGTCACAAATAGCAGTGCCCCAAATGGAACATAGCCGCACTTGAACAGCTAACCGCGCTGGAGCCACTGCTACACACCTGTGTAAGAGTAATTTCAATCAAATTACACACCAACCCACCCTGAAGCCCACCCAAACAAGACACAATGAATGTAATCAATGATAGTATCATTACCTGATTCTGCTGGTATGTCCTCACCGTCCAGATGTACAGTGATGGCGCCACGCAAAAGTGTCAGTGCACATCTACCGACATGTAGTCTGACTCCAGAGAGTATGCCCGTGTGAAGAACTGTGTGAAATACCTGCAAAACATGAGCAACATATGTAAGTAGAGGCACATATCAAACCATCATGCATAGTTAGGTGCAACAACAATGTACACTATGAATGTCTACACAGTATTGACTATGGACTGGCCAACAGCTCATGGGAGTCCAATGTCACCGTGTAATTTGCTGTCACTTGGGCACACCCTTTGCAAGCCCATGGAAAGGGAAGCAGGAGGGGTGTGGATGTCTGCTACCCAAGCATCGAAACCAAACTCAGGACAAGCCTGCATGTGCCCAGCCACAATACAGTGTATGCCCAGGTACCCACACAAGGCAACACTCTTGGAAAAGAAAAAAGAAAATTGAGAAAAAATGGCCATGAAAGGGCCGGCGGGGGGGGGGGGGGCCACCTATGAGGTCCGAGGACAGGATGCACGCCACAATCCACCTGTGTGGATCATGGGAAACTAAAACACCCCATAGGCTCGTGGCCCACACGGCTACTCTGTTGTGGGAGATGAGTCGCTATCGCTCTGGCCAGACCCTGCAGCTGACTCAGGAGGTGGGGGAGCTGCCTCAGAAGATGGTGTGACAATGGGAGGCAGCCCACGCAAAGCACGAGTTTGCTCCTCCATGGCTGCAAGCAGGCGGGTCTGGTAGTTCTGGTTCTGGGTTATAATCATGCGGAGGTCCCCATGCAGTAACTCCCGGGATGACCTGACCTCCGCACGAGTTGCCTGCATCTCGGCCGAGAGCGTCCGTGTCAGACGCTCCAGCTGCTCCTCTGTCCTTCTATGGGATGAAGCCTCAAGCTCTAACAGGGTCGACCTGAGGTGACGGAATTCTTCCCTCAGGCCTTCCCTGTGGCGCTGGGACTCCATGGAAAGTGATTCCCGCAGAGTCGCCAGTGCCACCCGCCTGTCCTTGTTGGACGCCAACATATCCTCCCTGTGTGCCTGGCTGATGGACTCTGTAGCCTGCTCCAGTCGCTCCATCAGCCTTTCTGGGGGGACAATGGAAGTGGCCACCCTATCCATGGCCTGTGCAATCATCTCGGATGATGCTGCCTGTTGGTTGGCCATACCGTAGATGGATTGCTCCCAAGCGGTATTGCCAGGTGGCATACGGCCACCACGTTGACGGGCACCACACCTGCCTGGGGCAAGGCGGACTGCGCCTTGCTGTGCCGGCAAGGCCTCAGGCTGCAGGACTGCATTCCCTCTCTGATCTGCAGCCCCAGGAACAGGATCAGAGATTGTGTGGTGTGGCCCTGCATCCGTAACCACCGGAGGCTGAGCTGCAACACTGACATCCCCATTGAGGGCAATGGCCCGGCTGCAGGTGGGTCGGACAGAGGAGATTCTCTCCCAAGAACACTCACCTGCGACTGCACATAGGTGTCATCCTCCGAGTCTACACCTGAATACTGCTCGGGGGAGGAACCCCCAGAGACACCCCTCGACAGCACGACCTGCAGCACTTGTGGGTTTTCACCCACAAACACACCACGTCCCTCACTTGTGGAAGGTCGGCCCGGGTTGCCCTCCTGGGACGGCTCAACCACCACATCCCCAGCATCAACAAGTGCTTCGTCCCCTGCAAAGACATGAAAGAGAAAAATGGAAACAGGCATTAGCACCATGGCATGCAACAAGGGCTGATGAACAACAGAGGCAGTAGTTCTACGACACATGTCCCACATGACTGGGAGACCTCCTATGCATTCACCATCACTGGGTCTGTAGGGGAGGCTCAGGGCATACAATGTACAGATTGGAGAGCAACGCCTGCTCACCATGCTGCCTAGCACTGCCATCACACATTGGCCGGTGATTGCCATGTCAAAGGCACATGCCATCACACACATGGCATGTGACATAGCCACCAAGTGAAGAGGGAGAGGAGGGCAACTTTTTTGGATTTCTACCACTCTGGTCCTGACATTGCATCATCACATCAATAAGTTGACATGTTGTACATGGATCTGCTAGTCCAAATTGGCCACGATGCACAGTGCCTTGTCTACATCAACAAAATGCAGTAAACAATGAGATTCCACCTCCCCATCACCTGTAAAGGAATCATATAGCATTCGTGAAGCACCGGTCCAGAAATGTATGAAGGTACAGCGGAGCACTGAGGGGTGGTGGGGCAGTAGGGGATGCCAGTCAACAATCCTACTGGTGCTGGTGTCATTCATGTCACGCAAGTGCAGGGGTGGGTGGCACAATGATGTGCAAGGGGAAGTGGCGGCTGGAAGTGCTGTACAAGGTAAGTAGGACTTAACGTCAAGGGCAGATGGTGTTAGGCGCAGACAAGTGCTGGGGGGGTGGCCTATAGGGGTACAGAGACAATCATGCAGTGCTGTGGGCTCGGAGGGGACAGGGGAGGTACACACTGCATCTGGCTCGGCAAGGTCCTTGCAGATTTCTATCTGTCCTGCAGAGTTGTCACATGCCGCAGATATGTGCCCTTGGATTGGGGATCTCATCTTGGTGAAAAGGGTGAGGCGCTATTGCCTTTGGAGCATGTGGCAGGCCAGTTTGCCAGAGGATGAGCATGATGCAGGACATTCCCTCTCTGCCACCCGGCACCTGTGGTCTGGGTTCACATGATCCGAGTCATGCCAGGACTCTGCATTGGCATGGGGCTTCAGACAGGTGGTCATGACCGTGGCAAAGACATCCAGTGTACCTGACATAGAGTGGAGCATGGAGTGGGCCCTGTCAGGATGGGAGTGAGCCTAAGGGGGAGCTGGATGGGGGGGAGATTTTGGCAGCATGAGCCTCGACTGACACACACTTCATGGGTTGGAATACCAAGAAGGTGTGTGACAGTGGTGAGGGTGGCTTTGCCTCTGGTGTGGTGAGGGTGAGCTGGGAGGAGAGGAGAATGTGATCACTCCAGGAGAGAGGAGTGCAGAGATGGACGGAGAGGGGAAAGTCAGATGAGATCAGAGCATCAAGAGTGTGCTCTGCAGAATGAGTAGGGACAGACGGGAGTCTAGAGGGTGAGAGGGAGTTGCTGAGGTCACAGAAAGGTCACGTGGGGGGGTCAACAAGCATGCAGGTGGATGCGTACAGCAACAAGGAAGAGGATTTCTGTGTCTGGGGACATGAGTGAGGAGGAGAGGTGAGGACACTCAGAAAGGAAGTAGTAAATTTGACCAGTTTTCCCAGACACAGTACGTACAGTTTGTGAATGTCAAGGTGTGGTAGAGGGAGACGTCACACAAGCCATTCCAGAGTGGAGTAGGTCTAAGTAGGAGTGGCAGGAATACCCTCAGGGAAGCCAAGGGCACACCCCCCCCTGCACAGTAGTGGCGGGCAAAGGAGAGGGTCTCCTGAACATCAGGTAGGAGTGTGTGAAGGATGCAGACAGAGCTGGCCGTCAGACATGTTTCCATGAGACCAAGGATGTCAAGGTGCATAACCTCATGTAAGTGACAGATATCGGAGGAATGCCTGATGCAGCCGCAGTGAAAGGAGTGTAATTGTGGAGGAGGTTGACAGCCTTGGAGGTCTTACGGGGAGTGCTAGAGATCAGAGGTGCAGCATGTGTAGGAGTTGGAGTGGGAGGCGGAGAAGGATCATGGGAGGGTGCAGGGAGGCAGTGCAGGATTGATGAGGAGAGAGGAGGGGGGACAGCAGGAGAGGTAAGGAAGTTGATGAGATGTGGCTAGCATTTCTCAAGGAGAATGAGGTTGGCCTAAGGGCCTTGGACTGAGATGCTCCCATTACCATGCACATCAATTGTGGCCTCTGAGGATTGGAAGGAGGCCAGGAGTACACCCCAATGGGTCCCACCATTGATGGTGGAAGAGGAGCAAGGAGAGAGAACAGGGACCATGTGAAGGGTCTATGGGACAGGCAAAGGCATGTATGAGCAGATGTCAGTGAGAGTTGGCTTTGAGTAGGCTCAGATGCACTTGTCAGCAATAGGGTGGGTCGCATTGGAGGGCAGGGTGCCCTCATTTGACTGTTAGCAAGCAGGTGTTGTGAGTAGGGCACGATGGTCTGAACTGTAGAAGTCAGGGAAGATAGACCATGAAGAGCAGCATGGAGTGTGAGGGAATGGGGCTCGAAACCAGACGGTACCAAAGCACACAGGTAGGAGGTGGATGTCAAGGCAACATCCACAGTATGACAGCATGTTGGTTGGCATTTATATACAGAGGACGCATTAGCATATGGTATCATTGCATGTCAGGCATGTGAAGATGAAACTTGATTGGCTGGGGGAAAGTATAGGAATGGTATGTAAGACATCAGATGAATAGACAGGGGAGTATGAGCAACAATGTAGTGACAAAATGACAATTCAAGGGCAACTTCCATGGTGTAGGGCCATATGTGCACTGTTGCCAGTTGGGATAGTGCTGTGGGCAGATGGTGTTGCACTGAACATACTGGATGAGGCACATGGGTGCCACTATCTACTCTGCCACACACCCCCTTGACAGGCACCCAACATGGATGCTTCACACACACACCATGCACATGGATAATACACACATGCATGTGCACTCACCGGATGATGCCTCGTAATCAGGGAGATCTCCCACACCTTGGAGTTGTCCCTCGGTGACGTAGGATCCAGCTACGGACTCGTGTGGTGTGAGTTCTATTTCCTGTGCTGGGGACCCACCTCCAGTCACCAAGGTTGCGGCATGACTTGAGGCCAGCTTATCCTTTGCCCTGCGCTTAAGGTCATTCCAGCGCTTCTGGCAATCACTAGCTGTGCGCCTCACTACTCCAAGGGCACTTATTCTGTCAGCAATGGTCTGCCAGTGTGCCTGGCGTCTGGCATGTGTGGTCTTGGACCCTGCAACGATGACCATTTCCCTATCATGATCTGACACATACTGAACAAGTGCATTCAGTTCGGCGTCTGTGAAGCTTGGCTTCCTTGATGGGCCGGACTGTGCAGCCGTGCCTGGGGAATCAGCCTGTGCCGGACGTGCACTCTTCCTCTTGCGCTTGGAAGGGGGTGGGGATCCAGAGTGTCCTACGCCGCTGTGGACACTAGGGGCAGGAGCCGTGGTGGACTCAGTACTGGGTGTGTGGGATTGCACACTCAGCATGGGAGTAGGTGCAGGCATTGGGGGTAGTGGGATGGGGTCAGGCCTGATCTGAGGTGCATGAACTAGGACCGACACAGTCTTGGCAGGGTGTATGAGAGGTGGGGTGGATGGAGCCACACCCTGGATACGGGGGCCAGCAGATGACCTATCTGGCATAGATGCGCGTGCCCTGATGACACCAATGTGCACCGGTGCACGTGCAGTGGACCTGCTGACCTGGATGTCAGCGATGGGATCACCCTCGGACAGGTCTGCTGCCACAATGGGCTGGTCCAACAAGGGCTGATCAGGGTTGGTATCAGCCACATGACCCTCAACTGGGGGGGGGGGGGCATGGGTGTCCCTGACTGGTCCTCCAGACTGGGGGGGACAGGGGCACCCTGCAAGTCACAACCACGTCCCCTAGTGGATCCTCCACGGCCACCACGTGTGGCTCGGCCACCTTTGCCACCCTTACGGCTTGCACGCCTCCCAACCATGGCACTGATGTTATTGTGCGTATGGGAGTCGGTGTGCACAATTGTCCTGGGCAATTGGGTTGGGTACCAGATGGTATTCGTACCCTAGTGCAGTGGCAAGGCTATATGACACCCCTGGGGAAAGATGACGGGTCACGCAACGCACAGGCACCCCAGAAAAGTTAAGGAACGTGCACAATACCCCTCCTAGACCACGTGTGCTGATGGAAAACCCTGCACTACGCTGTGGCATCCAGTAACACAATGAACGTATGCGTGTCACACGCAGCCTAGAATGACCTCTGAAGGGGTAGGCTACACACGGGGCAAGCACAGAAGTTAGATACGTGCGTGACTCACCGTCTGCCAGGTAAAAGAGCGTGAAAAATGAGCGCGTTTGGTTGGCAACACCCCCGCCAAAAGAAGATGTGTACGCTGTCTGAGGAGACAGGACAACAGTAGAAGGGGACACTGTTTGAGGGAACAGGCCCAGGTAAACCAGTACAAGAGGAAAAAGAGAAAAAGCTGTCAGAGGTAACAGGGAGTACGAACTGGAAACGCCGTGAAGTAAATCGCGTGTGAAACGACAAGAAGTACAGAATTCACCCACTCGCTCTCCACGAAAAGCACGTACAAGGAAATGGTGTTCAACACTACCTTATATACAGGCCCACACGTACAGCGTCACTTACGGCGTGTACGTGCTTGGCCCATGTTCACCAATCACACGCTTTGTCACTTCTGCGTGTGGATCCTTTTTCACCAATCACACGCTTTGACACTCCTGCGTGTAGCTCACTTTTCACCAATCACACGCTTTGTCACTCCTGCGTGTAGATCAATTTTCACCAATCACACGCTTTGTCACTCCTGCGTGTAGATCCATTTTCACCAATCACACGCTTTGACACTGCACGTGCAGGTAACTATAGACGCACATATGCTGGTGACGGGTTTTCGCGCGATTCGCTGAGTGTGGGGTTTTCACGTGCTAAATCACTCCCTATCAGGCTGTCCACGCGTCCAAACACGAAAGACCACGCTCCTGGCCAGGAGGCCGAATTACAGTCCCCCAGAGCCCTGAGCACGCTCCCACCTGCCATCTGCTGCTGCCTGACTGCCTGCTGGCCACGTGCCCCACAGTGCTGGTGGGTGGGGGTGGTGGGAGACATGGGTGGGGGCCTGGTGGAGGGTGCCCCTGGTGGATGGGGGGTGGGGGTGGTGGGAGACATGGGTGGGGGCCTGATGGCAGGTGCCCCTGCACTGCTGGGGGGTGGGGGTGGTGGGAGACATGGGTGGGGGCCTGGTGGAGGGTGCCCCTGGTGGATGGGGGTGCAGGGGGACATGATCAGGTGTGCAGGGTAGTCCCCTGTTTTGTGGGCTGCCTGCAGGGGCCGTGGAGGGTGTACAGGGTACACCTGTGAGGGCCCACCCAGCCTATTCGCGTGTGATAATTCCCACGCACCCCTGTGATACACGTACCCTGGCCAATCGCGTGTTCTACTTCACGCGTACCCCTGTAATACACGTTCCCTGGCCAATCGCGTGTTGAACTTCCCGCTACCCCTGTAATACACGCACCCTGGCTGTTCGCGTGTGATAATTCCCGCGTACCCCTGTGATACACGTTCCCTGGCCTATCGCGTGTTCTACTTCACGCGTACCCCTGTAATACACGTTCCCTGGCCAATCGCGTGTTGAACTTCCCGCTACCCCTGTTATACACGCACCCTGGCTGTTCGCGTGTGATAATTCCCGCGTACCCCTGTAATACACGTTCCCTGGCCTATCGCGTGTTCTACTTCACGCGTACCCCTGTAATACACGTACCCTGGCCAATCGCGTGTTGAACTTCCCGCTACCCCTGTAATACACGCACCCTGGCTGTTCGCGTGTGATGATTCCCGCGTACCCCTGTGATACACGTTCCCTGGCCTATCGCGTGTTCTACTTCACGCGTACCCCTGTAATACACGTTCCCTGGCTAATCGCGTGTTGAACTTCCCGCGTACCCCTGTAATACACGTACCCTGGCTAATCGCATGTTAAACTTCCCGCATACCCCTGTAATACACGTACCCTGGCTAATCGCGTGTATAACTTCACGCGTACCCGTGATATGCACGTTACCCGCTTTGCGTTCCTTGTTTGGCAGCCCTGTAAACTGGTCCAGGGTTAGCGCAGCCGTTTGCGATGATTTAGCGATTTTGATGGCTTTTCCTTGCGCGAGGGCGTTCTTGGGGGCGTTACTGGCGCTGCTGCAGGGTCGCTGCGATACTCTGCGCCACGGCTGGTTTGGGTGCCTAAAATCCATGAATACGCTGTGCGCCGGATTCGGTTTTGGCGCACGCGGCTGGCGCAGACTATCGCACGCGCACGCTGTGCGCCAGCCGCGTGCGCTACTTGTGCGCTGAATTCTATGAATTACCCTGTAAATTTTCAGATTTACCATACAATGCAGTACCAGTTAAATGATCAGCTGCTTCATATGATCCACATTCTCTAATGGTGAGCATTTTTATGCCCAAGCTGTATAATTTCTGAGATACTGTTTTATCTGATGACAGGTCATTCCAGAGGTCTTGGAGCTCTGTCTTTTCTGCTTTAGTTAAGTATGCTGTGACATATCATGCAACTGCAGTAGAATTGTCTGCAATGTACTGCACATCTATGTTTGCATTCCATAAGTGGGCAATGATTGCATTATAATCATTGATATATTTTTCTTCTTCCTTTCTTTTTATGTAATATGTATTTTTAGGTGACTTACCTTTAACACTATGTCTAACTGAAGACATGAGGTTGTTCACTTGACCTGTATTTGTAACTGGTCTAGGGAAACCAAATCGGCATTTGGTGTAGTATTTCCCTTTGTTTTTGTATTTGCGACGACAATATTTTGCACATTTGTGTCTTTGAAATTGTAAAATTTGTGGATGAAGATCACTATTTGTGGCTTCTGATGGAATTTCACAAGTTACATATTTTTCAATAAACTGTAAAACAGTGGCATCACTGTCTTGACCAAATTTAGGAGCATCTTTAATCCATAAAAGCATGTGGATATGTGGTGCTCCTCTGGCTTGGTATTCTTTTCTCCAAAAGAAGTGTTGCACTTCTCCAAGGGTAGGAACAGTTTTATTACAAATAAAATGTAGCATAGCAATGAAGCGATGGTGAAAATATCTTGAAACATTGACAGGATCCAAAGAACAAAGTTCTCCAGGTGTTAGTATATCTATGTTTGTTTTGTTTTTATTTGATATGCGTAGGAAATCATGTAAATCTTCCCATGCATATTCTGCACAACTTAATGTAACAAACCAAGTGGGTGGGCCAAGGTTTCTGATCATACAACGTACATCTCCATGACGTCGAAACCAGTACTCTTTAGTACCACGCATATTTGCTAATAGATTTGTTATATTTGATTGTAAAATATCCTTTTATTGCACTTTTTCTAATAATTGTGTAGCTGTCATATTTTGAAAGTGTGATCCTGATTTTAATATGTGTGCAACTCCGTAACATAAAGTTGCTAGTTCACTTTCAAAGAGTAGGTGGAATATGTATTCCACATTTTGTCTAAATCTGGGATCTTCAGAATACATCCGTAATGAGCGGTATTCTGAAGCCGATATTTGAATAGGTCTATCATCATACCTTCCTCCTTTGCCAGTAGGAAAGAGTAGAGGAAAAGCACGTGCTTCTATACTTTTTTCCCATATGCTGATTGGCAATCCTTTTGTTTGACGCATTTGGTAAGTTTCCAGTACATCTTCTACGGTGTCATTAGAGTGCAAAGGATGAATTGTATAATGGTCTAAAGTATTTGATATTGTAGCAGGATCTAGTAGCTCAAATTGACCAGCTTCTTGTGTTTCTTGAATTATTTCAGTTGTATCTTTCAAGTTTTCTTCAATATTAATTTCTTTGTAATATTCATTATTCTCTTTAAGATATTGGAAGGCTTGTCTAACTTTATATAAATCTACCAGCTGTTGCCATATTTTTTTGTCTTTTCTAGGTACTCCATTTACTAAGATAATTAAAGATTGCTGCATTGGACGTTGCACTCCTAGAGTATGCACATTTTCTTTTAGATCTAATGGTAAATAAACGACTTTTCCACGAATGCCTTTTACCAAGTCAGAGGGAGTAAATTTTGCTGTTTTTTGTTGAAGGCGTATTATTGCTTGAAATGGGTGTACTGTTTGAATTATGATGCTCTCATATAAATTAAGTTGTTGTAGGGGTTTTTGTACTGGGTATAATTCCAAATTATTTGTGATAGAACGTGAAGGAGTTTGGTTGTTGTCAAGTATTGTAGTGCAGTAACTGCAAAGTATTAAGGGCTCAGTTATTTAGTATTTGTTTTCTGCTACAAGGTAGAGAGCTAATTCAAACCATTTAGAATCTTCATTGTCTTCTATTTTGTTTGATAGGTCTACAGTTTTTGTGTTACTTTTATAAAAAAGTTCTACGGCAACATTCACATACATGGTTTGGTACTTCAGCTGAAGTACTTTTAAATTTTAGTATTTCTTTTTTGTATGTGTTTAGCAAAAGGTTGCCATGTGTAGAATTGTTGCTTAATTGGTTTAAAGCTATTTCATTCTGTAAATGGCTTTCACTTCCAAAATATTTTTTCTGGATATAGTGAATTTCTTCAAGTAGGTCTTTTGCTGTACCATGTAGAAGGATGTTATTTAACTTTGCTAGTGCTAAAGCAGGACTTTTAGCATAGTACAGTTTATAGACTAGATTTCTTATAGTTGAATGATGTGTTGATATCCTTTTGATATCATGGAAAGTGGTTTTACAAGTAGGTCCTGTAATGCAGGCCAAAGAATGTCTTTGTAGACCTGTGTACTTGCGCACTGGACAGGTATCCCTATTTTGCAGTAATTTAATTTTGATTTTGTCTTTGCTCTTTACATATTTATTGAGGAATTGGCGTAAAGATTTGAAACATTGTTTGGGAATGTTACACATTGACCTGCATGGCCATTTGTACACTAGACGTTCTGATTCAGTGGAATGGAGGGGTAATTCTAAGTTTTCAGGGAATATTTTTGTAAGGAGTACTTCTTGTTACATTATGGTATTATTCACTTTTTCATAACCTCGACCACTGCTATGCATGGCAATTGTATTTGTTTGCTTTTGTTTGTACGCTTCTTCATTAAAATATGGTTCTGTGCTCGTAGTTTGATTCCATTCATCTCCGCAGATACTTAGAAGTTCTTTCTGTTGACATTTTGCTTATTGAGAAATCTTTTTTGTAATTTAGTTATTAGTTTTGTTAGTGGTTTCATTTTGTTTAACAGTAAAATAAATAACTTTCTTTTGAGAAGAATTGCACTGTCCATCAACGCTTCTAAGATTAATTTCCTACGATAGGTTTTAAGCATTGAACCTGATTTCTCTCCTGTTTTTATAAGATTTTGAAGGACTTTGTCACGGTACATTTTGTCTAAAATACTTTTCTTGGTATGCTTACTTTGCACTATATTAAAATTTGAAGAAGTAGTTTTATCTGTAGTGATAGCTGATTTTCTGTTAATTCTTTTTTGGTTTGTTTTACATTTTGATAGAGGAGGCAAAGTTTTTGTACTTGAAACTTCTTGTGTTTCACTAAATGACTGTATTAGGTGTTTTGTTTCAACATTTTTTTACAAATTCTGCTAGAGATGGATGCTTATGGTGGACACTTTTATTTTCATTTGCTCTACTTTTGCGTTGCTTTCTACGGACTTGACTTTTCGTAGGTATTCTTTAGGGTCTGTTGAAAAAAATAAAGGTATGGGTTGGGGTGTTCTGCAATGTATGTGTGCTGTGTGCATGAGTGTTTGAGTAAAATGATAAAGATGTATGTAATGGTGTGTGATTGTGCATTGGGAACTACAACTAGTAGGGATAGGTATTCTTGAATTTATGTGTTACTAAACTGGGATTCAGATGACAAAAAAAAGTAAGCTAGTGGTGTGGAAAAGTACAAATAGTAAATCTAATGTATACAATTAAAACAGTTGTTTTTTCTATAATATGAAAATTGTAGCGGTTCAGTTGGGTAATTTGTGTGTCCAAAAATAGGAATTTGTGGGCCATTCTGGCTGTAAATCGCTGTTTAAGACATAGAGATTTTTGGACAAAATGGTGCACAAACTCTATTTTTAGGCACCAAAATAGCTTGTATTAACGTTATAGTATGTTTGATTAATAAAACAAATATTATGGTGATATTCTACTTACTTTTTTTCTTAAATTAACAGGTAACTTCTTAGTTCTTCTCTGTTCTTCGTATTCGGCTGCTTCTTTTCAGGAGACTGGTCTTCACTACAATTGTAAAAGCTTCAAATTAGTAACTTTGTTTGTATATAGCGCAGTTTTTAATTTAGATATTTATTTTTTTAATTGAAATCCTCAGTGCCTTCTTTAAAACCATTAAACTAATTTATTTACATAAAATACATTCCATCAGTTCAGTACATATGATATGTTCTTAATGAACAAATTGTACTGAATGACTAACTGTAGCAAAAAAAAATATCTTTACTAAGTCTTGTGAAATTTATAATATACCAGTGAATACCACTACTTCTGTAAGTAAGCTGTTCTAGGTAATAGCGCCTCAATGTCATGTCTAAATTAAAGTAATTAAGTAAATAAATAAATAAAAACAAAAAAATATGAAATTGTATAAGTATTTTTTTAAAGATTTAAA
Source organism: Ambystoma mexicanum (assembly GCF_040938575.1). Taxonomy (NCBI): domain Eukaryota; kingdom Metazoa; phylum Chordata; class Amphibia; order Caudata; family Ambystomatidae; genus Ambystoma; species Ambystoma mexicanum. Next base: position 517,957,840 of record NC_090926.1, on the reverse strand, counting down.
CATAGATTGTGCTTGCATGCAATTTTGTTTGAATATATGTAGTCTATATATTTCATTTACAAAATGTTAGTTTAACATGATTTGAGTGTGTGTGTATAAAGAAAGTAAATAGTATAAAGGTTTATAAGTGATAGTTGATTTTAGAAAATTGAAAAAAATACAGTAAATTCATTTTACAGATTACACAAGCTAAAAGTCTGTTTGAAAATGCGTTCATCTACTGTACAGAAAATATGCATACCTGAAGTTTGTGTTCATGCATATGGATATGCATGGAGCTGCAAGTAGAAATCTTGGAGACTTGTACAGTATTTCTGGTAGATGGTGCTTGCCAATGATATGACACTTGTACTCAGAGAGATTCACAGTACATTTGCAGTGCTGATCTATGATGATGCAGTTAGATGTAGAGGTCTTGAATGTGATTGGTGCATGGTCATGTCATTTTTTAGCTACATCCAATGAGGGAATGGCAGAGAGAGTGAAGTGGAAATGGTAGAAGGGCTGTTCATGTTACGATATGTCCGCGGACATGGCGGTAGTTCGCGGACATCGGGAGTTACATCCGGGGATTTTGGGTTTAGAAGTCATGCAAATGAGAATAAGCACTGAAAGGGATTGGTCAGGAAAGTTTAGTGGGTGTGTTGTGCCAGGAGAGAGTTTCTCAGATAATCTTTTTGCTGAGGGAACAAAAGATAGCTGTGTGTTTCAGAAAACAGATTGTTTGGATTTTGGGAGATTCGTGGATACATTGGTTGAAGGTGCATGCAGAAAAATGTGGAGTAGCTGTAGATCTTGGATTCCCACATGTGGAAGTACACTGGCATGGAGTACGTGGAATGAAGTGGTTGGACTTGCTACCTCTCTGTGCTACTTTGGAGACAGAGCAACATCCAGACATAATTGTAATTCATTGTGGAGGGAACAGTTTAGGACATGTGACTGGAATTTATTTGCAATTTGCTATGAAAGAAGGACTTGGGAAGGTTATGGACATGTGTCCTAATTCTCAAGTGATATTTTCACGGATTGCACAGACAAATGTGGCTTTGTTCTTCTTCATTTGGTCCACAAATGGAAAAAGCAAGGCGCAATGTTAATAAGGCTGTGTGTGCCTTTCTAAGAGATTTTGGCATGTCCTCTTTTCACAATGAAAATATTATGTTTCGTAGTACATACATTTTTCGCAGAGATGGAGTCCATCTTACTTATGCTGGCAATCAGATTTTTCTGAGAAATGTACAAAATGCATTGCGACCTTTTTTGAATTACAACAACCATTTTGAAGTAGGTGTTAAGCATTTATAATTTTTGACTTACAAACACCACCCAAAGGCTCTTTTCAGAGCCACCACTTCTTCCCAGAGAAAATTGCTATGTTTGTGATGGGGTAGCAACCCAATGTTTTAAATGTTCGTGAACTGTCCACGGACTTCTAAAAAATACAAAGGGCCCTGCTTCATTTATTTTCACTTCTATTTTTTAACTGTGAAAGGCGGCTCTGAAAAGAGCCTTATTTTTTGGGGGATTTTTGATATTTTGTATTTTTTTGGGTTTTTTATACACAACACACTAGGAGAGGAGGGGAAAGGAAGGTAAAGGGGGGACACCAACCACAGGGATAAGAAAGGGCGAGCTGAGAGAGGAAGATGTAGAGTGGGTTTTATTTGGGTAGTGAGCATATCTTCTCGTGCTCTGAGACAATAGTCTCAAAAGCACTACAAAGTCGCTTCCCCCTGCAGAGTACTGTGTCACAGTACATACATACAACTGTGACCCTCGAAAGGTAAGGGTCATCAGCATTCTGTATGGCCTGTGACGCAGTTTGAGGAAGATGCTGTCCCACAGAGGTGGTCCTTGTGGTGACAGGATCAGAAAAAGAGGATGAAGTAGAGGAAATCAACCTGCTACGTTCTTCGCAAGGTACAACCCTGCGAATAGCCCCAGAGTGAAATGACCTCAGGTGTCGCTTCATAGTAGTGGTCCCAAAGCTGTACTTACCGTGCTTCCCGCGACTGAGTATCATTTTGCACTCATTGCAGGTAACACGGTTCGCACGAGCCTTAGGAACATTCCCATGAATGGTAAAAAACCGCCACACCCAAGACGCACGCCTAGTGCGGGTAGGAGGGTTTTCCTCTACCTCATTCTCATCATCCTCTTCTTCCTCCTCCGCATCCTCACTCCTGTTCCCCTCTTCAGGCCCTTGGTGAGGTGGTGGTGGTGGAGGGGGTGGGGGTGGTGCTGAAGCAGGTGCAGCACCAGGTGGCAGTTCTGCAGCCAGGGATGCCATCTCGATGGTGTAATCAGCAAGTTGCTGGAGAAATAGCTGTGCTCTGAAGAATAGCCAGAAACACAATGAGAATAAGCTCTAGGGTGTGGTCTTTTATAGGGGTGCTTGTGCGCGGTCCGCGGACATGCACGCTGTCCGCGGACAGATCAAACACAAACAAAAAGTTTGAAAAGTTTCAAAAGGTATGTAGAAACTCAGGATTACTATGTGGGACTTGTGCCATGGTGAGATTTTATTGAAAAATATTATGGATTAATTGAAAATGTACTTTTAATTTGTGCGGGGACCCGAACAGTGTCCGCATTCAGAACACGCGATCAGCATGGGCGCGGTCATATGATCCTTTCGCGAACAAGTCCGCGAAGGAAGCAAATGTCCGCAGGACACCAAATGCACAGAGATTGGCTAGCGCATGCGCGTTGATATTCTACGGACACTGTTCGGGTCCTGAACTAATTAAAATTGCGTCACACGTGAAACGAACATTTCAGGACACTGCGTGTGTTCTTAGAACAGTTTAAATTTTCTAGCGAACAGTAAGGACAGATATAGTGTTCTTCAGGACACGTTCAATTTCGTTTATGTAGGAACATTTCAGGACACCAATTGTGTTCTTAGAACATTTTCAACTTGCTAGCGAACAGTAGGGACAGGTATAGTGTTCTTTAAGACACCTCCATTTTCATTTAATTACGAACAATTCAGGACACTGCGTGTGTTCTTAGAACAGTTTGAACTTGCTAGCGAACACTACGGACAGATATAGTGTTCTTTAGGACACTTTAATTTTTTTTTTTTACAAACATTTCAGGACACTGTGTGTGTTCTTAGAATAGCTTCATCTTGCTAGCGAACAGTACTAACAGGTATAGTGTTCTTCAGGACACCTCCATTTTCGTTTATTTATGAACATTTCAGAACACCTGCACTGTCCGCGGACACCTACATTGTTTAAAAAAAAAATGAAACTATTTACAACACAATATAAAAATTAAACTTTATTTAACATATATTAATAATTTATGACAGAGAAGGTGAGGCAGAAACAGAAACAAAAACAGGAGAATTTGGGGTTTCATCATGATTGTTATTAGGTGAAGAAGGGATGGAAGTCTCATCAAAACGTTTTGGGTTATGGAGAGGGTTTGGGGATAATTGACTGGTATATGGTGAGGAGGGACAAGTACATGTGGGGCAATGGTACAAGGTTTTTGGTTTAAAATGATCTTCCGCAAAAGTTTTCAAATTATTAAAATGAGTCAACAATAAATCCATTTGTTCTTCTATACTGAGAAAAGTGTTATCCATAACAGGTTTTTCTGAAGTATTTTCTATTTTGGTATGCTCTGTACAACAAAAAAAAATATATATGTTAAATGTATACAAAATAATAATAATTAAATGGTTTATATCATAAAGTGTTTACCATTAGTTTCACTATCTTGTGACATTTCTTCATGTGGGAAATGTTCCTCTAGCCATTCCAGAGTACTAGACATTTCTGTGAGAGAAAAAAAAAAGATAATATATGTTTTTATCTAATACAGAAAGTTTATAAATATATGAATACAATTAAGTACACTTACTATTTCAGGTAAGATATGTCCTATGTACTCAGTGGGTCTGCTCTTGTTCTCAGTTCTGTTGTGTTTGTGAGGTAATTATGTTGGAAGCCAATTTATTTTCTTGTGGTATATTCCATTTTAGAACATAGTGCATTTAAATGAATGGTTAGTGTGTTGTATATATGGATTACATTTCTTATGTATTAGTACATATAATGTGTTTGTGTGCTTTTTTTAAAATTTGTTAAATGTTCCTATGTTATGATATAACAATCAAACATACCCCCCCAGAGTTTTTTAGGTAGTGGTACTGTTCTTCGAACATGTCCGCGAACATTAAATGAGTTTGCGGACATCAAGTACAGTAGAAGAGATTCAGTCAGTTCCATATGATATGTATATAAAGTGAACGTCATTATTGTTAAGTTGCGCTACTACAAACCTACGAAATTCAATGAAAAAACTTTGTTAAAGGGACGTTATGGTTAAGTTGCGCTACTAAAAACCTATGAAATTTAGTGAAAAAACTTTGTCAAAGGGACGTTATGGTTCCAAGTAAAACCGAAAAACCCTTGAAATTCGCCACTTATGGTAAGCTAAGCAACCATAACTCGCGCCACCACCGTGCACTGCTAAGACTAACACCCAGGACATCAAAGATGACATCACAATGTCATTGATGACATCACTGATGACATCACATGTGTATGTACTTTTCATGAAATATGTGTACAAGGGATTCTTATGATAATGTTGCAAAACAAGTGTCAAGGATCATTGCGATAAATATCATACCCTAATTAGTGCATTGAACGATGCATTGATATAAATAGCATTCTATTATGGGGTTCTATCGAGTATACTAAGCTACTCATACAGAAACATAACATTGTGTGCAGCGTACAAGATGAAGGTACAATATTCGTAATGTTAATATGTTGAATAATAAAATCATAATTGTTTTCTTAATAGATTTTTGTGTACTGTGAAATATGTAAAAAGTAGCTAATAACACACATGTATTACATAATTGAATTACTATAGACAAAACACAAAGACACAAGAACACATACCAATATGGGTATATATAGGGAAAGTGAAGTAAGCAAAAACGCACAAGTAGTAGCAGAAACAATTCATAATTTAACTGATTATTTTCATGCAAATAAATGATTGCTCTGTTTCAAAGCTGCTATTTACCCTAGGTATATGTATCACTTGATGTGATTGGACCCTAAGGAAAGTAGTGTGAGTACAATGTATACAAATATGACCATATACAGGGAAGGTACAGCCATAAAAAAAAACAACAGAACTATCAGAAAGTGCTCATAAGTCTATTGATTATCTTTATGCACAAAAAGGATTGCTGTCTTTCAAGCTTGTGTCTTCCCGTATGTATATGTTTCATATGATGTGTCTGGACTCTAAGGGAATTACTGTAAGAACCTACTTGAAGGATATGTCTACAAATAAAATAACATTTTTGGTTTCTGACTGTTACTGAAGAAAACCATGTGGCCTAGATATGTCAGCAAAAGAAAAAAGAATGAGCCAGACATGTGATGTCATCAGTGATGTCATCAATGACATTTGTGATGTCATCTTTGATGTCCTGGGTGTTAGTCTTAGCAGTGCACGGTGGTGACGCGAGTTATGGTTGCTAAGCTTACAATAACTGGCGAATTTCAAGGGTTTTTCGGTTTTACTTGAACCATAATGTCCCTTTGACAAAGTTTTTTCAGTGAATATATATATATATATATATATATATATATATATATATATATATATATATATATATTTTTTTTTTTTAAGTAGAAGAACACTGATACCAACCACTTCCGCCCACTTCGACCGCTGGCTACACTGGCTATGGCTACTAAAATGTTCATGTGGCCTAATAATTGCATGGTTCTCACAACTCCAAATCTTTACAATTTCAGCTTTAGGCAGCCTTAAAACAGTTGTTTTATTCTTGCAGTTAGACAACATAAATTGTATGTAAAAGTTTAACAATGCAATTCATATGTAAACAATACCAAGGCGCTGGCATCATGTGTCAGAACTGCCATCATTTGACCAGGTGTACCGACCATGTGCCAAGTCTTGCCACTATACACACACATGTCAGTTAATCTCTAGATATTGCCATATAATGACAAGGTGCACACATATGCTAGCATATATTGGACATTGCTATCAAATAACCACATACTCCCATCATATGGAAGGAATTGCAGACCTTTGGCTATATTTCGGGATGTTCCAACCACTTGCCAGGTATTGACACAATGTGCTTATGCATGCCAGTTTCCAGGCACTGTTCTCATATGTGAGGTATGCACATACATCATTACTGAGTATCACCTTTAAATGCCATTGTGTTTGTACTATCACACAGAATTACATTCGTGGTCATTACATTTCTGTGTACTTCAAAACCCCATATATGCATAAAATTGACAGGTATTGTCATCACATTTCCAGATACTTCCAATCTGTTTTCAGTTAATGCCATCTAATACATAGTTACTCATTAAATGTATTACATATTGGAAGCTTATTCAGGAAAGCGCAATGTGCCCAGTTACATATAGCATGTGTCCGTTCAGTACCAAGGTACACCATGCTCCATGGTATGATATCATAGGGCATATTTCATATCATATCATAGGGCATATTTCATATCATATTTATTCTACTTCCTTCTATCTCCTGGGTCGGAGCCTGCTGTGAGAGCTGCCAGAGCACTCTCTTTTATCTTCTGTGCATCCGTGCATCCGAGGGTGTGTGCACGTTGCTAGGGTAAGCTCTTCACAATTTTGCTCACATTCCGCTCGCAGCGCAGACTTCAACATTTACTTACCGAAAATTGCATAATCCACAGAGGTAGCTGTAGCTTTGAATCCTCAGCGTCATCCCTGGCTTTCCTCACCTGATTGCTGAGCATTTCTGCAATTTGATGGTACTTCCTTTGCCTGAAATCTATAACTGGATACTACAAAATGGCTGCACTCCTTTGCCTTCAGTGGGCTTTCCTCTGCCTGGCCTGACAACCCCTCCCATTGGTTGCCTTGGCCTAGATAGGCCAATCAGAGCAACCGGGAGGCAGGAGCCGGCCAGAACTACTAAGGCCCTCGGAGAGGCCTGCCTGGAGCCATTTCTTCTACTTCATTCTTTCTCCTGAGTCAGAGCCTGCCATAAGAGCTGCTGGAGAACTCATGTATCATCTCTCCATCCGAGGGTGTGTGCACGTTGCTAGGCTAAGCCCTTCACAATCTTGCTTGCGTTATGCTCACAGCGCGTACTTCAACATTTACTTTTGAAAAATTGCATAATCTACAGAGACAGCTGTGGCTTTGAATGGTCAGTGCCATCCCTGCCTTGCCTTCAGTGGGCTTTCCTCTGCCTGGCCTGACTCCCCTTACATTGGTTGCCTTGGCCTAGACAGGCCAATCGGAGCAATTGGGAGGCGGGAGACGGCCAGACCTACTAATGCCAACGATGAAGGCTCCCTTCTGCTCCCTGTCTGCTACAGGTACGCTTCTCACCCCCCAGTCGCCTGTGATGTTGTGTGTGCCCCCACCCCTCTCTTGCCCTTGATTTCCCCCCTCCCCGTTCCCACTCCTCCAAGTTGGATTATGCCCCCCAACTAATTTTTGCATATATGTGCTGTTGCCACCCTGCAACGTGGTGTAGGCACCATGTATTTGCCCACTTATTTTGACTTTGCATCTGTGTGCTGCTGCTGCCCTGCAACATGGGGTAGGCACCATAATCCACTGATTTTGACTTTGCATCTGTGTGCTGCTGCCACCCTGAAACATGGGTAGGGACCATGTATGTGCCCACTGAATTTGACTTTGCATCTGTGTGCTGCTGCTGCCCTGCAACATGAGGTAGGCACCATGTATTTGCCCACTTATTTTGACTTTGCATCTGTGTGCTGCTGCCGCTGTGCAACATGGGGTAGGCACCATGTATTTGCCCACTGATTTGACTCTCTCATTTGTGTGCTGCTGCCACCCTGCAACATGGGGTAGGCACCATGTATTTGTCCACTTATTTTGACTTTGCATCTGTGTGCTGCTGCAGCCCTGCAACATGGGGTAGGCACCATGTATGTGCCCACTTATTTTTACTTTGAATCTGTGTGCTGCTGTGCCCTGCAACATGGGGTAGGCACCATGTATGTGCCCACTGATTTTGACTTTGCATCTGTGTGCTGCTGCTGCTCTGCAACATGGGATAGGCACATGTATTTGTCTAATGCTGGACTCTCGCATTTGTGTGCTGCTGCCGCCCGGCAACATGAGGTAGGCACCATGTATTTACCCACTGATTTGACACTCGCATTTGTGTGATGCTGCCGCCCTGCAACATGAGGTAGGCACCATGTATTTGCCCACTGATTTGACTCTCGCATTTGTGTGATGCTGCCACCATCGCAACATTGGCTAGGCACCTTGTATTTGCCTATTGCTGGACTCTCACATTTGTGTGCTGCTGCCACCCTACAACATGGGTAAGTCCCCATCTATGTGCCCACTGATTTTAACTTTGCTTCTGTGTGGTGCTGCCGCCCTGCAGCATGGGGTCAGGCTCAATGGATGCGATCACCATGCACTTTTATTTTACACTTGGTGTATGATACCTTCTTCACGTTCCACGTTGTAAGTCACCTCATACACTTCCTCTCTGTAACCCGAAACACTTACTGTAACAGCCTAGATACCTCTGGGTTTTGTGCGCTATATACGTGTCAAATAAAATAATTAAAAAATGTACCCACACTATTGACAGCTATTGCCATCACATTTTCATTTGATTTGTCATTGTCTGGTTTTGCCATCATACTCCAGGTACCGAAAACAATGTGCAATCCAGGTATTAATAACACCATGAAGAATTCCCATTAAACATGTGGGTAATCACACCATTTACTGGGAAATATCATAAAAGCAGGGGTGTTGCTAGGTCTAGAAAAGATCCGAGCTAAGCTAATGCTGGGACTGTCAGGACTCAGGGCTAGCTAGTCTTTTGGGTGTAGCCCCTGAGCTTCAATCGGGGGCTACAACCAAGAGAACTGGGGATATAGCTCCCTTACAGCCCCCGCCCAGCCATAAACACCTCTGCATAAAAGGCACAGGAATTCTCTCTCTTGCCAAATATTGCTATCAAACCTGATTTACTCAAATGCTGGTGAGGTATTACCGTCTACTTTCCAGAAACATTGAAGTTTTACAGGAACTTTCCTCAAAAGAACTGCTACACCCACCATTGACAGCTAAATCCATCAAGAGCCCAGGTATTCACACAATTGACAGGTTTTTCCATCAACATTTTAGGGCCACGCATTGCTGCCAAGTATATCCAAAAATGGTGCTGATAAACACACCACTGACAGGTGTTGCTTCTTTTGACCATTTTATCATATCATTGCCAAGTATTGTCAACAAAAAGCCAGGTTGCCATTGGGTTCTACAAGGCGTTGCTCACATGTGTTTCTGCTCTCTCCCTAGTGACTCACTGGACATTTTGTTCCCAAAGGAACATGCCAGTGAACCGGCAAGGGTGGGGGATGGCAGGGATGATTTGCTCTACCCCTTTACACCGACATTCAGTGTGAAATACTTTCAGCGGCTTTGCTCTGAGTCTTACCCTTCCTGGCTCACCGAAGGTTTTGCTCTGAGGATGGATTGATGCACAGGACAGGGAAGCTGGAGAAGCCAAACGCAAAGAGACTTCTGTAATCGCTGACTGATGGGGCTCAATACGGCTGGCGAGGCACCGTGCATTGCATCTGGGTTGCATCGATTCGACGACTTCCTCCTATTCCAGGCTCGATCTATAGTAGTTTTAAGTCATGCAGCGTGTGATGCAGTGACATGTATGTTAAGCAACATGTGCTGAAGCATACTATTGCAAACATTGCAATGGTCCGAAGCACGACTCCCGCTACTACCAGGTTTAAACATCTTCTTGTAATAAAGCTCCTGCCACGTGAAAGGATAACAAACACTTTCTGCAGGGGCATGAGTTCTCCATGAAGCTACATTATTATCGAAACAACAGTAACGGTTTTTTATTTTATTTTTTTCCCTTCAGACCATTGACCCAGGTCTAGTGACCTTTATGGATCTCAATCTGTGGGGGGATGAGAAATGATATTTTCAAAGAGAAAGGCAATCTGCACCAGAGCTCCTATGGCGTCAGCTATCACCGACACCACAGGCTCGTGCCGGGTCCTGAATGAAACCAGAGCTAAAGGTGACGGAATTTCCAACCACCTCTGGTGCGCGGTGTTTGCTGCTGTGCCCTTGACACTGGCATAGTCAAGGTAAAATGGCTCCCTTCTGATGAACATCATTTTCTGGCGCCTGCGAGGTGATGAAACCAACCAATGCATTGTGGACATCAGTGACAGCATAGCACATCCGTGCTATTCCCTCGGCCACACCGCAGGACATTTTAAAATACAACGCAGCGGCTGTAACAATGACTGAATAATGTTATAAGGGCAGAATAACGTTACAACTGTGCACTAGGTTTATAAGCACTTTTAGTATTGTATGTAATCAAAATAATGTACATGTTGTAAGGTACATGACAGATATTGTTGCTAATAGTCTGCCGGTGTGCCTGCTCTGAACAATCCCTTTCAGTACTGGTGTATTGAGAACACATTTATTTGGACGGTAGTGTTCATGATTCGTTTCTTGACAAGATTTGTAGAGTACAGACCTGACAACAGGGACTGCTGAACACAAACACTTTGCTTCAAAATAGGTCAAAATAGATTAATATAAAAGGAGTTTTGTAAAACTAACTAGCAGTGAACAGTTCAGTCGACAGAACAAGCGTGGGAATGTGGAGGCTTTGTTTAGTCGGGGAACTGAGGAGTGGGTGAGGAAATCGAGGACCCGATTCGAGAACTCCGTTTATTTTGCTAGAGGAATGGAGAACAGGAGATATGCACTGCCTCATTACAAGGTTGGAGGTGTTTGCCGTGATGATATCTACAAATGGAATGACTGTTAAACCCGGAGGTAATTCGTGATTCTTTGCCTAATTATGGGAGTATGTTATCCCTTGTTCTGAAGTCTCATAGGACTTCATTGCCTAATTGAGTCATAACCACCAGAGGTTTTCTGGAGGTTATCCATACGTGGATAGGCTGAAGCTATTACATACCAGTAGGTTTCCTAACTCCTAATCAGGAGCACTCCCAAAACAGGTGGTACACGTGTGAGCACCTATATTTTCGTTTCCTCTAAACATATGGCGAAGCTCTTTTTGTTAACTGACAGTGCCTGATAATGCATGTTCACATCAGTCGCTGCCTGCTTGTTAGAAGAATGAAGTTGTGCAACTGGAGTGTTGTACGACGGGGATTTTCATGGAGCCTTATCATGCATTTGCAAACCTATTTCGCCACGTTCCCCCAGAGGTATTTGCTTTTCACATCACACACACAGTTATGCAATCCTTCGGAACGCAGGCTTCGAGTAGAATTGACCCAGATTGAGACTATAGTTTTACAAATGTTCCCATTGAATTCAATAGCTTTTCATTATGGATACTTTACCATAATGTCCATTTCACTCTTTTTTTTTTCACTGAATTTTAATGCATCATAGCAATACCTGCTAGGCATGTCCTGCACCCTCGACCGATCAACACCTTGTGGGCCCCCAACGAAAATGAAGAAATAGCTTGCCACACGGGGTCAGGTGGTAGTATGGACCAATGGTAAGTGGTATAGCATTCCCAAGAGGGAAAGCCCAGGTATAAAACACCTGCACAGCCAAGTATGAATTAAAGGTGTTAGTTGGCAGACGGATAGACCTGGTTGAGGATTGGGGTTGAAGTAAGATAATGAGGACTTGTTGGAAAAAGTGTGAAAGAGTGCAGGTAAGGTTCTGCATGTGACAGAGGGTGACACCAAGCATGTGGAGTGGTTTCTGTAAGAGTGGGTGAAAGCAAGTGGAGAGGGAAAGAAAGATTTGAAGCTAGGAGAGAATGACAATAGACTGTGAGAATGCTCCAGAGAGAGAGTGCTCCAGAGAGAGAGTGAGAGCGTGAAAGAAAAAGTGGAAGTGGGGGTGAAAGAGGGAGGAGACAGGTTCAGAGTGTTGGTTGGAGAGTAAGAGGGAGTGATAGGCGGGTGAGAGAAGATGGTGGAGAGTGAAGTAGTTCAGAGAGGCAGAAAGGTGAAGAGAGGCATGCATGAGAGACCAGAGAAGAGGATGAGAAAGACTGTTGGGAAAGACACAGATAGAGGGAGGCATATGAGGGATGAATTGGGTAGAAAAAGAGGGAGTAGGAAACAGACGAGGAGGGAGTAGTAGAATGCAAAGGGAGAGAGAAGATGGAAGACATAAGAAAGTTGAGGGGAGACAAGAGGGAGCAGAGAAGGAGAGGATAGGCGGAAGAATAGGAGAGAGAGACACAGAAGGGTGAGTAGTATGGAGAGACAAAAAGAGAGATTGGGAGAAAAGACACATGGTGCAAATCATTGTGTCAGGCAGCATCAGAGTAGGTTGCCCTTAGTAAACCCCGGAGGAAGTAAGATAGAGAAGGCTATTGCATATAGACCATCACTTTAAGTGGAGGCGAGACATTGAAAGTAGGGCTTACCTTTCAATAGTCATGCCTTATGACGTGCTGAGGAGTAGGGACGGCTAGACTAGGGTGGAAGGAGCACACCCATGGCAGAAGAATAGTACATCAGGGACACTCCTTAGTCTGGCCGTCTTGTAGTCTAAAGTCAGGCAAGTTATGAAACCTAAGAATACATTATTTGAACGAGCCAATCAAATGTTGGAGTTTTTGACTTGAAGCCATTGTGACAACAGAAAGAAGCTTGCTGTTTCTGATGACATTGGGATGTACAATTTGGGAGCATTCTAATATGTTGTTCATGGTATTACATAGATTTAGGTGTTACCAATGTGCCAGTGCATGTTCAATTTCAAACATCCATTAATGATAATTATTAATTATGATGGCAAGACAAATGCAAGTATTACATAACGCAGGCGACTCTACAAACAGGAAAAGAAAAGAAGAAAAGGGGGTAGAAAGGAAGATTACAGAGAATTATCGTACTTCAGTGAGCAAGTGTGGAGAAGGTTGCGTGGGCACTGATGGTGTTCTTCAATGGATGTGTGGAGATGAAAATGATAACTATTTGAAGATTTAAAGACATATTTGGTTTCAAAATATAAAAAAAGCACTGTGTAGGTTGGATATGTAAAGTGTAACCTCATTCAAGTTGGTGCGAAGAATTCTGGACACCGCACTTCTCAATTGTTATCCTCGGTGGAGCAGGTTATGGGGAGGGGGTCATAACCAGCAATATCATACTCTACGTCAGGCATGGCTTACCTGGGCATAGCTCCTCTGCAGTCAGGAACTGACGATTAAGTGTTATGTGCACTGTGAAAAATACACTTCGCACCACTCTGTAAATTAGAGTGTTTGTTGCCACCACACTAAACAATCCATGAATCAGGTGCATAGTGTGACCCTCATCCCTAAGGCATACAAGTCAATGTAAAGCTCTGAGCTCCTGGTGGGCAACTAGAGTGACCTTTATACCACTGTTGAGTGTCAACTGCTAGTGTCTCCCACACCTCCAATAAGGGCCTTCTAATAATGGTTTTTATTAGTGCAACTTAACCATAACGTCCCTTCAAAAAAGTTTTTTCAGTGAATTCCATACTTATTTTATCAGTGCAACTTAACCAGCCGTCCCTTTAACGTTTTTTTTTCTCAGTGAATTTCATGAGTTTTTACCAGTGCATGCTAATTTCCTATAACTTACTAATTTAATACTTACCCCTTTATAGCAATATTTATGGCCAATTTACAAAGTTTCACCTTAAATTTCCCATTTTCTAGCATCATTTTTAACACTTCAATACAGTTTTTCGAACTTGTTCCACCCTTTTTGCATTCTTTGACGTCTGTGAACATCAGATGTCATTCCGGATATTCCAGACAATGGGCCTCATCACGAGTTGGGGTTGTAACACCGGCGCTATTAGCGCCGGCACTAATAGCCCTACCGCCAAACCCCCCGGTGCTATTAGCGTCGGATCACGAGTTTGGCAGAAGGGTTATTGCCCATTCCCCAATTCCGGAATTCCTCATTCCCTATTGGGCCCAATGGGGAAAATGTGTGCTATTACCGCCGGCGGGAATCCGCCGGTGGTAATTGCGCCAAAAATCGGCAATTTTGCAGCAGATGATCATTGTGTTGACAAGAGTGAACCCGACCGAGGGATGTCCACAGTGTATTGTCTAAAAGGACATTAATACTTGTGAATGCAACAGGTGAAAGTGTTTTGAGGAAAGCAATAGTGAACCCAACAGAGGGAGGATAACATTCGAGAGGGATCTGAGCCCGGGAGAGGGGGACCCAGTGGTGAAAAGCCATCATCCACCGTACATAGAGAAAGGGAGTTTTTGTCTGTTATTTTGAACACATCAAGGCCTCGGAGGCTAGAGACTTTTTGTATAAAAGAGACTTTACCACCAGAGGTCCTAATTTCTGAGAACGGAACTGTGATCTCGTGCTGGAAAAGCTCAAGCGTGTTCTATGCTCAGGAGTCCCACCATGTCCCGTGCTCAAAACATGGGGAAGGGAGAACCCCTGCTACCACATCCTGACTTAACATTTGTGTACACTTCTTTCTTTCTTGTGAACCCTTTCCAAAACCCATTTTTACTAATTTACTACTAATTTTACAAATTTACTTACATTTTCTACTTGTAAGTATTGGCAACAGTTTTTCACTAGGACTGACTTATTATTTGATGGTGGTAGCTTGCTCCCATCTTAGATTTAGGTTTAGACTAGGCATTTTTCCAACCTCCATATACAGCTTGATTAACATGCTTGAACTGTGATCACTTGTGTCTATCTTTACTGTTGCCACCATGAGTTCCTTACAGTGGTGAGTTTTCACAATAGTTACCACCAACCCTGTCTCCCCTTTAGCGTACATTTTGCTTAATTCCTTTCTACTGGAATAGCTGGTGGTAGATCTTTGTCTTCTGCGGGGCCCTCCACCTGGAACTGCCTACCTGCCACCTTGAAACTTGAGGAGAACCGTCTACAGTTCCGAAAGCTTGTCAAGACCTTCCAATTCACCTTTGCCTTCACCCCTCTTCTCTCCTGCTGATCTGCTTTCTCTCTTGGCAATGCTGCACCTGGCCACCTTCTGCCCTTCGAGCTCAGGTACCTGCTCACCCTGTCACCCTCCTGCACTGCCTCCTGGCCACCCTTCGCACTGGGGCCTGTATCTGTACCCATACAGGTCCCCCCACTCTTTTTCTGCACTTATTAGATACTCCCTATCTGACTAACCTTGCACTTGGCCACTCACAGGCTGCACTTCCACTGCTTTGGATCACCGTATTTATTTATTTATTTATTTATTTATTTATTTATTTATGTACCTATTATTTATCTTGTCCTCTCTTTTGCTCTGCACTTTCCAATTTCTCCCCCCTCCCATTCACTTCCCCTTTTCCCTTCCCCATGCACTTGCACATTCTCAATTTCACTGGACCTAGTAAGATCGTTGGTTTTGTTTTCTCCCCTGTTCCCCTCCCTTTGTGTGATCGCGCTCTAAAACACCTGTCTACGAGCGCAATATAAATAAATGATCATATCATTTCATATCATACTGCTTTTAAAATGTTTGTTCTAAAAGCTGTTCTAAAAGTTAGAAATGCAATTTTACTTACCTGTAAGATTCTTGGGGAGTATTATGGAACATTTTTCACCACCACAGGAACCTTCCTTACCCTTTGCCCCTCTACAAGAAGAGGCCTGAAGTGAATCTATCATCTCTGAAGTTCCTCCAGTTAACAGAAACTGGCACAGCTCCTGAACATGATTATACACATCACTAGCACTATATATACCTTTGTAGAAGCATCAAACTGAGGGATGCAAGCTGCTAGAAACCGCCTGCTTGAGAAAACACCAGAATGGCTAAATAAGATTCAAGCCCTACTAGAGATATCTCCAACGAATGGGGGCGCCATCCTGGGATCCATTACTGACTGGCTGATGAAAACGGTTTTCTCCTTCAATCCATTGAAAGGCATATTGGACTTCTATGGAACAGGCTGGGGATCACACCTGTGTTCTACATCCTTGCAGCCGGATTCATCCTGATCATCCATTTATTTTGTTTTGACAAATAACAGAAAAGTTGATCAATGTACCAAAGCTGTAACCTGACTGACAGATGAGAACTGTTTGGAACTTGTGTATGTCAACTATATACCCATCTCACATTCATCTACAGCAATACATTGTGAACTGGAAGTTGTCTACTGACCAGCACCTGCTGCAGCTGGCTCTTCTCAGGAAGATATTTGTTTATGTTTTAGCATTTAGTAACCAGTGAAGATCTTAGATGAACACTTTCTAGCGACTAAGTAATATGTGATATTCTTTATGTTCTTTTGGTTTTTGCACTCTTATTTCCATGAAACCTGAGATGCACCAAAGCTTGTTCAACAGCTCATGGGGGTCATATTTCTTTTTAGTTTTAACCATGAATATGGCCTGATGGCGAGAATTATTGCAAGCTGTGTAGCCTTTAAGACGAGCCCTTAGTGTAATGCATTTTAAATATGTTCTGCCAAGGGGCAGAATTCAAAATTAAGAACAGATAATTCTGTTTAGTTTAGTTTTCTGGGCTTTACACCAATCTAATCTCTGTTATGGAATACCAAGCACATTGCATAAACAGTCATTCTGTGACACACTCCAGACAGTCTGGCAGGTGTTCCAATTACCTCAATTTGTCCTAATAAAACTCACTAATAATAACACAATGTGAAGAACTACAATAAGCTGCAATGTTTCAGGCAACCTTGATATGAGTTAGGATGGGAGTCAGAGGTTATTTAGCAACTAGCGTAATGTTAATCTGATTGCCACTGGGTGAGAGGTTTCAGCATCAGGCCTTGCTTTAGAGACAACACATCCACTTGCTAATGTGCTAAAGATTCAGGTACCATACTGGCTGCAAAGGGAGGAGGGCAGCAAATCACTTGCTGCACTCTGCGGAAAGGGGTGTTGAGGACTTAAAGCAAAACAAAGCTCCAAACCTTTAAATAAGCCAGAATTGGGAACGAGGCAAGAATATGTTCTGATGGAGTTGAGGTGATGAGGAAGCAGGAGGCAGACGAAAGCCTGAGGACAACCCATGAGCCCTGGACCAGTCTGGAATCACCCTCTCCATGCAATTCCAACGGAGGGAGCAGGGGGAAACTGTCTATGTTGTTCTTGCCTGATGTTTAAAGCCTATGTAATTGTAGTTGTGACTTTTTGAGTCCCAGAAAGACTTTTTCTCCTTACTTTTGAGATTTTCTACTATTTTAGACTGAGCTGTATGGGAGTATCTTTGCCCATGTTGATCCGATCCCCACCAATGGACAGACCTTATTCTTAATTGACTCTTGTTAGCACCATGGACAATCCTAATTGACACTGACTCTTTTTTGAAGCATTTTCCCTATTTGTGTTGCTTTTCATATAAGGGACCATGATGTTTTTTTTTTTCCAATTGATATGTTTTGGGGGATTGTCTTCTTGAAGTGTAAACCAGAGGCATCCTGTTATCCTGCCTGGAAGTTTTATATCCATAACCTCTGAGGATAGTAGTGAGTATGAACATCTGTTTTCTCATGGCAAATATTACATTGGGAAAGTGGGAAAGAGGAGAGGGATTAAGGGGCAGTTTGCTCTATGAGGTTGCCTAGCAAGATCCATTGAGGTAGGCTCTTACTATTGAAATAGCTATTATGCTTCTGAATCGATTCACTAGTCTAAAGTAGACATAGTGGATCTAACCATGATAGCTACATACCCATCAATGACTTTTTGCATATTAAGTATGTTAAATGTAGTGTCAATATTAGTAACAATGTTTATTTATTACTAACTTTTATAATTAAAGGAGCGTGTAAGAGCATGCATTGAAAGTGTATTATTGAGAATCTTGTCAAATGTATTTTGAACATTTTGTGTGGGGCATCTATTTGAAGTACTGTGTATTGATATGTTATACATGGTGCATGTCATAAATGCACACAAAGGGTTACTGGAAGGTTTGAGCAATGAACCATAAATAAAATATGTGTGACAATAACAAGACACTCCTGTGCGGATGAATGAGAAAAGTCTCTCACTGGGGGTGGAGAGAAGGCTCTGCGAGGTAGGGGTGAGAAACATCACATCACCATATCTATAATTCTACAGGTAACACCATCACAATATATTCTAAGGCTTCTCCTATCACTTTTTTAGAGTTGATTATCCCAGGGGTGAAACAGGTTACCTATTTTTGTAATACCCCAGTTGTAGAAATATGACTAGCTTACAGTATACAGTACTATGTCAGAGTTCCTGAATTTCAGATCCCACAACACCTCTTATATAGATACATTCTAGATATCATAACGCATGCATTCCACATTTTCATATTTGCCGATGTAGTTGGCACACACATTTTTGATTTTGTTAAAACGAGAACTAATTGCCAGTTTTCAAAATTCCCAGGTAGTTCATATTGTTTGCTGCAATGATTGTCCATATGGCATATATGATTCATTTCCTTAGTGACCCATTTAACTTGTATTATTATTATTATTATTATTATTATTATTATTATTATTATTATTATTATTATTATTATTTATTGAGTGTGGACCTAGTTTCAGGAAGCAACAGAGTGCTTTACAATCATAGGGTGAAGAACACCGCGTGCGGGGAGCACAACAAAAGGACTAGCAGGGCAGAGTGGGTAATGGACAGTATGGGGGAATACAGTGGGGAGCAGATCACCAAATTTCAGGTAGAGTTGGGGTTTGGGGGTGTGGACATAGGTGGTAAGGATGAGCCATTAATTTAAGAGGAAGGTCTTACGCTCTTTCCTGAAATGAAGAATTGATTAGGGAAGTCTGATGTTGATGGGGATGAGGTTCCAGGGTCTTGGAGCGTAGACAGAGAAGGCCTGGCTTCTGTTCTTGCCTTCCTGCAATTTTGTAGTTAAAGTCTGCACATGACCTTCCTTCTGGTGGATGACAGGCCTCCGGAGATGCTAAGTTTCTCAGTGATGATGCTTGGGGACTTTCTGATTCAAAAGAATACATGAGCCACTTCTGCATTAGGCAAGAGAAACACTTTAGCAGTAGGAAAATTGGGGGTAGAACACTAGAACATACAGATCACTGCACTGATCATGATTGTTTTAGAAGTGCATCCAGCTGCCGGTGAGAGCTTCTTAAAAGAAGGTGTTCTTCTCTCTCTGAAGGTTTACAGTGTGTTTGGGTAAGAAACAAGATCACCCAGGCGCTGGATCGCTGATAAAATAGGTTGTATGGTAAACTTGAATTGTCAAGCAATACATCAGAAGTCGTGTCACTTGTTTGTGATTTTGTTACACACTTAGAGCTGACACATGTTTTTCGACTCGACATGGGTCTTTTTCAAGGCGTGTGCAATATGGGTGAGAGTAGCATTGTGGCAATGAGCTCTTGGGTAAGCGCCCATCTTTGTGTCGATGCCCCCCAGGCCTGCCAGGTTATTGAACAAGAGTGCTTCCTTCTTAGAAAGCATCACACATGGGGTAAAATCAATAGCTTGTTTCTCAAGTGAGCACTAAGGCGATGTTTCATATTAGCCACTGATAGATTGACAGTGCTGATGAAACCATGTATTTGTTACACAATGCATGAAAATTAATGATGAACAAGAAAATAACATATTAAATGTAATTCTAGAGTCAACAGGCTAGTTCTTTGGGGCCTCATCATGACTGGGCAGTATTCCCGGCAGTAAATCCACTGGCATACCGCCCAACGCAAATACCATTACCGCAACTCGGTCCGGCGTTATTAGCGCCGGACCTCGAGTTGCAGTGGGCCGGTAGTCCCCATTCATATGTGGTCCATTGGACCCATTGGCGCATTTTGGTGCTATTACTGCAGTCCTAATAGCCTGTTTCTGTATACAGTCTGTGCTCTTTATTGTCTATTTTTATAACTGAAAAGTTGGCCCTGAAAAGGACTGTTTTGCGATAAAGAGAAAGAGGAGATTCGAACACTTATAACAAGAAAGGTAACATTTATTTTGGGGGATTTTGCTGTTTTCTGTGTTTTTTTGTTTTTTATTTTTTCGCAAAAAGGGGGGGAAAGAAAATGCCACGATAAAAAAAAAAAAATGCTGTGTGGTAGCAGTAGACCCAGTGTTTGGAAATGACCCTTGCATATCCAGTTAGGGTGGCATTTCCCATCATGACGTTTGCAGCACATCTTTTGGACTGCATCATATTGTGTGCTTGCAGCAGTGGAGGAGGTTAAGTAGGGATACTTGATAATGGCGTAGCAGCTGAAGGCCCACTTGCAGCTGGTGGTGATGTAGCCAGAGGGACAGAAGATGATGAAGGGACAGAGACATAGGTGTCATGAAGGTAGCGCCATACCGACTGGGGTCGTGGACCTTCAGTTTGTGTTAATAAGAGCTTGCCGGTATGGCTCATACACCTAATTTCAATGGATTCAGGCCAGGTGTTGAATTAGATGTGAAGTCCCCAGACTCTGAAATTGTGCCAACAATGGTCCCATCAGCAGCACACTTTGGCACAGTGTGCACATCACGCCCCCTACCTCGTTCTGGCTATGGTGTTGTTGTACCACAAAGTACCTCCAGCTGTCTGATGTTTTTTTCATCCCACACTGCTTTTTGCATGGAGGTGACGCAATTGAGACCGAAACCACCTTCTCCTCACTGATGTGTTTAGAGGACATGCCTAACGGGGAGGAAAATTAGATAATGCAAAAAAAGACACCACAAAAAAGACTTTGGGCCTCATTACACGTAGTGCAGTAAACCATGGTGCTATTAGCACGATGGTTCATGCCGGTAATTTACAGGTACCGCCTTGGAGGAAAGGGGAATTACCACCCTATTCCAAGGTTGGGAAGGCGGTAATTCCACCTTCCTCCATTGCCCTTCCCCATTCCCATTTTTGCCCCATAGGCCTCTATGGGAATGGGGAAGGCGCTAATTACGGTACCGCAAATTGCGGTACCGTAATTAGCACCCTGGTCCCTTTGCGGGTTGGTTTTTAACGCCTGCTAAAAAGCAGGCGTTAAAGTACCAACCCACAAAGGGACCTCGTAGTAAGGTGGTAAGGGTTTACCGGTACCGGTGCCCTTACCGGTACCGGTAAACCCTTACCCCACTACGTGTAATGAGGCCCTTTGCCATTTAAAATCCACCCAAAAAAAAAAAAGAAAATAGGAAGGTCAAATAATTAATATAGGCAAACCAAAAAAGACAAGACCAAGGACAGAGCTTTAGGAGCAAGGGAAGACACAAAGGAATTGGAACTTCTAGGTTTTTAAGTTTGGAACGTTCTTGGAGGATTCCACAGAAGTGTCAGTAACCAAAAACCAAAAAGCAAAGAGGAAACTTACTAGAGTTGTGTGTAGGTGTGGTCAATATTCATGGCTTTGCCCTCAAACCAGTCAGGGAACAAGATCCATTGCCAAGTCAATGATACTTAGCCACATGTACATAACAAACCAATCAGATCGCAAGCTGTGGTAATGCGTCTCACATGACATGTTGCCACATGACCAGCATCAGCCAACCAGAACGCGGGATGCGTAAACTTGGCTACACCCACACATAATGACATATATCCATGCATACAGCATTGGCATATCAGATTGCATGCTGTAGTTACATGACCATGACATGTTGCCCCAGACCAGTGTCAGCCAATTAGAGCGTGGGATGTGTAAATGCAGTTACACCCACACACTATGATAAATATCTGTGCATGCAGCATTGACCTGTCAGATCATGCTGTGGTAATGTGGATACACACAACATATATTGCATTAACACTGCCAGCTGATCAGAGCACGGGATGCGTAAACACGGCTACGCCCATGTGGTATGACGAATAGTTTCATTTGCACCATTGACCAATCAGATCACACGCTGTAGTAATGCATCTACAAAAGACATATATCTGCATGAACCGCGTCAGCATATCAGAGCGCGAGATGCATAAATGTGGCTACACAGTGCACGTGTGAACATGAGATATGCTTCCAATTCGTTTGTGCTGTACTCTCCCTTCTGAATCATGTGATTGTGCATCTTTTTGACTGTCCAATCAGAGCGCAGGATTCACTTTTGAGCTGCACGTTGGCATGTGTTGTAACCGCAAATACGAATCATGCAATTACATTGGCCCACAACATAGATGCTGCTACACATGCTGCTGTAGATGCTCATACAATTTGCATTCCTGGGTTAGCCTGTAAGCATAGCTGTGGCTATTCTGCATACCCACCGGAAACCTCTTAATTTTTATCATCGCTTTTTGTCTTTGGCTGTGAACAGTTTATCTCTGCAACTTCAAGGAATTCTACAAACAAACTCCTTATTTTTTCCATCCTTTTTTTGCCTTCTTTTGTCCCAAACCTATTTTCTGTGTCTGATTTGTTGTGTTTGTTCATTCCTTGTTTTAAAGTTTTTTAATGATTTTTGTGGTCTTGTCTTTTTTTGTCATTTATTTATTTTGATATACTCCTCTCTTGTCAGACTATTACCATCATGCCTGGCAGAAGTGACAGTAGTGATGATAACAATGTTTCTGGGTGCTGACACCGCCCACGCCACGGATGAATCTCTGCGGCATGCAGAAGACCGCAAAAGACTGTTGACAGTTGGATATACTTTCTCGTGAAGGAACATGATTCGCTAAATGAGGCTGAGGAGGTGCAGTGCACCTTTTGCAGAAAGGATGACGTAGATGATGAATACCAGAAGGTGCATGAACACCACAAAATCGAGTAACATGGCCCTCATTGTCTCCGTAATCGTGTTTCTGCATATATTTCTTCTGCAGCTTCCCTTTCATTACTTCCTGCACCTTCTTCAAGCAGAGCATCAAACCCACCGGCACCCGATTTTTCTGTGTAAAACTCTTTGCACTATATGCCACGATTGGGTTGTCCCGGGAGGTGCCATGCTAGCTCAATGGAAAATGTTCATCAGTTAGCAAGCATCAGATGAATTGGTATTACTATTTCTTTTTTTAAAAGTGTCATATTTGTTCCCCTTTTTTGTAAAAAACAAAAAGAGAAAAAAAAAAGAACTACCCCCAAAAACATATGCTTCCTTTTTTTAATCCCTTTGCTATATGTGTCATCCTTAATGTTCTTTCATTCCCAATTCCCCCCCTCCTTCCATCCCCCAAAACAGCCTTTTTAAGAGACACCCCCTAAGTTTAAAAAATAGGCATTAGACAACACATACGTTTAAATAGATGAATAATTGTTATATCATCCATTTAATACAGTGTATTGAGAAAAGTGCCATATATCTATTATTTTTCTATAGCTACAACTACAATGAATGTATATTGGCCGAGTGAGCTTTTTCCATACTGTATCATAGCCACAGTTTGAGATATATTCAGTGTTGTATTTGTGCAAAGTTACAGTAACAGATTAATGCCTTGTATTTAATGTTGCAATGTATGTCTTGTTATATGGAATTCATAAACAATTAAAAACATAGTATACCATTTTAATTTGTTTTTAATTGTATTTGGTTTAACAAAATATTTTATAAAGAAGAACAGGACATACATAACCATCACAGTTTGAAAATAAAAACAATTGTTCAAATAAAAACCATCATGAATTAAAACAAAACATCAATTTAGAGAAATGTCATCAAATTTACATAGAATCCTGATCCATCTGTTTGAAACACAACAAGGGTGGGGGAAAAGTACACCTGAGGCTAGACAAAGAAAATTTAAAAAAAATCATTAAACCAACCACCCATTGGCTCATTAGATATTATCAGCTTCTTTCTTAGGCTGGTATTGCTAAGATTCTCCATCAACCGTTTCGAGTAGAATATTCATTACCATCCTCTGTATCTCTAAACCCCCATGCTTCTGGACCGCCATTTTAAAATATTATCCGACTTCTTTCCAGCACCTGGACTGCCATGATTGTAAGTGCCTGGACCTGTCCTGAGACCAGTTTGTCCCAGAACATGTCAGGCAAGAAGAGTTTGGATCTGGCAGGCCATGTTCCTTTACAATCCATTAACAGATGTTTCAGGGAATGTTCTTTGGGGTTTTTGCAAATATCGCATAAAGCAATCACATTAACACCTAGCCCTCTTTTGAATAGGACCTCCCCTGTGTGTACTATATTTAAGCGAACTCTGAGGAACTTTTTCCCTATCTTCCAATTGGGGAATTTGACCAAATATTTTTCCATGTAAACCTGCTTTTTATCTACCCTCAAGAATAGATCAGGGTGAATTGAGGATCACATGTTGTCGATTGTGACTATCCAGTCCATTTCATCCCAAGATTTTTTGGCTTTAACTAAAAACACAGTATATCTATAAGATTATCCCGGGAGTATAGCTCAAGCGGCAACGTGTTCAACTTGGAAGCAGGACGACACGAAGCAACACAAGTTCTATCCCTGGGTCCGCGCTCAGAAACCTCTGCGTATTTAAGCGCATTATAAATACGCAACTAAGACAAAAAAAAAAAAAAATTATGCAACTAAAAAACAAAACAATTCCTGTAACAGCGGCTTGATGCCCATGGGCTGTGTGAGCGCTTTAAAAATAAAGATAAATTATTAGCCAAAAATTCCTATTCAAGAAAAAAATATTCAGGAGATTAAAATCAGGTATACTGAGTTAATGGTAACATTCATCATAGCATCGAAGACAATGGGCCTCATTACGAGGTTGACGGTAAGACAAAAACGATGCCGGTATGGTAATACTGGCATCGTTTACCGCTCCTTTGTATTCCGACCCGCAAACCCGGTATTAGCGGCACCCTAAATAACGGTGCCGCTAATAGCGGCATAGGCGTGTTCACGCGCCCCTTCAGGGAGCAAATACCGGCATGCCGGTAATAGGGGGAAATCCCAACCCACGCAGACATGCAAATACCGGCATCGCGAAGCCGGTAATCACGGGCTGCACGATGCCGGCCATACAGGCATCGCGGACCACCCGCAAACAGCAATCAGGATACAAGGCAACTGCCACAGGTGCACACAATCCCCACAGGTGGAGTCAATGGAGGCTGGGCCAGTATAAAATGAGCACACCCACACACGACACCCCTTCCAATACCAAAATGCTACCACTAGCTGTTGCAATCATGGCCCTGGAGGACATGCCCATACTGCTACAACTACAGCAACAACAGCAACAACAACAATAACTAGAGCAGCAACAACAGGCAGCAGAGAGGAGACGCAGGAGGAGGAGGAGGGTGAGACAGGCCCAGCAATTACCACCAGCGCAGGCAGCAGTGCCTCGTAGGCAACCACCAATCCCTCGCACCAGACCCAGCCCTTTCAACCTAACCCCTGAGCAGATCCACACCCTGTACCGGTTGGACCTTGACACCATCACCACCATAGTGGACATGATACAAAACGACATTGCCAGCCTCATTGAAATACGCACTGCCATCCCCCCACTACTAAAGGTGGTGTCTGTGCTACACTTCCTGGCCACAGGCACCTACCTACACACAGTGGGCCAGCTGCATGGCATTTCACAGCCACTATTTTCACGCATGTTGAACCAAGTGCTGGATGCCCTCCTAAAGCACGCAAGCAGCCACATATCCCTACCACGGACTTCCCAGGAGATTGCAGACACCAAAGTAGGCTTCCATGCACTGGCAGGCATGCCCAATTGTGTCGGTGCATTCAACTGCACCCATGTGGAATTGGTAGTCCCCCATACCATATAGGCAGTGTACCGCAATCGCAAGCAATACCACTCCATCAATGTTCAAATGGTATGTGACTCCAGCAAGATCATCACATATTGCTGTGCCCGATTTCCTGGACAAACACATGATGCCATGGTACTGCGTAACTCCACGCTACCCCATCACATGGAGCGACATGCTGGACCACGTGCCTGCTGCTTGGTGAGTTGCACAACCGTCCCATGGCAGTGCTTCGGGGCACTGATGTGTGGGGATGCATAAGGGGGGGAATACTGCACCTCGGTGGGAAAGGGGGGGAATACTGCACCTGAGTGGGAAAGGGGGGGTACTGCACCTGGGTGGGAAAGGGGGGGTACTACACCTGGGCGGGAAAGGGGGGGAGTACTGGACCTGGGCGGGAAAGGGGGGAATACTGCACCTGGGTGGGAAAGGGGGGGCAATACTGCACCTGGGTGGGCAAGGGGGGGATACTGCACCTGGGTGGGAAAGGGGGGGGGATACTGCACCTGGGTGGCAATAGCCGGTGATTGGAGAATGCATGCAGAGCTAAACACATCTGACCTGAACCATTCAAACGGAACATGACACATCACTGGGCCACATATCACAAATAATGCATATCGATGTCAACAAGTAAGAGGCACAACCAGGCCACCATGGTGATGGCAAGCAATGCATGAATGAACAGGATGGCAACTGTGGCAATGTGGTCAGTGTGACCATGCATAGTGGAGAATTAACAGCATGCATTGGGGGCTAAACATTGTTGCAATAGCACTGCACATCTGCCTCAGCATGCATGATTACACCCTGCATCATCTATTGAACGCCATCCAGACTCCCACACCTCATGACAGTATAGATTTCATCTAGGTAACATCTTTGCATGTGTGCAGGGACATGTGCATGCCCACACCAAATAGCTGCCGCCATGACTGTGCTCCCTGAAGGTGGCAGTTCAGAGTGACACACACCTATTTATGTTTGCTTGCAGGTGATGGAGGATATCCCTTGAGGCCATGGTTACTCACCCCTGTGCGGAACCCGCAGAAAGCCATGAAGAGGAGTACAATCGTGTGCACACCCGTACCTGTGTTGTGATTGAGCAGACCTTTGGCCTGTTGAAGGCGCGGTTCCGCTGCCTCAGCAGGTCTGGTGGGGCACTCCTACACAGGCCTGAGAAGGTGGCAAAGATCACCATGGCCTGTGTCATGCTGCACAACATGGGCGTCCAGAGGAATGTACCACTGCCACCTGACATTGACATGCATGGGCCGGGTGAGGATGAAGGGGATGGAGACTGAGGCGAAGGAGCCCCCCTGCCAGTATGTGATGCACGGGATGGCCATGCTGTATGCCAAGCACTAATCCACAAATACTTCTGAAACGCAGGGACCATGAAAGTACTGTGCCAGTGACACACTGGCTGCATGTGGACATGCACACTTGTTTTGTTTGACGTTCGCCACTGTACACCATCACACATTAAATGTACATGCACAAAATGAAGTATGTCCAGCCATTGATTTTCTTGCACACAACGGGTGTATTTTTCAGACACGTAATAATGTAAACATTCCCCTCACATCCCCCAGTGAACTTCCTCACCACCCTATAAACCCCAAAAATACCCCAGTGAACTCCCTCACCCACCCTACAAACCCCAAATGTCCCCAAATGTACACCAAAGATTGTTCCCTTGACCAACGTCCATTTGTCCAACGGCATAGTCTGGCCACTCTACTTCTTCGTCTTTTTGGGATCCGGGGGTGGCATGTCCAAGCATTGTGCACTCCTCCGGGTCATCCGCACGGGGCTTGAGGGGGCTAAGGTCGAAGGGGTCGTAGGGGTCGTAACAGTGGATGTGTCAGTGGCCGGTCCCATGCCTGCTCCAAGGTGTGGGCGCTGCATTTGAGGCAGGTTGGACATCAGGGCTTGCGTAACTGCCCCCAGACACTCCCTCATGGCAGTTGTGGACGCCTCAACGGCAGCAGTGTTAGCAGCGATGGCTGTAGCGATGGCCCTCATGGAGTCCATCCCATCGGCAATATGTTGCCGCAGTAGGTCTAGCATCGACTCCTGTCGTGCCTCCACCCTCGACAGGCGAGCCTCAAAGGGGTCGTTGGTAGCAGGAGTGCTGGTGGCCGGGGTGGTGGTACCCAGGGTTGTGGTAGCCAGGGTGGTGGTAGCCAGGGTGGTGGATGGTGCTTGCGTGGGGCCCACGTCCAGGGAACTGTCCTCCTCGAAGGGGCATATGTCGGACTCTTTGAGGTCGGAGTCATTAAGGGAAGGAATCGTCGCTGCTGTCGGCCTCTGTATGGGGGGAGGGTGGTAATGGGGCTTGGAGTGGGTGTGGTGGACACGACTGTGTCACCCTCGGTGTCCACATCAGCATCAGCAACGTCCGCAGTGGTTGGCGGTGCAGGAACGGAAACACCTCCCACTGTTGTGGGTGGCTGCTGCTGAACTCCATGTGTGTGGCCCACACCGGCTGCATGTGTTTCGTGCTGGGTTTCTGCCTGGTCTGGCACACTGCCTGTTGGTCTGGGCAGTTTCCCGGGCTGGGGGGTGGGAGTGGCGGGGGCCCTTGTCCCTTGCCGTGATGTAGATGTCCTTGCTCCCCTGTCCTGCCTGCCATCTTCCTCATCGGTACCTGGGGGATTGTAGAGATGCAGGTCATCAGTGATGGTGTCACATGGCAGCGATATTCCATAGCGCTGTGATATGTTCATACATTCGTGCATCCAATTATTACAGGGGTGTGGCATTTGGTGTTCTGAGGGGGCATGTGGGCAATCAATGCATGGCTGGTGGCATGGCATTGATATGGTGTCTATGTGGTGAGTTACATGGACACGGTCGAGTCATGTTGCCCGTGTGTGTGTTGGGATTGGGATTGGCACTCAGCATGCATTTGTGTGTGGCAGGGTGTGGCACGCATCCTTGACTGGATATGTTGGTGTGGGCCTGGGACATGTATTGCCTTGCCTAGTCTCACTTCCACGTCACTTGTGCCACATCATGGTTTACCCTACAGGGATGTGCTGGGTCACTCACCTTCTTCTGGGGATGATGCGGCGCCCATCTCCATCTCTCCGAATCCCTCTATAGACTCAGGATCTATGAATGAACTGGCTGTCTCCTCCCATGGCATCAGCTTCGCTGGTGAGTGTGGCCCCCCGCCTGTCGCCATGGCGGCCCTCCTGTTGACTGCCAGGATGTTCTTCACCCTGAGGCGGAGGTCGTCCCACCGCTTGCGACAGCCACGCACAGTCCGTGGGGTGGTTCCCACAGCCAAGACCCTCTGGGCAACCTCCTGCCAGATTTGGTTCTTTTTCATCTGGGCAGCATGCTTCATGTCGTTAGACCTGATGAGGTCTGCATGCTGGGCCAGGGTGTCTGCCAGCATATTAGGCTCTGTCAGAGAAACGCTGTTTCCGCTTCCGGGGGGGTCATCTTCCTGGTTGCCTTGGACATCTTGAGTATTTTCTGGCACAGCACAACACAAATGGACTGGTAGTTGGGGAGGATGGCAATCGATTGTGTTTTTAAAGATGGCCGTCGGCCCATTTCCCGGTCCTGCGCAATGACGTAATTTCTGGGTCCGTTTTTGGCGAGCACGGTATTACCATGGTGATATTACCGTGCCGGTACAGGGGGGTTGGAGGGCCTTTAGCGGCATGGCGGTATTGCCATTACCGGCATGGGGGAATGCGCGTGCTCGCCCACTCGTAATTACCCGCTATTTTATTGGGCTACTCGTAATGAGGCCCAGTGACTTATTACATTAAACAGCAGTAGTGACACATACCATAATCATTAGTTAGGAGCAAATTTATTAGATCTCGCAGTCTGTACTATTTTGGTCCGATTGCAGTGAATTCAAGAAGCCAGATGCATCATATTAGGGCCTTTCTCCATATTTCTGCTTCCAAAACAGGTAGGAAATGAAGAATCCAGGATGGCAGTATTTCAATCCGCTACAAGAGCTTTGGGATTATCTTGCTCTCATAAAATTACAAAATGAGGATCACTGAATATTTGCTATACTTGGTATCAACTCTTAACATCTGATATAAGAGTGCTGTCATACGTGTTTCCAACTATTTTTTAAGAAGTCATTTGATCGTTTTTTTTTTTTGGGGAAGCCTAAATAGATAGAATTCTCAACCTGCACAAGTAAGGCATATCCTGCTTTCAGCTTGCGTTTTGGGGCATTCTTCCTCCGAGCTGTACATCTCATGATCTTGGTCATGTGTGGATTCAGCTGGTGAGAATGAATCTTCTAAAAATTCAGGAAAGAATTGATCAAGTATTGTAAACCAAGTTGGGAGCAATCAAAAATGAAAGCATATGCTAACTACATTGTCTTTAAGTGACTCAATTTTGGTGAAGCAAATACAGCAGGTAATAGATAGTCCTCAATATCTGACATATA
Source organism: Ambystoma mexicanum (assembly GCF_040938575.1). Classification (NCBI taxonomy): domain Eukaryota; kingdom Metazoa; phylum Chordata; class Amphibia; order Caudata; family Ambystomatidae; genus Ambystoma; species Ambystoma mexicanum. The sequence goes on along the minus strand of NC_090926.1, from coordinate 517,927,690 downwards.
GAGGTTAACAAGGCAGGGTGCCAAAATGCAACCATGACTAACTTCTCTATAGGTATGGATTTTACAATATAGAGTCAGTTTATGGTCAAGCCTAGTTGCAGCAGATTTGTCTATGCAACAATTCATGTTAGGTTGGCTCTTAAATCAACTGATTGTTTGGCATAATATCCCAACCTTGGACTTTTGGATCTGTAGCAGCACATATGTGAAATGTAACCTAGGTGCTTTGAATTGTGTCTGATAACTCCCTGTTTTCCCAATTAATCCATCATCACTCATCGGTAGGCCATAAGCCAAAGTCTTCTTTCTGTAGTTGACCTTGTAGCCTGCTCACTGTCCTGGAACATTTGAGGGAGTGTGAGCACACCACTATCTTCATCTGCAATTCTAATTAATAGACCTTGTCTTTGACTACTGAGACACATGTGAAGAGACCGCAAATTTGTCCATTTCAGCTTCTTATTTACTGCTATTTGATTCAATTATGCGGGGTGCTGTTGCTCGTCTTGGCCTCTAGAGACTTGCTCTAGAGGATGTTTGTAAGGACCTTTACCTGTATCTGTTTGTCGAACAGAGATTTGACAAAAGTGAGGCACTATTTCTTCGTAGACACTGGGCCTCATTATGACCCTGGCAGCCACGGTATGAACGTTGCCAGTAAGGTACCGGCACAATTCATACAGGGCCGCCATATTACGGGTTTTCTCACGGGTGGCGGTATGCACGTCTGGTCTGGCCAGACGTGCATACCGGCACCCACGAGCAGACCAGGATGCTTACAACGGACCCATCATTAACGGGTCAGTTGTTAGCATCCTCCCCATTCTCATTGAGCCCTATGGGGCTCAAATGGGATTGGGGATGTACCGGGTCCGGGTCCTGAAAATGGGAATTACCGGGCCCGCAAAAGTCAGAATGGCCCGGTAATTCCCTTTTTTTGGGACCCGGACATGAGTTTGAAGGTAGTCATGCCGGTAATGACAGCATGGCTACCTCCAAACTCGTAATGACACCCACTGTGCAGTGTTTTACCAAAGAAAATGCATTATGCCTAGAAGTATCTTGAATGCCAAGGTAGTGACTTATATCCCTCTTGTGCTTAGAAAAATTAACATTTTTTAAGTGATGCCTTGCAAACTGTTAATGCTGTCCAGATTATTATTAGATTACAAAAACATATGTCAAAATGGCCTAAAGGTCATTAGTGCATGGTATGAGAGGCCATGTTGTGCATTTGCCTCTCAACTTACAAGAAAACATTAACACTCTATGAGTGAATCATGACATTGATGATTCTTTGTTTTTTTTTAGAAAAGGATGTTGCCACAAAAGACAACAAACCTTTGACAACAGTTTATAGTTGTCAGAAAGGTGAAAGGAGCTTTACAGTTTCTAATGAAGCACAATGATTTGTACAAAGACAGACTAACTGTTCCAGACTTGTCTATACATGATGTTGAATCAACAAGCAAGAGCAGTGAAGGGCAGTTCGAATGTTTAACTGTTGCAGAAGGGAATCATTTGTATGAACATTACACTGTTCATCCTCTTCCCTCAGGCGAAGTAATGTGTTACTGTCTAGAGTTATACTAGATGAAAGCAACGAAAGGTGCACCAATCAGTGTTTGGGGAAATACCTTATAAGCTCATTGTTTCCCTATACTTTTTTCCCACTGGAAAAAGAGGCAGATTGGATGATCGGATGGTTCCGATTTCTTCAACAGAATACCATTGTGCATGATGTATTTTAAAGATTGCAGATTCCACCCACATATTGAATATATTTTTTCACTTACTCTGTGAAAGTGACTTTTCAACATTATGCTATGCTGTTGCTTATACGTATCAGACAGGAACCAGATTTCAAAATGTTTGCGTTGAGATGCTGCAACAGGTCAAAGAAAAAAATACAATTCTAGTAGGAAAAATTACCCATATCCTGAGCCGCAATGAGAGGAACTAAGGAATATTGGAATAGAAGGCACTCAGAGGTTAGATACATTTCAGAAAATTGGGCCCTCCAACTTAGTTTGTGACTTTAAGTTGTGCTGAGTATGGTTGGGGTGTTCTTGCAGAGTGGACACGTGAAGGAAATTCAAGTAAAGAAGGGATAGTACACATAACACCAGCAGACTTAGTGCCATGGACCCTGTAAATGTTTCGCGATTCTTCTATCATTGATCTTTAGCCATGTTATATTTTATATGTAATAGAGGAAATGGATCACTAGCTACTATTGAACATTTCTTTTCGAGAAAACAGTACCATGCACGTGGAGCTCCACATGAACATGTTTTCTTGTGGATTAAAAATACTCCTCAGTTTGGTAAATAAAGTGACAGCTGTGTGATGGAGTTTATAGAATAATATGTTACTTTTTGCATCCCTGTCATCATGTCAATGCTGATCTATGGAACTCGGTTGAACATTTTCAAAGCACTTGTGTGGAAAGTACTGTCAGAGAAAATATAAAAATAAAGACAAGTCAGTGCAGATTTGGATTGTCTAGGCCTATTACAGCAGTTGGTGAAACAAACAGTATTATGTCATCTGTTCAACAACATGTGCCTGGAATGTCACAACGGAATATGTCCTAATTTAAAAGAGACAAAGGGCCTCATTTCAAGGTTGGCGGGCCCGTAATAGCGATACCGGTACGCGAATACCGGCATCGTCTACCAGACCGGTGCATTATGGCCCACAATGCCGGTGCTACCGGCCTCTGCAGGGACCCGCTGTGACCGGGTAGCTCCTTCCCGGAATGAGCGAGGGCATGCAGACGCCGTGCCAGTAACACCGGCATGCCGCAAGGAAGTGCACATTTACGAGGTTCATGGACATGCACATACCGGCATCCAGATGCCAGTAATAATGGTTACCATATTGCCATCAACACCAGCATCACAGGGCAGCCATTAATAGCAATTTTCTGTGTTCAAACCTGCCGCAGGTGCATACAATCAGCACAGGTGGAGGCAATGGAGTCTGGCACAGCACAAAAGGAGCATACCCACACACCACACCCATTCCAAACCCAAAGTGCTACCATTAGCAGGTGCAATACTGGGGCTGGAGGACATGCCTGCACTGCTCCTACTCCAGCAGACATTGAACCAGGGAATGCAGCGGAGGAAAAGGAGGACGAGACAGGGCCAGAACATACCACTACGTGCAGGAAGTTGTACCCCGCAGGCAGCCACCAATCCCTCTCCTAAGCGCCAGACCATTTGACCTAACCCCTGCACAGATCCACACCCTGTAATGCCTGGACAGGGACATCATATGCACAACTGTGGACCTCACCCATGACGACCTGGTAAGCCTCATCAACATCCGGACAGGCATCCCCCCTTGCTGAAGGTAGTGTCTGTGCTACACTTCCTTGCCACAGGCACCTCCCAGCACACAGTGGGGCAGCTGTATGGCATCTCACAACCATGTTTCTCCCGTGTGCTCAACCAGGAGCTAGATGCCCTCCTGAAAAATGAAATGGAGCTGTCATGGTGCATGCCCCCAGACGTCAGGAGCAGACCAGCCTACTCCAGTTGCTGGCACCCATGGGGACCTTTAAGGCCCCAAATCGTTGCCCCAGGACTTCCTGGAGTCAGTCCTGGTGCTGTTGGCGCAAGGCTCATAGTATTCCATCATGTAAGACAGGTTGCAGGGAGCATGGAAACACACCTAGTCCAGCCTGAAAGTACTGAGCCTTACAGTCTAGCTTCGGGTGTGGCTGGAAGGACTATTTTACCTGGGACTACTTGTGCAGGGTGTTCCTGGAGGGACTACTTACTAGGACTACTTGTGCAAGGCTATATAAACCACACCCTAAGGACAGAACACACTTTGCATTATTCTGCACTCCTGCAGTGTAACGCTCACTGTGTCTGCTTAGCTCCAGTTTACCCGGTCTTCAGCCATGCCCGCCTTGGGATCCATGACCCATCAGCCCCTGTTGAGAGCGGAAAGGAAGAGATAATAAGAACAAGAACAGCGGTTGAGTCCTTACCTGAGAAGCAGTCCATCTGAAAGGCTTTCCCTTCTGACGCTCTCAGGAATAGTCGCATCTGCAGAAAGGAAACACCAGCATAGAGAGATAATACTCACCCGGAGGCTGCACTCTTCCTGTAATCCATCAAAGCGGTTCACGCGATTGCCACTCCGGAGTCACACTGCACCTGCAGAACAAGAAAGAAAACACCAGGTTAGTCGCGCAAGGGAAAGGAACCATTTCCTAATACATTCCAATGCTGCGTTCTCGCGCTAATACTCACCTGCAGGAATTCTGCTCAGCGTCATGGAGAGAAGTCAATCCTTCATCTGGCACCTCCAAAACCACACCTGCAAAGGAATAAGCACAATAGTGAGAACTTTGGCAATTAAGAACTTTTAAGCAAAAACTATACCAAGAATCTATTGGCATAGAGACTTACCTACAGAATCACAGTTGTTCAGGACTCCGCTACAGCCCACAGGATCAGTGACGGAACTAAATCCTGAAGAGAGGCTTATGAACATTAATGCGCCCCTGCATTCTGTCACAGGACGGAGAACCCACCATTAAAACACCTAGGGTGAGGCATAAGCAGAGGCGGGCACTAGGAGGTTACGGGAGGTGGGAGCCTATCCCTCTCCTCACGGCTGGTTAACGTCGCGTTTCAACATTTTCAAGTAGTGAAACAGAGAAGACACGTGCAGGCATTCATCACTCAGCTTCGCGCAATGCATTCATTGTTCAGATTCATGGACACCCCTGTGGAGACCAGGTCAGCGTAACAGGACCACATATATTTACCACGGACTGCGGAGTAGAGGAATGCTTCCAAAATAGCATTCCATGCACTGGCAGGCATGCCAAATGTAATCGGTGTCCTTGATTGCACCCATGTGGAGCTGGTAGTCCGGCATGCCATTGAGGTTGTATACTGCAACAGGAAGCTCTACCATTCCCTGAATGTCCAGATGGTGTGCGATGCAAGCAAAATAATAACACATTTCTGTGCAAGATTCCCGGGATCCACACATGATGCCATTGTGCTGCGCAACTCCACGCTTCCCTTCTACATGGCACAACAGGGCAATGATGTGTGTTGCCTAGGAGGGGGGAACCACAAACAAAGGCAACCTGTCTGCTGGCTGGGGTATGAGGGGTGATCTTCGGGGGGGGGGACCACAGTGACCTGGGTGGCAAAAACTGTCACCCCAATTACCTCAACAGAATGTTGGACACAGCCAATGGATGCAGATGTGCCATGCCTACACAGCTGTGTGTAAATGTAATCAACATACCCAGCACCCACCCCAGCACCAGCACAATGCATGAAATACCTGAGTGCAGCAAAGTACCTCATCTCCACCATGCCAGTACACACCCAGGTCCATCACAGAAATGTTTGCATTTACTGGCGGACCATCCCACCATCCATTGTGGTCATATGGGGGAAGGTGTTGATGACATCAAGTAGTCGAAAGCATGAATAGCAAACAACTGTCTATCATGAAGCACATCAGGCAAATGTGTCATGATGCACTCCACATGTGTAGACATTTTTCTAATGCAACACACCCATCAGATGTCAACACATCATGGACCTTCTGACCTCATTTGTGAGAGTGCTGTATCGGATGGAAAGGTCCCGAAACGTGAACGGCACACATACACCCCAACCATGAACCATCCCTAAGTACACTTACCTGGGTCTTATTATAAGGAAATGTCAAGGGCAGTCATGAAAAATCTGTGGCATGTGACCATGAACACTGTGCAGGCTCTGCACGCAAGGAATGACAACAAGTTCACAAATACACTTTCATTTGCTCCATTGCAGGTGATGCTGTGTATACCCTCACACCATGGCTCCTGACCTCCATCAGGCAACCAGTCAACAGGCATGAAGAGGACTACAACCGTGCATATGCACGCACTTGTGTCACGATTGAGAAGACATTTGGCCTTTTGAAGGCCCGTTTTTGCTGCCGCAGCTGGTCGGGTGGGGAACTCATATACAGGCCTGAGAAGGTGGGCAAGATAGTGTTGGGATGTGCCATGCTGAACAACATGTGCATCCAGTGCAACGTACCCCTGACCCCTGACTTGGACCTGATTCCACCTGAAGATGAGGAGGATGATGGTGAAGATGCTGCATATCGCCAACGGCACAATGTGAATGAAGGACGTGCTGTACGCCAAACTTTGATTGCACAATACTTTTGATATACTGGGCACCACAAGGCACTGGGAATGGGGTACACTGGGCACTGTGTAGCAATAAATTGACACACACTCAAAAAGCAATGTCCATTCATGTGTTTTTCTCATACCACCAGGTGTATTAATTAAATGAGAACTATGTACATTGAACATGAAGCAACATGGACCTCTATCCTTTAATATACAATAAACTACCCCCCCAACAACCCACAACCCCTACTATCCCCCACTGCCAGTTCAATTTGACTACCTCATGACATGTATATGTATGTCAGGCTACTGATGCCATTTTTGTGATGAATAGCTTCATTCCCGAAGAGGGTAAGCTTTACATTATGAGACATGGTTTCAACAAATGAAATTGATTTGGAATTATGAATACTAATGGGATACCTCTCTCTTGTCTTGTGTTTTCGTTTGTATGTTCTCTCTCCCCTTCCCCTCTCCTTGAATCTTGGTTTGTATTGGATATTATTTCCATTTTTATTTTCTCATTTATGGAGGTATTTTTTGGATTCACCTAATATTTTGTTTTTCACGAATCCCTGTGTATCCTTCCCATTGCCAATCCCTATGTCTCTGCCTAGTGCACAATACAATCGTGACCTGCGACCTCACTTGAATTTATTATTTGAAAGTCAAGGGACCTACTGTTCCTCCTACTGCATTTCTTATAATTAATTGGAAAGACTTGCACAGTCTTATTAAGTTTTTGAGTCGCCAACAAGACCAGCTGTACCCATAAGCCTGGGTTTACCTGAAGACAGGGACTCATATAGTTTGTGTAAGTGGGGTTTGTTGGGTGTTTTCATGGCAGGGACTTTGTGGTTTTGTAGGAGCTGACTTTAGGTGGGAGGTGATGTGCCCTGTATTTGCTTCATCTACTTGCCATTTGGACTCTGCCATTGCACTTGGGGTATTAGGTGTGTGTTGTGACTTTTGTATTACGCTAAGGGTCACTCACAGTCATCGGCTGACTGTGTTGCACGTATCCTCCCATCGTGCAAGCTTAATTGGGGATGGTGCTCCTCCACCTGCGGCCAAGCCCTGGCTGCGATTCGCAACGAGGATGTTGTGGACATGCAGCCGCAGATCATCCCAGCGTTTCCTGCAGTCATGTACGGTGAGTGGTGTTGTCCCCACCACAGAGACCAATTGCGCCACCCCCTCCCGTATATTTATCTTGCGGATTTGAGCCACCAGGCGCAGGTCTGTGCAGAAAACTACGTCTGCATGCTCCAACAGTGTGTCCATGAGCATGTTCTCCTCGTCACTGAAACGTGGATTTCACAGCTGCACTGTGCCTTTCCTCATAACCATGGTCTTCAGCTTGCTAACACCCTGCACAGTTCTCCCATCCAGGTGCTGTAGGCAGAGGATTGCAATGGATTGTGTTTTTTAAGCTGGCCGGCGAAGCATTTCCTGTTCCGGCGCGATGACGTTTCTTCTGGTACTGGTACTTCTGGTACCGATAGCAGTATTTATAGTCCCATTTCTTATGGCATCTAGGATGCCGGTTCTGGTGTCTGTGGCATTGATGATACTGCAATACTGCAATCAGGGGTTTGGAAGGCCTTACCGGCATGCCGGTGCAGCCATTTCCGGCATGCCGGAAATGCGTGTGCACGCTGACTCAGAATCAACCATCGATTCTGACAGCAGTGCAACATGGACACAATTGCACCAACATGCCAGTAATTTGCTTTTTAACAGGCCAACTCGTAATGAGGACAATGAATACCAATTAATTTAAAAATCACAATCCTGTCATTGCTCAACTTTAGAATGCAAATACTAATGTACCGTATATTGCAGACAAAACAACATCAGTTGCTCGCAATGCTATGGCATACATGACAAAAGCTGAAAAGAGCAATGTAGCTGAAGTATGGGTACATTTATCAGCTGATATATAATGATATCTCTCCCTAGGTAGCGCTGGTGTGCCATTTATCTAGGGAAAGGGATAGAAAAACGGTTGACCCTAGTCTCACAATCTGACCTCTAGGTATTCTATATATAAACCTTGGTTAACTATACCCTATCTTCAGGGATATCTAATTGTATTGCTTCCTCATATGTGTCCTTAAAGGCACAGATATGTCTGTGTTAAGTAAAAGTAAATACTTGTATTGCATCCAATAATTTCTTGATGTCCAGTGAAATCTAGGTATGAACCATAGATTCTATTGGTCGGCCGGTTTCAACTGTTTGTCATATTATTTGTGACCACTTTCTTCAGGACCCTTAATATTAAGTAAATCAAGTTGCTGATTTTAATGTGTTTGTCACAGATAGGGTAAAATACTCTTGCAATCTATTTCACCAGATATTTTTATGAAATACTTGTCTTCATTTCCTAGTGGTTGCAGGGAGACATAAATGAAATGCTATATTAAATTTCTCTGTGATTTTTCATTTTATACATGTTTTTCTTCTGTTGCACAATTACATACCATATAATGCCATCAGGTGAGCATGCAGGCAACCACATACATTGTCTGCCAAACGGCCTTGTAAAGAAAGCCCTCAAAGGGATCCTTAATATACAGATTAAATGATAACACTATTTATTCTCACTTACAGAGAAATGTGATCTGAATGCTGCTAAGATCTTACTGGCATGAAATTGAGGTAATCTGTTTGTTATTTATGTTTTCCTTGCCTTCGATTTTTTGAAAACCGGTTCTGTGATGAATGGGGTTTACACAACCTGGAGTAAGTGAGAATCTCTAGTTCAACAAATGCACTTAACACCTTCCTTGTTATCTCCTGACATATGATTGCTGCCTAAGCTTCTCTTACCATTAATGCAGCAACAGCAACTCTGTTCAGAATTCATGATTTGCACTGCTTCACTATATTTCCTGTTTATGATGCAGCCATTCTGTTGCACAATGGCAAGTCATGAGGATGTGCCTGGATCAATCATGTGACCTTCATAACCAGTGGATGTTTGTGAATGGCACAACAGCGATACCATTTCTAAGTGGGTTTCTATTGCCACACAACATGGACTTTTTCACTTTGTGTTTATTACCAGAATAATACTCACCAGCATTCTAAATTTGTTTTCAATTAATTTCAAGATTTATATCATTTTTTCCTAGTTTGCACTCTTTCACAATTATCGTGTTCCGGCATCACAGGAAAACCCAGTCAACAATAGTCAAATGACCGCCATCACACATGAGTGTCTATAATTGAGCAAGCCATGTACCATTTTTAAGTATATTTATTTATATTTGTTGAGACTTTCTGAAGAATTATAGGAGCCAAAACATTTCTATTTCTCAATAAACTTAGATTCACATAAATTCATAACATAGCCACATTTTGCCAGCATATCCCTTCATTTAGACCTCTGAGGCCAATTTTCAATCAGAATATCCACAGTTGTTCTCTTTCAAGCATTGATCCAAAATCACCTCCCTTTCGGGTTAATCAGACTTTTTCAAGAATTATCCATTGTATGTCATTTTGAGTGTGCCCTTTGGAGAAAAAAAATGATCAATCTCTAAAAGTATATTTTGCATGATACTGCCTGTTAGTAAACGATTGGCCTAAGCACATTCGCATCGCACTATAAATCGTATTGAATGAACCTGAAACAGGCTGACTACTCCAACATTTTGAGGTATCCGCCATTTTGAGGTATCCTCCATTGTGATCGCCTCTTGCTTTCTGTCCCATGTTTAGAATTGTGTTTTAGGCTCCAGCAGAACAAAATGAGCTTTGTATTGTTTTCATGATGTCAATGCAGATAAACATGTTGAAGCTGCTAAGGTGGATTGTTTGTCCAACACTGAGAAACCTTGAAGTTAAACAAAAGCTGTACTAATCAGTAATTTAGATACCATCTGTTCCAATTATGCCTTCCCCGTTCAAACAGCAAAGTGGAATGATGAATAGTTGAACGTGCTCTTCTTGGAGAAATCTTTGTTTTTGCTCCTTGAAACTAAGATGACTTTAAACTCAAGAACAAATGATAGACAAATATAAGCAAGCAAAATAATGAATGTTACCTTTGTGTTTTATATTTGGAAAACACGTGAAATGTCAAAGGAAAACAACAAACTATTCAAAGATGTTTAAGCATGACTTAGTTATGTAGATAGGCCATAAAGCCTAGGTAAATGTAGTGCACAAAGAAGGGCTGGACAATGAGTCTGGGAATGTGGAAACTCTGAAAAAATACTTGTGTTTTTTAAATGTCCAGCACTCTCTCATCTCACGGTGCCTGCTTGCACACATTGTGGGATGTTGAGAGCCAGAGAGCTGCCTGTTAATAAATGTACATTATACTTTGACCTTGTGACCGGCATATTTCTATTATGTGGCATTAAGCCTTGATGTTCTTTAATCTTTCAAATCATTGGGGCTGTCAATTTCTTTGTGAGGATACATGAATGGTGTTTTCACATTTTCAATTTCATGGGGCGAGCTGTCATCCCCACATATCAAAGATCACATGGGCAGGTAATAAGGTACATCACATGTGGGGGCTTACAGTTGGTTAGACAAGTTTGCATCCATGCTGTATTCAACCCAGTATACATGTATGTGCTATGTTTTGTAATAGCACATATAGAGCATCGTCCACATGGAGGATGCCCGACTAGTTTAGTAATGGACCAGAGAGTTCCCTGTCTCTCCCTTTCCTTCTCCGGGTAAGTACTCACCAAAGCATCTCAGAGGGTCCTTCAATGTTTGGTGGCCACAGTCTTTGAAGCTCTTGTTTGATATTATTGATGAGAGGCGATTGACTACAGTGATCTGATCAGTGCTTCGATTAGACTTTAGGCCTCATCACGAGTTTGGTGGTAACCCTTAAATGCCGCATTTAAGGGTCTGCCAAATCCCAGCCTTGGCAGATTTGCTCAGCTCTGAGCTGGGGGCAAATCCGCTGCAATTTTGCTGATTTTTGGTGCTAATACCGCCAGCAGAAAATCCGCCAACAGTAATAGCGTGAGAATTCCCCATTGGGCCCAATGGGGAATGGGCACTAACTGTTCTGTCAAACCCGTGATCCGGCGGTAATTGGAGGTAGGGCTAATAGCACCAGCGGTAATACCACCGGCATTGCCGCCCAATTCATGATGAGGCCCTTTGTGTTTTGCATGAGGGTTACCTCTGTAAGGATATTTCTGGTTCTGGCATGAGGGTTACTTCTGTAAGGATATTTCTGGTTGTATTAGAACATGTTTTATGATTTTCTTCGGGTATCCCATAGTCTCTAGCCACTGTGCTCATGATTTTGCCTATTTTTCAAATTCCTGTACACCCTTAGGCATCTGGGGTAAAAGCTATAGAATTTGAATAATTAATTCCTATCAGTGCTCTTGTGATGTTCGGATGTCTCGGGAGGATAGCTCAGTGGCAAAGTGCTCGCCTTGGGAGCAAGACGACATAGAGCACCACATGTTCGATCCCCGGGTCCGCGCTTAGAAACCTCTTGGTATTAAGCGCGTTATAAATAACCTATTATATCATATCATATCATATCATATACCCCAGAAGCCTAAGACAGAATTTGCCATTCAGCCAATGTATTATGGACCACAGAAGTTGTTTGGACCTTTGGGAATATGATATGATACAACATGTGTAACACGTCTATACATGCTAGCTTTCATTCACTTGCGAATGCAAGAGGTCTTGAGGACTTACTATGATGTTTTGTTTGGAGTGAAACATGTCATTGTTTTGGGATATTTGTTAAAGTTAGCTCTAGTGAAAGGTCAATTGGTCTTCAAGATGCTGCAATCTAAAGATACTCAAACAACTATAGGTAGCATTGGTAATATAATCCTTTGGAATTGTTTTGAATTCACAGAACTTACCATAATATGAGGCAATCTGCAGATTTAGAGTGCAATGCTGCATAATATACATATAGGTATCTGAAAAGGGAGTCTGATTTCAAAGATGTTTCACGCAGGTTGCAATGGATCTGATGTCATGTTGTCCCTTCAAGAACATTTCAACTCATCATCATCATCAACATGTTTATTTTTGAGATGTATAAAATACATATCAGTGCAAATAACAGGTATAATATTTTAAAAGTCCATATAGAACACCATGTCATAATGCAGATTTTAGATAAATTAAAAGAGACCATCCCACACATGGAGATTCAGCAAGGGACGTACACTGAACTTCTCTCCCCCCATATACTTGACAAACAAATATCAAATGGGCACAATCATCATATTGGGCATTGACTGATTAGAAGCATCGCCGGACCATGCTGCCACCACTGCCCAAAACAAAACACAATCAAAGCATGCTCTTGGTATAAGGACTCGCTCTGCTAGAGAATCTGCCCACAACCAGGGGACATCATGGTCATTAGTCCTCTGTTCTTGGGTTTCAACAACTCAATGCTCTCTCTCTTAGACCCTATATAATTGTGAAAGCAGCTGGACAGCAAGCTTGAGTTAGGACATTGGATGGCGATTACAAATGTATTATGTTAAGTTCCATCGTTTGTTTCCTAATATAACACAACCATAGAAATGTTACACAAGTGTCTTTGGCTACCATGAAATTAATCAACTTGTGGGTAAAGACTGCTTTCTCACTGTCCCATAATCTGAGCCTGTGAGAAACTGGTTGCATAGAGATCACATCCCCAGCTCTTGGGGGTCAGATCTTCGTATGTTGACTGTGCAGACTATTATACAAATTAACCACCAATATATCATATGTGCCAGGTCTAAAAAGTCAGACCACCAAAATATAAGAGGATGGGGAATTCAGTATAGCCAGCTTGCTCTCCCAATTATATTTAACCAGGGTGTGCAAACCTCCAAAGTTCCACCCCCTCTTTCTTTGGGCCTGCTCTGCATACTAAACATAGTCATCCACCTTGATTTCATCCTGAGACCACGTCTCTTGCAGGAGGCTAAAATTGATCTCTTCAAATAGAGACTGTGGGCCTTATTACGACTTTGGAGGTAGACATGCCCTTAATAAGGGCCTTAATAAGGGCATTGCTGCCTCCAAAACCGTGTACAGGTCCGGGTTCCCTGAATGGGGAATTACCGGGCCATTCTGAATTTGGAGGGCCCGGTAATTCCTCCTTCAGGGAACCCGGGCCCGGACCTTCCCCATTTCCATTTGAGCCCCCATAGAGCTCAATGGGAATGGGCGCGGGAGCTAACAACAGGCTGATTACGAGCAGCCCGTTGTTAGCTCCCTGGTCCCCTCATGGGACCCGGTAAGGATGTCTGGTAAAACCAGACGTCCACATCGGGTCCTGCGAGGGAACTTCGTAATGAGGCAGAATGGGTTTAATGGTTCCGCCACCATTAGTGGCACCCGTTAACCCATTCCACCAGGGTCGTAATGAGGCCCTGTGTCTCTAAGCATGTGAGCCGAGCTTTACTAAAAACTGGCGAACCAATACTGTGATAGCACTAACTTATGTTCTTTGGCCACTTTACCTCTGGGACCCCTCAGCCCTTGGTGCCAGAGGAACCTGAACAGCTGCCTCAGACAGCTACAGTTCAACTCTATAATGCTGCTGTCTGAGAAGCAATACATCATAAAGATACAATCATGTGATGTTTTAGATGGACAGTTCTTACCTCTAGAATTAGATTTAAAAAAAAAACAGTAGCACAATTAGTTTAGTTAGACACATTTATTTCAAAAGCAGCAGGTCTAGAATCAGTTTTTAAACTGCACATGTTATGTTGAAGCAGAACTTGAGTGTAGAAATGGGTCTAGTGAATGGAGCAAAGGGAAGAGTGGTAGCATTTCATACCTTTCCTCACAGTGCAAGCATTAAACATTTTCTCATGAAGTTTGATTGTGCACAGGAACCTCATTTAATTTCTCGCTCCTCTACACACGTCATGATTTTTTAAGGACCCCTTTTGAAAAGAGCACACTTTCCATTGTGCTCTGTACATGCAATTACTGTGCATACATCACAATGGTCGATTTTAGCAGCAGCACTGATTGACATCGGTCACACTGTGTTTAAAGAAGGAATGCCATATGCAGCACTGGCATCTGTAAATCATTTTGAAGGTTTGTTGTTGGATGAGTCTAAAATAACAGCTGACATTTCATGTATTAAAGAATATAATAGATTATGTGTACTGTATGCTCCTCGCCTTGGCCTTCTTCATATTCCTGTAAAACTTTTAACAAGAAAAACTAAGCAACAGGTAACACTACATACAAACAAGGAGTTCCTATTAAAACTACAAAAGAAGACAATCTACCAGTGTTGGTAAGTCAATCGAATATGATGCACTCCCGCCGTAGATTTAGTAAAGAAACAGGGGTTGAATGTTATTCAAGTGCAGCTTTGTGCAGGTTGTTTGAAATAAGACCACAGATGTATGAAATAGCTTCAACAGCAGAGAAAAAAGTATGCTGAGAACTTTCTATTCTTAAAGTATCAGTAGATGAAAGACCACACAACATACATTAGACATTGTCAATCTGAAATGTAGTGCCTGTAGAGTGCAAGAGAATATATCTCTGAAAATACGCAGGAAGATAGTCAAGAATTGTTAACTACTTTTTTTAGGTGTTCGACAAGGAAACAGGTAGTGTAGGTAGGTATGTAGGAATGTCTTATGTGTGGCACCATGAGTGTCCACAATGTCTGAATAAGGAAATTACACAAGATCTTAAAGAATGTTTTCTATATCTTCCTGTCCCAGATCAGAAAACTGCAAATGTTTCAGATTTAGTCAAATAAAAGCATGCAATGAAATGAGAGACAGTGAGTGTGGTTGTAATTTACAATCTACACTACAAAAACTAGTTTATAATAATTAGCTTTAAATAATGTTTCAAAGATATAGTATGGATGGTAGAAAATTAGCACTGCTGTGTTAAACGTTGTAAATACTCAGGTTTCCATATGTAATATGATATTTAAAATATGTGCAAACTTTTTCACCCGGGAGCATCCATTCAATGTCGACATTTCACAACATGGGTGCGTAGAGAAGTACAATAACTTGTGTGCAATGACGCTATAGTAGCACACCAAGCTAGATTGCCAAATTGTTTAAAAAATGCTTACTTAATGTTGCTAGAACCTAAGTTTTAAAGTATGTTCTATATTCTTTATGATTATAAACATGTAATCTGGTCATTTAAAAAAGGAAAATAGGAAATAACTTATTTGTAAAACGTAAAGAATAGATACTATTAGGTTTCAACATAAAATCACTGCAAAACAAATCTGAATAGTAGATAGTCAACATCTTGTAATTTATTTTTAAAAAACAGCATTCTGCAATCTTCTACCTCTGTTTTATTATATAAAACACTACGGGCCTCATTACGACCCTGCCGGTCCAGAAAGAATGGTGGTGGTAAAACCGCTGCCACCGCTCTTTCTGGACTGGCTGATTCAGAGTCCTGCAGGTGGGAGGTGTCACTCCCGCCAGTTCTGACCTGGGGGGTTTAACACCACCCGTCTGCAGGCGGAAATGGAAACACTGGCTCCGTCATAGACGGAACCGGTGTTTCCATTGTCCCCATCCCCGTGGAGTCCTGGAATTCCCAGGTCACAGGGGTCATAATGCCTAGGTAATTCCGGGAATCATGGAGGCGGAAAGGTAATACGGGTCCGGCGGTAACCTGCCAGTTTTTCCGGCACGGTTACCGCCAGACTCGTAATGAGGCCCTATGTATATTTTAACATGCAAAGGTGTTTCCTATAAGTACTAGGTTATGTAAGTGGTTCCATGTACATTATATTGTGTGCTAGGGAGAGTAGTTACAGATATCTGTTACATATGAAACAAGAAAAACAATAGTAAACAGACCAAAACAAATTGCAAAGTTTTGAAAAAGA